>NC_052067.1:69053941-69699149 GCF_015852505.1 Tachyglossus aculeatus
AATAATAATAATGGTATTTGTTAAGCACTTACTCTGTGCAAAGCACTGTTCTAAGCACTGGGGAGGTTACAAGGTGATCAGGTTATCCCATGGGGAGATCACAGTCTTCATCCCCATTTGCCAGATGAGGGAACTGAGGTCCAGAGAAGTGAAGTGACTTGCCCAAAGTCACCCAGCTGACAGTTGGTGGGGCTGGGATTTGAACCCATGACCTCCGACTCCAAAGCCCGGGCTCTTTGCACTGAGCCACGCTGCCTCTCCGAATGCCATTGTTATCATTATTATTATTATTATTATTATTATTATTATGGAATTTATTAAGCGCTTACTATGTGCAAAGCACTCTAAGCGCTGGGGAGGTTACAAGGTGATCAGTTTGTCCCTGGTGGGGCTCACAGTCTTCATCCCCACTTTACAGATGAGGTCACTGAGGCCCAGAGAAGTGAAGTGGCTTTCCCAAAGTCATCCAGCTGACAAGCGGCGGAGCTGAGATTTAATAATAATAATAATGGCATTTGTTAAGCGCTTACTATGTGCAAAGCACTGTTCTAAGCGCTGGGGAGGTTACAAGGTGATCAGTTTGTCCCTCGTGGGGCTCACAGTCTTCATCCCCATTTGACAGATGAGGGAACTGAGGCCCGGAGAAGTGAAGTGACTTGCCCAAAGTCACACAGCTGACAAGTGGCGGAGCCTGGATTTGAACCCATGACTGCTGATTCCAGAGCCCGGGCTCTTTCCACTGAGCCATGCGGCTTCTCCAAATAATAATAATGATAATAATAAAAATAATATCATTTATTAAGCGCTTACTATGTGCAAAGCACTGTTCTAAGCGCTGGGGAGGTTACAAGGTGAACAGGTTGTCCCACGTGGGGCTCACAGTCTTAATCTCCATTTTACAGATGAGGTAACTGAGGCACAGAGAAGTTAAGTGACTTGCCCAAGGTCACTCAGCAGATAAGTGGGGGAGCTGGGATTAGAACCCATGACCTTCTGAATCCCAGGCTCGGGCTCTATCCACTATACCATGCTTCTTCCCCATCGTTATTATGCCATTATTATGCCATCTTGATTATTATTATTGTTATCATTGTAATGATGACATTTATTAAGCGCTTACTATGTGCAAAACACTGTTCTAGTTGGGTAGGGATTGTCTCTATTTGTCCAGTGCTCTGCACACGGTAAGCGCTCAATAAATACGATTGAGTGAATGAGGAAGGTGCGGGGCCCGGGGGGGCAGGTCTAGACTGTGGGCCCGTTGTTGGGTAGGGATTGTCTCACTTTGTGGCCGACTTGTACTTCCCAAGCGCTTAGTACAGTGCTCTGCACACAGTAAGCGCTCAATAAATACGATTGAATGAATAAGGAAGGTGCAGGGACAGGGGCACAGCCCCAGGAGGAAGGTGTGGGGCCGGAGGAGGACCTTCAAAGCCCTACTGAGAGCTCACCTCCTCCAGGAGGCCTTCCCAGACTGAGCCCCCTCCTCCCCATCCCCCCATCTTACCTCCTTCCCCTCCCCACAGCACCTGTATATATGTATATATTTTTGCACGTATTTATTACTTTGTTCATTTATTTTATGTGTACATATTTATTCTATTTATTTTATTTTGTTAATATGTGTTGTTTTGTTGTCTGTCTCCCCCTTCTAGACTGTGAGCACGCTGTTGGGTAGGGACCGTCCCTATATGTTGCCGACTTGTACTTCCCAAGCGCTCAGTACAGTGCTCCGCACACAGTCAGCGCTCAATAAATAGGATTGAAATGAATGAATTTTATTTTGTTAATATGTTTTGTTTGGTTCTCTGTCTCCCCCTTCTAGACTGTGAGCCCGCTGTTGGGTAGGGACCGTCTCTATGTGTTGCCGACTTGTACTTCCCAAGCGCTTAGTCCAGTGCTCTGCACACAGTAAGCGCTCAATAAATACGATTTAATGAATGAATGAATTTTATTTTGTTAAAATGTTTTGTTTTAGTTGTCTGTCTCCCCCTTCTAGACTGTGCACCCGCTGTTGGGTAGGGACCGTCCCTATATGTTGCCGACTTGTACTTCCCAAGCGCTTAGTACAGTGCTCTGCACACAGTAAGCGCTCAATAAATACGATTGAATGAATGAATGAGGGCAGGACCTTGGGGAGGAAAGTGCGGGGCCAGTGGGAGGAAGATGGGGAAGATGAGAAGCAGCATGGCTCAGTGGAAAGAGCCCGGGCTTTGGAGTCAGAGGTCATGGGTTCAAATTCCGACTCTGCCACTTGTCAGCTCTGTGACTTTGGGCAAAGTCACTTCACTTCTCTGTGCCCCAGTGACCTCAGCTGTAAAATGGGGATTAAAACTGTGAGCCCCCCCGTGGGACAACCTGCTCCCCTTGTAACCTCTCCAGCGCTTAGAACAGTGCTTTGCACATAAGAAGCGCTTAATAAATGTCATTATTATTACTATGGGTTCAAATCCCAGCTCTGCCAACTGTCAGCTGGGTGACTTTGGGCAAGTCACTTCACTTCTCTGGGCCTCAGTTCCCTCATCTGTAAAAAATGGGGATTAAGACTGTGAGCCCCCCGTGGGACAACCCGATCATCTTGTAACCTCCCCAGCGCTTAGAACAGTGCGTTGCACATAGTAAGCGCTTAACAAATACCATTATTATTATTATTATTATTATTATGCGGGGCCCGGGGGGCAGGTCTAGACTGTGAGCCTGTTGTTGGGTAGCAGCGTGTCTCAGTGGAAAGAGCCCGGGCTTTGGAGTCAGAGGTCATGGGTTCAAATCCCACCTCCGCCAACTGTCAGCTGTGTGACTTTGGGCAAGTCACTTCACTTCTCTGGGCCTCAGTTCCCTCATCAGCGTGGCTCAGTGGAAAGAGCACGGGATTTGGAGTCAGAGGTCATGGGTTCGAATTCCGACTCCACCACATGTCTGCTGTGTGATCTTGGGCAAGTCACTTAACTTCTCTGGGCCTCAGTTCCCTCATCTGTAAAATGGGGGTTAAGACTGTGAGCCCCACATGGGACAACCTGATCACCCTGTATCTTCCCCAGCGCTTAGAACAGTGCTTTGCACATAGTAAGCGCTTAACAAATGCCAATTATTATTATTATCTGCAAAATGGGGATTAAGATTGTGAGCCCCACGTGGGACAACCTGATCACCTTGTATCCCCCAGCGCTTAGAACAGTGCTTTGCACATAGTAAGCGCTTAACAAATGCCATCATTATTATTATTAGTATTGTCTCTGTTGCCGAATAGTACTTTCCAAGCGCTTAGTACAGTGCTGTGCACACGGTAAGCGCTCAATAAATACGACTGAATGAATGAGGAAGGTGCGGGCCCCCGGGGAGGAAAGTGCGGGGCCGGGGGGCAAGGCTTTGGAGAGGAGCCTCTTCCCCCGGCCGAGGGGAAATCAATCAATCAATCAATCAATTATATTTATTGAGCGCTTACTATGTGCAGAGCACTGTACTAAGCGCTTGGGAAGTACAAATTGGCAACATATAGAGACAGTCCCTACCCAACATTGGGCTCACAGTCTGAAAGGGGGAGACAGAGAACAAAACCAAACATACTAACAAAATAAAATAAATAGAATAGATATGTAAAAGTAAAATAAATAAATAAATAAACAAAGTAATAAATATGTACAAACTCCGCTCCCACCCCGGGGCGGAGGGGCCCGCCGAATCCGCACCCAGACCCCCGAAAACAATGCCAAGGGCCGCTTGTGCTGCAACACTTTGAGAACAAGCCACGGGGCACAGGAGGAGGGGGAGGGAGGCTGCCAAGGGAGCAGGGGTTTGGCTTTTTTTTAGTTATTTATGTTATTTGTGCTCTCCCAAGCGCTTAGTACAGTGCTCCGCACGTAGCACTCAATAAATACCACTCTGATGGCGCTTACTTTGCCCCAAGTACTGTTAATAATAATGATGGCATTTGTTAACCGCTTTCTAGGTGCAGAGCACCGTTCTAAGCACTGGGGAGCTTACAAGGTGATCAGGTTGTCCCATGGGGGCTCACAGTCTTCATCCCCATTTTACAGATGAGGTCACTGAGGCACAGAGAAGTCAAGTGACTTGCCCAAAGGCACACAGCAGAGGAGCAGCATGGCTTAGTGGAAAGAGCTCACGGTTACAAGGTGATCAGGTTGTCCCATGGGGGCTCACAGTCTTCATCCCTATTTTACAGATGAGGTCACTGAGGCACAGAGAAGTCAGGTGAGTTGCCCAAAGGCACACAGCAGAGGAGCAGCGTGGTTCAGTGGAAAGAGCTCACCTCCTCTAAGAGGCCTTCCCAGATTGAGCCTCCTTTTCCCTCTCCTCCTCCCCATCCCCCCCACCCTACCTCCCTCCCCTCCCCATAGCGTTTGTATATATATTTGTACAGATTTATTACTCTATTTATTTTACTTGTACATATTTACTATTCAATTTATTTTGTTAATGATGTGCATATAGTTTTAATTATATTTGTTTTTGACGATTTTGACACCTGTTTACATGGTTTGTCTTCCCCTTCTAGACTGTGAGCCCGTTGCTGGGTAGGGAAGCAGCGTGGCTCAGTGGAAAAAGCACGGGCTTTGGAGTCAGAGGTCATGGGTTCAAATCCCGGCTCCACCACTTGTCAACTGTGTGACTTTGGGCAAGTCACTTAACTTCTCTGGGCCTCAGTTCCCTCATCTGTAAAATGGGGATGAAGACTGTGAGCCCCACGTGGGACAACCTGATCACCTTGTAAATTCCCCAGCGCTTAGAACAGTGCTCTGCACATAGTAAGCGCTTAATAAATGCCATTATTATTATTATTATTATTATTAGAGACCGTCTCTATATGTTGCCGACTTGTACTTCCCAAGCGCTTAGTACAGTGCTCTGCACACAGTAAGCGCCCAATAAATACAACTGAATGAATGAATGAATGAAAGCTTTGGAGTCAGAGGTCATGAGTTCAAATCCCAGCTCCCCCAATTGTCAGCTGTGTGACTTTGGGCAAGTCACTTCTCTGGGCCTCAGTTACCTCATCTGTAAAATGGGGATTAAGACTGTGTGAGCCCCCCGGGGGACAGCCTGATCACCCTGTAACCTCCCCAGCGCTTAGAACAGTGCTTTGCATGTAGTAAGCGCTTAATAAATGCCGTTAAAAAAAAAAAAGGTGGTGGAGTGGGATTTGAACCCATGACCTCTGACTCCCAACCCCGGGCTCTTTCCACTGAGGCATGCTGCTTCTCTGGTTTGAGCGTTGGTGTATATAATCAGGTTGGTTAATCAGGTTGGACACAGTCCAAGTCCCATACTGGGGCTCCCAGTCTAAGTAAGTAGGAGGGAGGGGGAATCCCCATTTTATCATCAATCGTATTTATTGAGCGCTTACTGTGTGCAGAGCACTGTACTAAGCGCTTTATAGGAATTTGGTGCCGTTCAAAACAGAAAAATCACAGAATCACAGAATCACAGAATTGAGTCTGAAGAACTAGACTGTGAGCCTGTTGTTGGGTAGGGACCGTCTATACGTTTGCCGACTCGTACTTCCCAAGCGTGTAGTACGATGATCTGCACACAGTAAGCGCTCAATAAATACGATTGAATGAATGAAAGAAGAACCAAACGGAATGTTAGATCCTCTTTAAGTTCTGGATTAGGTGTGACATCCATTTTATATTTTGCAAATTTTCTCGAATGGCAACCTGCTACGTTTGGTTTTTAGGGTAACGACTCAAAAACGTTTCTCCTAATACAAAACTATTTATGAAAGCTCTTTTAGACTGTGAGCCCACTGTTGGGTAAGGACCGTCACTATATGTTGCCAACTTGTACTTCCCAAGCGCTTAGTACAGTGCTCTGCACACAGTAAGCGCTCAATAAATACGATTGATTGATTGATTGATAGGTTTCGGGGAATCTCAAAACACGGCTACATTGTTCCATCCATATCAAAAATGTTGTCATATGTTGCCAACTTGTACTTCCCAAGCGCTTAGTACAGTGCTCTGCACACAGTAAGCGCTCAATAAATACGATTGATTGATTGATAGGTTTCGGGGAATCTCAAAACACGGCTACATTGTTCCATCCATATCAAAAATGTTGCCATATGTTGCCAACTTCTACTTCCCAAGCGCTTAGTACAGTGCTATGCACACAGTAAGTGCTCAATAAATATGATTGATGATGATGAAAAATGTCCATGTCCCTAGCAGATGTCTCCTTTCAGTGCTATTCCTAATCATCCAGAATAGCCTTAAATAATTATTTTCACCTTTTTACTACTTACAGATGGGAGGACTACACCTAATGAAGACTTCACTTGAGTGATTTTTTTTTCAAGTAACTTATTCCCCAATTCCCCCCCCATCAAGAGTACATTATACTGTATAATTGGACAGTCTACATCTACTTGTCTCCCTAAATAGATTGCAAGCTCCTTGTGGACATAAACTGCTTTTTTGTGGGGGGTTTTGCTACTCCTACTGTATGTTTTCCAAGCAACTAGTATTGTTTTCTTCACGCAGTAGGTGCTCATTAAATGTTGACGATAATGAGTTCCCAGTCCCTTCTCCATCCCAAAAATGTCCTTGATCTGAGCGCCAATGAAATGCACCCTGATCAAAGTCTTGGAAATAATTTAGGAGTTGTTTTTTTGTATTTCATATCTTGGCTGCTTATTTCACTTATTCATTCTGTGGTTCACTGAGTGCCTACTGTGTGCAAAGCAGTGTACTAAGCTCCCGGGAAGAGTGCAATAAAGTTTCACATCAATAAAGGATCATACTTTCCTTGACATTTTGGCTAACTGAATATTGGATGAGGACTCCCTGAGGCCCAGGAAACAAACACACACACACTCCGCATCCCCGACTCTCCCCCACCACCGGCTTACAAGATACCCACTAAGCCACCCTTACCATCCAGGACCTTGACAGTGGCAGAAGGGAAAGGGGAAAAAAGTATTCCAAATCTAAAAGGGGAGATTGTAAGTTTGGAAACCAGCACATAAGGAAAGATTGAGTCCATAAAGATAAAACACACCATTAACAGGAAAAGCTCAAGAACATTACGCTGGAAGGGTCACTTTGAGGTAGTCACTTGCAGTGTTTTTATCAGTAAGGCAGGATGCCACATCCAAGTGGATGTTCTAAAATTTGTGAAGACAGGCTACTGCTCCTTCAATCACTTTCTACCCTGTAGAAAGTGGGTCTACGGTGGGTCGGGACCCTCAGGATGGTAGGGGGTCGGGGGGTGAGGTGACCCGGGTGATTGCCCGGCAATAGGTGCCACGGGAGCAGCCGAGGCGGGTTTAGACTCTCAGTATGGAATAATTTATTTTCTCTCATTTCTCTTTTAGGGGTTGAAAGTCTCAAAACTTCGTGCTTGCCCAAGGTGATTTGTTCATGGAGGATAAAGAAGATTAAAATTACTTCAACAATCAAAAGCAGTAATAAAGATTCTTAGAATCAGTTATTTGGTCAATGCTTACTTTGTGCTAAGCACTGCATTAGATGCCGGATCCGGAACAAAGTAGGTCGGACACAGGCCCTGCCCCGCACAAAGCTCACAGTCCTGGCTAACTGGGAAACCACTATACTTCCAAATTTCAAAATGGGCCTCTCTGAAGGATTATTTGCTATATTTTATTTGTAGGAAATGGGTTAAGTAATTTTAGGCCGTAAAAGCTAAATTACTTTTATTATTAAATCGTTGTTGAATTTCACTTAGAAACCACAGCAAATCGACCGCCCAACAATCTTTTGGAGAAGTAATGATGTGATTTCACATTAAAAAAATCTGTCTTGTGATACCTCGTTAGTAGCTGTTTTGTTTTCCCTTTTTTATTTTAAAAATGAAATTACCTCCTTCTGTTTGGGGGTTTGATTTAATTCAGTAAGACTTCATCAATCGTATTTATTGAGCGCTTACTGTGTGCAGAGCACTGTACTAAGAGCCTGGGAAGTACAAGTTGGCAACATATAGAGACAGTCCCTACCCAACAGTGGGCTCACAGTCTAAAAGACTGTGAGACGTGGGCGGAGAAAGACAAAAAGGGTCTTGGCAGTTATGGCCTGGCCCCCCCAAATAAAGCTCCTAAATTTCAGAGAATCCGGCACCTCTACAGAGGTGATCTACTGAAATACGGTTCTACTTACCCTGTAGCCCAGGCTGATCCCAGATGTAGTAAACTCGGTAACAGACTTGAGACTCAGGAAGTCAGGGTTTCCTTGCTCAGCCACAGTTACATGCCTTCGTCTCCGAAGGAAGGGGTTCAATCATATGAACTGTTTTACTTCAGTCTAGGCCGGAATGTGTACACGTAAATCAGTAATGGGCTCATGTCTACCCATAGGGAAGGTGAAACACCCGGCATCCCGGACCAGCCACGATCTTCAATATTCCAATTCAGGAGAGAGCTGTCAAAGTTGAGAAAAAGTAAAATGAACTCTTTAGCTGACGAAAACTTTCTGAGAGCTGGAGGCCTGTTAAACTTCACACAGCTCACTTCCAGCCGCCAGTTGCAAACACACACACGCACACATTTCAAGATGCCCTTGGTCATATTCAGTAGCCGCATCAGGACTCCCCACTGCACCTGTATATATGTATATATGTTTGTACATATTTATTACTCTATTTATTTATTTATTATTTTATTTGTACATATCTATTCTATTTATTTTATTTTGTTAGTATGTTTGGTTTTGTTCTCTGTCTCCCCCTTTTAGACTGTGAGCCCACTGTTGGATAGGGACTGTCTCTCTATGTTGCCAATTTGTACTTCCCAAGCGCTTAGTACAGTGCTCTGCACATAGTAAGCGCTCAATAAATGCGATTGATGATGATGATGATGATGACTCCCTTTGTTCTGAGGGAGGCTCCCTCTTTGCTCAAGGACTCAGTTCCTCCTTCCCTCAGTCAGAGTGAATGACTCAAAGCCTTTCTTCTCAGAAATTCCACCATCAGGGCTAATGGCCTTTACTCTGGGGCTATGCATCATGGAATCAATCCTCCTAAATCTCTGAGGGAGGGTGTGACCATCAAACCCCTAGAGAATGCATGGCCTTGGGCATTTTCTCTGTGGGACCAAAGTTGGGGTTGGCTATCCTTTCAGGAATTAAAAGGTGGGTATATTGTGCTGGGTTCTAGGGTCTCTTCAGTCGGCAGGGATTGTCATTCTTTATTGCTGTATCGTACTTTCCCAAATTCTGCACACAGTAAGCACTTCATCATCATCATCATCATCAATCGTATTTATTGAGCGCTTACTGTGTGCAGAGCACTGTACCAAGTGCTTGGGAAGTACAAGTTGGCAACATATAGAGACAGTCCCTACCCAACAGTGGGCTCACAGTCTAAAAGGGGGAGACAGAGAACAAAACCAAACATACTAACAAAATAAAATAAATAGTAACAAAATAAAATAAATAGAATAGATATGTACAAGTAAAATAAATAAATAAATAGAGTAATAAATATGTACAAACATATATACACTTAATACGATTGAATGAATGAACCACATCCCAGTTCTCTATTGTCTCTGGGGGCTATGTTTCCTAGCCACACACGTTCCATAGCTAAGGACTTCTCACTTGTCTGAACAGCCTACAGGAGGTAAACCATGACACCCAAGAAAAAATATTGTTTCTTCGGTCTAGCAAATGTGCTTTATTTACGCCTTCACCTGAAATTCTATCCGTTGGCATAAGATTTTTATTTGCATTATAAGTTTACCTGCCTGCTTTGCCACTCGAAGTAGAACTAAGCAAATCAAATTATACACTTAAGTGCTTTGGGGCTGAGGGAGGGGTGAATAAAGGGAGCAAATCAGGGCAATGCAGAAGGGAGTGGAAAAGAAGAAGAAATGAGGGCTTAGTCAGTGAAGGCCTTTTGGAGGAGATAATAATAATAATAATAATAATAGTACTTGTTAAGGACTTACTATGTGCCAACCACTGTTCTAAACCTGGTAGATGCAAGTTAATCAATCAGTCAATCAATCAATCGTATTTATTGAGCGCTTACTGTGTGCAGAGCACTGTACTAAGCGCTGGGGAAGTACAGGTTGGCAACATATAGAGACAGTCCCTACCCAACAGTGGGCTCACAGTCTAGAAGGGGGAGACAGAGAACAAAACCAAACATATTTAATCAGGTTGGACACAGTCCCTGTCTCACCCTTAACCCCCATTTTACAGATGAGGCAACTGAAGCCCGGAGAAGTTAAATAATAATAATAATAATAATGGTATTTGTTAAGCACTTACTATGTGCAAAGCACTGTTCTAAGCGCTGGGGGGATACGAGGTGATCAGGTTGTCCCACGTGGGGCTCACAGTCAATCCCCATTTCACAGATGAGGGAACTGAGGCCCAGAGAAGTTAAGTGACTTGCTCAAAGTCACACAGCTGACAATTGGCGGAGCGGGATTTGAACCCATGACCTCTGACTCCAAAGCCTGGGCTCTTTCCACTGAGCCATGCTACTTCTCTAAATGACTTTCCCAAGGTCACACAGCAGACATGTGACAGAGCCAGGATTAGAATCCAGGTCCTTCTGACTCCCAAGCTCGTGCTCTATCCACTACGCCGACAAATAAGACTTTGAAGGTGGGGAAAGTAATTTTCAGATACAAAGAAGGAGAGCATTGTAGACCAGAGGCAGGATGTGAGCAGACGTAGACTGTGAGCCTGTTGTTGGGTAGGGACTGTCTCTATATGTTGCCAACTTGTACTTTCCAAGCACTTAATACAGTGCTCTGCACACAGTAAGCGCTCAATAAATATGATTGAATGAATGAATGAATGAATGGGGGTGAGATAGATGAGAATAATCGAGTCACGTTGAATAGTTTGGTATTAACTGTTCTCTCTTCCTCTTGAACTTTGAGACCCTTGTAGGATGGGGACAGTGTCTGATCTGATTATTTGTATCCACCCAGTGTTCAGCATAGTGTTTGGCACTTAATCAATCAATCAATCAATCAATCAATTGTATTTATTGAGCGCTTACTATGTGCAGAGCACTGTACTAAGCGCTTGGGAAGTACAGATTGGCATCACATAGAGACAGTCCCTACCCAACAGTGGGCTCACAGTCTAAAAGGGGGAGACAGAGAACAGAACCAAACATACCAACAAAATAAAATAAGTAGGATAGAAATGTACAAGTAAAATAAATAAATAAATAAATAAATAGAGTAATAAATATGTACAACCATATATACATATATACAGGTGCTGTGGGGAGGGGAAGGCGGTAAGGCGGGGGGATGGAGAGGGGGACGAGGGGGAGAGGAAAGAAGGGGCTCAATCTGGGAAGGCCTCCTGGAGGAGGTGAGCTCTCAGCAGGGCCTTGAAGGGAGGAAGAGAGCTAGCTTGGCGGATGGGCAGAGGGAGGGCATTCCAGGCCCGGGGGATGACGTGGGCCGGGGGTCGATGGCGGGACAGGCGAGAGCGAGGTACGGTGAGGAGATTAGTGGTGGAGGAGCGGAGGGTGCGGGCTGGGCAGTAGAAGGAGAGAAGGGAGGTGAGGTAGGAGGGGGCGAGGTGATGGACAGCCTTGAAGCCCAGAGTTTCTGCTTGATGCGCAGATTGATCGGTAGCCATTGGAGGTTTTTGAGGAGGGGAGTAATATGTCCAGAGCGTTTCTGGACAAAGATAATCCGGGCAGCAGCATGAAGTATGGATTGAAGTGGAGAGAGACACGAGGATGGGAGATCAGAGAGAAGGCTAGTGCAGTAGTCCAGACGGGACAGGATGAGAGCTTGAATTAGCAGGGTAGCGGTTTGGATGGAGAGGAAAGGGCGGATCTTGGCAATGTTGCGGAGCTGAGACCGGCAGGTTTTGGTGACGGCTTGGATGTGAGGGGTGAACGAGAGAGCGGAGTCGAGGATGACACCAAGGTTGCGGGCTTGTGAGACGGGAAGGATGGTAGTGCCGTCAACAGAGATGGGAAAGTCAGGGAGAGGACAAGGTTTGGGAGGGAAGACAAGGAGCTCAGTCTTCGACATGTTGAGCTTTAGGTGGCGGGCGGACATCCAGATGGAGATGTCCTGAAGGCAGGAGGAGATATAAATGCCATCATAACTCTTTGGTGGCTCCTGTGTGCAGGGTACTGCACTGGGAAGTTGGGGAACTCCCTGCCCTCAAGGAGCTTACAAATCTAGCAGGGGAGACAGATGTTAAAATAAATTACAGATAGGGGAAACAGCAGAGCATAAGGAGATGTGTGTAAGTGCTGGGGTATTAGGGGTGGTGAATATCAAAGTTTTTTTTGTTTTGTTTTTTAATGGTATCAAGTGCTCACTATATCCCGGTACAGTACTAAGTGCTGGGGTTGATACAGGATAATTCATTCATTCATTCATTCATTCATTCATTCAATCGTATTTATTGAGAGTTTACCATGTGCAGAGCACTGTACTAAGTGCTTGGGAACTACAAGTTGGCAACATATAGAGACGGCCTCTACCCAACAATGGGCTCACAGTCTAGAAGGGGGAGACAGACAACAAAACAAAGCATGTGGACAGGTGTCAAGTCATCAGAACAGATAGAATTAAAGCTAAATGCTCATCATTAACAAAACAAATAGAATAGTAAATATGTACAAGTAAAATAGTAAAATAAATCTGTACAAACATATATACAGGTGCTGTGGGGAGGGGAAGGAGGTGGGGGGGATGGAGAGGGGGAGAGGAAGGAGGGGGCGGAGGGAGGGCATTCCAGGCCAGGGGAGGGACATGGGCTGGGGGTTGAATAATCAGGATGGACACTGTCCCTGTCCCAAAAAGAGCTCACAATCTTAAAATTCAATCTATCAATCAATCATATTTATTGAGTGCTTACCGTGTACAGGGCACTGTAGTACAGATGAAGTAACTGAGACACAGAGAAGTGGTTACTTGCCCAAGGTTACATAAAGTGGCAGAGTCAGGAGTCTCCTTACTCCAGTCCAGACTTCACTCTGCAGCCCGGATCATTTTTCTACAAAATCATTCAGGACATATTTCCCCACTCCTCAAGAAACTCCAGTGGCTGACCATCCACCTTCACATCAAACAAAAACTCCTCACTACTGGCTTTTAAAGCAGTCAATCACCTTGCCCCCAGACTACCTATCATTGCTACTCTCCTATTACGTCCCAGCCGATACACTTTGCTCTTCCAATGCTGACCTTCTCACCATGCCTCCATCTCATTATTTCGCCGCCGACCCCTTGCCCACCTCTTGCCTCTGGCCTGGAAGCCCTCCCACCTCAAATCGGACAATTACTCTCCCTCCCTTCGAAACCATATTGAAGGCACATCTCCAAGAGGACTCCGACTAAGCCCTCCTTTCCTCTTCTCCCACTCCCTTCTGTGTCACCCCGACTTGCTTCCTTTGTTCATCCCCCCTCCCAGCCTCACAGCACTTCTGTACATATCTGTAATTAATTTATATTAATGCCTGTCTCCCCTCCTCCATACTGTAAGCTTGTTGTGAGCAGGGAATGTCTGTTTATTGTTCTATTGTACTGTCCCAAGCACTTAGTACAGTGCTCTGAAAACAGTCAGCACTCAATAAATACGATAGAGTGAAGGCCCAGGCCCATGCTCTTTCTATTAGGCTATGCTATTTTCTAAGGGAAGAGGCAATGCAGAAGGGAGGACAAATAGGGTGAGGGGAAAAGACAGGCTAATCAAGGAAGGCTTCTTGGAGGAGATATGATTTTTGTAGGGCTTTGGAGGTGGGGAGAGTGAGATGTTTCCAAACAGAGCATCAGGAATGTTTTGTATTGAGAAGAATCTGGGTAGTTGAGATTTGAGGTTGGAATACTCTTCAGCAACAAAGCTCTTCAGAAATAACAAAGAGCAAGCTTTCAAAAGTTTATGCCACCGGTGGCAAATTCTACTGCTAAAAGAGTAGATTGTAACCTTCTAGAGGTCAGTACCGTGTTCTTTATCTTCTTGTATTCACACTCCCAAGTGCCTAGTACTGGTACTCAGTAAATGATACTGACTAAATGAAGGAGAGGAAATGTGGAACTTGGAAAAAAAATTAAAATGCATATTATTGGTTTAAAAAAGGAGCTGCATACACACAAAAAATTATAGGTGCATAAATATGACCGGATGACAAGGAAAGCAGGCTCCAATTGGCACCAATGTGGTCACCAAATTGCACAACCCCTTGAACCTGGGAATAGAATCAAATTCAGTTCTATACCATAAGCTCATTAAGGGCAGGGAATTTGTCTGCTAATTCTATTGTATTATACTCTCCCAAGCACTTAGTACAGTACTCTGCACATGAGCTCATTGTGGGCAGGGATTGTCTCTCTTTATCGCTGTATTGTACTTTCCCAAGCATTAGTGAGGTGCTTTGCACACAGTAAGTGTTCAATAAATACAACTGAATGAATGAATCGTGGTATTTGTTAAACACTTAGTGTGTGCCAGGCACCGTACTAAGCCCTGGGGTGGATACAAGGAAATTGGGTTGGACACAGTCCCTGTCCCACATGGGGCTCACATTCTCATTCCCTATTTTACAGGTGAGGTAAAAGACACAGAGAAGTGAAGTGACTTGCCTGAGGTCACACAGCAGGCAAATGGTGGAGCCGGGATTACAACCCACGACCTTCCGGCTCCCAGGCCCAGTGCTCAATAAATATGATCAGTTTATTGATTTTTCGCAGATGTCGTAACTGAGGCACGGAGAGGCTGAGTGGCTTGCCCAGGGTCACACATCAGGAAAGTGATGGAGCCGGGATTGGAACCCAGGTCCTCCTGACTCCCGGGCCTCTTTCCACTAGGCCATGCAGCTCTCCAGCCCTTTGAGGAATCCAAATGATCTCTCTGGGATTGAACAAACTCATCTCAAATGATCCTAATGTCGCTGCAGGGACAACAGGGGAGAACCAGGAGTTTCAAATTTAGGGTAGACGGTAAACTGCTCTCTAGACTGTAAACTCATCTCTAGATTTTATGCTTGTGTCTACCAAATCTGTTATATTGTTCTCTCCTAGAGCTTAGTACAGACCTCTGCACAGTCAGTACTCAATTAGGGGAAGCAGTGTGGCTCAGTGGAAAGAGCACGGGCTTTGGAGTCTGAGGTCATGGGTTCAAATCCCAACTCCGCCACTTGTCAGCTGTGTGACTTTGGACAAGTCACTTAACTGCTCTGTGCCTCAGTTGCCTCAACTGTAGAATGGATATTAAGACTGTGAGCCCCACGTGGGACAACCTGATCACCTTGAAACCTCCCAAGCGCTTAGAACAGTGCTTGGCACATAGTAACCGCTTAATACATGCCATTCTTAGTCTTATTATTATAAATACCATTGGTTAATTGATTGATTTTGGGCAACTACTGCTCTGAAAAAAGGAAAGTCCCCATGCTTAGTTACCTAGCATATGCATAACCAGAAAACTGGGTTAGCAAATTTTTGGTTGTGTGATAAACATTTAGAGGGGTGTGCTGTCTATATTCAAGTCACTATGTATATATGTTTGTACATATTTATTACTCTATTTATTTATTTTACTTGTACATATTTATTCTTTTAGACTGTGAGCTCACTGTTGGGTAGGGACTGTCTCTATGTGTTGCCAATTTGTACTTCCCAAGCACTTAATACAGTGCTCTGCACATAGTAAGCGCTCAATAAATACGATTGATGATGATGATGATGATTCTATTTATTTTATTTTGTTAATACAATTTGTTCTGTTGTCTGTCTCCCCCTTCTAGACTGTGAGCCCGCTGTTGGGTAGGGACCATCTCTATATGTTGCCGACTTGTACTTCCCAAGTGCTTAGTACTGTGCTCTGCACATAGTAAGTGCTCAATAAATACGATTGAATGAATGAATGAATGAATGATTCAGCCAACTGAGTCTGGGAAGTGCACCTAAATGATGGTGCTGTTCAGTCACATCTGTGGCCGTTCAGCTGTAGGCCGTCCCCATAAGTCAGTGCTGCTTGTGGCTAAGATGAACACTTTTGGAACATTGACGCTCTTTACATGGCTAATGAGTCAAGGTAGGAAATGTAAATCCAGAATCTTCCGAGTTTGTTGCTTTGGTGGCACCAAATTCGGAGCATTCACTGGCCCAAATTGCAAGGATCCTGGACAGATGTGTTGATGGGGCGAGGAGGTACGGAAATGATGATGATGATGAGACGGTGACAACCCATCCCTCAAGCAAGAAAAAAAATTTCTTCATCACAGCCTCCCACCATAAAAAGAAACTTAGTCTTCCGTTCTAAGGAAGGTTGAAAAAGACATTTCAGGAATGCTAATAATAATGATGGCATTTGTTAAGCGCTTATCATGTGCAAAGCACTGTTCTAAGTGCTGGGTGGAATACAAGATGATCAGGTTGTCCCACGTGGGGCTCAAAGTCTTAATCCCCAACTTACAGATGAGGTAACTGAGGCACAGGGAAGCAAAGTGACTTGCCCAAAGTCACACAGCTGACAAGAGGCAGAGCCGGGATTAGAACCCATGATCTCTGACTCCCAAGCCTGGGCTCTTTTCACTGAGCCACACTGCTTCTAATGTTAGTCACAACCTTTGAACTCATAAACATAACAGAAAATATATGCATTTTAGAGGCTTGTACATCAGGAAGATGGTCTCCTGACCAGTGCTACTTCCAGCGAACGAAAACAAGCCAATACTCATCAAATAAACTAATTTGCAGCCTGTACTACACTGGTAGAGTAATAATAATAATGGTATTTAAGTGCTCACTATGTGCAAAGCACTGGAATGTGCAGGTTGATCTTTAATTAGACTATACAGTCTCTGTCACTGAATATAGACCTGTGTCTTAGCTTTCAGTAAACCGCAATTCTGCTTAGATTGAGTTGATGATCTTGTATCTACCCCAGCACTTAAGTACAGTATTTGGCACATGGTAAACATTTAACAGATGCCACAATTATCATTGAATCCCATAGTCCTTTTTGTTTGCATCCTTCCGTTTTGGCAGTCAAGGATTCTCAGTTATCTTTAGCGATGATACTTCATTTGAACCGGTGTTTCGGTGTATCTGAATTGGTCATGAAACAGCGTGATGAAGCGTTGAAGCAGCATGGCTCAGTGGACAGAGCACAGGCTCGGGAGTCAGAGGTCATGAGTTCTAATCCTGGCTCTGCCTCTTGTCAGCTGTGTGACTTTGGGCAAGTCACTTTGCTTCCCTGTGCCTCAGTTACCTCATCTGGAAAATGGGGATTAAGACTGTGAGCCCCACGTGGGACAACCTGATCACCTTGTATTCCCTCCAGCTCTTAGAACAGTGCTTTGCACATAATAAGCACTTAACAAATGCCATCATTGTTATTAGCATTCCCGAAATGTGTACTTCACTTCCTCTGTGCCTCAGTTACCTCATCTGTAAAATGGGGATTAAGACTGTGAGCCCCACCTGTGAAAACCTGTATGTTGCTGACTTGTACAGTAAGCGCTCAATAAATATGATTGAATGAATGAATTACCCTGTATCTACCCAAATGCTTAGAACAGTGCTTGGCACAAAGCAAGCACTTAACAAACACCATGATTATTATTATCCAGCGCTTAGAACAGTGCTTGGCGCACAGTAAGTGCTTAAGAAATGCCATAATTATTATTTCTTGAGTGTTCGCTTGGGGCTGGGGCGGGGGGGTGCCCTATGCAACAGGCTCAGGAGAAGACCCCTTCTCCACCAATCAATCAATCAATCGTATTTATTGAGCGCTTACTGTGTGCAGAGCACTGTACTAAGCGCTTGGGAAGTACAAGTTGGCAACATATAGAGACAGTCCCTACCCAACAGTGGGCTCACATCTTCTCAATAGAACCAATAATCATAGTTTCTAACACTGATGATTGACTCTGCTTTATTCCCCCATTGCTTGAAAAACTAGTCCACCCTTTGTCGATCAGATGATATATTGATGTACAGATGTTCTATTTATTTTATTTTGTTAGTATGTTTGGTTTTGTTCTCTGTCTCCCCGTTTTAGACTGTGAGCCCACTGTTGGGTAGGGACTGTCTCTATATGTTGCCAACTTGTACTTCCCAAGCGCTTAGTACAGTGCTCTGCACACAGTAAGCGCTCAATAAATACGATTGATGATGATGAGATGTTGTTGGAATTTGCCTAGTGACTATGCTTGGCATAGGAATCTGGGTTACTGCTTGATAGATTTCTGATTGGATTTTTGTTTTTGCAATTCCATATGGTAATTCCATAGCCATTCCCATGCCCTATCTTTTCATAGACATCTAGGTTCAATTCAATCATTTTATTTTCTCATCCCATCATCATCCTTATCATAATGAGTCTTGAGCATCTACTGTATGTAGAGCACTGTACTAGACCAAAGAGCACAGGGCTGGGAGTCAGGAAACCAGGGTTTTAATTCTGACCTGCCATGTGACCTTGGATAAATCACTGGAGTGCACTGTGACTCAGTTTTCTCAACTGTAAAATGGAGGTTCAGTGCCTATCTCCCTTCTCATAAACTGTGAACCCCATGTGGAATAAGGATAGATCGGAGAAGCAGCGTGGCTCAGTGGGAAAGAGCCTGGGCTTTGGAGTCAGAGGTCATGGGTTCAAATCCTGGCTCCACCAAGTGTCAGCTGTGTGACTTTGGGCAAGTCACTTCACTTCTCTGGGCCTCAGTGACCTCGTCTGTAAAATGGGGATGAAGACTGTGAGCCCCCTGTGGGACAACCTGATCACCTTGTAACCTCCCCAGCACTTAGAACAGTGCTTTGCACATAGTAAGCGCTTAATAAATGCCATCATTATTATTATTATTATCTTAGCTGATTGTACTGTACAATGCTTGGCAGATAGTAGGCCCTTAAATACCATTCTTTTTATTGTTGCTTTTATTAGGGCATGGTCTCTACATTCAAGGTATTTTCAATTGAAAGGGTGAGGCAGACACAGATTGTACACCTACAGAGGAAATCACAGATAATAATAATGATGGGATTTGGTAACTATGTGTCAAACATTGTTCTAAGTGCTGGGGTAGATACAATCTAATCAGGTTGAACCAAATCCCATTTTACAGATGAGGTAACTGAGGCCCAGAGAAGAGAAGTGCCTTGCCCAGGGTCACACAGCAGGCAGGTGATGGAGCCAGGATTAGAACCCAGGTCCTGTCTCCCAGGCCCTTGTTATATAACAAAAGGAATCAAAAAAAGGAATAAATATGTGAAAAAGTAAGAAAAATAAATTAATAGTCACAAAAGTGCAGAATGGAAGATCTGCGTGGCTCAGTGGAAAGAGCCTGGGCTTTGGAGTCAGAGGTCATGGGTTCAAATCCAGGCTCCATCAATTATCAGCTGTGTAACTTTGGGCAAGTCACTTCACTTCTCTGTGCCTCAGTTACCTCATCTACAAAATGGGGATGAAGACTGTGAGCCCCCCGTGGGATAACCTGATCACCTTGTAACCTCCCCAGTGCTTAGAACAATGCTTTGCACACAGTAAGTGCTTAATAAATGCCATTATTATTATTATTATTATTATCATCAAGAAAGTGTTTAGTTAGGGAATGCCTCTTGGAGGAGGTGGGTTTTTTTCCCTCTTCCTTCTTCCTTTCATTCATTTAATCATATTTATTGAGTGCTTACTGTGTGCAAAGCAGCACACTAAGCACTTGGGAGAGTATAATATAACAACAAACAGACATATTCCCTGCTCCCAATGAGTTTACAGTATAGAGGGGGAGACAAACATTAATATAAGTAGATGAATACATTATAGATATATACATAAGACTGTGAGCCCACTGTTGGGTAGGGACTGTCTCTATATGTTGCCAATTTGTACTTCCCAAGCGCTTAGTACAGTGCTCTGCACATAGTAAGCGCTCAATAAATACGATTGATGATGATGATTGATGATAAGGCTCACAGTCTTAATCCTCATATTGCAGGTGAGGGAACTGAGGCCCAGAGAAGTGAAGCGACTTGCCCAAGACCACACAGCAGACAAGTGGCGGAGCCGGTATTAGAACTCATGACCTTCTGATTTCCAGGCCCATGCTCTATTCACTACATCAGGCTGCTTCCCCACCTTCATTCATTCAGTTCATTCAAGTCGTATTTATTGAGCGCTTACCGTGTGCAGAGCACTGTACTAAACACTTGGGAGAATACTTCTTCCACTGCTTACAGCCGGGTGGCCTTTGGTTTGGATTGGAAAAAATAATAATAGTGATAGCATTTATTAAGCGCTTACTATGTGCAAAGCACTGTTCTAAGTGCTGGAGAGGTTACAAGGTGATGAGGTTGTCCCACGGCGGGCTCACAGTCTTCATCCCCATTTTACAGATGAGGGAACTGAGGCCCAGAGAAGTTAAGTAACATGCCTAAAGTCACACAGCTGACAAGTGGTGGAGCCGGGATTTGAACTCATGACCTCTGACTCCAAAGGGCGGGCTCTTTCCACTGAGCCACGGTGCTTCTCTAAGCACTGTGAAAGCCACTAGGCAAGTTGTAGAAGAGTGAGTGTTCACAATACCAACCAACACAATTTTAGCATCTATTGAAAAAATAACTCCTTATACGGGTATTTTCTTTCTCTGTGACAATATCATAAGGGCTTAAACTTCTGCTGGATTTAGTGGTGAATCAACTAAAATCAGATGATATGTTGGACCTGGGCCATATTTTTGCCTAATCTAGGCTTTGATACATTTTTTATCCAAAGTCAAGAACGGCTAAGCGGTCAATATGGGATTATTTTTTTTAAATTTCCCCATTCAGTAAGATTGATAAGGTATATTTCTCTGCGAATTCCAGTATTTCTCCTCTGCTCAACAGAAAATTTTCAGACCGCCTAATTATCCAATGGATAGGAGTAGCTTCCCTTTTAGGCAAGATATATAATACTCTTTTCAAAAGCCTGCCTAAGTCTATATTTACCGAGTAAATAGAGCAGGCTGTGGCAAACATATAACTCTGATTAAGTCTGAACTGCGTTTTCACTTGAAAAACTAGTTTATGTGTGTTTTAGTTTGAAAGTCTAGCTTTCAAAACATACTTCTCTGAAGATGTGTGTATTGCCTTTTCATGAAAGTATAGATTTTCCACATTAGCTGTCCAATCGTGTATGCACTGATATAATTCAGAGTCTTTTTTCAGCAAGTGTTGGTATTAATCAAGTTTCCGTTAGATTGCAAACTCTTAGTTGGCAGGGAATGAGTCTTTTGCTTCTGTTGTACCTTCCCAAGTGCTTAGCACAGTGCATTGGCCTCTGTAGGTGTTCAATAAAACCATTGCTACTACTTCAATCTTGATATTAGACTAATTTCACAAGAATTGACACATTTTAGAGAGTATATCAGAAGCAACATTCCTCTAAATTGAACCAGAATACTGTTCTTTTCCTCGTGTTTTTCCTTAAATATTTTTCCTCTGGCTAAAAATACTGCGGCTTCCAGATGGATAAACGTCGCTTATATCAACTTACTTGTCTAAATAGAGGTAGATATTTTGCATGCACGGGGCAAAACCAATGCTCATTTGAAAAAAAAAAAAAGCCTCAATCTACACCTTTCATAAAGTGCAAATGGAAGCAGTCTAACGATCTCTGACTAGTTCTTTTTTTGAAAATTTTCTACATCAAATAATAATGATGACATTTATTAAGTACTTCCTATGTGCAAAACACTGTTCTAAGCGCTGGGGAGGTTACAAGGTGATCAGGTTGTCCCACGGGGGGACAGTAGACATGGATAATAATAATAATAATGGCATTTATTAAGCACTTACTATGTGTAAAGCACTGTTCTAAGCACTGGGGAGGTTACAAGGTGATCAGGTTGTCCCACAGGGGGCTCACAGTCTTCATCCCCATTTTACAGATGAGGTAACTGAGGCACAGAGAATTCATTCATTCATTCAATTGTATTTATTGAGCGCTTACTGCGTGCAGAGCACTGTACTAAGCGCTTGGGAAGTACAAGTTGGTAACATGAAGAGACGGTCCCTACCCAACAGCGGGCTCACATCATTTGTTGAAATAGATTTCTGGATAATGAGAACCGTGTGCTTATGTAATAATGGTATTTGTTATGCACTTACTATGTGCCAAGGACTGTTCTAAGTGCTAAGTACTGTTCTAAGCGCTGAGCACTGTACTTTCTGATTGGCTTGGGATTCTGTTTAATGACAGTTGAACCCAGAACTACTGAGCCCTCCACATTGCTACACTGCTGTCTTCACTTTGCTGCTCTCTTGGGGACTCCCCTAAGATGACCCTGATGGCAGTGGGATGAAGTGGACACCAACTCCAAAATGTCAACTGTCAAAAAAGCAGCTGTGTTAGCAGGACACCAGAGTTCTCGAGTTGGGCTCTGGAGGTCAAGCGCCCAGCACACGGTAAGTGCTCGATAAATACCGTTGATTAATGGATTGATCGGGTAAGGTGATCAGCTCGCCAATCGAAAGTGGAAGCATCCAGGGATGGGGTTTCCAGGAGGGAGGCCAATGGTGCCATCAATCAATCAATCAATCAATCAATTAATCAATCAGAGATATTTGTTGAACAACTACCCTGGACAGAGCACTGTACTAAGCACTTGGGAGATTGCAGAGCAATAGAAGTAGTAGACATAATCCCTGTTCTCAAAGAGTTAACAATCTAGTGAAAAGCAGCATGGCCTAATGGGTAGATCACGGCCGTGGGAGTCCGAAGGACCTGGATTCTAACCAATCAATCAATCAATCAATCAGTCGTATTTATTGAGCGCTTACTGTGTGCAGAGCACTGTACTAAGCGCTTGGGAAGTACAAGTTGGCAACATATAGAGACAGTCCCTACCCAACAGTGGGCTCACAGCCTAATCCTGGCTCTGCACCTTGGGAAGTCACTTAATTTCTCTGAGCCTCAGTTACCTCATCTGTAAAATAGGGATTTTGCCGACTGTGAGTCCCACATGGGACAGAGATTGCGTCCAATCTGATTCATTTGTACCTACCCCAGTGCTTAGTACAGTGTCGGGCACATATTAAGCACTTGACAAATATCATTTAAAAAAAAATACAGACACTAGAATAAATTGCCTAAAGAAGAGAGGAATAGAGAATGAAGGTATGTTCATAAGGGCCACCTTGGAAAGACGGGGGGTGGGGGTGCGTAGCCAAGGGCTTAGGTGGCCCCGAAGTGCTGATGTGGCTTTAGGAAATTTATGAAATGGGGAGATTAGAAATGTATTAGGGAAGGCTTCCTGGGGGAAATATGGTTTCATAAGGTCTTTGAAGCCGGGGAAAGAAGTGACCTGTCAGATAGGCGGGGAATGTGTCAATATACTCTGTTGTACTGCAGTCCCCTAAGCACTTAGCACAGTGCTCTGCATACAGTAAACGCTCAATAAATACCACTGTTTGCCCACATTAAGCACTCAGTAAATGCCATTGATGATGATGATGATGATGTAAAGGGGGAGGAAGTGTTAGGTTGGAGGTCTGCGGTGAAATAATGAGTAGGTTAGCTTGAGATAGGCCAGTGTGTCAGCTGGGATGTAGGGAAGCAGCGTGGCTCAGTGTAAAGAGCCTGGGCTTGGGAGTAAGGCTCCACCACTTGTCAGCTGTGTGACCTTGGGCAAGCCACTTAACTGTTCTGTTCCTCAGTTACCTCATCTGTAAAATGGAGATCAAGACTGTGAGCCCCCCGTGGGACAAACTGATCACCTTGTATCCCCCCCACAGCGCTTAGAACAGTGCATCACTCATTCATCCATTCAATCGTATTTATTGTGAGCTTATTGTGTGCAGAGCACTGTACTAAGCGCTTGGGAAGTACAAGTCGGCAACATATAGAGATGGTCCCTACCCAACAATGGGCTCACATTCAGTAAGTGCTTAGTGAATACCATCATTATTATTATTATTATGTAGAGAGAGAAGACTAAATAATAATAATAATAATGGCATTTAAGTGCTTACTATGTGCAACACACTGTTCTAAGCGCTGGGGGGATACAAAATGATCAGGTTGTCCCATGTGGGGCTCACAGTGTTAATCCCCATTTTACAGATGAGGTAACTGAGGCTCAGAGAAGTTAAGTGACTTGCCCAAGGTCACACAGCAGACATGTGGCGGAGCTGGAATTCGAACCCATGACCTCTGACTCCAAAGCCCGTGCTCTTTCCACTGAGCGTTTATAGAGTGTTTTAAAGCCAAATGGTCAGGAGTTTTAAGAGGTTTTTTTAAGGAATGGGAAAAATTATGTAGAATTGTATTTTAGAGAAATGATTCTCCTCAGCAGAATGAAGTATGGCCTGGAGAGGAGGAAGAGGAGGCCCTGGCGGCAGGGAGCTCAGTGAGGAGACTCACACAGCAGTCAAGTCGTATGATATGAGAAAAGCCAGGATAGTGCCTGTTGGATATAGAGGAAGGGGTGGATTCTGGGAATGCTGCAGAGGGATAACTGACAAGATTTGGAAAAAGGCTTCATTCATTCATTCATTCAATCGTATTTATTGAGCGCTTACTGTGTGCAGAGCACTGTACTAAGCACTTGGGAAGTCCAAGTTAGCGACATATAGAGACGGTCCCTACCCAACAGCGGGCTCACAGTCTAGAAGGGGGAGACAGACAACAAAACAAAACATATTAACAAAATAAAGTAAATAGAATAGTAAATATGCACAAGTAAAATAGAGTAAAAAATATGTACAAACATATATACAGGTAATATATGATGGTAATGCCATCATTATAATAAATGGAATAATGAATACGGAAGAAGGCACTCAGGGAGTGGGGGCAATGGGGAGGGGAGTTGGAGGAGGAGAAACTGATTCAATGTGGAGGTTGAAAGAAATGAGAGGAGTCAAGAGGAGGAGCTGAGATATAGGTAAGAAAATGGTGTTAAATATGATAGGACATTTAGATGGAGTAAATGATTTAGAAGGGAAGATGAGAATGTCAATTTTGGACATACTGAATTTGAGGTATCTGCAGGAAGAAATGCATGATTTCAGAGACAGAGAGATTAGGGCTAGAGAGAGACATTAGGGCTAGGGAGAGAGAGAGATTAGAGAGCCATTCATTCATTCACTCAATCGTATTTATTGAGCGCTTACTGTGTGCAGAGCACTGTACTAAGCGCTTGGGAAGTACAAGTTAGCAACATATAGAGATGGTCCCTACCCAACAGTGGGCTCACAGTCTAGAAGGGGGAGACAGAGAACAAAACAAAACATTTTAACAAAATAAAATAAATAGAATAAATATGTACAAATAAAATAAATAAATAAATAGAGTAATAAATACGTACAAACATATATACATATATACAGGTGATCAGGGGTTTGCATTTGGGGTGGAGGAAAATAGGTAGTCCTTGGAGTTTACCAAATGTCCTGATCACATTTCTTTCATTCATTTTAGAAGCCCTGATTCTGAAAACTTTTGTCTCCTGGTTTTCTTTATAATATTTATTTATATTATAAATATTAATAATTATCAATATTAATTAATAATATTTATAAATTCCAAATCTTTTCAAGGCAGGAGTTCTCATCTGTGAAACAATGTGTGAAACAACGTGGTTCAATGGAAAGAGCCCGGGCTTTGGAGTCAGAGGTCATGGGTTCAAATCCAAGCTCCGCCAGTTGTCAGCTGTGTGACTTTGGGCAAGTCACTTCACTTCTCTGTGCCTCAGAGAGGTAGCAATTGAAGCTATATGGGAGCTGATCAGTCAATCATTCAGTGGTATTGATTGAGTGCTTACTATGTGCAGAGAACTGTATTAAGGACTTTTGTGCTATTAGGTGGAGAGGTGGGAGGAAGAGAGAGTAATTAAGAAAAGAGGATTGAGGATAAGCCCCCGCAGGACACCCACAGTTACAGAGGGTGGAAGGCAGATGGAGAGTTGGTGAAGAGACTGAAAAGAACCAACAACCAACCAGGGAAGTTGAGGAGAATCAGAACTGTGTCATTAAACACAAGGCTAAATTGTGCTTCAAATAGAAAGAGGTGTTTCACTCTGTCAATTCCTGCTGAGCGGTCAAGGAGGGTTAGGATGGAGTAGAGGCCCTTAGATTTGGCAAGAAGGAGATCGTGGGTGAAATAAGGGAGAAATAATAATAATAATAATAATAATAATAGCTATGGTATTTGTTAAGCACTTACTATGTGCCAGGCACTTTGCTAAGCACTGGAGGAGGTACAGGCAAATCAGGGCTGGACATAGTCCTTTTTCCCACGTGGGACTCACAGTCTCACTCCCCATTTTACAGATGAGGTAACTGAGGCCCAGAGAAGTGAAGTGACTTGCCCAAGGTCACAGAGCAGACAAGCGGCTGAGCTGGGATAAGAACCCATGACCTTCTGACTCCCAGGCCGGTGCTCTATAAAGGACAGGGTTGGGAAACGAGACAGATAAAGGGAGACTGAAATAATAATAATAATAATAACAATAATAATAATTAATAATAATAATGATGATGATAATAATAATAATGGCATTTATTAAGATACAGAGAGGCAGGGAGAGATGGAGATGAGACAGAGAAAAAGAGACATAGAAGGAAATGTAGAGTAACTCCAACACTGAGACAGGCAGCCATGCCTGGTGGGGCCAACCAGATGTGGCAAGAGATGCCATTGATGTCAGCCCCGGTGGGCTCCTGGATGGTGGTGCTGTCTACAGTGCCAGAAAAATCGGGGAGGACAGGATTTAGGTGGGAAGATAAGGAGTTCAGTTTTGGAGATGTTAAAATGGGAATTTAACACCTGTCCTCTCTCTAAAATTGTGAGCCCCATGTGGGACAGCTCTTTGAAGGCAGGGAATGTGTCTGTTTATTGTTGCATTGTATTCATTCAATCATAATTATTAAGCACTTATTGTGTGGGAAGCACTGTACTAAGCGCTTGGGAAAGTATAATGCAACAGTAAAGAGTGATAACTCCTGCCCATAATGAGCTCGCAGTCTAAAGGAGGGGAGACAGACATCAATTCAAATAAACAAACATCAATACAAATAAATAAAATTACAGATACATTGTACTCTCCCAAGAGCTTAGTATAGTACTCTGCACACAGTAAGTGCTCAATAAATGATTTCTGACTGTCTGACAGTCCCTCTATCTAATTTGTAACAACCCAGAACTTAGTACAGTGCTCTGCACATAGTAAGCATTTAACAGATACTGTAGTTATAGTCATTATTAATACTACTAATAATAATAAGAAGGAGAAGAATTGATTGTAGCACTACCGATTTGCAGTCACCTGTGCTCTCTCCTTCCCATCATATACCAGCTGGGGCAGAGAAAGCAACCAGTGAGAAGGAAGGCAGGGCTGCAGTAACCTGGTGAATTACATGCAAAAATTTCCTGAACAAAAATCACTTACCAACAAAGTGACTGAAGAGCAAAATGCAAGAATTATTTTGATCATATTCACTTGCTATTGTTCATGTATATCCGCTGCAGTTGCCACAAAGTGTTGATTACTACTGACAAATAAAAGATCAGTAGGCCATGCTTTAGAACAGCATAAATTTCAGGATGATATCAGGCATATCAGGTATCACCTCACCATAATCCAGAAATACTTCAAGTACACTCTCCTTTGAATGAATTTTTTTCATACAAATTGTTTGGTAAAGATTATAAAAAGTCAGGATAAAACCAAACTTTATTTCTGGTCTATTTTAAGAATAATTTGGTACATGTTAAACGGCAAACATTGTGCTCGATATAGTATAATCAGACTGGACCCAGTGCCTGTCTCACCCTGGGCTTTGGATCTAAGGAAAACAAATGTTCAATCCCCATGTTACAGATGAGGAAACTGAACCGGAAAATAGATAAGTGATTTACCAAAGGTCACGCAGCTGGCAAGTGGGAGAGCTGGGATAAGAACCCAGGTCTCCTGATTTCCAGTGGTGTGCATTTTCTATTAGGCCAGGCCACTACTCTAAATTATTTCTAGACTTTATGAGCCACTTTGAGTGCTGTTAGACCTTCCTAAAATAAGAACTGTACTATCAGACTCTATCAATCCATATTTTACTTTCAAAATAAACATTTCAATTCTTCTTTGTTATTTTAAATGTAAATGGCCTTCCATTTATGAACCATTTTTATAGGAAAATGTGAACAGCCAGGAAACAGATTCCAGTTTTAAATTCATGGAGAGTTTCTATAAGTGTTAAGATGGTAAGGAATGTAAAAATATTTTATACAAATAAAGCATGGATAGAGCTCTATGGCAAGTTAGGACCTGAAAAACATTGCATTATAAAGTGTATTGTTTCACTACTTATTGCTTTCCTTCCCACATGACACTGACAGGATTTTGGGTTTCCAACAGATCATCTATTTAAAAGCAAAGTACAAGCAGGACATTTGAGATAAGGAAGTGATTAGGAGGTGCTTTTATGCTTTTAATGGTTCCTCAGTCTGAACAGCCTCACTGAGACTTGGATGAAGCCCTTCCTAAAGGGAAATGTATTGAAAGAGATAACCTATTGCAAGATTTGAACTTGAAACTTGTAATGAGTGGAATAAGAGTGTAACATTACCACAGGCTCGTATATCTGAGTTTGGCATTCGGTTATGTTAGCTTTCAAAGAAATCGTTTGGCTTATATCTTTAAATAAGACAAAAATTATCCATATTGATAATCAACATTTCAAAAAAGTATTTAAACTGGAAGGAAAATGTCCTAACCTCTGCCAAAATAATTCTGCAGAATTTCAAAGAACAATTTTAAACTGGAAGAGAGTGCAACATTGGGTCACTTCAATAAATGAGCCAGGAAAAGTGCCTCCATGGAAATCCTAATCAATAGCCAGGATTGTTAGGGCAAGGGTAGGCCAAGAAGATCATACTTTGGTAGAAAATTCCTCATCAAATCTGTCAGAATAAACCCACTGCACTGTGCACTTGGATCTGTGACTTTTGGGCATTTGATATTTGACCGACTCTCAACCCCACAGCATATATCCCCTCCTTCCTCTCCCCCTCGTTCCCCTCTCCATCCCCTCGTCTTACCTCCTTCCCTTTCCCACAGCACCTGTATATATGTATATATGTTTGTACATATTTATTACTCTATTTATTTATTTATTTTGCTTGTACATATCTATTCTATTTATTTTATTTTGTTAATATGTTTGGTTTTGTTCTCTGTCTCCCCCTTCTAGACTGCGAGCCCACTGTTGGGTAGGGACTGTCTCTATATGTTGCCAACTTGTACTTCCCAAGAGCTTAGTACAGTGCTCTGCACGCAGTAAGCACTCAATAAATACGATTGATTGATTGATTGATATATAATATACATATATTTTAATAATATATTATAAATTATTTATGTATATGAAAGTTTGTCTTCTCCTCTAGACTGAAAGCTCATTATGGGCAGGGAAAGTATCGGCCAACTCTATTGTATTGTACTCTCCCAGGTGCTTATATAGTGCTCTGCACATAGTAAGCGCTCAATGAATACCATTGATGATAATGATGATGATGATGAAATATCATAGATGATAATCCTGGCTCCTCCACTTATCTGCTGTGACCTTTGGCAAGTCGCTTAACTTCTCTGTGCCCCAGGTTCCTCATCTGCCAAATGTAGATTCATTCCCTGTTCTCCCTCCTACTTAGACCAGGAGCACAAACCTTTCTGTTCAAGAGGGCAAACCTGGGGCTGGGTTATTTGTTGGGGTAGGGAGGAGGGGCAAATCAATCATATTTATTGAGCATTTACTGTGTGCAGAGCACTGTACTAAGCGCTTGGGAAGTACAAGTTGGCAACATATAGAGACAGTGGAGCTTTGAGGAAACCCCCTGTGGGACTTGATTATCTTGTATCTCTTCTACCCCAGTGCTTGGCTCCTTTTAAGGGTTTAACTAATACCACAGTTATTGGGTGCTCTGCTGCTGAATAGTCACTGAGCACTACAGCAGCACCCTATGTATTGTTCCTACCTACTGTCTTCACCCCATCTCAGGATCTCACCTGGAGAGTTTCCAGTTCTCTACCAGCTATGGGAGGGACAGTCAAGCAGAGGTCCTAGCCTGCGTAGTGGCTAGCGAGTGGAAGGCAATCTGCTACAAGTCAAAACTCACCTGTGCTGGGCAGCAGCAGCATGGGAAAGATTCGAGAGCAGAGACTCAGATTTACTGCACAGAAGACAATGGTAAACCGCTTCCATATTTTTACCAAGAAAACTCCATGGATACACTACCAGAACAATTGCAGATGGAGGTGGGGCCTTCTGGGAGAGATGGAGTCACTATGGGTCAGAGACAACTAGACAGCATAAAACAAGACAAGGGACACCAGCTTCTGGGTTGGTCTTCTCCTGAGGGCTGTGTCCCCTCTGCCTTCTGGCAGCATCTTTAGGAAATTGCTGGGCCGTCAGCTCCCGGATGGCTCACCACTCCCATTGGATCCTGCTCCCCATGGCTCCAGACATTCCATTCCTCAGGTGTTGGCAGGAGCTGAGCTGGGAGTCTCCCATTGAGGTGAAATCTCTTGACATTCCAGTAGTGGGGACAACAACAATGACAACAACAATGTATGTTAAAACCTGGGTAAAACCTGGAGCTGGGTATTTGGGGGGCTGAGTAATGGGGTGTGGCTTTGAGGGAACTGCAGGGAAGGAAAAAAAGGAAGAGAGGAAAGTGAGGTTAAGATGAGAGTAAGAAATGATGATTCATTCATTCATTCAATCGTATTTATTGAGAGCTTACTCTGTGCAGAGCACTGTACTAAGTGCTTGGGAAGTACAAGTTGGCAACATATAGAGACAGTCCCTACCCAGCAGTGGGCTCACAGTCTAGAAGGGGGAGACAGACAACAAAGCAAGACATATTAACAAAATAAAATAAATAGAATAAATACGTACAAGTAAAATAGAGTAATAAATATATACAAACATATATTCAGGTGCTGTGGGGAGGGGAAGGAGGTAAGGCCGGGGGGATGGGGAAGGGGGAAGAGGGGGAGAGGAAGGAGGGGGCTCAGTCTGGGAAGGCTTCCTGGAGGAGGTGAGCTCTCAGTAGGGCTTTGAAGGGAGGAAGAGAGCTAGCTTGGCGGATGTGCAGATGGAGGGCATTCCAGGCCAGGGGGAGGACATGGGCCAGGCGTTGACGGCGGGACGGGCGAGATGATGATCAATCAATCAATCAATCGTATTTATTGAGAGCTTACTGTGTGCAGAGCACTGTACTAAGCGCTTGGGAAGTACAAGTTGGCAACATATAGAGACAGTCCCTACCCAACAGTGGGCTCACAGTCTAGATGATGGTATTTGTTAAGCACTTACTATATGCCAAGCACTGTTCTAAGTGCTGGGGTAGGTACAAGGTAATCAGGTTGTCCCACGTGGGGCTCACAGTCTTAATCCCCATTTTACAGATGAGGTGACTGAGGCACAGAAAAGTTAAGTGACTTGCCCCAAGTCACACAGCTGATAAGTGGCAGAGCCGGGATTAGAACCCACGACCTCTGACTCCCAAAGTCGTGTTCTTTTCACTAAGCCACGCTGCTTCTCGCTCGCAACAGGGTGTGGAAGCACAAGGGTCAACATCCCGCATTTGTCCACCTTTCTCTCGCTGGCCTTTCCCTCTGCCTAGGCCCTCTTTGCCACTCTGGGTGTGCCTGATGGATTGATTGACTCCAGGCTTGGTTACTTGAAGTCAAGCCCAGTAGTTTGATTAACTCCAACTACCCGGTTACTTGATTTACTCAAAGCCAAGCCCAGTCATTTGACTGACCGAAATAACTTGTCCTTTTGATTGACTCAAGTAACTTGGCTATTTGATTGACTCAACTTGGTTTCATGATTGACTCACGCGGAGTAGCCAAACTCGATCTGAGTCAAGCACATTACAACACGGTAAAACCCCTCCCTTGAACTAATAAAGCCCCAGGCCCTGCTTATCACCTTATCAAAGAAGGTCCAGAGCTAAACAGAAAACACCCCAGGGACTCACCGCTTTCTATTATCCTAAAGTATTTCTCTTACTGTATTCTGATCATTACGAATGCCGTACCAATGATATATAAAGTAACTCTGTATTACTTGATGGTGAGCTGGCCTTGACTAGCAGGGCGAATCTGCTGCTCAATGCCTGGATGAACTGTTGGGAGTAATAAACATGTCTCTGACATACCCTTTCTAAACACAACGCAGAGTTCGTGGGGTTTTTCTTCCACAAAGGCCAGACCCAAAAATCTCATGTGGGCATTTTATCCTGGGCCTGAGGCACTGAGGGTGGGAAACAGAGGCATGGGGAAGCAGCGTGGCTCAGTGGAAAGAGCACGACTTTTGGAGTCAGAGGTCATGGGCTCAAATGCCAGCTGTGTGACTTTGGGCAAGTCACAACTTCTCTGTGCTTCAGTTACCTCATCTGTAAAATGGGGATTAAGACTGTGAGCCCCTCGTGGGACAACCTGATCACCTTGTACCCTCCCCAGCGCTTAGAACAGTGCTTTGCACATAGTAAGCACTTAATAAATGCTATCACTATTATTATTATTATTATTATTATTATCTGCCTCATTTTTCTTCCTTTTCTGGGAGGGGGCAAGAGATGGCTCCTGCATCTCAGCTCCACCTCTGTCTCCTTCCACTCCAAGAGGCAGATCTGGCGAGGAAAAGCTGCCTGTCCTGCCCTGCCCTGAGAAGCAACATGGTCTGGTGGGTAGAGCACAGGTAACCTGGCCTGAGTTCTAATCTTTGCCACTTACCTGTTGTGTGATCTTGGGCAAGTCACTTAACTTCTCTGTGCTTCAGTTTCCTCATCTGTAAAATGGGGATTAAGACTGTGAGCCCTGTGTGGGACTATGTCCAATGTGGTTATCTTGTATCTACCCCAGCACTTAGTACAGTGCCTGGTACATGGTGAGCATTAACAGATTCCATTAAAAAATGGACTTGATGATATTACCCCCTTGGTGGCTACCCCAGGGGGACATTGCCTTCTTCCTCCTCATGAAGAAGGACCTGGGTTCTAATCCTGGTTCCACCCCAAGTCAATTGGGCAAGTCAATTCATTTCTCTGGGCCTCAGTTTCTTCATCTGTAAAATGGGGATAAGACTGTGAGCCCCATGTGGGACAGGGAGTGTCCAACCTTATTTGCTTGTTCCACCCCAGTTCAGTGCATACAGTGCCTTGCACATAGTAAGCACTTAACAAATGCCACAATTATTATTATCATTATTATTATGTAGATATGTTGACATATTTATCATGGACTCTGAGTGTTGGAGGGTACCCTTACATAAGCCGAATTGTACTTTTTTGTTTAAATTGTACTTTCCAAGTGCTTAGTACAGTGCTTTGCACATAGTAAGCTCTCAATAAATATGATTGAAGGAACGAATGAATATGTCTCCACCAGATGCTTGAATTCCTGCTAGAGCTTTCCAAGGTTCAGTCAGTCTAATGATCCATCGACCAATGGTATTTATTGACCACTTACTGTGTGCAGGACACTGTACTAAGCACTGTCCAGTCCTGGGACTTGTGGGCAGAGCCCCTGGATCTGTTCCAGAGTCAGACACCTTTTTAACCTCTGGAGGGTGTGGGCTAGGTCTGCGACCAGTCGGGACAGGGGCCAACCAACAACTCCAAACCAATAACAATTTCTCTGGGCCTCAGTTACCTCATCTGTAAAATGGGGATGAAGACTGTGAGCCCACTATGGGACAACCTGATTGCCTTGTAGCCTCCCCAACGCTTAGAACAGTGCTTTGCACATAGTAAGCACTTAATAAATGCCATTATTATTATTATTAACTCTGGAGCCACACAGTGCGAGCCCACTGTTGGGTAGGGACTGTCTCTATATGTTGACAACTTGTACTTCCCAAGCGCTTAGTACAGTGCTCTGCACACAGTAAGCGCTCAATAAATACAATTGATGATGATGATGATTGATTGAGGCAGGAGGAAATAGCAACACTTCTAGATCTCTTAATTCCCTTCAACTCTGTGGACCACTATCTTTTCTGGGAAACACTGTCTAATCTCAGCTTCACTGACACTGACAGTTCTTTAGAGATAAGCTTGTTGTCGGCAGGGAATGTGTCTGTTTATTATTGTATTGTACTCTCCCAAATGCTTAGTACAGTGCTCTGCACACAGTAAGCGCTCAATAAATATGATTAACTGATTGAATGAATGACATCGGCCTCCTTTCGTTCTTCCCCTATCTCTCTTTTGTGGTCTTCTCCCCTGCCTCCCACCCTCTAACTAATAATAATAATACTGTTACTGTGGGGATGCCTCAAGGTTCAGTTCTGGGGCCCCTTCTATTCTCTAATCAATCAATCAATCGTATTTATTGAGCACTTACTGTATGCAGAGCACTGTACTAAGCGCTTGGGAAGTACAAGTTGGCAACATATAGAGACGGTCCTTACCCAACAGTGGGCTCACAGTCTAGAAGGGGGAGACTGACAACAAAACAAAACATGGAGACAGGTGTCAAAACCGTCATAATAAATAGAATTATACATATATGCACATCATTAACAAAACAGAGTAATAAATATTTACAAGTAAAACAAAAAGCGTAATAAATCTGTACAAACATATACAAGTGCTGTGGGGAGGGAATGTCCCTCCCCGACTCCATGTCCGGCCCCTGACAACTACCAGGCCGGGAAATAGGCTACGATTTAGCCCTGCTCTTTATACGGCCACCTTGCTGTTATTGTTGCGAACTCTCCCATTTCTTCACGGAGGAAATGACCCCCTGAGCAACTCTACATTCAATCCACTTATCAGCTGTGTGACTTTCGGGCCAGTCACTTCACTTCTCTGTCCCTCAGTGACATCATCTGTAAAATGGGGATTCATTCATTCATTCAATCGCATTTATTGAGCGCTTATTGTGTGCACAGCACTGTACTAAGCGCTTAGGAAGTACAAGTTGGCTGTGAGCCCCATGTGGGACAGGCCTGTGTCCAATCCGACCCACTCCTTTAGAGAACTCATGACTTCTCTACTCAGGGGATTCCTTAATGTACCTCTCCAGCTCGATTTCTCTCCTTTGTAGTCTCACGTTTCTTCCTGCCTTCAGGACATCTTTTTCTTGGATGTCCGCTGACACCTTAAACTTTACATGTCCAAAACAGAACTCCTCATCTTCCAGCCCAAACCCTGCCCTCCTATGACTTTTCCAGTACTGTAGCAAACACCATTCATTCATTCAATGGTATTTATTGAGCATTTACTGTGTGCAGAGCACTGTCCTAAGCGCTTGGAAAGTACAAGTTGGCAACATATACCACCATCCTCTCTGTCTTGCAAGCCTGTAACCTTGATATTAATTTGGACTCATCTCTTTCATTCAACCCACATATTCAGTCTGCACCAAGTCATGTCAGCCCAACCTTCACAACATCTCTAGAATCAGTACTTTCCTCTTCAAGCACTGATCCAAGCACTCATAAGCCACCTCAACTACTGCATCAGCCTCCTTGCTGACACTCCCTGACTCCTGTATCTCCCCAGTAGAGTCCATACTTCACTCTTTTGCCTGGACCATTTTTCTAAAAAAAATTCGGTCTACACCTCTCCAATCCTCAAAAACCTATGATTGCCTATCTGCCTCTGTATCAGTCAACCCATCCATCAATCAATGACATTTATTGAGCTTTTACTATGTGTAGAGCACTATACTAAGCACTTGGGAGAGTACAAAACAACAGAATTAGCAAACATGTTCCTTGCCCATAATGAGCTTACAGTCCAGAGGGGGAGATAGACATTAATACAAATGAGGAATTTACAATATATAAATCGAACAGAAACTCCTTACCATTGGCTTTAGGGCACTCAATCAGCTCTCCCCTTTCTACCTAACCTCACCTATCTCCCACTACAACCTAGCCCTCACATTGTCTCTGGCCTGTAACTCCCTCCCGCTTTTTATCCAACAGACCTCCATTCTCTCCTCCTTCAAAATGCTTCTAAAAGCACCTCTCCTTCAAGAGGCTTTCCCTGACAAACCCCTCATTTCCCCAACTCTTTACCCCGCCTTCTGCTTCACCTAAGCAGATGGGTTTGTACTCCTTAAACACTTTGAATCCCTCCCCACCCGCATAGTACATATGCGTATCTCCTCATTTTAACGTCTGTCTCCCCAACTAGATTGCAAGCTCCTTGAGGGCAGAAATCATGTCTACCATGACTACTGTATTGTATTCTCAGTCAATTGTATTAAGTGCTTCCTGTATGCACAGCACTCTTCTAAGCACTTGGGAGAGTACAATAAAACAATATAACAGAGATGGTACACACATTTCCTGCCCACAGTGAGATTGTCATCTAGAGGGGAAGACGTTAATATAAATAAATAAATTAGGGATACGTACATAAGTACTGTGGGGCTTGGGGATGGGAGGTGGGGGTGAGTAAAGGGAACAAATCAGGGTGACCCAGAAGGAAGTGGGAGAAGAGGAAGTGAGTGCTTAGTCAGGGAAGGCCTTTTGGAGAAGATGTGCCTTCAATTAGGCTTTGAAGGTAAGGAGAGTAATTGTCTATCGGAAATGAAGAGGGAGGGTGTTCCTGGCCAGAGGCAGGATGTGGGCAAGAGGTTGGCGGCAAGACAGATGAGATCAAGGTTCATTGAGTAGGGTGGCATTACAGGAGCAAAGTGTGTGGGCTGTACAAGAGCAGTGAGGTGAGGTAGGAGGGGGCAAGGTGACTGATGGCTTTAAAACTGACAGTAAGGAATTGCTGTTTGATGTGGAGGTGGATGGCCAGCCACTGGAGGTTCTTGAGGAGTGGAGAAACGTGGACTGAATCAATTTGTAGAAAAATGACATGGGCAGCAGAGTGAAGTATGGACTGGAGTGGGGAGAGACAGGAGTCTGGGACTTTAGCAAAGAGGCTGACGCAGCAGTTAAGATGGGGTAGGATAAATGCTTGGATTAACTTGGATTAGCATGGTAGTAGTTTGGATGGAGAGGAAAGAGCAGATTTTAGCAGTGTGAAGATTGAACCGACAGAATTTAGTGACATCAAATAAATGAGAGAGAGGAATCAAGGAGAGTGCCAAGATTACAGGCTTGTAAGGAAGGGAGGATGGTAGTGCTGTCTACAGTGATGGGAAAATTAGGGGTGTTTTCTCAGAGCTTATACAGTGTGCAGCATATAGTAAGCACTCTATCCATACTATTTCATTATTGATTGATCAAGTCTCCTCCTCCGCTATCCACTGCATGCTCCTCATCTTACCTGCTGCAAAGTTCCTGCACTGTGGCACTCTGAGACGACTCAGGATGCTGAGGGAAGAAGGAGGCTGAATGGGAGGAGTGGCGAGGTTGAAATGTTTTCCATTGATTGGGTGGCATGCTGACATCGGGGTTCCCAGGGGGTGTTCAGAGACAGGACCAGTTGAACGTGCTCAAAAAATGCTCCTCTTTCATTCATTCATTCATTCATTTATTCAATCGTATCTATTGAGTGCTTACTGTGTGCAGAGCACTGGACTAAGCTCTTGGGAAGTACAAATCTGCAACATATAGAGATGGTCCCTACCCAACAACGGGCTCACAGTCTAGAAGGGGGATCCTCTCTGCCTGGCACGACTTCTGCAAATGTTCGGCTGGTTGGTAGGCTGTGTTAGGTTAAGCCCTATACAGATTTCTGCCCAAATCAAAGTTTCCTGCCCAAAACAGGATGTGCCACCCACCCCACCCCCAACACACACAAATATATATATACACACACACACATATATATATATATATATATATAGAGAGAGAGAGAGAGAGAGAGAGAGAGAGAGAGAGAGAGTTAGATGTTTTAGTTGGACCCTGTAGTCTCTAATGAGATGAGGTACAAGCTAAGAAGCGGCTTGGCCTAGTGGAAAAAAGCAAGAGCCTGGGAGTCAAAGGACCTGAATTCTAATCCTGGCTCTGCCACCTTTCTGTTGTGTGACCCTTTTTTATGATATTTGTTAAATGCTTACTATGTGCCAGGCGCTGTTCTAAGCACTGGGGTAGATACAAAGTTAGGATGTCCCACATGGAGCTCATGGTCTTAATCCCCATTTTACAAAAGAGGTAACTGAGGCACCGTGAAGTTAAGTGACTTGCCCAAGGTCACACAGCTGACAAGTGATGGAGCTGGGATTAGAACTCATGACCTCTGACTCCCAAACCCATGCTCTTTCCACTATGCCACCCTGCTTCGGCTGGACATAGCCACTGTCCCACCTGGAGCTCATGGTCTTAATCCCCATTTTATAGCTGAGGCAACTGAGGCACCGTGAAGTTAAGTGACTTGCCCAAGGTCACACAGCTGACAAGTGATGGAGCTGGGATTAGAACTCATGACCTCTGACCCCCAAACCCATGCTCTTTCCACTACGCCACCCTGCTTCGGCTGGACATAGCCCCTGTCCCACATGGGCCTCACAGTCTTAATCCCCATTTTACAGATGAAGTAACTGAGGCACAGAAAAGTGATTTGCCCAAGGTCACACAGTAGAGAAGTGGCGGAGTAAAACCCTGGTCCTTCTAACTCCTAGGCCCAGGCTTTATCTTCTAGGTCATTTTGCTTCCTGGCAAGTCATTTAATATTTCCGTGCCTCTGTTACCTCATCTATAAAATAGGGATGACAATTGTGAGCTCCACAAAGGACATAGACTGTATGCAATATGATTAGTTTGTATCTACCTCAGTGCTTAGTATAGTGCCAGGCACATAATAAGTACTTAACAAATACCATTTAAAAAAATTGAAAGATGTTCCATTAGCACATTTGGTATTCACACCCTTAGCTTCAGGACTTTAAAGACGTACCGCTTTTCCTGTGTGTGAAAACATTCTATTTTACACTTTTACACTTTTCAACAGGAAGTAAGCATAGCATGGTGTCAGGCATAATTTTATGTTATACATCATTAAAACACTATTTTTTTAATGGCATTTATTAAGCGCTTACTATGTGCAAAACACTGTTCTAAGTGCTGGGGAGGTTACAAGGTGATCAGGTTGTCCCAAGGGGACTCACAGTCTTAATCCCCATTTTACAGATGAGGGAACTGGGGCCCAGAGAAGTTAAGCGACTTGCCCAAAGTCACACAGCTGACAATTGGCGGAGCCGGGATTTGAACCCATGACCTCTGACTCCAAAGCCTGGGCTCCTTCCTCCTCCTCTTTCTCCTCTTTGCCTCCCTGCCCCAATGCTGATGGAGTTTCCTGTCAGGAATGATGGATGACTGCGACTTTTCATTTCTTTATTTGTTCATTATGGTATTTTTCAAGCACTTACTATGTGCCAGGCACTTTATTAAGTACTGGGGTTGATACAAGCTAATTAGGTTGGAAATAGTCCACATCCCAAATGAGGCTCACAGCTTGAATCCCATTTTACAAATGAGGTAACTGAGGCAGAGACAAGTTAAGTGACTTGCCCAAGGTCACAAAGCAGATAAGTAGGGGAGCTGGAATTAGATCCCAGGTCTTTTTGACTGCCGGGCCCGTGTTCTACCCACTAGACCTCACTGCTTCTCCTAGGTTTCTCTTTAATTATATTGATTGCTAATACCAGGAATAGTGCATTGTTGCTCTATCTTAAAATGTCATCAAAATTTCAAATAATTTTCACATGCTGCATTACTATCTTAATCTATAGGAATATTATTATTTGAATAATGATAATAATAATATTAACTAAGCACTTACTCTGTTCCAGGCACTGGGGTAGATGCAAGATCATCCGGATGGACACAGCCACTGTCCCCCCTTGGGGCTCACGGTCTCGGCAAGGAGAGCAGGCTTCTATTTATTTTATTGATATTAATGAATAAGCATTCACTGTGTTACCAAACTGTTGCTTGGCACATAGTAAGCACTTTAATAGCACAATTATTTCCTAGGAGCTAAAATAATATATATCCAGGACTGAACTCCTTATCTTCCCTCCCAAACCCTCCTCTCCCTGACTTTTCTGTCACTGTAGACGTCACTACCATCCTTCCTGTCTCACAAGCCCGCAACCTTGGTGTCATCCTCGACTGTGCTCTCTCGTTCACCCCGCACATCCAATCCGTCACCAAAACCTGCTGGTCTCACCTCCACAACATTGCCAAGATCCGCCCTTTCCTCTCCATCCAAACCACTACCATGCTGGTTCAATCTCTCATCCTATCCCAACTGGATTACTGCATTAGCCTCCTCTCTGATCCCCCATCCTCCTGTCTCTCCCCACTTCAGTCTATATTTCATTCTGCTGCCCGGATTATCTTTGTGCAGAAATGCTCTAGGCATGTTACTCCCCTCCTCAAAAATCTCCAGTGACTACCAGTCAACCTACGCATCAGGCAAAAACTCCTCGCTCTCAGCTTCAAGGCTGTCCATCACCTCACCCCCTCCTACCTCACCTCCCTTCTTTCCTTCTACAGCCCAGCCCACACCCTCTGCGCCTCTGCCGCTAACCTCCTCACCGTGCCTCGTTCTCGCCTGTCCCGCTGTCGACCCCCAGCCCACGTCCTTCTCCTGGCCTGGAATGCCCTCCCTCCACACATCTGCCAAGCTAGCTCTCTTCCTCCCTTCAAAGCCCTACGGAGAGCTCACCTCCTCCAGAAGGCCTTCCCAGATTGAGCACCCTTTTTCCTCTCCTCCCCCCTCCCCCCACCCTACCTCCTTCCCCTCCCCACAGCACTTGTATATATTTGTACAGATTTATTACTCTATTTATTTTACTTGTACATATTTACTATTCTATTTATTTTGCTAATGATGTGCATATAGTTTTAATTCTATTTGTTCTGACAATTTTGACACCTGTCTACACGCTTTGTTTTGTTGTCTGTCTCCCCCTTCTAGACTGTGAGCCCGTTGTTGGGTAGGGACCGTCTCTATATGTCACCGACTTGTACTTCCCAAGTGCTTAGTACAGTGCTCTGCACACAGTAAGTGCTCAATAAATATGATTGAATGAATGAATGAAAAGAAGGAAGGATAAGCATTTCAAATAGCAATTGTGATAATAATAATAATAACTCTGGTACTTGTTGAGTGTCTACTATGTGCCAAGCACTGTACTAAATACTGGGGTGGATACAGGATAATCAGGTCTTACATGAGATTCACAGTCTAAGGAGGAGGGAGAACAGATATTGAATCCCTATTTTGCAGATGAGAGAACTGAGGTCCAGAGAAGGTGTGATGTGCCCAAGTTCACACAGAAGGTAAGTGGAGGAGTCAGGATTAGAACTCAGGTCTGCTGACGTCCAGGCCTGTGCTCTTTCTGCTACATCATGCTTATATCATTAGCAGTAGTAACAGCATTTACTGAGCTTTCACTGAAGGTACTGCACTGTACTAAGCTCTGGGCAAATACAAAACCCATTACCTGCTCCTGAGGAAAGACACAGAAATACATTTTTTAAAAAGTACAATCAAACTAAATAAATGAATGTAGAATTGAATAATTATAGATATACCTGTGTTGTGAGAATGGATATAAATAAATACATAAGTGCTAGACAGCTGATGGGCTTATGCTATTTGGAAAGCTGGGAAGTTATTCTCAAATAGAGATTTGTGTAGAGGAAATGAAGGCTAAAGGTATAGGTGACCCATTCTAGAAGTTTAAATGGGGACAGGAACAAGGAGATGGGGCTAAAATAACTGGAGGGGGCTGTGAAGAGAGGGCTTTTTAAGTATGGAGAGACTTGGGCAAGTTTGAAAGCTCTCCAAAGGAGATCAGCTCTCTCCCTCCTGCTTTATCTCACTGATTTCTTACATCTAAGCAGCCCACACACTTTGCTCCTCTAACACCAATGTACTCACATTCCCTGGATCTCCTGCCAACTCCTTGCCCACATCCTGCCTTTGACTCCACAGTTCTTGTATACATATCAATCAATAGTATTTATTGAGCGCTTATTACGTGTAGAGCACTGTAGGAAGTACTTGGGAGAGTAAAATACAACAGAATTAGCAAACACATTCCCTGCCCATAATGAGCTTACAGTCTCGAGAACATACACTATATATATATACTCATACTCTGCCATTTCTCCTATCTGTAACTTATTTTAATGATTCTCCCCCCCTCTAATCTATAAGCTCCTTTTGGGCAGGGATTGTGCCTACTAATTCTATGGCATTGTACTCTTCCAAGCACTTAATACAGTATTCTGTGCACAGTAAGTCCTCAAATACAATTGATTGATTGACTGATGACAAAAGGAAAGGTTAAAAAAAGAGAGCAAAAGTTTGGAGATAATAATAATAATGGCATTTATTAAGGTCTTACTATGTGCAAAGCACTGTTCTAAGCGCTGGAGAGGCTACAAGGTGATAAGGTTGTCCCACATGGGGCTCACAGTCTTAATCCCCATTTTACAGATGAGGTAACTGAGACACAGAGAAGTTAAGTGAGTTGCCCAAAGTCACACAGCTGACAAGTGGCGGAGCGGGGATTTGAACCCCTGACCGCTGACTCCAAAGCCCTTGCTCTTTCCACTGAGCCACGCGGCTTCCCCGATAGCAGTGAGGGAGGGAAGACAGTGGGGGCAAATATTTTTAGGAAGTGAGAGAGGATAGGTCTGTGGTGCGGGTGGAGGGAGAAGATTTAGAGAGTAGTTGAGAGATCATCTCTTGAGAAGCAGCAGGAAAGTAGGAGAAAGAAAGAGGATGGGGTAGTAGAGCTGGGAGGATTTGAGGGGGAAATTTAAGGAGATTCAAACCCGGGATTTACTCCATGCTCTCAAGTAGCCCACGGCATTCATATGACTGTGACAACTCTGCTGCCTGGGTCTTTTTTCCAAAAAAAAAAAACCATTCTGTGCACAACACCTCATTGCGTCTAATGGCTGTTCATCCACCTCTGCCTCATCATTAGATTCAAATCACTCAATCAGCTCTCTCCCCGTTAATGCTTCTTGGTCCGCTTCTACTACAGTCCAGCCTGCACACACTGTACACTGTACTAAGTGCTTGAAAGGGTGATGGTGGGGTACCTTCTGTTGAGAATGGCGGGTAACCCTGGGTCCAGAGAGAGGAGAGAGTACCATCAGCTTAGAGAAAAGAGCATGGGCCTGGGACTCAAAGGACCTCGGTTCTAATCTGGGATAATAATAATAATTGTGGTATTTTCTAAATTCTTACCATGTGCCAAACGCTGTGCTTAGAGGCTGGGGTAATACAAGATAATCAGGTTGGATACAGTCCCTGTCCCACATAACGTTCACAGTCTAAGTAGGAGGGAGAACAAGTATTCAATCCTCATTTTATAGATGAGGAGAGGCCCAGTGAAGTTAGGTGGCTTACCCAAGGAAAGTGGCATAGCTGGGATTTGAACTCGGATTCTCTGAGTCCCCTATCTGTGTGCTTTCTATTAGGCCATGCTGCGTCTCACTAGTTATATTGTACTCTCCCAAACACTTAGCACAGTGCTCTGCACACAGTAAATGCTCAATAAATACCATTTATTATTGATAGGCCATACTGTTTCTTTACTGGCTCCACCACTTGCCTGATGTTTGGTTTTGTTCTCTGTCTCCCCCTTTTAGACTGTGAGCCCACTGTTGGGTAGAGACTGTCTCTATATGTTGCCAACTTGTACTTCCCAAGCGCTTAGTACAGTGCTCTGCACACAGTAAGCGCTCAATAAATACGATTGATTGATTGATTGATTGATTGATTGATGTGGAACCTTGGGCAGGTTACTTATCTTCTCTGGGCCTTAGTTTCCTCATCTGTAAAATGGGGATTCAATACCCGTTGTCCCTCCTACTTAGTCTGTGAGCCCTGTGTGGGACAGGGACTGTGTCTAATCTGATTACCGTGTATCTACCCCAGCACTTAGTACAGTGCTTGTCACATAGCAAGTGCTTAAAAAGCATTATTATTATTATTATTATTATTATTTCATGGTCACTGCCTTCAGGAGCTTACAAATGTCTTGAGAGTGAAAGTATCTTTCTAAGCAACTGTGGTGCCAATGTTTTTTAAGACGTGCCTTGTTACTGACTGACACTTGTTAACTTTACTGGACACTTTTATAAAACCCTGATGTACAACAAAAATATACTGAATTCTAATTATTAAAGCTCCCTGTAAAGAATGCATTGTTTACAGTGCCAATTTCTCCTAGCATCTGGGTCAGGAAGGGGTCATTTCCAGATCCATGCTGATAACCTGAGGCCCTCTTTGAATTCTATCCTCTTTCTATGGTGCAGTCACTGGTAATGGTTTCCACCACAACCTCTGGCCCTGTGCTCCACTGCTGTAATTACGGCTACCCTTTGACCTGAAATAAAATATTCACAAACAATCCTGTCTTTGCTCTTGAAACCCCCCACAAAAATTAGTAGAGATTCTTTGCATTCTTGTCCTCTTCCTTTGGGTTACTTGTCAACTTGCATTACCCGTGACACACACAAAAACGTAGAAGATTTTTTTTTTCTTCCAGGGGAGGGAAGAAATCCTCAAAGTCTCTTAATAGTGAACAAAATTTGTTTTAAGTGAATCCCTGGGAATGGATCTGATTGACACTGTTAGAGGGGGCTGAAGTCCTTGTTTCATTTTTAGACTGTGAGCCCACTGTTGGGTAGGGACTGTCTCTATATGTTGCCAACTTGTACTTCCCAAGCGCTTAGTACAGTGCTCTGCACACAGTAAGCGCTCAATAAATACGATTGATGATGATGATGATGATTTACAAAATAGATTACCCTAGTGGAAAAATCTGGGCTGGGCTGGGGAAAAAGTAAAGAAGCATACGTTACAGAAGGAGGCAGGGAGAAACAGGAGAAATTGTAAAGTGGGGACAACAGAGGCGACAGAAGGACACTACAGGAAACCGAGGAATGCTTGGGAAGAAGACAGGGAAACCCAGAGGGAAATCCTAGGGATATTAGAAACAGAAAGAGACATCCCTCCTGCCCCCTCCCCACACCTACGCAGGCTGGTATATATACACACACACCCCCAGGAATGTCTTCAGTGCAGAGTGCAGTGGAGCAGCAGTGCCAACAAAGGAAGGTTTGAAAAGCCACCACTGCCACCACCACATCCATTCAATCTATTTATTGAGCACTTACTGTGTGCAGAGCACTGTACTAAGCACTTGGGAAGTACAAGTCGGCAACATATAGAGATGGTCCCTACCCAACAACGGGCTCACAGTCTAGAAGGGGGAGACAGACAACAAAACAAAACATGTAGACAGGTGTCAAAATCACCATTGCTATTGACTGATCTGAAATCTCAGAATGGAGCCCACAAGAACCAGGGTGGCAAATCAGCCTGTCAGCTGAAGAGGAGGGGGGAGAGGAAGGAAAGATGGAGGCAAATGACTTACACCTCTTCTGCTGCTCCATAGAGCTAGCCTGCTTTGTGAGGGTCTTGCTCTTATGAATGCCTGGCTCTTCTCTCGCATGGTCTCCTCTGGCAGTTTCAGTCACCTAGCATTAAAGGTGGCTAAGGGAGTGGCCTCAACTGCTGTTTCACTTTATCCTTTTGTGGTTGTTGCTGCTCCAATCTGAGGATATTTCTGGGGGTAGGTTTATCAGTTTCTGTGAGTGTGTGTGAGAGTGTGTGTGTGTGTGTAGGGGGGTGAGAGAGAGGGAAAGAGAGAAACTGAGGACAAACTCTGAGCCCTAGGAGTCAGGGTTGCAGGCAACAACACTGAGACTTTCCATGGGCTGGGGAAAAAGAGAGAGAGAGAGAGGAGGAAGAAGAGGAGGAGAGAGATCATCATCATCATCAATCGTATTTATTGAGCGCTTCCTATGTGCAGAGCACTGTACTAAGAAGCAGCGTGGAGAAGCAGCGTGGCTCACTGGAAAGAGCATGGGCTTTGAAGTCAGAGTTCATGGGTTCAAATCCCGGCTCTGCCAATTGTCAGCTGTGGGACTTTGGGCAAGTCACTTCACTTCTCTGGGCCTCAGTTCCCTCATCTGTAAAATGGGGATTAAGACTGTGAGCCCCCCATGGGACAACCTGATCACCTTGTAAACTCCCCAGTGCTTAGAACAGTGCTTTGCACATAGTAAGCGCTTAATAAATGCCATTATTATTATTATTATTATTATTATTATTATTATTACTAAGCACTTGGGAAGTACAAATTGGCAACATATAGAGACAGTCCCTACCCAACAGTGGGCTCACAGTCTAAAATGGGGAGACAGAGAACAAAACCAAACATACTAACAAAATAAAATAAATAGAATAGATATGTACAAGTAAAATAAATAAATAGAGTAATAAATATGTACAAACATATATACATATATGCAGGTACATATATATATATACATATATACAGAGATGAGAGGGGAAGGGGGACAGGCCAGTTATTCCATGATTGCCCTTGAGCTGTGAATATCTCTGTAATCCTCAAAACAAGTGTCAAAGTTGGTGAAGATACAATGAGCTTCTGAGTTCCTGATTATTTCTATTCCTACCTATTCCTTCGCCCCCAAGGGATGGCATCTTTTCATAACCTTCTTACCTGTCTTGCCGCAGATCTCATTTTCCCCACTGCTTCCACCACAGATAGCCCAGCCCCTGGCCTTCGCCAGCAGGGTGGTGACAGATAGGGGGAATTTTGGGGGCAGTGAGATATGCCCCTCTGGGAGGGGGCAACCCCCATTTATACCTTTGTCCTTGCTATGTGGAAGGGTTAAGTGAATTTCCCAAGCACGATATTTCTACGAGATCAAGCAGGACATTACCCAGTTGATTCCACAGCCTCAAAAGGTGCTTTGAACACACTCCCTTCTGTTAACTTTTAAAAAAAAAATCACTTGAATTTTGGAATTACTGATCTTAGTGGGTTTCTTTTGAACTTTGTAGTAGTGGATTTTAGAATAAAAAAAATCAAATCTGCATCAGTCTCTTCCTCCTCTGGGGTTGGTGTAAACTGAGTATACCTTTTCTAATAAAAAAAGTTATTTGTTAAGGGTTTACTATGTGCCAGGCACTGTATTAAGTGCTGGGGTAGATACAAGCAAGTCAGGTTTGACACACTCCCTGTCCCACATGGGGCTCACAGTCTCAATACCCAATATACAGATGAGGTAACTGAGGCTCAGAGAAGTAAAGTGACTTGCTTAAGGTCATACAGCAGACAAGCAGAGGAAACAGGATTAGAACCCAAGTCCTCCTGACTCCCACATTGGTTCTCTATCGACTATGCCACGCTGTTTCTCTAATCCTTACAGTATAATCCTTGCAACACTATGTACTGTTCGTTAAGAACCCCCAGACCTAGAAATGAGAACTCATTTCACTCCAGTTTTATCTTTGGAAATATGTAAATCATGAACTCTGCCCATGAAAATTATACTTTTCCAGTGTTCCTATAACTTTGGTTGTATTCTTCAGAACCTAAGCTTTTATTTTGAAAAGAAAATACCTCCAGTAGTAGCTGTGAATCAAACCTTTATTAGCACCGTAAGGAGGTGCACTATAGTATGTTGGGTCTTTAGAGCAGTAGAATTGGTATTTATTGAGCAGCTGCTGAGTACAATGCACTGTACTAAGCACTTGCAAAGTGTTGATTAAGCCACAGGTGGCCATCCAATTGATCCAAATGATACAGCCCCGCCCCTCCCCCACCACTTCCAGCTGTAGGGAATCATCTGGGAGAGCAGTCTTCTCCCTCTCCAACTCCTCCAGGTGCAAGGAATCAGTGGGGGATCAATCATTAATCAATCCAGTCCCACAGCACATATTCATATATCTGTAATTTTGTGAGGGGCAGCAGAGCCGGAGAGAGATCGGCCTGGACAGTACAGTGCTCTGCACACAGTAAGTGCTCAATAAATATGATGGAATGAATGAATGTGAGAATTATATGCATAAAAATGTTAGCTGAAACCGTGGGAGTGAATGAGTTTTCCAAGGGAATAGGTGTAGATGGAGACTAGAAGGGGAAGCAGAACTGCTTCTGCTAAGAGAAGCAGTGTGGCTTAGTGGAAAGAGTATGGGCTTGGGAGTCAGAGGATGGGGGTTCTAATCCTGCCATGTCTGCTGTGTGACCTTGGGCAAGTCACTTAACTTCTCTGTACCTCAGTTACCTCATCTGTACAATGGGGATTAAAAGTGTGAACTCCCAATGGGACAATGTGATTACCCTGTATTTACCCCAGCACTCAGAACAGTGCATGGGGCACAGTAAGCACTTAACAAATACCATAATTATAATTTAGTATAACAGCCTTTTTATGGTATTTATTAAGTGCTTATTATATGCCAGACACTGTACTAAGTGCTGAGATAGATAAAGAGAAGCAGTTTGGTTTAGTGGCAAGCGCACAGGCTTGGGAGTCAGAGAACATGTGTTCTAATTCTGACTCTGCCACTCTTTCTCCTCAATGAAGATGGAGAAATAATGTTGCTGGGCAGAGGAGAGAGCAGAATTGAGGCAGCAAGGATGAACTTGAGCTGGAAGAGGGTGGCTTGATATCTGGATTTCCTCCAGCAGCATTCTTTGGAAGTGAAGAAAGTGGACTGAGGAGGTGATCCAGGGCAGCGTGGTAGTAGTAGTGAAGGGATAGGGGAGTGACTGAGATGAGTTCATTAGAGAGGGTCATTTTGAGGGTGTCAGTTTGGTTGTCAAGGTAAGGTAGTTTAGGTATGGAGAATAAATGGGGCATGATGACTTGAGAAAATTGGATGAGTCAAAGGACAAGCAGTCCCTGTGGGGGGGAAAGGACACATTTGTGGAGCAGGGTGAGAAGAGAGAAGGAAGGTGAGAAGGTTGTGGCTGGATAGAGGGAGTTGTGTTAATGAGAGTAGAGACTATACAGTGACTAGAGATGATGAAATCAAGTGTGTGTCCAAAGTATTGAGTTGTTGGGGTGGTACAGGAGGTCAGTAGAGTTGAGAAGTGGTAGAAAGTGGGCAGCAGAAGGGTCATCAGAAACATCCACATGGATATTGAAGTCCCCAACAAACAAGGTAGAGATGGAGAAAGAGAGGATTGGGAGAAATAGATCAAAATGGCTCAGAAAATTGGAGGTAGGGCTTGGGGGCTGAGAGTTGACTGTGATTTGTAACTGGGGAGGATGCTATGGACTTCAAAGGAAGGGAAAGAGAGGGATGGGGAGGTAGAATGGTGCAAAAGCAGCAGTGTAGGGAGTGAAAAGGAAACCCCTTATGCCCCCTAAACCAGTGAGAAAGTGGCAGGAAAGACAGCATCATCTGGGGAAAGGCAGTGGTAGAGAAGAGGAGCAGTGATTGGGTCAGGAACAGGTTAAGGATGAAGGGATGAGATTCCTCCCCACCCCTTCCAGGTGCATGGAATTATCTGGAAAGGACACGGGCCAATAGGGTGAAAAGTCCACCCCTGCAATTAATTGGCAGTGGAGTTGAGCTCTCCTGTGGAGAGGTGGGGGGAAAAAAAACCTAGCTTTTTGTGATAAAAGCTGGGAATGAGAGAGGAGGGTTTGACTTCTTTTGGAAGAAATATGATCTAATTCATCTCATATGGTAAGTTATCTTTCCTTTTCCCAGAAATATGGGGGATTGAGAGGAAAGTTACTGTGGGTTTGGTATGTGTAGTGAGTGGATAATTTTACTTTAAAGTCAGGTTTCCAGGGTTCTCTCAAGCAGCTCAGTCCTCAGTTCATATGATCACCTGGTTGAAATTGATTTTTAGGTGAATGGCGTATTAACCAGTCCTATGATCCTTCAGGTATTACCTTATATACTATCTTATGAACCATTCTCTTAAATTATCTGTATTTCCATGTTCAGTGTTAAACTTTGTTTCTCTTACCTGTTTTGGGGGTGTGGCTGAGTCATAGTTTTTGGAGTTTTTACAGCTTTTTCCATTGGCACTCTAGGTGGAATTTCTAGGTTTATACCTGACTTCTAGCCTCCTAAACAGAAGATGACTGGGAGAGGCCCTGACTTTATGGTCTCTAACCACATGGCCCTAACTTGTCTCCAGAGGAACCCCAGATTGTTTTCTGGATTCTAATAGGAAGATACATCAGAAGCCTAAGGCATGTCTCCCTGTTTTGTTTGCTTTTTATTATTGTATTTGTTCAGCACTTATTATATGCCAGGCACAATACTAATCACTGGGTAGGTATAAGCCAGTAATAATGATGGCATTTATTAAACACTTACTCTGTGCAAAGCACTGTTCTAAGTGTTGGGAAGGCTACAAGGCAATGAGGTTGTCCCACGGGGAGCTCACAGTCTTAATCCCCATATTACAGATGAGGAAACTGAGGCCCAGAGATGTTGACTGGCCCAAAGTCACACAGCAGACAATTGGCAGAGCTGGGATTTGAACCCCTGACCTCTGACTCCAAAGTCCATGCTCTTTCCATTGAGCCACGCTGTTTTAGGTTGGACACGGACCATGTCCCACGTGGGGCTCACAGTCTTAATTCCCATTTTACAGATGAGGTAAGTGAGGCACAGAGAAGTTAAGCAACTTGCCCGAGGTCACTCAGCAGACAAGTGATGGAGCCAGGATTAGAACCTAGATCCTCTGACTCCCATGTCTGTGCTCTTTCATTCATTCTGCTCCTCCCTGCTCATAAGGCACTTATATTTCAAGAGGGAAGGCAAGACCAATTTATCAATTTTCCGTGAGAACTAGTCAATGTGAACAATTCATCCTTGTTGGGTGTTAATTTGGAAGCCTAATTAGAACCACTAGAAAATCAACACTATTAACAGTGAAATGGGGTATCAGGTGTGGTCAGTAAATGCCCTGCTCTGGACTGGCTGTACCTGGCACATCTGGTCCTATTATTTATTCAACTGGACATTCCATAGGAACATGCTTCTGGAATGTGCAAGGGAGTTCAAACAGCAAGCTGGGACAGCTGCATCTGGGCTGGTTTTGTTATGATTCCAGAAGACTCATGCAAACAAACAAACCCATCACACACCAGAAGTGAATTAATGCCAGCTCGTTGGAGATGACTCAGGAAAAGAAATCATTTATAACCATAGCTTGGAGCCTCTTTAAGTTGAAAGGGTTGACTGGCAGTTGGTTCTGTTTTGGGAAGACATTTTGTCATAACTCAAAAGAATTGTTTCGGGGCCTGTCCTCACTTTTATTCTGTGGTGACTAAAATAACTTAATGAAAGATGTTATTTATATCCAGAATTTAAATCCACAAAGATCATCTTAAGATACTCACTATAATATTGAATCCTCCACATTACTCATCATGGTGGAAGAAAACTGGTCATTTCTAATGATGGCACATGGCAATGAGGGAGGAGAGCTCTGGAAGTTGAGATTTCCATGGGAAGGGACTCCAAAATCACACACACCCCCACCCCTTAACCTTTGAGTCAGCTTTGGAGCAAGCTACTCTTCTGACAGTCAGGATGTTTAATAAAGTGCCCTGACTGAGTGGTAGTTTTGGTTTGGGGGACTTGTTTCATTTCTGCCTTGTCACCATCGGTGTGATTTCACCCTCCTCTGATACTTCACCTTCTACTGTTAGCGGTTAAAGGGGCCCTCATAAAACTAATAGCTTGGTGGTCCTGTTGAATAACTTAAGACCAATTTCTGGATTTTACTTGGTTAAAGTATTAAGTTGTTTTTTTTAAAATGGTATTTAAGCACTTAATATGTGCCTGGCACTGTGCTAAGTACTGGGATAGATACAGGCTCATCAGGCGGGACACAGTCCATTTCCCATAGAGGGCTTGTTAGTCTTAATACGCATTTTACAGATGGGGTAATTAGAGAAGTTAAGTGACTTCCCAAGATCATCCAGTAAAGTGGCAAAACTGGGATTAGAACCAGGTCCTCTGACTGCCCCCCTAATCCCCCGCCCCAGGCCCATGTTCTCTCCTCTAGGTAGCACTGCTTCTCTATTCACTGAGCACCTGAAGAGTACAAAGCATGCTGTATTAGGTTTCAATTTAGGGGAACACTTTAAAGAGCAGATATGCTCCCTGTCCTCATATTACATATAATGTAATAGAGATAAGACGGACAAAATCAAGACATAAGTACTGACCCATACTTGCACATATACTAATGGGTTGACTTTTTATGTATTAAGTGTTTACTATGTGCCAGGCACCGTACCAAGATCTAGGGTAGAGACAAGTTAATCAGGTTGGATATAGTTCATGTCCCACAGTCTTCATCTCCATTTTACAGGTGAGGTAACTGAGGCACAGTGAAGTGACTTGCCCAAGGTCTCACAACAGACAAGTGGCAGAGTGTGGGTTAGAACTCACGTCCTTGACTAGTTGGAAAATGGGTGTGGTTAACCAGGGAAATCTCCCTGAAGGAGGTGGGCCATGAGTCATGAAAGAGGAGCCAGGAAACTGTTCCAAGCTTAAGGGACAGTTGGAGCCAAAGCTTGAAGGGAAAAAAGAGGCCTAGGTCTGGGGGCTGTCTAACTAGGGAAGCTTGACTGGAATGTAGCTGTAGAGTTGGAAATGAGAGCAGGGTGGGGTGTTTTGGAGTCCACAGTCTGCGTTTGATATAGAAGGAGATCGTGTGCTCTGAGATTCTAGTAAAGAGACAGTCAAAGCAGCAGGTGTGGTAGATGACCTTTGCAGTGCTGCAATGGACAGAATGCTATGGAGCAGGGAAAGGCAGGAATCTGGAGACCAGACAGGAGGAGGAGGATGCTGTAATTCAAGACTGGTTGGAGAGGTTTGGGGGTGGGGCAGAGAGGAATGGGTAGTATGTCTCGTGCCCAAGTGCTTAATACAGTGCTTTGCACGCAGCAAGTGCTCAATAAATATGAATGAATGTTGGGGGATGAAGTCAGAAAGATGTCAAAGATGCTTGGAGCGGAATAGGATCATGCTGCCTATGTCTTGAGCAATATCAATCTGAAATGAGATGTGCCCAGTTTCTTAGTGAGCCTGCTGATATGGTAATTAACTAATTTTCTATGGGCTGGTGGAGAGAGTCCATCAGGTGTGGTCTGTGGATGCTAGCTTGCACAGTTTGGAGTGGACAGTGCTTCATCTCCTCAACTCCCCTGAGCCACAGGGCAAAACTCAATTAGGCCTCTGGGGAAATCTGATTCTGATAAATGCACCACGTAACCATTTATATATACCAGCTGCAAGGTCATTGCATTTGTTAAACTGGGTTTTAAAAGAAAATGTAATTGGTGTTTTATTGACTCGTGTTTGGGTTTGTTCCAGCTTTTCCCCAGTCTTTTCCCTTGTAGCATTTTCCTTAATCTTCTCCTTTTCTTGCTGGTCTCTCTCCTTGGGCTTTTCCCATTTTGTCTCTCCTTCCACCCACTGGACAAGGGTATGTGGGGGGCGGGCTGGGGGAGGAGGGTTATGCATTGGTAGACACCTTCCCTGCTTACAACAACCTTATTGCTTTCTTTTCCCCTTAATCTTCCTCACTTTCCTTTTTCCTGAATTGTCACTCCTCACCTTTTCTCTCCCTGTGCCCGCATAAGCTCCCTGAGGGGGTCTCCACCTATTCTGGGTCTGCTTTCCCAGCACTGGTGCTCTCAGCTGCTTCTCCCACATTTTCACCACCACCGGTAACCCACATCCAGCTTCCTAGATTAATTCATTCATTCAATCGTATTTATTGAGCACTTACTGTGTGCAGAGCACTGTACTAAGCACTTGGGAAGTACAAATCGACAACATATAGAGACGGTCCCTACCCAACAATGGGCTCACAGTCTAGAAGGGAGAGACAGACAATAAAACAATTAGACAGGAGTCAATACCATCAGAATAAATAGAATTATAGCTATATACACAAATGGCCCTAGCCTGCTTGGGCCTCCCATGAGCCTAACCAATGGCCATGAACTCTGGTCTTGAGCTTCCTCAATAACAATTATGATATTTGTTAAGCACTTACTGTGTGTCAAGTGATGTTTTAAAGCTTGGGATAGATACAGGTTAATTAGATCAGACTCAGTGCCTGTTTCATGGGGGGCTCACAGTTTAAGAGGAGAACCTACATTAAGTTCCCATTTTATAGATAAGCAGTGTGGCCTAGTGGATAGAGCACAGGAGTCAGAAGGACCTGGGTTCTAATCCTGCTGCTGCCAATTTTCTACTTTCACCTTGCTGTGTGAACTTCTCTGTGCCTCAGTCCCCTCATCTATGACATGGAGACTGACTCTGAGCCCTATGTAAGATGGACTGTGTCCAACCCAATTACCTTGTATCTACCCCAGCGGTTAGTACAGTGCCTGGCATATAGTAAATGCTTAACAAGTATAACAATAAGGAAACTGAGGCACAGAGAAGTTAAGTGACTTCTCTGTCCCAAGGTCCCATAGCAAGCAAGTTGTAGAGCCATGATTAGACTCTGATTCTTACAGCAATCAGCAGTGCCCATTCATGTTGACCTACTTAGCCTATTTAAGCACTTGCTCATTAGAAATCCATTTTCCCCCCTTTATTTTTTTATCTGTAAATTCTTTTATGCCTATCTTTCCTATCAGATTGTAAACTGCTTGAGGGCATAAATCATAATTTCTCTTGCATTTTTTCCAAACTCTGAGTACAGTTCTCTGTACACAGTAGATAATAAATGCTAATGATTGAGCCACCTTCAGCTGATGTGGGTCCCTTTACTTCCCGGCCATGTCTTCCTGTTCCCAGTTCCCTGGGAGAAGCTTTCTGGGTAAGACACACCATTGTTTGTGGAGATTTTGAAAAGAAGAGAAACAAAATGATAAATACATGGAGTATGAAAAATAGGAAATTCAGGACTTATCTCAGTGGGTTATGTTAAAATCAATTCCAGGTTAATGTGTACTTCAGTAATGAAAGTCAAAGCAAGGTCAATCGTGTTTCCAAATACATTAAAATTTAGTTTGCATTGAAAAGATAATCAATTTTCCCTCTCCTCCCTCCCCTCCTAGCTTGGCACAAAGTTTTCTTATACTGTATTTCTTTTCTTTTTATTCTCCAAAGAAGGGAAGCTCATGTTCTCCTCCCATCCTAATTTTTCTGGGATCATTTCCAGTTTGGGCCCAAATTTACACATTGAAGGGATTTCTCCAGCTTTATTTTTAGAAAGCATGATTTTCCTAACTATCCTAATCCTGTTATCATAAAGAAAAGCAGCACAGGAATATCAAATTGCAAAAGCAGTCAGGGAAAACTGGAAATGGCGCCACAAAAAAGCTCAGTCACTGTTTTGGTCCAACAAAAAGGGAATTCTTTGTGGAGATAAAATGTGAAAATATCTGCGAATTTCCCAACTCACTATGAATCAGAGTTCCACTGATGGCAAAAGGACGTTTACACCAAGATAGAGTACAAGACAGTGGACCTGAGCAAAATGAAACCACTGTGTAAAGGACTGAAGCTTGAGAATTGCCTCTGGGGGCCTTGCTAGAGCAGCAAAATGAGAGATTTAAGAAGTTTTTGGATAGTTGATATTCACCCCATCATTCACCATATCATTTATGTACACATCTTTAAATTATGTATGTATTCATATTAATGTTTGTCTCCCCCTTTAAACTGTAAGCTCCTTATGGGCAGGGAACATGGTCTGCTAATTTGTGGTATTGTACTCTCCCAAGTGCTTAGTATGGTATCCAATAAATACAGTTGATTAAACTTTGTCAGAAGTTAAATTCTTTTAGGAGAAAATGAAGGGGATTGTAAAGTGGTTTGGATCTTTTAGGTGCTCTACCTCCTCTGGGAACAAAACCGACTTGGTTGTTTCAAACTGAACCCTATAATCACTACAGTTTACTGCAAATCTTTGTGGGGCACCATTTAGATGTGTAAGGAATCCTATCAATCCAGCTGTAATTTTATATACTTAAAATACACACATACTAAAAAGCCTTAGTATGATGAGGGACTAGTTAAGCTTATCTAGGCAGGGAGGTTTAATACCAGGTTAGCGTATTCCAATTCATCCCAGTTCTTACTTTGTATGCGGCAGGGAGAGGAATGTAAAAAGGAAAGGAAAATAAATTGCTATCACTGCCATCACCTGCTCTATTCCTTGCAGCACAATCGTTTGCTTCTGCTGTTCAGGGAATGTCTACCAACTCTGTTATATTGAACTCTCCCAAGTGCTTAGTACAGTGTTCTGCACATAGTAAATGTTCAATAAATACCATTGATTGGGATGGAGAGGGGTGGTGGTGGGGTGGATTAGTATTAGGAGAAGGCAAAAGATTCATTCATTCATTCGTGTTTATTGAGCGCTTACTGTGTGCAGATCACTGTACTAAGCACCTGGAAAGTACAAATCGGCAACATATAGAGATGGTCCTTACCCAACAATGAGCTCTCAGTCTAGGGGCTAAGATGCCATGGATCTTAGGCAGTCAAATGTATTTATTGAGCACTTGCTGTGTGCAGAGCATTGTACTAAGCACTTGGGAGAGTGCAATATAACTATTACAGACACATTCCCTGTTTATAGTGATCTTACAATCTAGAAGACAGACATTAATATAAATAAAATTACAGATATGTACATAAGTGCTGTGAGGCTGGGAGGGGGAATTAGTAAAGGGATCAAGTCAGGCTATGCAGAAAGAGTGGGAGAAGATGAAAGGGGGACTTAGGAAAGGCCTGTTGGAGGAGATGTGCCTTCAGTAAGGCTTTGAAGAGGGGGGGAGAGTAATTGTCAGACATGAAGAGGGAGGGCGTTCCAGGCCAGAGACAGGATGTGGGTGAGAGGTCAGGAGCGAGATAGACAAGATCTAGGTACAGTGAGAAGGTTAGCAATAGAGGAGTGAAGTGTGTGGGCTGGACTGTAGTAGGAGTGGGCACGATGATGGAGTGCTTAACCTGTTTGACAGAGAAATCCACCTCTTGGCATCAATAGCCCTCTCTTCTGTCTCAAGGCACTGATAAGTGAAAGGGGATGGGGAGGATTGATGAGGGAGTGGAGGGATGCCTCAGATGCAGCTGCCCCGCGGCCCATCCATCCTCGTGGGCGCTAACACATGAGGGGGAGTGGATCGTAATCTGTCAAACTACAAGATTCCTGGTTGCTTCAGCAGGCTATGGCAGGCTTCCCTCCAGCGCATGTGCCGACAATCTTTTCGGACAGAAGAGCCAGACAAAATGAATCCTTTGAGCTGTTGGTGTACCAATTGTGCAGTTTTAGCACAGGTGGTGAGGGGAAGGAGAAGAAGAAAGCAAGAGGAGGAGGGTGAGGAGAGAGACCAAATTCTTGGTTCATCTGGGAAGGAGGGGAGGGTGGGTGCCAGAGTGACAGGGCACTGTGACTAATGCTGTCACTGGTCACTTGCTTCCATCACCTTCTCTTCCTGTGCTACTGTTGCCACGTCTATGGGTGGCATTCAACTTTTGACAAAGTTTGTGTGGCTGAATCCTTTCCTTCAGGATATGTGTGGCTCCTGAGGAAGACTGATTTACTCTTCCCCTCCCTCCCCCAATCCCTGTGTAGTGTGCAGCTCCCATTGCTGAGCCAATGCAAGGGCAGGGGTAGCTTGGCTGGTTCACCTCAGTGCCTCTGTTGCTGCTTCCCTGGGCACTGCTGATGAGGAGGTAGCCAGTACAGCTACAATTCACCCTGTCCTCTGAGGAGGACAGAGAGGACCCCACAGCTGGGAGAGGTCAAATATGTTTATTGTTATATTGTACTCTCTAAAGTGCTTAGTACATTGCTCTGCATACATAGTAAGCTCTCAGTAAATACAATTAACTGACAGATCAAAGAGCAGACCCACCATTTTGAATTCCCAGTGACCCCTTTCCAACTTAAACAGTGAGGGAGGGCAAGCTCCTTCCTGCTGAGAGAGCTGTGAGGGAGAAGCTAATGGTATCACCCTCGTGGTGCCGACTTCCCTCCGTGGAACAGGTGATCAATCAATCGTATTTATTGAGCACTTACTGTGTGCAGAGCACTGTACTAAGCGCTTGGGAAGTACAAGTTGGCAACATATAGAGATGGTCCCTACCCAACAGTGGGCTCACAGTCTAGAAGGGGGAGACAGAGTACAAAACCAAACATATTAACAAAATAAAATAAATAGAATAGATATGTACAAGATGTACAAGTGATCATGCTAAAGCTGGTACCAAGCGAAGCCATGAATTCTTGACTCCTGCTCCAACAGATGATGGTGTTAAGCACTTTGTGTAGGTTTAAGTACTATTATTATTATCAAATGACTGAGTCTTTTTCAATTTGTAGTGACTCTGTTATATTTTTTCCAAAACATCCGGTCTTCTGCCATAATCCATAACCTTCTGTTATCGTTGTTATGGCCTCTATCCATCTAGCTGCTTGTCTGCCTCTTCCACGTTTTCCCTGGACTTTTCCTAGCATTAGTATCTCCAGAGAATTAGTCCTCCTGATTATATGTCCAAATTGTGCTAATTTGTTACCATTTGGCCTTCCAAACACCATTTTGTCTTAATTTGCTCCAAAATCCATTTATTTGTCTTTTGGGGCCATGATATTCGCAAAAGCTTTCTCCAGCACCACACTTCAAAAGAATCAATGCTCTTTCTATCCCGTTTTTCCACTGTCTGGCTTTTGGATCCATACATCATCACTGGGTAGAATCAGTCATATTTATTGTGCACTTACCATGTACAGAACACTGTTGTAAATGCTTGAGAGAGTACAATACAACAGAGGTGATAATAATCCAGTGCTTAGAACAGTGCTTTGCACAGAGTAAGCGCTTAACACATACCATTATTAATCATAATGGTATGTGTTAAGGGCTTACTATATGTCAAGGACTGTTTTAAGTGCTGGGAAGATATAAGATAACCAGACATAGTCTTTGTCATTCATTCATTCAATTGTATTTATTGAGCGCTTACTGTGTGCAGAGCATTGTACTAAGCGCTTGGGAAGTACAAGTCAGCAACATATAGAGACGGTCCCTACCCAACAACGGGCTCACAGTCTAGAAGGGGGAGACAGACAACAAAACAAAACATGTATACAGGTGTCAAAATCATCAGAAGAAATAGGATTAAAGCTATATGCACAATGATGTCATTAAGCACTTACTATATGCAACGCACTGTTCTAAGTGCTGGGAAGGTCACAAGGTGATCAGGTTGTCCCACGTGGGGCTCACAGTCCCAATTGCCATTTCCCAGATGAGGTCACTGAGGCACAGAGAAGTGACTCACCCAAAGTCCCTCAGCAGACAAGTGGTGGAGTTGGGACTAGAACCCACGACCTCTGACTCCCAAGCCGGGGCTCTTTCCACTTAGCCATGCTGCTTCTCATAATAATAATAATGATAATAATGGCATCTGTTAAGCACTTACTATGTGTGAAGCACTGTTCTAAGAGCTGAGGAGGATACAAAGTGATCAGGTAGTCCTCCGTGGGGCTCACAGTCTTCATCCTCATTTTACAGATGAGGCCACTGAGGCTCAGAGAAGTGAAGTGACTTGCCTGAAGTCACACAGCTGACAATTGGCGGAGCCGGAATTAGAACCCAGGACCTCCAGTTCCCAAGCCCGGGCTCTTTCCACTGCGCCACGCTGCTTCTCATAGTAGACGCTTCCCAGATAGCATCATTATTCCGATGCTGATTATTACCCGCACAATCTGTTGCCGCCCTGAGGGCACCACGCGGTCCCCCAGCACCTCCCGCAGGGCTCACAATCCAAGTAGAAGGGAGATCAGGTATTGAATCCCCAGTTTATAGCTGTTAACTGAGGCACAGAGAAGTTAAATGATTTGCCCAAGGTCACACAGCAGACAAATGGCAGAGCCAGAACTAGAACCCAAGTCCTCCATCTCAAAGGACCATGCTCTCTAGTTCTTTGCTCACCAGGAGCTATAGGGCACAGTTCCCTATCCCACATAGGGCTCATAGTCCAAGGGGGAGGAAAAAAAGATATTTTATTCCCATTTTACAGATGACAGAACTGAGGCCCAGAGAAAGTATTTGCCCAAGGTCATACAGCAAAAAAAGTGCCAAAAGTGGGACTAGAACGTGGGCCTCCTGACTCACATTCTTGAGCTCTTTCTACTATGCCATGTGTGCTTTAGAGGCTTTTCTGAGCCTCTTTTCTTAAGTGACCATATTTTCTGGCATTCCAAATTGAATTCATTCAGTTGTATTTACTGAGCACTTAATGTGTGCAGAGCATTAGAGGCTTTTCTGAGCCTCTTTTCTTAAGTGACCATATTTTCTGGCATTCCAAATTGAATGTATTCACTCAGTTGTATTTATTGAGCACTTAATGTGTGCAGAGCACTGTACAAAGTGCTTAATAATGACAGGAGGAATAAGGACAGGAGTCCCATGAAAGAGACCAAATAGCCATGCTGGGGGAAGATAAGATAGGAGGGGCTTAATAAACAGAAAGGGCAAAGAGAAACAGAGGGAGGCAGGAACACTGTGCTATAGACTGACAGAGGGACAGGTAAACATGCAGAGAAAAAGAGTGAGATAAGAGAGATAGGGAGGCAGAAGGATGAGGCATATACAGCCCTCTCTCCCCCTCTCTCACCTTCTTTCCCCCTCTCTCCCCCCACTAATCTGCCCTCTCTTTAACCCCTGGGCTAGACTGTATGTCCTTGCTGTCATGGCTATCTTATAAGATGTGCAAAAATTAAGTTCCCTTTGGTATGGTGGGGACATTGACAATAAAGGAGGGTGGGGCCAGAGACAGCAGGGAGAGGGAGAGGAAGAAGAAAGAATGATAGTAAGGGATTGGGGGCGGGGGGAGAAGAGAAGAGGGAAAGTGAAGGAAAGAGGGAGAAAGGGACTCTCCTACTACTGCCTCCATTAGAGCAACAAGATTGAAGGGGCAGTGAGGCAGAGTTGTACAATCCTGCAAGAAGCAATCATAGAGGCCCTGGCAGGTGCTCTGTCTATATTGGCCTTGGTTGGTACTGTAATTGAACAGGAATTTCTGGAAGATCTGGAATCACAAAGTATCTGCTGAAGTTCCAACAGGAAGCTCCTATTTGTGCACCACTCCAGGAAGTGTGATCACAACTGCCATGCGATTGTGGCCACTGACAAGAAGATGGAAAAGACGACCCTGTCTCTTTTTCTCCTTCTTCTTGGAGTAACAGCTGACTGTCAACAAGGCTGAACAGTTCCCTCCCATCATTTTAACCAAAAATGGTCTTGGTTTAGTCAGTTTGGATGGCAGAAAGAAACCCCGATAATCGGGACTGTCCTACCTAAAGGAAAACTTCTGGTCACTCTAAATCCAACTGCTACAACTGCAAGTGAGACTTTAGGGAATGGTACCATTTTTTTTTTCAAGAGCCTCCACTTGGGGCATGCACTGTATGATGTGATAGTCCAGAATATCTTGCTATTTCCTGTGAACACACACACACACACACACACACACACACACACACACACACACAAATTAGATCTTCCTTTGAGCTCTCACCTGATCCAAATATCTTTTCCATCAGCCTTACAGGTAGTCTCTTGACTACCTTTTAGTCAGAGTTTTCCAACTTTTTAGAAATTTCTGGGCAGTCTATGAAAATGAGCTGAAATTGGTAATGTCTGCATGTAAATTGGATGTCCATAAATTAGGTGTCTATGATACCAGGGAGGTGGCAGAAGAGACCCTAAATATGTCATGACTAAGCCAGCCACCACTGGCCACCTCACTGAAATCTTTGGGAGTCTGGATGAGGTCCCTTTTCTGTTTTTGGGGCGGCAGGGACGCGTTGGTTGTTGCAGACATCTTTTTGGTGGTCTCATCTCTTGCAGCCTCATGCCTCTCTGGTGGTGGTAATAATAATTGTGGTATTTAAGAGACTACTATGTGCCAGGCACTGCACTAAGCCCTGGTTACAGGCAAATAGGGTTGGACATAGTCCCTGTCCCACATGTGGCTCAGTCTCAATCCCCATTTTACAGATAACTGAGGCATAGTGAAGTGACTTGCCCAAGGTGACACTGCAAACAATTAGAAGAGCTGGGATTAGAACCCCTGACCTTCTGACTCCTAGGCCTGTGGTCTATCACTACACCATGCTGGAGGTTTTGCAACACCCTCTTGTCTCTCTTGTGTCTCCTGCTTCAGGCAGGAGTTGCTGGGGCAGCCAAGTTACATTTTGCTTGAAGAAAATGGAATTGGAAAGTAGGGTAGTCATGGAAGAGCAGGGGAGACTATCCAGCTGAGTGGAAATCGTCTCTGTCACTTCCTCCTCCTTGCCACCCCACCCCCATCATCAAAGCCTGTTGAATTGTCTCATGTTTGCTGAATTTAGAGGAGGCTTGGTGGTGGGGGGGAGGAGTGTGAGGTCAGATGCACATGGCTGGCCTGATAGCCTAGGATTAAACTGGCCTGCAGCCAGTCATAAAGGAGTCAGGGTGGTAAATGTCTGGCTGGGAGGGTAATTAACTCGTCTGGGGCTGGGTTCCTGAGGTGGGGCAAAAGGGAGGAGGGAGGCTGAAGGGAGAAGGGTGTCCCAGAGCAGCCCCTTGGCCTGAATATTGTTGTACTCTTCCAAGCGCATAGTACAGTGTTCGGCCCACAGTAAGCGCTCAATAAATAGGATTGACTGAATGGACCTGGTGCAGAGGGGATCTCCAGGCAGACAAAGCCCTCTAGACTGTAAGCTTATTATGGGCAGGGAAAGTATCTGCTAATTCTATTATACTCTCCCAAGCACTTAATACACTACTCTGCACATAGTAAGGACTCAATAAATACCACTGATGGATTGAAAGGAAAGCTGGAGGGAGGTGGGGCTGAACCAGTGTTGACAGGAATTGGTCTAGCTACTAGCTTCTTCCCTTTCCCTGGACCTCTGGGCAGAAAGAGGCTGAAGATGGTGGGGAGGGGAAGGGCTAGAGGTGAAATGTGCCAAGACGCAACCGTGTAGCCCCTTTACTTCTGGACGGAACCCCAGGCCCCAACAGGACCAGACCCAGTTCCTGGTCCCCCACAGAGGCATTGTTGCCAACTGCCGAGAACGATTTTTACAAGAAGAGTTGGCTGTGAGTCTGGCCGGCTGCCCCCAGTTGACAACAGTTGCCATCTTCCCCACCCCCTCTGCCCTCCCCCACTCCATCCCAAATGCCTGCTCTCCTCCACTTGTCATCCGTCAGTAAAAAAAATCTTCAAGTCATTTTTATTCATGCTGTTTTTAAAAGTAATCTCTGCTGATGGCATCCCTGATGGTCCTGGTTACTGTAATAGCCTTTTCATTTACAAAAGAGATTACAGAGAAGGAAAGAAGAGAAAATAAGGGTTATCTGTGATAGCCAGTAACAATTTATGGCTGTCCATTAGTAATGAATGCTAGGCTTTGTTTTCTGCTGTCTGCGTAGTACAGGCTAGTGTGGTCATGGGAAGAAGCTGGGTATATTTAAAAAACAAAGTGGGATAACTCTTTGGTCTTTGTGAGGCTGAGCTAAATCATTACCAATATTTATTGAGTGCCTTCTGAGGGTAGAGTCCTGTTCTGGGAGTACTTGGGAACATATAGTTAAAGTTCAGAAACAGGGCAAGAATTGTTTTCACGGGAGTGGAGACAATTTCATAGATTGAAATTTTCTTAACTACATTTCTCTGCCTTACACCGGTCTAGCAGAAGAATTATCCATTACCTTGTCTTCATACGTGGATCTGTGGTCTTGGGGCATTTGATATGTGCCCCACTCTCAGCCCCACAGCACTTATCTATAAATTATATATTATAATTTCTTTATATTAATGTCTGCCCCCTTAATCAATCAATCATATTTATTGAGCACTTACTGTGTGCGGAGCACTGTACTAAGTGCTTGGGAAGTACAAGTTGGCAACATATAGAGACGGTCCCTACCCAACAGTGGGCTCACAGTCTAGACTGCAAGCTCATTGTGGGCAGGGAATGTCTACCAACTCTGTCATATCTTACTCCCCCAAGTTCTCAGTACAGTACTCTGCACACAGCAAACATTCAATAAATACCTCTGATTAACTGATTGTACCAGGCAGAGCTCTTCTCAGAAGGACACTGATAGCATAGAGTTGGGATACCATTTCAGAAGTATAGATTCCTGCTGAGTCTTTTTGCTAGGATAGACAGAAAATGCAGTGAACTTTTAATAAGCTACAGGCAATAAACTGGAATGATAATCAGTGATATTTATTGAGCACTTACTGTATGCAGAGCACTGTACTAAACACTTAGAAGACTACAACAATTGGTAGACATATTCCCTGCCCATATTGAGTTTACAGTCTAGTGGGGGAGAGACTTTGTCATGATTATGAAATGGTTAAAGATGGGACCTGATAAACAGGATGGCCTAGTGGGTAGAGCACAGGCCTGGGGGTCAGAAGGACCTAGGTTCTAATCCCAGTTTTGCCACTTGTCCGCTGTGTGACCTTGCACAAGTTACTTAGCTTCTCTGTGCCTCAGTTCCCTTATCTGTAAAATGGGGAATTGGGACATAATAATAATAATGGTATTTAAGTGCTTACTATGTGCCAAGCCTCCTCTCTGATCTCCCATCCTCCTGTCTCTCCCCACTTCAGTCTATACTTCACACTGCTGCCTGGATCATCCTTGTGCAGAAACGCTCTGGGCATGTTACTCCCCTCCTCAAAAATTTCCAGTGGCTACCAGTCAACCTATGTATCAAGCAAAAACTCCTCACTCTCGACTTCTCTCCATCACCTCGCCCCCTCCTACCTCACCTCCCTTCTCTCCTTCTACAACCCAGCCCACACCCTCCGCTCCCTCCTCACTGTACCTCGTTCTCCCCTGTCCCGCCATTGACCCCCGGCCCACATCCTCCCCTGGGCCTGGAATGCCCTCCCTCCGCACATCCGCCAAACTAGCTCTCTTCCTCCCTTCAAAGCCCTACTGAGATCTCACCTCCTCCAGGAGGCCTTCCCAGACTGAGCCCCCCTTTTCCTCTCCTCCGCCCTATTCCCCCGACCCTACCTCCTTCCCCTCCCCACAGCACCTGTATGTATGTTTGTACAGATTTATTACTCTATTTTACTTGTACATATTTGCTATTCTATTTGTTAATGATGTGCATCTAGCTTTACTTCTATTTATTCTGATGACTTGACACCTGTCCACATGTTTTGTTGTCTGTCTCCCCCTTCTAGACTGTGAGCTCGTTGTTGGGTAGGGACCGTCTCTATATGTTGCCAACTTTACTTCCCAAGCGCTTAGTACAGTGCTCTGCACAAAGTAAGTGCTCAATAAATACGATTGAATGAATGAAAAGCACTGTTCTAAGCACTGGGGTAGATTGAAGGAATCCAGGATGTTCCCACTTGGGGCTCACAGTCTTAATTCTCATTTTACAGATGAGGTTACTGAGGCACCGAGAGGTTAAGTGACTTGCCCAAAGCCCGGGCTCTTTCCACTAAGCCATGCTGCTTCTGTCCAACCTGATTAGCTTGTATCTACCCCTGCACTTAATACAGTGCCTGGCACATAGTAAGTGCTTAACAAATACCATTAAAAAAATAAGATTGTGTCTGGCCAGCTCCACCACTACCTTTTTGTGACAAAAGTTCATCTCTGCTTGTGGGAAGGGAACAACTTGCTTCAAATCATGTTATTATTATATTGAACTAATGTGTATCATTAAGATCCTTTGAAGAGCAGTATAATTAGTACTAACTTCTAAGATGTCTGTCCATAAAAACTACCTTTTAGATCATTTTCAAGTTGATGTAATGTAAAACCTGGCATTGCAAATAGCTTGTCTTTAATCCGGACTTTTCCATATCGACTCATTCAAAGGGACTAATGAAAGATAATAGCTAACCTGTCCTCTGTAGGGTAAACACATGTTCTTATAAAAGTCAGTGACAGTTATGCTTCTGAGAGGGTGAGGTAAAAGGTCAGCACAATTGATTGAACGCTCACAAATGGCAGTAATTCAGAAAACACTACTTTTCAGCACCCTTCACGTGTGGTCGAATGTATAACCAAAAGTCCAATAAAAGACGTTGGACAAAAGGAGCAGTTTCTGCTCTTAGGTGGTAGAACGTGCAGTTCTGGCACTGTTCTAAAACGATGACTTCAACAGAGCACTGTAATGAGCAAATTGTCCATCTTGGTTCTTTAACTCTTCGGAGCCCTTGGAATTGACAGTCTAGTTGTTGTGGGCAGGGAATGTGTCTGCTAATTCTGTTGTATTGCACTCTCCCAAGCACTTAGTAAAGTGCTCTACACATAGAAAGCGCTCAATAAATGCCATTGATAATAATTGTCACAGACATCACCCACCCAAACAAGGCTGACTCCCAGCTCAGAAGGGGAGTTTCTTTAGCAGCCAGAGGTGAAATGCACATTTGCCTGTACCTGCCTGTGGAAGTACTCCACAATAGTGATTTGTTGCTAATGGTGACTTTTGCGGCTTTTAAAACCTTAACTTTTTGCTTTTCTGTTCCCTCTAATTCCCTCCAAAATTTTCATGAAACAATGAAACAAGTAGATGGAGAGCCATGGCACCATTTCACTTCTCAGTTTAACTCTTTTTTAAAGCTGATTTTGACAAGTCCTGCAAGAGTTATTGTGATAATGTGCTTCATGTCACTAAGTGTGCCTTCTGACATAGTTCTCTTTTATTTATGGTATTTGTTAAGCATTTACTACGTGCCAGGCGCTGTACGGAGGGCGGGAGTAAGTACAAACTAAGGTTGGACACAATCAGTGTTCCATGTGGGACTCACAGTTTTAATCCCCATTTTACAGATGTAAGGGTAAATGAGGGGCAGAGAAGTAAAATGATTTGCCCAAGATCATACAGCAGACAAGTGGTGAAGCTGGGAATAGAATCCAGGTCCTTATAATAATAGCAATGGCATTTATTAAGCACTTGCTATGTGCAAAGCCCTGTTCTAAGCGCTGGGGAGGTTACAAAGTGATCAGATTATCCCCCAGGGGGCTCACAGTCTTCATCCCCATTTTATTCATTCATTCATTCAATCATATTTATGGAGCACTTACTGTGTGCAGAACACTGTACTAAGCGCTTGGGAAGTACAAGTTGGCAACATATAGAGACGGTCCCTACCCAACAGTGGGCTCACAGTCTAGAAGACTGTGAAGACTTCTAGAAGTCCCTTATTTTACAGATAAGGGAACTGAGGCACAGAGAAGTTAAGTAACTTGCCCAAAGTCACACAGCTGACAATTGGCAGAGCCAGGATTAGAACCCATGACCTCTGACTCCAAAGCCTGTGCTCTTTCTGCTGAGCCACACTGCTTCCCTACCGAGGCCTGTGCTCTATCTGCTAGGCCATGCTGCTATTATCTTAAATCACTGCAAGCATCATGGCCTAGTAGAAGAGCAGGGACTGGGGAGATTAGAACCCAAGGGTTCTAATCCAGGGTCTGCCACTTGCCTGTTCTGTGACTGTGGGACAGTCATTTGATGATTCCAGGTGTTGGTTTCCTCATCTGTACACCACTGCTCTCACCTCCTTAAATCAATCAATCAATCAATCGCATTTCTTGAGTGCTTACTGTGTGCAGAGCACTGTACTAAGCGCTTGGGAAGTACAAGTTGGCAACATATAGAGACGGTCCCTACCCAACAGTGGGCTCACAGTCTAGAAGGGGGAGACAGAGAACAAAACATATTAACAAAATAAAATAAATAGAATAGATATGTACAAGTAAAATAAATAGAGTAATAAATACGTACAAACATATATACAGGTGCTGTGGGGAAGGGAAGGAGGTAAGGTGGGGGAGGAGGGGGAGAGGAAGGAGGGGGCTCAGTCTGGGAAGGCCTCCTGGAGGAGGTGAGCTCTCAGTAGGGCCTTGAAGGGACGAAGGGAGCTAGCTTGGCAGATGTGGGGAGGGAGGGCATTCCAGGCCAGGGGGATGACGTGGGCCGGGGGTCGACGGCGGGACAGGCGAGAACGAGGCACAGTGAGGAGATTTGCAGCAGAGGAGCGGAGGGTGCAGGCTGGGCTGGAGAAGGAGAGAAGGGAGGTGAGGTAGGTGGGGGCGAGGTGATGGACAGCCTTGAAGCTGAGTAAACTGTGAGTATCATGTGGGATATGAACTGTGTTGCATCTACCCTAGTGCTTGGCACCTAGCATGCTTAATAAATACCAGGATTTATTATTATTATTACCACCTACAAACTCATCTGCCATCCTCTCCGGGTTCTCCTCATCTCTCCGGCCATTCATTCTCAGTCTCCTTTGCAGGTTCCTCCTCCCCGTCCCATCCCCTTACTGTAGGGGTTCCTCGGGGGTCAGTTTTTGGTCCCCTTCTGTTCTCTATCTACAGTCATTCCCTTGGTGAACTCATTCACTCCCACGGCTTCCACTATCCTCTCTATGCTGATGACACCCAAATCTACATCTCTGCCCCTGCTCACTCTCCCTCCCTCCCTCCAGGCTCGTATCTCCTCCTTTCAGGACATCTCCATCTCAATGTCTGCCCGCCATCTAAAACTCAACATGTCCAAGACTGAACTCCTTGTCTTCCCTCCCAAACCCTGCCCTCTCCCTGACTTTCCCATCTCTGTTGATGGCACTACCATCCTTCCTGTCTCACAAGCCCGCAACCTTGGTGTCATCCTCAAGTCCGCTATCTCATTCACCCCACACATCCAGTCTGTCACCACAACCTGCTAGTCTCACCTCCACAACTTCACCAAGATCTGCCCTTTCCTCTCCATCCAAACCGCTACCTTGCTTGTTCAATCTCTTATCCTATCCTGACTGGATTACTGCATCAGCCTCCTCTCTGATCTCCCATCCTCCTGTCTCTCCCCGCTTCAGTCTATACTTCACTCTGCTGCCTGGGTTATCTTTGTACAGAAACACTCTGGGCATGTCACTCCCCTTCTCAAAAAACTCCAGTGGTTGCCTGTCAATCTACAAATCAAGCAAAAACGCCTCACTCTCGACTTCAAGGCTGTCCATCACCTCACCCCCTCCTACCTCACCTCCCTTCTCTCCTTCTACAGCCCAGCCCACACCCTCAGCTCCTCTGCTGCTAACCTCCTCACTGTACCTTGTTCTCTCCAGTCCTGTTGTTGACCCCCGGCCCACGTCCTCCCCCTGGCCTGGAATGCCCTCCCTCCACACATCCGCCAAGCTAGCTCTCTTCCTCTCTTCAAAGCCCTATTGAGAGCTCACCTCCTCCAGGAGGTCTTCCCAGGCTGAGCCCCTTTTTTCCTCTCCTCCTCCCCCCCACCCCCCGCCTCTGCCCTACCTCCTTCCCCTCCCCATAGCACTTATATATATTTGTACAGATTTATTACTCTATTTTACTTGTACATATTTACTATTCTATTTTGTTAATGTGCATATAGCTATAATTCTATTTATTCTGACAATTTTGACACCTGTCCAAATGTTTTGTTGTCTGTCTCCCCCTTCTAGACTGCGAGCCTGTTTTTGGGTAGGGACTGCCTCTATATGTTGCCAACTTGTACTGAGGTCATGGGTTCGAATCCCAGCTCCATCACTTCTCAGCAGTGTGACCTTGGGCAAGTCACTTCACTTCTTCTGGGCCTCAGTTCCCTCATCTGGAAAATGGGGATTAAGACTGTGAGCCCCATGTGGGACAACCCTGATTACCTTGTATCCCTCCCAGTGCTTAGAACAGTGCTTGGCACATAGTAAGTGCTTAAGAAATACCAACATTATTATTATTGTACTTCCCAAGTGCTTAGTGCAGTGCATACGATTGAATGAATGAATCTGCACCTTTTGGTACTTTTTTTTAGTACTATATAATGTTTATATTATGGAAGCTAGTATTTACAATCCCTTATGTACCCAGTGATTATAGATTTCTTTTCCTTTCTCACAGTAATGATAGCCAATGGTTTCCAAGAGACACAGGAAGTAAACAATAGTAACTATATTAATAAAAATAATAATAATGTGGTATTAAGCACTTACTATGTGCTAAGCACTGTTCTAAGCACTGTGGGCTCACAGACTTAATCCTCATTCTACAGATGAGGTAACTGAGGCATAGAGAAGTTAAGCAGTTTGCCCAAGGTCATACAGCAGACAAGTAGCAGAACTGGTATTAGAACCCATGACCGGGCTTTTTCCACTAAGCCACGCTGCTTCTCTCTAAGCCATAAACTTTCACTGAATGTAAACTTTTGAAAAAATGCCTGAATTCATTAAAATGCACATGATGTAGATCTTTCTATATGCTAAAATACTCAATTTTTAATTTTTAATTCATTGACATCATTAAAAATAATTTGTACCTTTACAAAATAGGCCTAAGATTGGGGACTAGCAAATTCCAGGTCTCATCCCTGGTAGTAGTGAAAGTATTTATTAAACACTTATTTGTGTGCACAGCACTGTACTAACCATTGAGAGAATACACAGGTGGGAATTACTGGCATGGCTCTGGGGCCTTTGACAATTCATAACCTTTCGGACCCCTTTTTGATCGCTTGCCTAAGTGAGGGCATACAAGTTATTGGAAACACAAACTAGTTAATGCTCAAAACAACTTGCTGGATGCCATACATTCTCTAAGGGATTAAAAATGATCATATTCACTTCTGTGCTTTGTAAAAAAAAAAAAAAAAAAAAAAAAAAAAAAGTGCTCACCCATTGCAGGATGCTTCAGTGGAGGCATACACCATGCTTCAATAATAATAATAATAATAATGGCATTTGTTAAGCGCTTACTATGTGCAAAGCACTGTTCTAAGCGCTGGGGAGGACACAACGTGATCAGGTTGCCCCACGTGGGGCTCACAGTCAATCCCCAATTTACAGATGAGGTAACTGAGGCTCAGAGAAGTTAAGTGACTTGCCCAAGGTCACACAGCAGACGTGTGGTGCAGTCGGGATTCGAACCCCAGACCTCTGACTCCAAAGCCCGGGCTCTTTCCACTGAGCCACGCTGCTTCAATGGGGATAGGACTCAGAGCCCAGGCCTATCTGTTTTGGGACACCCTGGGGAAAAGAAGTTGAAAAGATTGGTAGTGGGTCCTCTTTTTTGTTTTGGTACTTTTAAGCACTTTTTAATACATAACCAACAATGGCTTGAGCTTTCCCCTTGGGTATGGGAGGGCAAGAATACTGTGCCCTCTCATCTTGGAGAGGAGAAAGACATTTTGTACCCATTTCTGGGTTCCCCTTTTGATCCAGGCTTGCTCTCAGCTGGAGGAGATATGTTTCCCTGGTGCCGGGAGGCTTCTTGGACACTTCACAACATTAGTCCAAGGAAACCCTTCGGACTGAGAAAAGTGGGGATTCCAAAGACTTTCTGGTTGCTTGCCATTACTGATCTGATTCTGATGCCACCCCACTGAACTCTGAATGCCAGGAATTATCAGGGCTCTAAGCAAGGTCAACCGGCTTATGGGTAGGGATTGAGCAATTCCCTTCAATGCACAGATGCTAGCTTGCTTCCATTCCTCACCTAAAAGGATTGTAAGCTCCTAATAATAATAACTATGGTACTTGTTGGGCGCATTCTAAGTGACGAGCACTGTTCTAAGCAGTGGGGGGGAGATAAAAGTGAATTAGGTTGGACACGGTCCTTGTCCAACATGGGGCTCACACTGTTAATCCCCAGTTTACAGATGAGGTAACTGAGGCCCAGAGAAGTTAAGTAATTTGCCCGAGGTCACACATATGTGGCAGAGCCAGGATTAGAACCAGGTCCTTCTGACTCCTAGGCTTGTGCTCTATCCACTAAGCCACACTGCTTCTCCTACATCAGCGAGTAAGTTCTTGGAGGGCAAGGGAGAATGTCGCCTACCTTTTACTGTGCTCTTCCCAACTTGCCTAGTACAATGCTCCCTTTGTAGAAGGCTTCAATACATAGCGCTGAATAAACGAGTGATTGAATCTGCTATGGGAAGGAGAATCAGAATAATTGAAGTATCTCCCAGGAGAATCAGAATAATTAAAGTATCTCCCAAGACACAACAAATGAATACCCCCTAGAAAAGCTTTCATATTTTTAAAAAGGCACTAGATCTCTCTACCTGCCATGTCCGCTGAGCATGACTATCCTACTGTATCCTCCCCCAGAAAAAAAGCCCCCTGCTTTCAATATTGCTCCTTCTGTTGCTCCATGATTTCCAGTCACAGTTTATTTAAATCTTTCCTTATCTTCATTTCAAGTCAATATTGCATGTACACCCAGCTGAGGAGGCGAGGCTGAGTGTGGGAGGAAGGAGTCAGAAGCACAAACACAAACTCAGACCACAGAAGAGAAAAGTGAACTGGTGGTTATTATTTCCATTCCTGTGGATAGGAAACACTATCCCATCTGTGGGAAGTAGGGAGAGATGCAGAAAATGGAGAGAAGCAGCCAAATGGACCATGTTGTTCAGACGATGAAAAGCCACTAAGGTGCAGCTTGACATGATTAAGTATCCTGAACCCCAAATTGAGTCTTAAACATGCCCTAAAATAGGGCTTTGGCATGGGTCAGAGTCTGGATTTGCTTTTTAGGTTCTTTGTCAGGGACCCACAGAATCACAAACCTCAGAAAGTACTGTTGCACCACAAGCGTTTACAGAAAAGATTCTACGTTCTGGTCATTTAAGATGTGTTTTTCAACATCATTTAAATCCAGGGTAAGACTTATTCAACCGAGGCTGGTTGGGTTGATTGGGTTGGAAAAATTTAAGGCCTGGAAGCCCAACAAGGTCAGGCGGGTATGGCGATGAAGGTCGTCAAGCCCAATTTTCTGAACATTTGATGACTTCAATTAGCTGTGGTCCCAATTAGTTTTGGAAATCAGTTTGGGGAGTATTTTGACAACTACCAGTGTCACTGATTGATATGCCCCAAGCTATATGACAATCAAATTTTGGCTAAGAAAGAAATAAGAGATTTATGGGAGTCAATGATGAAAATTTGGCTCCCATAAATCTTTTAGCTTTCTATGTCCTTGTGCCTAGTGGAAAGAGCACTGGCATGGGAAATGGAGGACCTGTGTTCTGTTACTGAGCTCAGAAGTCTGCTTTGTGACCTTGGGCAAGTCATTTAACTTTTCTGTGCCTGTTACCTCATCTGCAAAATGGGGATTCAATCCTCTCCCCTCCTACTTAGACTGTGAGCCCCATGTGAGACAGGGTCTGTGTCCAACCTGATTAATTTGTATTTATCCCAGCACTCAGTGTGTGGCACATAGGTAGTGCTTAGTACAGTGCTCTGCACACAGTAAGCACTCAAATACGATTGAATGAACAAGTACTATTAGTAGTTACATATTTACTATTCTATTTATTTTGTTAATGATGTGCATCCAGCTTTATTTCTATTTGTTCTGATGACTTGACACCTGTCCACATGTTTTGTCTTGTCTGTCTCCCCCTTCTAGACCGTGAGCCCGTTGTTGGGTAGGAACCGTCTCTATATGTTGCCAGCTTGTATTTCCCAAGCGCTTAGTACAGTGCTCTGCACACAGTAAGCACTCAATAAATACGATTGAATGAATGAATAGTAGTAGCAATGTATTTAAGGCTTAACTGTCAAATAATCTAGATTCTTGTCTTTCTCTTGAAGTTTCGCATCTTGGCCATCTGACAAAGGCCTGTTGGCTCCAACTTTCTTGCAGATTGTATGTTGAAGGTGGTGCCACTGAATTCCCTATAGTTCCCTGAGACCTTCCTTGAGCTGGAGCTGTTTCTTCTGCCAGACAACCAAGTCCTCTTACAGTCCAACCCATCACTCACGGGCAGCTCAAGAGTCTACTTCAAAAGAGATCTCACTAAGCATTAGGAATGTCACAGGCTGGGGTTTATTTTAGCCAATGGCAGCTTCCCCGAGGTCATGAAATTAAGGTTCTCATCCTTTCCTTGGAGAGCAGTCTTACTAATGCTTCTCCTCTCAAACCACTCATCCGTAAATGTCCCCATGCCCCTCCACCTTGCTCAGTTTCTTAGCTTGACACTTCCTGGTGGAGATTACATAGCTTAAAAGGAACAGCCACTCCCAGAGTTTAAAGGATACCCAATACCCTAATGAAACAGCCTGACTTGGACATGCAAAACTCCACCTGCTCAGAGACCAGAGTCCTGACTTGAACCGGTGACTCTGGAATTTGAATCTAGAGCTACCATCAGGGTGTTGTATCTGTTCCCAGCAGATTGAAAGGATAGACTCGGGTGCATTTGGAAAAGGTCTCCCAACTGGACCTGTGTGGATTAGAATAGTAATTATTTTACCCTGGGAGCTACAGTGGCTCTCATTTGGATCAGTTTAGCACCACAGCTCCTTGATTCATTCATTCAATCGTATTTATTGAGCCCTTACTGTGTGCAGAGCACTGTACTAAGCGCTTGGGAAGTACAAGTTGGCAACATATAGAGACGGTCCCTACCCAACAGCGGGCTCACAGTCTAGAAGGGGGAGACAGACAACAAAACAAAATATATTAACAAAATAAAATAAATATGTACAAATAAAATAGAGTAATACATACATACAAACATATACATATATACAGGTGGTGTGGGGAGGGAAAGGAGGTAAGGTGGCGGAGGGGGAGAGGAAGCATGCCCTCTCTTTTTTTCCCCTTTTTTCATCAGCAGTCAAAAATTCATGTGCTCTAATCCTCCGAGGCATCAGTTAGCTATCATTAACTATAATTTGGAAGTCTTAACAATGCTGTCAATATGCTGTGGCATTTTGTCATCACTTTATTCTTGGTTAAAATCAGCTTCAATTATGGAGACTACTCCCCCCACCCCACCACCCTTTTATCTGTGTGGTTGCCAGACTTATAATTTGTTTTTCTGCCTAATAGAAACCCTAGAACTATTGGTAGAAAGTAAAGTATGTTATGAAAAACACATGCTTTTCAAAATAGCCCTTTTCATTTTTAAAAAAATCAAAAATGCTGTTTCATTCTGTTCCAATCCCAGCATCAACTTCTTGTTTAATAGTTTCTCCTACCAATAAGATCATTCAGAACATTTTATGCCCTTAGCCACCCTTAGTAGCTTGCTTATACACTCCCTCTTTTTCCTTCACAGAACAGGAATTTAGACAACAGGGTAGCCACTGCAGAGCTTGCAAACATTGGCGGTGATTGTTTTAGACTGTGAGCCCAACTTTAAGACTGTGAGCCCAATGTTGGGTAGGGACTGTCTCTATATGTTGCCAATTTGTACTTCCCAAGTGCTTAGTACAGTGCTCTGCACATAGCGCTCAATAAATATGATTGATTGAATTGCCACTGATTAAAATGTGGGAAAGACCAATTGTGGTAGCTTTTTGTAAGTGGCTAATTCTGATCTGGTTCTTCCTCCTATCATTGTATTTGTTGAGCGCTTACTTGCAGAAAATTCCACTGCTCCTACAAAGTGATTGTGTTGAAAAAAGTGGCTATCACTGAGCTCCTCCTCTAGCTACCTATCCATGTATCAAATTTCCAAGGTGATATGCCAATGTTAGCATAATATTTATTTCATGCGTATAATAGTTCTTCATTGTCTAAGTATTCAAAGAATAATGCCAGTCCAATCCTGTCCAATTTCTTATTGTAAGTGTTCTCATTATTTGAAGAATCCCGCTTCAGTTGCAGGATATGTGAACTTTGAAGTGTAGAGGTCCTTCTCATCCCTCTCCCCTTTCTCCTTCCAAAGACACTGATCCTTGTCCAAACTGCTTCACTCCTCTGTTCCTCCTTTGTGAGCCATCTGAGTTTCTGAGTAAGTTTAGCTCACCTCCTCAAGCCAATCGTAGAGCTACCATAAGGAAATTGTAATTGAGATAAGCAAAACAGGAGGAAGTTGAGGAAATCGAGGCATGGGGAAGTTAAACATAAGTTGCCCGAGGTCACATAATAGGCAAGTGGTGGATCTGGGATCAGAATCCAGGTCCTTTGACTTTCATTCCATACTCTTTCCGCTAGGCCTTACTGATTCTCAAGAAGTGGAGGGGAACCAACTACATCGGTGAGTGAAATTTATTGAGTTCTTAACTGTGAGCAGGGCACTGTGCTAAATGCTTCCAGTAGAGTTGGTAGACATGAGAAGCAGTGTGGGTCAGTGGAAAGAGCAAGGGCTTTGGAGTTGGAGGTCATGCGTTCAAATCCCGGCTCTGCCGCTTGTCAGCTGTGAGACTTTGGGCAAGTCACTTCACTTCTCTGTGCCTGGTACCTCATCTGTAAAATGGGGATTAAGACTGAGCCCCATGAGGGACAACCTGATCACCTTGTATCCTCCCCAACGCTTAGAACAGTGCTTTGCACATAGCGCTGAACAAATGCCATCATCAGTATTATTATTATTACATATTCTCTGGTCACAGACATCTTACCAAAAGGGGAAAAGAAAAGCCAGGTAGTATAAAGTTAACCCCTCAACTAGGCTCCAGAATGTTGGATCAGATTATCTCTTGAGGTCTGACATATCACATGATGCTGTCATAGTGTTGCGTTGGTCTGTGTGGCACTGTAGAGGGCTGTATTATTCGCATCTCTTCAGATCCTCTTTTAAAAATTACTTTGTCACTTTGCTGGTTTGTCTTTCCTGTTAGATTGTGAGCAGCTTGAGAGCAGTGCCTTTGTCTTGATCACCTGAGCACCTCATTCAGTGCTCTAAGCGTAGTATATAGGTGCTTGTTAAATACTACTGGTGGTATTAGTAGTGATAGTTTGTATTGCAGTGCACTGAACTAGGCACTTGATGGTATGGTTTGGTACATTATTTTTCTATATTGTCATCTCAAGACAAGCAGCTGTCTGCGTTTTGGGAAAGGCAAGTTTCTGAGACTCAATTCATCCTTTTTTATGCTTAAGATTTCTACAAACAGGTTCTCTGGAGACTGTGCAACATCTGAAAGGCACATTACAATTGTATAACAATGGCCTATTATTCCATATTGCTTTTTCATAAATGAACATGGTTAAAATGCATTGAAACAAGATTTTTTTTTTTTTTTTTGCTTCTTTCGACACTTTCTGGGGACTCTCTCAGGTACAACTACAGTCAGGCCTTTTGCCAGCAAGGCCAATCAATGATAAGTAACTGCATTGCCTGAATCTAGGTTGAAGGTATCAAAGTGACGTTTTGTTAGTGAGCAGATAAACAAAACACTAGGGAAAGATCCCTGTGTTCTTAAATAACTACATTGCTCATTCAGCTTGGGCAGAGTCCTGCACTCTTTTTGTGGCTATGGTTGTGGGCAGGGTTTCCATATCAATCTGAGTGGCATAAATGAATGATGAGTCCTTCTATGTCCATTTATGGGCCTCCAGTTATGAATTTTTTTGTACTTTGTTTTGCCTCAAGTCCACAAATGGCATCTCGTCATTTCTCTACCAGGGAGGACAGCGCAGTAGAGTAACTGTTGACTGTAATTTGCATTTTATGGTCTCCAACCTCTAAATATATATTTTTTTAAATCAAGGAAAGAACACAAAGCCATCAAAAGTGACAAAATAGTCCCAACCAAAAAGTTCAGAGACTTAGGAAGTTGGTTATAGGCCTAAAGAGATCCTGTTTTCCCTCTGGGCAAAGGGAAGCGGGACTGGCATATAAGTGCAGGACAGGATGTCATCTTTCTTTTGATCTTTCTTGATCCTGGGACTGTATGGGGGATGCTGAGCTGGAGGGGAGCGGACACACGATGGACAGGGGGTCCTCTCTTCTGGGGAGACCGTGGCCTGCTACAGGTCGTACTACAGGTTCAGAAGAGATTTAATCCTGTGAGTTTCTGCTGCATTAGTCACTATTGATCCCACCATGTTTGGGCACTCTTGGGACCTAAATGAAGGGGGAATTAGAAGGGCTGAGTTGGGACCAATTTAGGGGTAGAAGGGAGTGAGGAGCAACTTCTATAGAGGATGCTGACTCTACCCTGATGTGGTGCAGTTTCGGGGGTGGGGGGAAGATACTGGAGTTGCCCAGGAGCCCAGCAGTAGCCTATTTCTTCTCCTGCTGTCTGTCTCCCCTTCTTCCACCTCCTTCTTTCCCTCTCTACTTCCCTTCCCCTGGTAAATGCTGCCACTCTTATCCCTGTCCCTTTGAAGGGGTAGGGCCTGATCCAGACTTGAGAAAACCTGGCACCTCTGGCTTAGGTGAATGGACTGGGGAGGATCATTCTGCACTCTCTTGTCCAGGCTGAATGCCCTATGGCTGCATTAATTGCATCTGAGTGTTCCCAGGGGATCCAGGCCTCACAGGAGGAGGGACCCGGACCGTGTCAAAGATTGGCCAAGGAGCTGCCAGCAGTAGAACCAGGGTGATTATCCTACTCGGCTAAACTGCAGTGAGATAAGGCACTTGAAATTCTGCTCCTCTAGCCCCAGCAATTTAATGATTTGTTTTGATTTTGTATATTTGTCCTTTGTATTGCTTTAGTGTTTTATGTTTTACACTTGGATTTGCAAACTTTATTCACCCCGTCCTCTGTCCCACAGCACTTATGTATGTATCTGTAATGAATTTAAGAGCTTACTATGTGCCAGGCACAGTACTAAGCGCTGGGGTAGATACAAGCTAATCAGATTGGACACAGTCCCTGTCTCACATAGGACTCACACTGCTTCTTTAATCCTCATTTTACTGATGAGGTGACTGAAGCACAGATAAGTTAAGTGACTTGCCCAAGGTCACACAGCAGACAAGGGGTGGAACTGGGATTAGAACTCCCGGGACCTTGTCACTAGGGCCAAACTTCTGTCTCCTCCTCTAGACTGCAATATTCTTGTGGTCAGGGAATATGTTTACCAACTCTGTTATATTGTACTCTCCCAAGTGCTTAGTACAGTGCTCTGAACACAGTAAGCGCTCAATAAAAATGCTTGATTGATGGTTTCATCCTTCCTGAAGTATCTGTCCCCAGTCACTTTTCCTCTACTTCTCTTCATAGACTGTGAATCCCTTGAGAGACAGGGTCTGTGTCTAATTCCTACCAGTGTATTCCTTGCCAGAACATTTTAAAAATGATATTTGCTAAGTGCTTATTATGTGCCACACACTGTACTAAGAACTGGTGTAGATACAAGGTAATCAAGGGTGCACACAGTCCATGCCCCACATGGGACTCACAGTCTAAAATCCATTTTATAGATGAGGTAACTGAGGCACAGAGAAGTTAAATAACTGGCCTGAGGTCACATAGCAGGTGAGTGACAGAGCTGGAATTAGAACCCAGGTCCTTCTGAATCCCAGGCCCATGCTCTATCCACTAGGTCATGCTACTTCTCTAGACGACATAGAACAGTGCTCCACACACAATACTGGCTTAATAAATACTATTACTACTACTACAGTGGGGGGTAACTACACTCATCCTGAGGATATCTGTAGCTGCTTGACTCTCCTACCTCTTTTTCTTCTCCTTTCTCCTCAAGTAGAATACTGAGCTCAGGGAAATTCCTCTCCTCCCCAGGGAGATAGCATCCTCCAAATCCACGAATAAATTGATCCCATATAGGACATATGACTCTCCAGGGGAATTGGAGAAGAGGTAAAAGTGAGTTCTCCATGCTCCCTTGGTGTTCCCCAGGAAATCCTTTGGATATCAGCTTCCTTAGATGTCACATTTTTTGAGTGGTTGTGTGGTTTCTAACTTTTTTTTTCATATGAAACATTTAGATTAGATTATTTTTCTTTAGAAATATGGTCCAAATTTACATTACATGGATGGGGTGGGGGGGGAGAGAAATTACAAGCTTATGATAATTTGACCTCAAAACCTTTGATATATGAAACAAATTCCTTATTCCCTAGGTTGGTCGACTTTTGGTAACATCTATGGGAATTTTAGAGCAAATTGAAAAAAGGAAAATATTGAAGAGTCTAGTATAAAAGCTATAATTCCCCAACAATGTCTGTTTTTTATTAATATTAATTGCATGATGGTCAGCCGACTATCTTTTGGTGAGCACTCACTGAATCCATAAGAATGAAGAAATGCTATGAAGTGGAAAATTTCAGGCATGGTCTGCTCACTTAGCGGTTTGCTGCTTCCATTAAATTAACAGTAGATGTGAAGGTGAATTTTCTCACATTTTGGTAGTACTCTGTCTAGGTTTAATGAGCGTTATCTTTTTTGTTCTTTTTTTAATGAACATTTCATCAGAAGCCTGGCTCTGTGTGTGTGTGTGTGTGTGTGTGTGTGTGCGCATGTGTGCGCACAGAGAGAATGTATATAAAGAGAGAAGTATGTGTGTGTATATACATTCTCTTTACATTATTTCTCACTCCTCAAGAGTAACTCTTATTAGTACATTTTTCATTTCTCATATTTATCCAATTTTTGCACATAATAATAATGGTATTTGTTAAGCGCTTACTATGTGCAAAGCACTGTTCTAAGCACTGGGGAGGTTACAAGGTGAACAGGTTGTCCCACGTGGGGCTCACAGTCTTAATCCCCATTTTACAGATGAGGTAACTGAGGCCCAGAGAAGTGCAGTGACTTGCCCAAAGTCACACAGCTGCCAAGTGGCGGAGCTGGGATTTGAACCCATGACCTCTGACTCCAGAGCTCGGGCTCTTTCCACTGAGCCACGCTGCTTCTCTAATGCACATTTTGGCATTAGTCAAATATATTCTAATTGTACAATGAAGGGATTAAAAAAATTCTGATACTGTGACTACTGAGTCTGACCCAGCCTCCTAGTAGCACAGCAATTAATCCTCCCTCCAGTGTTGTGGAGAGAGATGGCTTTCTGTCCTCTCCCTTATTCTCCCCATGAAGCAGACACATAACTGTATCAAACGGGGAATGAGGAAGGTGTTAGAGTGGAGCAGAAAAGCCACAACTATGCTGACAGCACAATCATGGCCAGCCCAAATCACTTTGGGCAAGTCATTTAACATCTCTGTGCCTCAGTTCCTCTAGACTGTAAGCTAATTGAGGGCAAGGAATGTGTCTATCAACTCCATTACACTGTTATGTTGTACTCTCCAAAACACATATTACAGTTCTCTGCACACGGTAAATGCTCAATAAATACAATTGCTTTCCTCATCTGCAAAATGGGGATTCAATAATAATAATAATGACGGTATTTGTTAAGCGCTTACTGTGTGCCAAGCACTGTTCTAAGCGCTGGGGGCATACAAGGTGATTGGGTTGTCCCATGTTGGGCTCACAGTCTCCATTCCCATTTTCCAGATGAGGGAACTGAGGCCCAGAGAAACTACCTTCTCTTCCTCCTACTTAGATTGTGAAGTCCCATGTGGGACCTGATTATCTTGTATCTATCTACTCCAGCACGTGGTAAGTGCTTAACAATTATTGTTATTATCATTATTATTATTTTATCATTATAACCTTTCCCTACTCCTGTCGATTCTACTTGTCTCCAGCCAGACCTGATCATCCCGGGAGATAAAGCTCAGAGCTCTTTCTCCATGGCCATATCATAACCTTATACCTAGCTCCCTTTTCCTTTTCAATTAATTGATTTTAGTTTTTGTCTCCCCCACAGAACTGTAAACTCCTCAAGGGCAGGAATCATGTATCTGTCACCAAATACTGATGGTGGTTCTTACATAACATCTCCAGAATCCACCCTTTCCTCTCCATTCAAATTGCTACCAAGCTGATTTAATCACTTGACTACTGCATGAGCACCCTTGCTGACCTCCCTGACTCCTCTCTGGCTGTCATACTCCGTTCAGTCTCCAGTCTCTCTGTTGTCTGGGTCATTTTTCAAAAAAACAAACAAACCACAAAACCCCCCTCAAAACAGAACAAAACAAAAAAACTACATTAAGCCCATATTTTCCCATTCCTCAAAAATCTCCAGTGGTTTCCCACCCAGCACTGCATCAGACAGAAATTCCTTGACCATCAGCTCTTAGGCACGCAATCAGTTCTCTCCCTCTTACCTTCTTTGCTGACCTCCTCCTTCAACCCAGACTATATACTTCACTCCTCTACTACCTGCCTACTCACTTTGCCTTTATCTCACCACTGACCCCTTGCCCACAAACCTACCTATGGCTTGGAACCCCCTCCCACTAAATATCCAACAGGTTAACACTCTCTCCACTTCTTCAAAACTCTCCTAAAAGTGCATTTTTTTAATGGTATTTAAATGCTTACTGTGTATCAGGCACTGTACTAAGCACTGGGGTAAAAAAAATGGCATTTATTAAGCACTTACTATGTGCAAAGCACTCTTCTAAGTGCTGGGGAGGTTACAAGGTGATCAAGTTGTCCCACAGGGGCTTAGTCTTAATCTCCCATTTTACAGATGAGGTAACTGAGGCACAGAGAAGTTGTGACTTGCCCAAAGTCACACAGCTGACAATTGACAGAGCTGGGATTTGAACCCATGACCTCTGACTCCAAAGCCCAGGCTCTTTCCACTGAGCCATGCTGCTTCTTGGCACAAGGTCCATGTCCCACATGGGGCTCACACGCTTAATACCCATTTAACATTTGAGGTAACTGAGGCACAGAAGGTCAAGTGACTTGCCCGAGGTCACACAGCAGACTGGTGGCAGAGTTGGGATTAGAACCCACGTCCTTCAGGCTCCCCGGGCTTTTGCTCTATTCAGTAGGCCACATCTCTTCCAAGAAGTCTTCCCTGAGTAAGCCCTCATTTACCCCTATTTGTCTTCTCTTCTGTATCGCCTATTCACGTGGCTCCGTACTCCTTAAGCACTCGATATTCATTCCACCCTCAGCTCCATGGCATTTATGTACTTATCCATCTTTTATTTTAATGACTGTCTCCCCCTCTAGGCTGTAAGCTCCTTGTGGGCAGGAATGGTATCTACCAACTCCATTGTATTGGACTCTGCCAAACACTTAGTACAGTGCTCTGCACGTGGGAAGCACTAAATAAATGCCAGGAATTAATCAGTCACTAATTCTACCATCCTTTCCCAAGAACCAAGTGCAGTGTTCTGCATTCAGTTAATGTGATTGATTGAATAGCCTGCCCTCCCTCTAGGTGAGGGGAGTTGGATTTAGCATTTTTGAAAAAACAGAGGATGTAGCCAACAGGGACAGGAAATTACTCATAATCATTTCATTCCATTGTATTTATTGAGCTTACTGTGTACAGAGCCCTGTATTAAGCACCTGGGCAAGTACAGTGCTTTGCCCATAGTAAGCACTTAATAAATGCCATCATTATTATTACACTACAACAATAAACACACTTTCCCTGCCCACAATGTGCTTACAATCTAGAGGCAGGGAGATAGACCCACACATTCAATAGGATGGAGAGGATGAGGTAGACCAGTAGAATTTATTTTATTATCGGGCCCTTGGGATTTTTTGGGAGTATGACACACAGAATGTTGTTTATCCTCCGAATCAGAGCTGAGGAATTCAGCTCCAGACTGGGGATACATTTAACATATTTAGTGGTTAAATGTTCAGGAGTAGCGTGGCTTAATAGAGCATGTGCCTGGGAGTCAGAAGGATCTGGGTTCTAATCCTGGTTCCACTGCTGTGTGACCTTAGGCAAGTCACTTCACTTCTCTGTCCCTCTGTTAACTCCATCCATAAAATAGGGATTAAGAGTGTGAACACTTTGTGGGACAGGGACTGTGTCCAACCAGATTAACCTGTATCTACCCCAGTACTTAGAACAGTGCTTGACACATAGTAAGCACTTAACAAGTGCCGTTATTATTATTAATGGTACTAGAAATAGGCCCCATTCAAGGAGGGATTCCACACCTCTGCCTTGAGAGTCAGTTAGGGTAGCTGCCTGCAGTCCCAAAGACATGATTCCAAGTCATTAATTCATTCATTCAATCATATTTATTGAGTGCTTATTGTGTGCAGAGCACTGTACTAAGCACTTGGGAAGTACAAGTTGGCAACAGAGATGGTCCCTACCCAACAGTGGGCTCACAGTCTAGAATGGGGAGACAGAGAACCAAACAAAACATATTAACAAAATAAATAGAATAAATATGTACAAATTAAATAAATGGAGTAATAAATACATACAAACATATATACAGGTGCTGTGGGGAGGGGAAGGAGGGGGCTCAGTCTCAAACTTATCTTCCAGGTAGAAAAGAAATAAAAAGTTTGGAGCAGCATAGGGATATATTAGAAAGAAATAAGTTTAAGCATTTGCTTGGATAGACGTTATGTCCTCTAAGTATGACAGATATACTCTTGCAGAAATTATCTTCACTGGTGAAATACTTCTTAAAATTTCCATGGTTTTTTTAAAAAAAACAAAAAGCAGAGGAAAGAGTTCATAAATCCAATAGTTCTAAACTGTTTCTTCATTTCGCTTGGGCTGATACAATTCCCATAATAATCAGATTTAGAGTGGGTTTGGATCCAGTAATTCTCTTGAGATCAATTTACATGGTATTTTTAGTTTGTAATATTCTATCCATTCTGACATAGTGAAAGCTTTCTTTTTGCTTGGATCGATGATAAATGATGCTGTTAGTATGAAACTTTGTAAACTGGAACTGGTAGAAGGTTTCCATGAGCATGTACCAGGGGTAAAGTGTTTTTTTTTTTTTTTTTTTCCCTCTCTTGCTTGGCACTAGATATATTCAGTGCTTACTAACTGAGGAGGGCCCATCTCTTGAAATGTTTGTGCTTCCCAAATATCCTGGGCCCACTGTTTCTGTATCTTCAAAATCTCACAAACAGTCCAAGAATTACTGAGGAAATAATCTCCCTGTCCAGGATACAGGTTATTGAATATCTCTCATGGTTTGGCACAGTATTTTCATTCCTTCTTGATCATAAAATACCAGTTACAAATAGCACACTATCAAGAGAGTAGTTTTATCTTTTCCTTTTTAACAAATAGTTTACTAGAACATTTTTCATCTCTTCCATTTTGGTATGAAAATGCTCATGTTCAGCAGAGATGTTTTCTGAATTATTTTTAAAGAATCTTATCTATTTACCAACTCTTACCAAATGGTAGTTTACTCCTTTCACAATTCTCCTGATTCCTAATGGAAAAAAAATCAATGTTAACATGGAAATGTAAAATTTGTTTGACAATGAGGCTTATTTCCTCTCCAGTTAGTTATGCTTAATGATCTTCCCATAGCGAACTCAACTTTGTGATAAATTGGAATATTTTTCCCTTTAAAAGCTTCTCTAATAATGTAAAGTACTGATTTTGGGGGTTCAAGTATCAAGTGACTTCAGGGAACCAGGAAGGAGGGAAATGGAGGGAAGGGTTGAGGTAGTTTCTAACTGATTCTGCTCAGTGAGAACAAGGGTAGGCTCCCATGGACAGAACCATTCTGGAGATGAATACCTGACTTTGGTATCAGAGAGAGACCAAATTTTTGTCTACGTCTTCATCGTCTTCCAGAAAGAAAGTTTTCTGAGTTGTGTCAGTATCCAATAATGCAGGAAGACAAATGTGGCCTAGTGGAAAGAACGTGGGCCTGGGAATCAAGAAGACCTGGATTCTAATCTCAGCTCTGCCACTGGCATGTCATCTTGGGCAAGTCACTTCCCTTCTCTGTACTTTAGTTTCTTCACCTGTAAAATGGAGTTTCAGTACCTGCTCTCCCTCCTTTATGGTATTTAAGTGCTTACGATGTGCCAGGCACTGCATTACAAGCATGAGTAGGTTCAAACTAATCAGGTTGGACACTGTCACTGATCCACATTGAGCTCACAGTCTTAATCCTCATTTTACAGATGAGGGAATTGAGGCATAGAGAAGTGAGGTGACTTGCCCAAGGTCACACAACAGACAAGAGGCTGAACTGGGATTAGAACCTAGGTCCTTTTGACTCCCAGTACTGTGCTATATTTAGTACTATAAAACTACTATATTTAGTAGACCACGCCTGCTACTACTGTTTAGACTGAGTCCCATGTGGAACCTTATTGTCTATCAACCTCAACACATAGTACAGTTCTTGACATACAATAAACACTTAACAAATTATAATAATAACAATAATCTCTTTAGGGGGAAGTTGGCTATCCCAGGTGAAGTGACCTTGAGCCAGGTTTTAGGATGAAGGATGACTTCCAGAAATATCTGCTGGATATATGTATTCTTTGTTGAAGTCATTTCTTATCCAAACAGTGATTCTCAGGGTGGCTTCACAATCAGCAATTTTCAGGACCAAAGAGGAGTTCAGTACTTAAATTGATCATGTCTGCAAAGCCATAAAAATATTGTGATGCTGGGAAATATTGTAGGTTGTCACTCAGGTAATGGTGGAAAGAATCTCTGGGAGAATCCTCACCACCACAGACTCTGTTGAAAGCAGTGGATTTCTGGATGTTGTTTGTGAATCTGTCCGGCTTCTTCGGCTCTTTGACCCTTTCGATCTGTTAGTAAAAATAGTTTGCCAGGCATTTTTATTCATACTGCTTGTTAATAGGTGTTCTCAGAAGTTGGCATCCCTGGATACAACAGTAGACACAATCCCTGTCTGCAAGGAGCTTACAAACTAATACAGGAGACAGACACAAAAATAATTTTCAGATAGGAGGAGGAAGAAGGAAGATTGGACATGTAGATGATTGTTCAATAGTGCATGTAGATTGATATGTACAGAAGTGCTACAAGTGCCTGTGAGTAGTTGCTGCAGACATGCTTAGCTAGTAGAAGCGGGTGGGGAGGTGGAGAATAGAACAATCAATGGCACTTAGTGCTTACTGGGTGTAGAGCACCGTACTAAGCGCTTGGAAAAATATAAAGGAGTTGGTAGACATGACAGTCCCTGCCCACAAGGAGCTTACAGTTTCGAGGGGGAGAGAGCCATTATTATTAAAGATATGTACATAAGTGCTGTGGGGCTGAGGCTTGAGTGAATATCAAGTACTTAAAGGCTACTCTCTCTCCCTTGTGTCACCGATGCACTTGGATCTGTACCCTTTAAGCATTTGATATTCATACCACCCTCAGCACCCCCGAGAACTTAACATATCTGTAATTTATTTATTTTAATGTTTGTCTCCCCCTCTAGACTGTGAGCTCCTTGTTAGCAGGGAAGATGTCCACCAGCTGTGTAGAGTTACTCCCCATCCCTTTGTTGATCTTGTACTACTAACCTACAGCCCTATGTCACCTCCACAGTCTGCCTCCTTCGCTCTTGTGCACGAGCTGCAGAGCTCTAGGGATCAGGCCAATCTCATCCACTTCATTAGGTGTTTTAACTCTTCCCTCTCATCTGCCTGTCAGAATGACTTCTCCATCCTTATTGACAACCATGCTCACTGTCCTCATCAGTTGCTCCAGATATATAACTCCCTCCTCAAACAACCTGCCCCCCATCTCCCCCACCCCTTTTTCCTAATGACCTGAAGTAAAATTTTCTACTTTATTGAGAAAATTGGTACTGTCACTTCAATCCATACTTCACGCTGCTGCCCGGATCATCTTTGTGCAGAAATGCTCTGGGCATGTTACTCCCCTCCTCAGAAATCTCCAGTGGCTACCAGTTAACCTACGCATCAGGCAAAAACTGCTCATTCTCAGCCTCAAGGCTGTCCATCACCTCGCCCCCTCCTACCTCACCTCCCTTCTTTCCTTCTACAGCCTAGCACGCACCCTCCGCTCCTCTGCCGCTAACCTTCTCACTGTACCTCATTCTTGCCAGTCCCGCCCGCGACCCCCAGCCCACGTCCTCCCCCTGGCCTGGAATGCCCTCCCTCCGCACATCCGCCAAGCTAGCTCTCTTCCTCCCTTTAGAGCTCACCTCCTCCAGGAGTCCTTCCCAGACTGAACCCCCTTCTTCCCCTCCCCCTCCCCACACCCCCATCCTGCCTCCTTCCCCTCCCCACAGCACCTGTATATATGTTTGTACAGATTTATTACTCTATTTTACTTGTACATATTTACTATTCAATTTTATTTTGTTAATGATATGCATCTAACTTCACTTCTATTTATTTTGATGACTGACACCTGTTCACATGTTTTGTTGTCTGTCTCCCCCTTCTAGACTGTGAGCCCGTTGTTGGGTAGGGACCGTCTCTATATGTTGCCAACTTGTACTTCCCAAGTGCTTAGTACAGTGCTCTGCACACAGTAAGCACTCAATAAATATGATTTAATGAGTGAATGAATGATCTCCCCAGCCCCCAAATCTCTCCTGCCCCTTCTTCAACTCTCCCATCTTTCCCAGAAACATCTCAAGAAGAGATCTCCTGCCTTCTCTCAAAACCCACCCCTCTCCACCTGTACATCTGACCCATCCCTTCACACCTTATCAAAACACTTTCCCCCCCCCCTTCTCTTCCCCCACCCTCCCCAACTGCCATCTTCAAATGTTCCCTCTAAGGGCTTCTTTCCCACGGCTTTCAAACATGCCCATTTCTCCCCATTATAAAAGACCGTCCCTTGACCCCACAGCTCCCTCCAGTTATTGCCCCATCTTCCTCCTCCCGTTCCTCTCCATATTCCTTAAGTGAGTTGTCTACACCAACTGTCTTAAGTTCCTCTTCTCTAATTCTCTCCTTGACCCCCTCCAATCTGGCTTTCGTCCCCTTCACTCCACAGAAAACAGCCTCTCAGTGCTCATCAATGATCTCTTCTTGCCAAGTCTAATGGGCTTTACTCCTTCCTAATCCTCCTCAACCTCTCAGCTGCCTTCAACCCTGTCGATTATTCCCTTCTCCTGGAAACATTATCTAACCTTGGCTTCAGTGATACTGTTCTCTTCCTGGTTCTGCTTCTATCTCTCTGGGCACTTCTCAGTCTTTCATGGGTTCCTCTTCTGCTTCCCACTCCCTAACTGCAGGTGTCCCTTTTTTTTTTAAGTGCTTACTATGTGCAAAGAACTGTTCTAAGCACTGGGGAGGTTAGAAGGTGATCAGATTTTCCCATGGGGGGCTCACAGTCTTAATCTCCATTTTACAGATGAGGGAACTGAGGCCCAGAGAAGTTAAGTGACTTGCCCAAAGTCACACAGATGACAATTGGAGGAGCTGGGATTTGAACCCATGACCTCTGACTCCAAAGCCCATGCTCTTTTCCACTGAGCCATGCTGCTTCTCTACCTTAAGGTTCAGTTCTGGGTCCCCCGCTTTTCTCCATCTACACCCACTCCCTTGAAGAACTCACTTACTCACATGGCTTCAACTACCACCTCTATGTGGATGATTCCCAAATTAACATCTCTAGCTCTAATCTCTCTCCCTCTCTGCAGTCTCACATTTCCTCTTGCCTTCAAGACATCTCTACTTGGATGTCCCAGCACCGCCTCAAACTTAGCACGTCTAAAACAGAACTCCTTATCTTCTAGCCGGTGAGCCCACTGTTGGGTAGGGACCATCTCTATATGTTGCCAACTTATACTTCCCAAGCGCTTAGTACAGTGCTCTGCACACAGTAAGTGCTCAATAAATACGATTGAGTGAATGAATCTTCTTGCCCAAGCCCTGCCTTCCCCATCACTGTAGATGGCATCTCCATCCTTGTCTCACAAGTCCGTAACCTTGGCTCCTCTCTCTCATTCAACCCACAAAATCAATCCATTACTAAATCCTGGCGGTTCAACCTTTACAACAGCACTAAAATCTGCCCTTTCCTCTCCATCCAAACTGCTATCATGCTGGTCCAAGCACTTATCCTATCCTGCCTTGATTACTATATCAGTCTTCTTGCTGACCTCACTGTCTTCTGCCTCTCCCACTCCAGTCCAGACTTCAGTTTACTGCCTGGATCGTTTTCTATAAAAACACTCAGGCCATTTTTCCCCACTCCTCAAGAACCTCCAGTGGTTGCCCATCCACCTCCACATCAAACAGAAGCTCCTTACCATCTACTTCAAATCACTCAAATACCTTGACCCTTCCGATCTCATGTCGCTACTTTCCTACTCCAACCCAGCCCTCACACTTTGCTCCTCTTACGGTAACTTTCTCACTAACTCAATCTTGTCTATCTCGTTGCTGACCTCTCCTTCATGTCCTGACTCTAGCCTGGAACGCCTCCCCTCTTCATGTCTCACGGACAATTACTCTGCTCTCCTTCCCCTTTAAAGCCTTGTTAGTAATAATGATGGTATTAAGCACTTACTATGTGCAAAGCACTGTTCTAGGTGCAGGGGGGATACAAGGTGATCAGGTTGTCACACGTGGGGCTCACAGTCTCCATCCCCATTTTACAGATGAGGTAACTGAGGCACAGAGAAGTTAAGTGACTTGCCCAAAGTCACACAGCTGACAATAATAATAATAATCATTTTGGTATTTAAGTGCTTACTATGTGCAAAGCACTGTTCTAAGCACTGGGGAGGATACAAGGTGATTAGGTTGTCCCATGTGGGGCTCACAATATTAATCCCCATTTTACAGATGAGGTAACTGAGGCACAGACAAGTGAAGTGACTTGCCCAAAGTCACACAGCTGACAAGCGGTGAAGCCGGGATTAGAACCCATGACTTCTGACTCCCAAGCCCGGGCTCTTGCCACTGAGCCATGCTGCTTCTCATCTCTGAAGGCACATCTCCTCCAAGAGGTCTTCCCTGACTAAGCCCTCCTTTTCTAGACTGTGAGCCCACTGTTGGGTAGGGACTGTCTCTATATGCTGCCAACTTGTACTTCCCAAGTGCTTAGTACAGTGCTCTGCACACAGTAAGCACTCAATAAATACGATTGATTGATTTTCTCTTCTCCAACTCCCTTCTGCATTGCCCTAATTTCCTTTCTTTGTTCATTCCCCACTCCCAGCCCCACTGCACTTATGTACATATCTGTAATTTTATTTATATTATCTGCCTCCCCTCTAGACTGAAATCTCATTGTGGGCCGGGAATGTCTGTTATACTGTACTCTCCCAAACGCTTAGTACAGTGCTCTGCACACAGTAAGCACTCAATAAATGTGATTGACTCACTGGTGTCCTAAGCACTTTGGCTTGCACACAGTGAGTGCTCAGTAAGTACCAATGATTGATAAAGATCCAAGTACACAGGTGACACAGAAGGGAGAAGGAATAGGGGAAATGAGGGCCCGGTCTTGGAGGAAATGTGAATTTATTTTTTTTTGTAAGGCCTTAAAGGTGGGGAAAGTGGTGATCTGTCAGATATGAAAAGGGAGGGAGTTCCAGGCTAAAGGGAGGATGTGAGCAACTGGAGAGGATTCCTGTATTTATGTAGCAACTTCTCCCTCGGAAGCCACCGATCAAGCTGGTGTGTAGCTCACAGAAATGTATAATTGACCCACATACCAAGAGCCCAGGGGAATTCTGCGGCCCTTAGGGCACAGTCAGAGTTACGGGGCTACAATTCAAGATAAAGAGAAAGGGAAAACCCATAGAGGAAGGGGCCTTCTGTCAGCCAATCCAAGTCCTTTGTCCAGTTCTGATTTTAAAGCCTTGCCACCCACAGCCAAATGTACCAACAAATGCTTTCCCGACCCACTAGGGAAGTGAGATTTTTTTTTTCTTTGCATGGAGCCACTCTTCCAGAGTTTGGGAGAGAGGAAATCTAATCTCCCTTGGAGTAAAACTAGAGAGGGACATCTTGGAATCCAGCCATGGTTTACAGCAGCCTGTCTCATTCCCTCCTCCCTCCCCCCCTCCTCCAGTGTAGGGGTAGTGGAGAAAGAGAGGGTAAGTTTTTTTTTTTTGTTTCTTGTAACACTAGTCACAGTTCCTAGACTGGTCTAGGCAACTTGTGAAAAAGAGATCACTTGAAAGTCATTCCTGGATTGTTGAAACAGAGCAAGTTATGCGGTAGATAGATATCTTTAAGTAGAAACATATCTGGGGTATAATCACAACCATGTCTGGCACAAATGTGGGTCCAGAAAGGGGCTCCCTGTAGCCCAGATCTGTTTATTTAAATCAGGAAAAAGCAAAGGGCAAAGCTGGTAGCTATTTGTCTTGTCAATCTTTCATGACTACACACACGGACACTAAAGCTTTGGGTGTACACAAGCAGATTTCAGGAAAAAGTTGAATTAGCTCCTGAGTTTTCATTATGAATCAGAAGCTAATTCTTTTTAAGATGCTCTGACACACAACAAGCACAGACAATTTCTCCTTTTTTTTTTATGTAGGGGGTGGGAGGGTTGCTCCTACTTTTGGTAAATTCCAATGGCCAAGTGAAATGCTGGTTTTGAAATGAACACAAAGCACTGCTGATAAACCTGCAGTTGTGGAGTGGGGAATGGACCGGAGCCAGAAAGACTTAGGACTGTTGTGTGTGTTTGCAAATAACAGGAAGGATACCTTAAAACTATAAACAGCAATTATCAAAAGGAGAGGCCTCATCTGATTACACCATCCCCCAACTTCTCCCCTCCACCCTGCTCTCACTCCCTTTTTCCTCCATTCACGTCACCCTCAGCCCCACAGGATTTTTTTTTGTCCATATTCGTAATTTATTTGTCTGTTTCCCCTTCTAGACTGTAAGTTCCTTGTAGGCAAGGAACATGTCTGCCAACTCAGTTGTACTGTACTTTCCTAAGTGCTTAGCAGGGTGCTCTGCACACAGTAAGCACTCAATAAGTATGGTTGATTGATTCTTCCTTCTTCTGTCCACCCATACTTTTTTTCTGAATTCCAAGGAACTTTTTCCACTAGTCCACAAGAAGCAGTGTGGCCTAGTGGAAAGAGCATGTGCCTGGGGAGTCAGAGGACCTTTCCCTTTTCTCTTGTGCTCTCTCTCTCTCTCTTGCTCGCTCGCTCTCTCAATCAGTGGTATTTACTGAGGAAGGAACTGTATTAAGCACTCAGTATCATCCTCAGTGGCATATTTGAGTGCTTAGTGTGTGCAGAGCACTCTACTAAGTCTTTGGAAGAATACAGTACAACAGAGGGAAGACCCATTCCTGGCTCACAAAAAGCTTATGGCCTAGAAGAAAGTACAAAAAGTAGTTGGGAGATGTGATCCCTGCTCTCAGGGAGTTTATAATTTTCTATCCTGTGTCCTTTCTATTAGGACACCCTGGCTCCCATGAGAAACTTGACTGCAGGGGGGCCGAGGCAACTGAAAGTGTGAGGCCTGGAAGAACTGATGCTACAGGTGAGGCTCCTTCTTTACTATCTGGGGATGGCCTGAGGGATTAGGGTCTGCATCCTGTCCTATATCTCTAACCTCTGTTGGTCAGAAAGTCACTATCTTCAGGGCTTATTACCAGGCTTTACTCCATATGATCAGAATGGGCTGGTAAGGATCGAGAAAAATGTGTGGGGCACATCTCTTTAATTACACGGGCTAGTTTTTCCAATCCCTTAGGGAATAGACTGTAAGATCATTATGGGCAAGGAACATGTCTGCTAATAGTGTTGTATTGTACTCTCCCAAGCACTTAGTACATGTAGTAAGTGCTCAGTAAATACCACTGATTAATTGAATCATGGTATGTGATACTCTGATCAACGGTTTCTTCTAGGCTAGCATTCTATCACTGAAGATGATTCTAAAGGGTGCTTAGAGGACCGATGTAATGATTGCTTTACTTTATAGCCAACTGCAGACTTTATGGCAGCATTTTCCAACCCTCCCAACTTTTTCCCACCCATTGCCCATAAATCTGTCTGAAAAGTTGCGGGTTATGAAGTTGTCGCTATGCTCTTGGGAAATTATTAATGATCAATGATTATCAAGAGCATATGATGAATATATGATGAAGTATATTCAAATTGGGAGTCTCGGTTGAATGTTATAAGGGTAAAAGCATTTAGAAGCTTATGGTCCTAGATAAAAAGCAGAAATTCTACATCAAGATAGCACACGGAGAAAAGTGGTGTATGAAATTCATTTGGGATGTCATAAGAAAATTCTAATACTCTAGAAGGTTTAGTCATGAATGGAGAACATGAGATGGGTGATTTGTCAGAGCTATCTGTGGTATGGTGCTTGTTCCCATGAGGAAAGAAATATCAAAGTAATGACTGCTTGAGTCTGAAGAAAAGCAGGAGATGTTACACACTGGCCACAAATTTAAAGTGATATAGTGATCATGTGAACAACTTCAAAAATATTGACAGCCACAATAGACAACCAACTTGACAAACCAGGAAATACTGTGACTTTGGTCAGAAGTGGGGATTGATTTGTATAAGGAAAAACTGACATTGTAGTTATTAATTACTCTTCAACCTTTCCTGAAATTTCCTGAATAATATACTGTTGAGAGATAAAGTTCAGACAGGAAAGTATAGTGGAAAATGCAATCTGTGATCACGGGTAAAAGAAAAAGCAGAATGTGACATGAAACATCCCCTCATGTAGTTTAATCTTACGAATAAAAAAAAATTGCCATTCAGTTAAACACAAAGTGAGTGGATTGATTAAATGAGAGATCTAGTGTAGTCTCTGGGACACTGAAATGGTTTTCCTGCAAGATGGCAAAGGCACTTCTCGGAACATAGGGCAATCTTGGTCTGTCCTTGCTGTTATGCCTTCACAAGGGCAGAGCGGAGAAGCCAAGGGAAGAAGATACAACGATGACTGGAAGGAAGGGGAAATGAATGGGGCAATTACTTCAGGCCCTAGGCCAGGATGGACAGCCTCTCTAATTGTAAGCTCAGTGGGCAGGGAATGTCTTTATTGTTGCATTATACTATCCCAAACTCAGTACATTGTTCTGCATACAATAAACACCCAATAAATGCAACTGAATACATGACTTTGCAGTGCTGCTCCACTTGATGCCTCTGCCTCCAGAGACTTGTCCAGTGCCATCTCTGAAGCGGAGAGGCAACAGCAGCAAAGACCTGAATCTCAGAACTGTACTGATGCTGATGATTGGCCCGTATAACATTCAACCAAGATATACATCATATACTCTTGATAATCATTAATAATTTCCCGAGAGCATAATGACAACTTCACATCCTACAACTTTTTAGACAGATTTATGGGTAATGCGTGGGAAAAAGTTGGGAGGGTTGGAAAATGCTGCCATAAAGCTGCAGTTGGATATCAACGAACTGCTGACATGCCATCAGCTCGGCCTCAACGGACTGAGTCTGCACCGCTGTTGCCAATCTTTTGGCCTTGTTTTGTCTTATGCTGTCGAGTCACCTCTGATCCATAGCAACTCTATGGACACATCTCTCCCAGAATGCCCCACCTCCATCTGCAATCAATCTGGTAGCATATCCATGTAGTTTTCTTAGTTAAAAATATGAAAGTCATTTACCATTGCCTTGTTCCGTGTAGCAAACGTGAGTCTCCACCCTCAATTCTTTCCCATGTCACTGCTGCCCAGCACAGATGAGTTTTGACTTGTAGCAGATTGCCTTCCAACTCGTTAGCCACTGCCCAAGCTAGGAATGGAATGGGTATGCCTCTGCTTGACTCTCCCTCCCGGAGTTGAGACTGATGGAGTGCTGGAAACTCTCCAGGTGTGATATTGAGAGAGTCTTCTGGTTTTAGGGGAGTCTTAAAGCTCAGGCTGAAAGAGTTTTCAGAGACTGTCAATAGCCGCAACACTTCAGAGCGTGTGGGATGGCGGGAGTTCCGCTCTGTGTCATGGGGACTTGGTGTGTGTGGATACACCCAGGGGAGTGGGGCTCTACCACTTCCATCTTCCTAGGGCTCTCTGCAGCGTGGGTATCTTGAGCTCAGATCTCACTTATCTGGGCCTCAGTTACCTCATCTGTAAAATGGGGATTAAGACTGAGCAGCACCACATGAGAGAGGGACTGTGTCCAACACAATTTGCTTGTACAGTGCCTGGCACATAGTAAACACTTAACAAATCACTATTATTATTATTTTATGGCTTAAGACTTTGAGGAATGGACCTTATTGGCCTTTTAACCCCACTCACTCCCACATGTGTAGAGAAAAGTGCTTCTGGGGCACCTTTTCCCATAATATCCTAGCCCTTTTGTGAGTGAAGACCCAGGTGGAAGTAGATAAGCAGAAATGGATAACTTTTGGACATAGTTCGTGCTAAAGCTAGATTTAATTTTGTTCTTGGTTACAGGAACACCTCCTGAAGAATCACTAATTGTATTTATTGAGCACAGACTGTATGCAGAGTCCTGTGTTAAGTGCTTGGTAGAGCCCAATACCACAGGGTTGATAAACACATTCCCTGCCCACTAGGTTCCTACAGTCTAGAAGGATATCTTGGCTCTCTTTCTGAGCCTTGTGCAGTGTCTGTTGTTAGCAAAAGGTGGCCATATATATATGGTAGTTTGTGGTCGGGTGGGTCCAGGAAGAAGGTCTGAAAAGGGTTTCAGAAAGAGAGATCTCCTTGGAGAGGGGGACAGAGAAAAGGGAAAAAGGAGAGGCGAGAGAGCAAAAAGGGGATGGGAAAAATTGTTGAGAATGGAGATGGATAAGACAGTAAGAAGAGAGAAAGAGGGAAAGATGGGGGACATGGGAGAAAAACTGAAAACTGAGGGATGAGCTGTTGGAATACTTTCCCCTTTTCTGTCACTGGTTTGCTGCTGCCTCTACTACCTGTAAGTCCTGTCATCCATCGCTAAGAATTCAGCCTGCTCCTTGGAGGGATGGGGGGCTAAGAGCAGCCGCTACCCCCAACAGCCTGCCACCGCAGCCACTTACACCCAGGTGGCAGATAGTAGCAAATGGCAGATGCTGCAGCTGCCCAGTCACATCAAAACTGGCCCTTCTGAGCTGTGGAAGGGAGTTTCCAGTGTGGCTGAAAGACACAAGTTTCTGGTTGTGCCATAAATCTCTGTCAATGATATGGAAGGGGCCAGTTTGTTTCGGTATTTTGAGCTGTAGGTCAGAACCCCTAAAGAGTGTGACGGTCTTACCTAATGTAAGATATCTGCTCATCTCATGGTAAGGAGCCCTTTGCTGGACGTGGAATGGAAACTGATGTTCCATGCCATTCCAGTCAATAAATAAGATAGATTGAGCATCTACTGTGGGAATAGCACTGTGCTAAAAACTTGGGAAAGCACCACTGTCTTAACATGATCTTTGCCATCAAGGAATTTAGAATATAGCAGAGGAGACAGAAACGAAATAAAAAAGAATAATTTTACAGAAAAGATAATTGTGGGAGAATAGAAAGATGGATATGTGACTGAATAAGTGCTTAAATAGCAGAAAATGTAATTCAATAATGTACAAAAGTGCTACAGATGGTTGTGAGTGCAAAAGTGCTGAGGTTGTAACTGGGAGGATATAACCTGGGGAGAAGAAAAACTAAATTGTGGAGAGCCTCTCATAGGATGTGGGATTTCAGAAGGGCTTTGAAGTTGGGGAAAAATTGTGGTTTGGCATACTCGAAGGGGAAGGGAATTTCAGGCAGATGGAGGAGTGTGAACAAGGAATCGGAAGTGGGAGGGTTAAGGCCAAGGCATAGAATACAAGCTGGGGTGTAGTGGATGAAAAGAGCGAATAAGAGGAAAAGAGCTGACTGCCTTAAAGGCAAAAATGGTGAGGAGTTTCTCCTTGGTTCAGAAAAGAGGAGATTTTTGAAGTGAGATGTGCTCAGAACAACATTTAGAAAAATGAACTGGGCAGCTGGGTGAAGTATGGACTGGATGCAGGGAGTCCAGTGAAGAGTCTAGAAAGACCAGTTGTCTAATTTGGTATGTGATGAATATCTGGAGCAAAAGGGTGGCTGTTTGGAGAAGAATGGGTAGAGCCGGGAAATGTGATGGAGGTAAAACTGACAGCATCTAGGAGCAGATTGAATGTGAGAATTTAAAAAAAGATAAGCGTCAAGAATGGTATCAGAGTGGTTGGCTTCAGAGACACAGAAGATAGTTGAATTCTCAACTAGGATGGGAAAGCTAGATGGAGAGGATTTGGGAGGGAAAATGTGGAGATTTTGACATGTTAATCTTAAGGATAAAGATGACGTCTTTGTGGAGATGTCCTAGAGGCAAGAGGAAGTGCAAGATTCCGAAGAAGAGAGGCCAGGAGTTGGCAAGAGAGATTTGGGGAGAGGTGGTAGGAATCAAATGGTTAACTGGTCAAAATCAAGAGGACTCAAAAAGCCCCACCTAATCTTGTTGGCTAACTAGGCTTGGACTCAAGTTGGCTTAGTGGAAAAAGCATCAGCTTGGGAGTCAGAGGTCATAGGCTCGAATCCTGGATCAACCACTTGTTAGCTGTATGGCCTTGGGCAAGTCACTTAACTTCTCTGTGCCTCGGTTCCCTCATCTGTAAAATGGGGACTAAGGCTGTGAGCCCCATGTGGGACAACCCGATAACCTTGTATCTAACCCAGAGTTTAGAACAGTGCTTGGCACACAGTAAAATACCATCATCATTATCGTCAAGTTGTTTATAGTCAAGTATAAATACCATTATCTTTCAAAGATGGATTCTGACTATAGTCAAGGTATATGTCCAACAATATTACTTGGTATGTAAAGTGAATCTTATTGGATTCCACTGATAGTACTGTGAAGGAAAACAGAAATTCTAAATGACAAAAGGTAAATCTGATCCTTCACCTTTGGAAATAACAAATTCATAATCTGTTTATAAGTCATTTGTTAGCAAAATGTGTAGCTATCTTAATCATTTTTACCAAGCTCACATGGTTGTTAGACTTCTATAGTCCATCCTCATTTCTCTTTTCACTTAATTTCATGAACATCATATTTATTCATTGGCAGTGTTGAAATAGTGGTTGCCAACTGAATTAATTTGCAAATTGATTTTAAAGCCACCAGTGTTGAAGTTGAAATACTCTTGCAGGTATTTGCCTTTTTCAAATATTTGAATTTTTCCATGCGGAGGGAAGTAAATGTATTTTAACTACTTTTAGGCATGCTTTTATTGCATTCAAATCTAATGAAGTTTCTAAGATCAACCCACTAGTTATTAGAAAACTTCCTAGGAGAAAGAATCTCTTCTTTTAAAAAATGAAATTAAGGCTGGATCTCTTTGCTGCCAAATGCAGGTCTTAAACTTATTTGAAAAATGCACCAGAAAAAGTTCCTATCTCAAATATTGTCTGGAGCGAGTGTTTCACTCATGAGAAGGTGATTGGAAGCAGACAAGATAGGAGGGTTGGTTAGAAAGTAATACCTCCTAATTGTAATCTCTCTTGTCAACTCACACCATCAGGAGTTGGCCAAAAAAAATTCCTCCTGAAACACTTGAATCTTCTGCTCCAGTTCCTGAAGGTATAATGAATCTGGTAAATGGAAGCAGAGAGACCTTTTGCAGAATGGCTACAAGTGGGCCTGTAGGCCCAAATGGGTGCATAAAAAGGGCCTCATCTGCTCAGTCGCCTCCAGGACTGGTCAACCTTTGTCAACTGTTTGGCTATTTTTAGTTTGGGACCCTGGAGCCAGGTCTGACTGGCCAATATCTTCTCTACCACCTCAATGTTCAAACTGATCCCATGACTGAGATCCTTGGGGTAAATCAGGGAAGTTAAGATCCGTTAAGCATTCTCTAATCAGGTTCAACCTGGTCTAGCAAATTGGTCTTTTTTTTTTTAAGTTGCAAGCAGTGCTGAAACTAAAAGAAAAAAAAAATCATCCCAACACCCATGATGTAATTCCCGTTCCACTGTGCACGTAGAGTCATGTTTGATGCTTGGTCAATGTCCGGGTGTCCCAGCCTCCCTACCCTCCCACTGCCCTTCCAATTGTTAAACAGGAGACGGAAACCCTCTGGAAAGACCCCTTTCCTCTCTGCTCCCTGGTGGTTCAACTGTTAGCCTGGAGGGAACAGGGCCATCAGTCGGGACTGCACTGTGGCTGTAGGGCTGGGCTGGTTCTTCCTGCTCTGATCTGAGGTTTTCTTCCTCCTCCTTGAAACACCCCATCCTGGTTCCAGCCCCCGTTGTGGGCAGAGGGCGAGGAGACAGGAGAAAATGAGTGAGTGGGCCACCATCACCTCTTTTCCTAGAAACCAGATTTGGCTTGTGGTAGGGATCCGGGAATGGTGTAAGCACTCGGTGGGCTGTGCTGGTCATTCTGGGTTGTGCTGGTTTTACAATCCTAGTGGTGCTCCCTCCTCATGGATATCCAAGGAGCGGTTGGTTGTACCAAGTCTATTCCCGTCCCCTGCCTCCAGGTGATGATAATAATTATGGTATTTGTTAGGAGCTTACTATGTGCACGGCACTGTACTAAGCACTGGGATGGATACAAGTAAATCAGGTTGGACCCAGTCCCCATCCCAAGTAGGGCTCACAGCCTCAATCCCCATTTTACAGATGAAGTAACTGAGGCCCAGAGAAATGAAGTGACTTGCCCAAGGTCACACAGCGGACGAATGGTGGAGCAGGAATTAGAACCCATGACCTTCTGACTTTCAGGCCCATGTTCTAGCCACTAAACCAGGCTGCTTCTCCAACTCTGGACTGAGTCCGGTTCTAGTTACTGGTGACCCAGAGACAGCAGGGACTAAGGTTGGGGCTGGGCACAGCCTCCCTCTGGCTGCGGGAGCCGCCGTGGTGGAATAATTTTCATTCTGGTATGGCTGTTCAGGGACCCTACATTTTATTGGAGTAGAATTCCAACCCACCCCAGCCTGCTTCCAGCACTGGTTCAGATGGTCTTCGCAGCCAGAGTGAGTGGAGTGAGTTCTAGCCTTTAACCCTATATGTCTGCCTACAGGCTTTAGATAAAACTTGGGATTTCAGGTTTTGTCCTGGAAGGCTGCATGATGGGAAATTTACCCATTTTTCTATAATGTGGGTGTTGTACACCCTGCATTAAGAAAAGCTTACTCTATATTTACTTCCCAGCACTTCCATTGCATTTCGAAGTAGCTTGGCCTGCAGGGAAGAGCCCCCACCGAGGAATCAAGTGAAACTATGTTTTAATCCTGGCTCTCTCACTTATCTGCTGGGTAAACTTGAGCAAGTCATTTAACTTCTCTGGCCTCTGTTTCCTTATCTGTAAAACGGGAATTAAATACCTGTTCTCCCTCCTGTTTAGACTGAGTGCAATGTAGGATGGGGTCAGTGTCTGACCTGATTATCTTGTATCTGCCCTATTGCTTAGTACAGTGCTTGGCACCTCATAAGTGCTTACCAAATATCATCATCTCTCCCTTTTCTTCACCCATACAGTGGTCACCCTGGTTCAAGCACTCCTACCACAGCTAGACTACTGTATCGGTCTTCGTGATGGTTTCTCTAACTCCTGTCTCTCCCTTGCTTCAGTCCATGCTCTCCCTTGCTGCCTGCATCGTGTTCCTAAATCATAGCTCAGTACATTTTCCTCCCCACTCAAAAAAAGACACCCCCCCCCCCAAAAAAAATCTAGTGGCTTCCCATCTCTCTCCACACCAAAAAACTACTTACCATTAGCTCCGTCTTACAGATCAGCTATCCTCACCCACTATTTCCCAGATCACCCTCTTTGCTCTTCCCAAGTCCACCTCCTGTGTCCCATTCTCATGTCACCAGATGTCGACTTCTTGTTCACTCTGGCCTCAGTTTCCTGGTCTGCAACTTCCTTCCCCCGCCCCCCCCCCCCCCCAACCCACAAATCTGCCAAACATCAGCCTTCACGAGCTTCAGAACCCTTCTAAAACCCCACCTCTTCCAACTAGCTTTCTCCAATTAATTCCCAACACCCTGGGTCAGACCAACCCAACTCCCACCTCTAGGACTCAGGTATTTATTTATGACCAGCTATTCAAGTGAAAATTCAACTTATTCTGATTCCATTGTTTGTAAATACTTTTATGTCATTCTCCCACTTTAGAGTGTAAGCACTTTGTGGACAGGAAATGTCATACTTCTGTTGTATTTTCCCAAGTGCACAGGGCATTACACTCACTCAGATACTGAATAAATACCACTATTGTTATCTCTGCTACTACTGAAAGTATTCATCTCTTGTAAGCCCAGCCCAACCACACTGTGACCACTCCAGGGCCAACCAAAGGTCATCTCCTGGATCTCCAGTCTCTGCGTCTCAGAAAGAAGTTCAGACCAGACCCTGTGGCAGGGCTTAGCCAGACCCAGAAAGCATGGGCTTTTCTGAGCGATCTGCACTTATCTAAAATTCAAAATTAGAATAGTCAGAAGGCTTCCTGATAGTATAAACAAATGATCTGGCTAGGCTAGCTGATTTAGAATACAGTTAAGGTCTTGCTGTTCAAGAGCAGCTTTTGCCTTCAAGATTTTATTGAAACGTGGTTTTTTTTTTTTTGGCTACTACACTGATCTAAGTGTCAGAAGACCTAGATTCTACTTCCTGCCTATTTTACAGATTCAAGAGTCTCTGGTCACCGAACCCTGTTGGAATCTCTGTCTGTAGGATCAGGATATTTTGTCCCAAATAAGCCCCGCGTTTGTAATAGCGCACCAATTTTTGCCAATTCGGAAGCGTGAAGTCTAGGATATTTATGTGGCTACCAATGAAATATTTAGACTTCACTAGAAATAGAAAAGTAAATATTGCCTCTGTGGTATCTAACTAATCCTTTTCTTTAAGTATCACTTGACTTTCAGAAGAAGAAATGTATTTACAGCTGAGTATCAGTCAGTGACATAGTGGCATTCCCCAACCACTAAGGTAGAGTGGGGTAATTCTTTTAGACTGTCTCAGGGCTATTTACCCCGCTTATTTCTATTTTCGGCTTGGCAACAGATAAGGGTGAGTCCATAGTTTATCACTATGAATTGGCCATGCATTTTGACAAACCTCTATGAAGCACTGTGTTTTTTGAATCTGAACAATAAAACCCTCAAATGAAGGTGGTTTTTAGCTGCGTCACATAAGACCTGAACTGAATCAAGTCTCTCTGAATAAACAGGTTTCCTTCTGATAAGCTGCCTTGACAGGAAATAGGGCTACACTTATAAAGTCAACACAAGGCAGTGGAAACCATACTTATTTTTCAAAGGAAATTGTTCTGGGCTGCTGGAAGGCTCAGGGGATTAATAGTGGGACGAAGGAGCTTTCACCTTAGTTTTTTGTTTTTTTTTTTTTTTAAAGATTGGATCTTCTCAGCAGTATTTCAGTCATTTTCTTCTGAATTGTCTGAGTAATTGTGGTCAGGTACACCCAGGTCTAGTTACTGAAGCTTTAAGTTTGTCACTGTTCAGGTCAGTCCAAAATAGTTCAAACACACATTCTTATTTGTCAAACATCCCTTTCATGTTCAGTCATCTATATTACTAAAGTGTGTATTTGATTAGGTCCTTATTAATTTGTTTCTGGCATTGCATCTTAAATGTCTAACAAACTTAAGTTTGGAAATAGTGGCAGTTTGGAGGAGGGAAAAGGCAGGGTGGGACTTCCTCCTCAACAGGCTGGTCAAGTTTGGGCTTCTTGGCAGAAGTGAGATATTAGGGGATTGGTGATATATCACGTGACATCCCTGGGGGTGGGGAAGAAAGGGCGCTTTATTTATTCTTTCTTTCTTTCTTTCATTATTTCTTTTCTCCTGCCAGAAAAATCCAGTCACCCTGGGGGTTACTAGGCAAACATCCACATTTTCACTGAATCACCATGACCCTGAAGACGGACCCAAGTTAATGCTTCAAAGTGGGACTCATCTCATGCAAATTATCCAGATAATTTCAGCCTTGTAATATAGTTTGGCTTCATTGCTTAATATTTTTAGGAAAAAGTTTTGGGGACTTGAAATATCAGGATGATTCAAGCCACAACATAGTTTAGGTTTCAGTTACCCAGATAATTTACATAGGGCGCCTCATACCATGTATTTCACTGAAGGAAGTTTCAGCAGCTGTCATGTATGATCTTACAATATAAACACTGTACTAGATGCAGACCCTGTCCCGAAGCAGTAAACCCCTTAAGGCCTCTTTTAGTCTTTTGGTTCTCTGATTGATTTGTGACTGAATGAAATAGAAGACTCAATGCCCTTCATGAAATAGCTAAAAAAATGATTTTTTTTAAAGCAACCATTTGCAGTGCCAGAAATAAACTTTTTTATGGTATCTGTTAAGCGCTTGCTTTGTGTCAAGCATGGTTCTAAGTGCTAGGGCAGATACAAGTTAATCAGGTTGGATACAGGCTCTGTCCCATATAAGGATCTCAGTCTAAGTAGGCAGGAGAACAGGTATTAAATCCCCATTTTAAAGTTGAGGACCCTGAGGCACAGGAGTTGACTTGCCCAAGGTCAGACGGCCCTAGAGAAGCGGCGTGGCTCAGTGGAAAGAGCCCGGGCTTTGGAGTCAGAAGTCAGGGTTTCAAATCCTGTCTCTGCCACTTGTCAGCTGTGTGACTTTGGGCGAGTCACTTAACTTCTCTGTGCCTCAGTTACTTCATCTGTAAAATGAGGATTAAGACTGTGAGCCCCCCGTGGGACAACCTGATCACCTTGTAACCTCCCCAGTGCTTAGAACAGTGCTTTGCACATAGTAAGTGCTTAATAAATGCCATCATCATCAAGTCGCAGAGCCGGGATGAAAATCCAGAACCTCTGGCTCCCAGGCATGTGCTTTATCCAATACGCCACATTGCTTCAGTTAGTCAATCATATTGAATGCGTACTCTGTGCAAACCACTGTACTAAGTGCTTGGAAAAGTACAATTCACCAATGAACAGACACATTCCCTGCCCAAAATGAGTTTACAGCCTAGAGGAAGAGACAGACATTAACATAAATGTGGTGATGGTATTTCCTGGATAAGTCTTGGTTCTGAGACTTCAGGTCCGAAAACTTGCGGGCAGGAGTTGATTTATAGTGCTAGCCACTGTACTATGCACTGGAGTATTTAGAATCTAGTTAGGTTGGACACAGTCCATGGCCACATTGGGCTTACTGTCATAATCCGCATTTTATATGGGAGGGGACTGAGTCACAGGGATGTTGTTACTTGCCCAAGGTCATACAAAAGGCAAGTGGCAGAGCCAGGATTAGAATCCAGGTCTTTCAGACTTCTAAATCCATTCTCTATCCATTACTCTCAACCAGGACACATTTATGGCCTAAGTGACTGCAGTCTCGAGTCAAAATAATGCCATAGTCCAGAAGATGGTTACCTCAGTAGCTGCTATGGTCTTTGGTGGCCATGTTAGCCAGACATGTTCAGGAATGCCATTGGGTGTGGCCATCTCATGGAACTGTCTTGGTTCTTTGGTCAGAAACCTTCACCATTTATTTTTATAGCCTGCTCAGTCAGAATCAGAAGGAGCTCAGAACCAGAACTGGGTTCCTTCCACTGGATCAACAGCAAGGCTCCCAATCAATCAATGGTATTTATTGAGTGCTTAGCGAATATGGAACACTCAAAAGACAGATCTAAAACACCCTCATCCTCAGATAATATTAGCAGGGCAGCTCTTTGGGTTATTAGTCTAACAGAAGGACGAAAGGGGCTAGATGAAGATCTGTTGGAAGCTGCTGAAATTTCTCTTTTTTCAGTAAAAGTGTCAAGTTTGTGAAGGCAAGAAAGATTGGAAACACACAGTTGGGCTGGTATTCTTCACTTATCTGTAAAATTTTTAATTTACCTGGATTGACATCTATTACTCAAGGCTCATGTGAATCTTGATGATGATGATGATGGGGTCTCCTACCCAGAGCAATAGCTGAGTCTTAGTTCTGAGACTTCAGGATGAAGAACTCCTGTAGAGGAATTAATTCCAGTAAAAGCGGTTTTCACGGCACCAGTGCAAGCTGGGGAAAGAGCTTGGGCCTGGGTTCTAATGCTTGTTCTGCTACTTGCCTGTTTTGTGACCTTGGCCAAGTCACTTAACTTCTCTGTGCTTCCATTTCCTAATCTGTAAAATGGGGATTCAGTACCTGTTCTCCCTCTTACTTCAATCGTATTTATTGAGTGCTTACTGTGTGCAAAGCACAGTACTAAGCGCTTCGGAAGTACAAGTCGGCAACATATAGAGATGGTCCCTACCCAACAATGGGCTCACAGTCTAGCCACATTACTTAGAATGTGAGCCCTATGTGGGTCAGGGACAGTCTGACCTAACTATCTTGCATCTACTCCGATAATAATAATAATGTTGGTATTTCTTAAGCGCTTACTATGTGCCAAGCACTGTTCTAAGCACTGGGATAGATACAAGGTAATCAGATTGTCCCACATAGTATAGTGCTTGAGGTGAAGTAAGCACTTAACCAATACCACAGGTATAATTATAGGTGAGTGGGATGCAGCATATTGAGAAGGGTTTCTATGGCCAGAGTGATCTCCGTAAAATCTGATGCTGTGCTATAGTGCTTTGACTTGGCAGGCAATTACCTTGGTAGCTGCTGTGATCTTTGCTGCTGATGTTACCCGGAGATTTTTCAGGATTCCTCCTGGGCCTGTCCCCCTCATGTGAAGTCTCCAGGTGGCTCTTCAGCCAAACTTCACCACTCATGGCAGGAGCCCACAGGCTGATCTGGACAGGAATCCACGTCTCCTGATTTCCTAAGGTAGTGCTCTGCATGGCACCAGCTAGTAAGTTATATGAACTGTGAATGTATATTTAGTAACTGATCTAATTCTTCGTCACTATCGGTCCAAGTGTGGACATCTGATCCAGGCTCAATGGCATAGCCACTTAGAAAATGTGACAAAGCAGGGGACAAAAGCTGTGCAAATCATAAAAAATGTTAACGGAGAGGGGAAAACCAGCTCCGTTCAATGAGTTCGTTGAGCACTTGCTGTGGAAAGAGAGCTGTACTAAGTGCTTGGGAAGTACAGTACAACAAAGTTGGTAGACACAATCTCTACCCCCAAGGATTTTACACTCTAGATAATAATCTATATATAATCTCCAGTTTATACATTGCTCAATCCAATGTATATAAAAGGAAATGCACATCTATGATAGCAAAAATAAATTTTCACTCTTTAAAGAGGTCTAATGATACATTTGGAAAGGTTCAATATAAACTGCCTTAGGTACTCAGCAGTTAAAAATATTTTCCTCAGGGTGATTTGAATAGCAAATATAATTGCAAGATGGAACTTCTGCATATGAGGTATTTTAGACGGCGCACGTATTTGCAAAATAGCTTTACAAGAAAAGTCAGGGAGGGATTGCAATTGCTCATGGCTGACCAGCTCCTTAGTTATTAATTCAAATGTCCTTTCTATTTGTACTATAAAATGACTTCAAACAGTTCATGTCTCCTTTTATCCAAAGAAAAATTGGCTTCAAACCAAAATCAACAGCAGTAGCAGGAGGAAGCCAAATTTTACAGAAATGTTAGATAACTCTACTATTAATTTTCTTTGAGCAAATCCCCTTTTAGCTCCTCACAAATACTTTTGCCAGTTTCTGCATCTTCACCTCAGAAATCACCATCCATCAAAATTATTTAAAATAAAAATGCTTTCTTCTGATCAGCTCAGACTCTCTCTGACCATTGTGGAAGAGAAAGCATGTGTGATAATGAGGAAGGGCTTTCACAGATTTGTGGTATTCATTTAAACCCTAAGAACAACTGAAAGTCTGCAGAGTTAAGTTTTTTTCATTTGTATTGTTCCTCAGGCTGATATTGGTTTTTTTTCCCCCTCTTATTTTATCAGTTCTCCTTTTTTTCCACTGTGTTCAGCCAGAGTTCAAATGCTGATTCCCGAATGGTTACCTTTGTCAATTCCTAAACATTTCAAGAAAAAGAGTTAAGCTGCATTTCATTCATTGAACAGTCTTCCAGAAGGAAATGAGAAAGTAGATTGGGAGGAAATCAGGGAGCAAAAGTCCTATATAGAGCTGTTGCATAAGCCATGATCACTTACATATGCAAGTGTCCCTACTCAGTTTGAGGAATGCAATTAAACATCTGATTAGGTTGAAATGCAATTGCATGCTTCATTACATGATTGCAGATCCAGCCCTACACTTCCTGCATTCTCTGTATTGAGTAGAGCTCAGTATGCTCAGCACTACCATACCACATGTTTCAGAAGTCATTTGGGCTAGAACACAATGGCAAAATGAGAGAATATTCTTTTGGCTATAAATGTCTGTTTGCATATTGCTTAACACAGTGTGGAAGTGCACATTTGTACAGGGCTGGACATGGGGGTACTGCAGCATGAGTCTTTGTGAAATTCTGCAAGAATGCAACCCCTGTGTTACAGGAGAGCTGGGCAAATAAGTTTGGTCGTTTGCAAAGAGCCCTTTACACATGGGCAGTAAAGTGAATTTTTCTGAATTTTTCCTGTATATACCTCCTTTAGTGTGTAGGAGTTTGATTTCTGCAGAGAGAACACTTCAGGTCTACGTTTACATCAGTGATTTAGCAGAATGGATCGCTTTAGATTGAGTCGAGTTTGCATCTAGTTCTCAGGATACCTGCATATCTTTGTTCACTGTGCTCTTTGGGAATCTGTAAGTTTTGAACATACTTGGTTTAGCCAAGAAGCCAGAGGAAATTGATGCTTGTCTTGTTGCACATTTCTGTAGTTGGTGGCGATTTTACTGGATGGAAAGTTTGCACACCTCTTGCCACTATACCCTTTGAGCTGGATCCCTTTCTTCTGAGAGCATGATTCCACCGCAGCATGGCAACTTTAAATGCACAAAGTAAATTGGTAATAATGCCCTAAATTGGCATCCCTGGGTGGTGTCCAAGAAAACCCCACTCTTACTCTCCCCCTCTTCATCCCTTCCAACCATTCCCACCTTGATGTCCCGTGGTTCTTAAATCTTATCCTCCCCTTGCTGTTGAGCTCTTAAAAACTTTTTCCCCATTTCCCTACATAACTGACCAGTCCTCCTGAGTCTGTCCTCTTCACTCTCTAGCTACAATAGTTGGTTGCTTTCTTAAATTGCGTCCTCTGTTTCCGAGCTGGCCAAAGCCATGGGGACGTGGCCAGCTTGGGGTGTGTCCGGGGAGAGTAGGGCAATTCTCTTTTAGGCCTGATAGACTCCAGTGGCTTTGGTGGGCCCAGAGGCAGGGACCTCAAGCTGGGTGTGGAAGTGAAACAAAATGTCTTTAAGTGGTTCTGGATGGCATAGGGGGAAGAGGAAGATGGCAGGGATGCTGCGGGGAAAGGAGGAAGATTCAGGGACAAGGTCGGGGAGCACTTGGGAGCTTCAGGAAAACAGAAAAAGTATAAGTAGTGGAGGATATTGGGTAGAGGAGAGGAAACTTTGAAGGATGGAATGGAAGTGGGGTGGGAGGGTGATGGGGGTGGGAACAGGGTGGTGAGGGGGAAGGTGGAAGGAAGAGGAATATTTGGGGAAGGGTGAATATTGGTCGAACGTGGGCTCTGTGAGACCCACTGCCTTGAAGTATATTTCCCTATCTGGTTCCTGTCCCCATCAACATCAGTGAGAGTCAGTATGTCTGGGGCCCTTTATGGTGGGCTGACTGGGGAGGCAGTGGCTGGTTTGGCAGCCTGGAGAAAGTTGGAGTCTGGTTCTGCCCTTAACCTGCTTGGAGAAGGAGGAGAAGAGGGCAGCAGTGGCTTGGCCTGAGGGCAGAGCCAAGAAAGCAGGTTAGTGTCCCCTCTAAACTGTATAAGACTCTTGAGGGCAAGGATCCTGTCTATCAGCTCTATTGTACCATCTCAAGTGCTTAGTGCAGTGTTCTGCATGGAAAGCAGAGTGGCCTAGTGGAAAGAGTATGGGCCTGGGAATCAGAGAACCGGGGTTCTAATCCTGGCCCCTCCACTTGTCCGCTGGGTGACCATGGGCAGGTTACTTAACTTCTCTGTTCCTCAGTTACCTCATCTGTAAATTAGGGATTAAGACTGTAAGTCCCACATGGGACACTGTGTCTAACCTGATTAGTTTGTATCCACTCCAGTACTCAGTACAGTGACTGGCACATAGTAAGCGCTTAATAAATGCCATTTTTAAAAAAATAGCTATGCGGTAAATCATTCAATGATATTTCCTGAGCATTTACTGCGTGCAGAGCTCTGTGCTGAGCGTTTGGGAGAGCACAATACAATAGAGTTGGTAGACACTTTCCATGCCCACAGTGAGCTACAGACTAAATACCATTGATGGATTGATTTGGCATGGAGGGGAGCGAGGAGAGTGGCAGGTATAGGGGACAATGCTCTGATTTGCCTCTGCTCCAAAGTACAGTGTAGAACAATAACCCTGCCCCAATTAGTCTATGAACCTTCCTTGCCCACATGTCCATGGACATGCCCTCTTTACTCTCTCTCTCTCCTCTCCCCCAACCACCACCCCACCCCGCTTCCTTCCCTCCAAGGCATGTTGTAATGAGAGAATGATGTGGAGATGCTTTGGACATTTTGGAAAAAGCCCATATGAATTGAAATGCTTGTCATCATTATTTTTACATAGCAAAAATCTCCAAATTTACATTCTGCTGAATTGCTGTTGGATAGCAAAGTTTGCATAGAATTGGATATGTCCCATACCAACACTACCCCTCTAGATTGTAAGCTCACTGGGGGCAGAGACTGTCTGTTCATTGTTGTACTGTACTTGGGAGAATACAATGCTTAGTACAATGCTTTGCACACCGTAAGGGCTCAAATTTGATTTATTACTACTACTACCTGCAGAATTCTCCAGGATCTAGTGTCCACCCCTCCCTCTACCCCCACCAGGACAGTAGCGAGACATCCTGAGTTAACATGGGTCCCAGAACCCAGGATATCTATCAACACACAGCATGAGCCTCAGGCCTTCTTCACCCACGTTTTTATTTCATTCAAGTTTTTCAGCCCCAAACCATGTGCAGACTGTATGGTTGGGGAGTGGAGGTGAGAAAGTGGGAGAGCAGAGAAGGAAGTTGGGATTTCTTGGAGTCTGAGGTCAAGGGTTCAAATCCAAGCTCCACCAATTGTCAGCTGTGTGACCTTGGACAAGTCACTTAACTTCTCTGGGCCTCAGTTACCTTATCTGTAAAATGGGGATTAAAACTGTGAGCCCCACGTGGGAAAACCTGATCACCTTGTAACCTCCCCAGTGCTTAGAACAGTGCTTGGCACATAGTTAGCGCTTAATAAATGCCATTATTATTATTATCTGTAAAATGGGGATTAAGACTGTGAGCCCCACCGTGGGACAACCTGATCACCTTGTAACCTCCCCAGTGCTTAGAACAGTGCTTTGCACATAGTAAGCACTTAATAAATGCCATTATTATTATTATTTCATCAGACTGCGTCAATTTGGCCACGTTTGGATTCTTTTTGGACATTCAGCTTAACTTGGAGTGGAACCCATCTGCCATTCTAACTTATTACCAACTCTGGAAGAGGTGTTCAAGTGCATTTCCAGGGCCTGAAACCAGTGTGGTCTCTTGAGAAACTACAACTGGTACGGGAAGGATTTTAAACTACAGGGATTGACTAGAACACCGCCGCAACAAAAGAAGCAAACAAAAAGTCCATTCTGCTCAGATTGTCCTCCAACTTAATCCACAAAGGCAAATTCAGAATCAGGGATGAAATTCTATCTCCCAGACACTGAGAACATGACACTTAAGATCAGCAGAGATCGAAGGGGTTACGTTATAGCTAGCTGTTTTGAATAGCTACCCAGGAGAGGGCCTTTCCTGGCAAATGGTGAGTGCCCACAACACCCACTAAATCCCTGCCTCTCTGCTCCTCTGTATATTTATCCTTTGCCAGGTCTCCTTTTTATGCCCTGCTGACTCTGGTTCAATTTCCCCTCAGGGAACTGAGCCTGCGCTGTATTGCTATGGCTCCTGGGTCCTGGGCAACCAAACAAACCCTCTGCATACTGATCTGCCCTGTTCGCTACTAGAGTGTGCGTCCAGAGTTACTGTGAAGCAAAAGGGTTTTGTTGCGGTTGCGGCAAAGTCTGTAACTGCCAGGAATCTGAGTAGTTCAGGTGGTCCTGGAAAGACTAAAAACCGTTGCGACAATACACATTTAGCCCAATAAATCCTTTTTTCCCCCTCATTTACAGCAAAAGCCCTGTGCTGCTGCTGCTGTTTAATTAAAAGTTTCCCCACTGGGGTTTGATTTCGCTTTTTAGTATCTTGTCCTAATCAAAGTTTCCTGATTCTGTAACTTTCCACCCACCCCTGCCCCCTCGGGGTGTCTTTCTTTTGTCTTTAGGAGGGGCTCCTTCTCTTTAGCTCTTTTCCACCTTTCCCTTTTCGTCTTTTAAAATATGACCTGTTGCTCACTTCAGTTGCTGCAATTTTGCTCCAAGTTCTTTGTTTTCATATCACTAACAACTCTCATGACACTGCTTTTGGAGTTCTATTTCCCTCTGAAACAGGAAACAATGATCATGAATAAAGTGTAAATGCCCTCTCCAGGAAGTCTCAGTGATTGGGTTGATTGACCTAACACAATCACTCCACATGCCCAACACTCACGCCCTTTCTGTCTTCTGCTTTTCCTTGGTTAATCCTGCTTATGCTGGGAGTCTACCAGTTTCTAACAATAATAATTGTGGAATTTAGTAAATTTTCTATGTACCAAGCACTGTACTAAGTCCTGAGGGAGGTAGAATTGAAGTAGATTAAGCACCGTTCCTGTCCCATATGGGGTTCACAGTCTGTGGGAGGCAGAACAGGTAATTAAACCCCCATTTTACAGATGAGGAAACTGAGGCACAGAGAATTTTAAAGACTTGCTCAGAATCACATAGTAGGCAACGAGTGGAGCTGGGATTAGAAAACAGGTCTTGTGATTTCCAGGCCCAAACACTTTCCAGTAGGCCAAGGTGGTTCTGCTTTTCAGTGGCAGTGCTTGAATGGTCACTTTGATACTTTTAATATTTTAAAAGGTTTTTTTTTTTTTCAGATTGAGGTTTTATAAAGGGTCTTTTAATTTTTTGTTTTTTTTTTTTTAGTTTGCCAGAATGAACTTTTATTGCTGGTCAGGGTCCAGTCTGGGAATCGTTCGGGAGCCAAATCATTAGGTGTTCCCTGCTTACACTGCACATACAACTGGCTTATCACATAGAACTCTGTCTCCAGCTGGTTTAAAATGTAGGTGGTGCCAGTGGGCAGCAGCTGTTACAGATTGGAGGAGAGCGAGAGAAGACAGAGGGGACTTTTTTAGGGAATGAGAGGTCACACAGGAGGCTCCTAACTGTCTAATATGCCCTTCCCTTAGGTAGCCCTATGTGGTGGAGTGGTTCCCCAAGGGAATCCCAAACTCCAGGGCTGCTTTGAAACCATTCTTTTTATCCCTGCCAGGTCTTGGGGAAGCTTAGAAGTGGTTCTTCTAACACCTGGGTGCCTAAAGGCTTAGACATCCTGCAAATAATGAATAATTCATACATTCATCATTCAAATATTCAGAATGACGCATAATTCAAGCAAAAAGTTCTCTGTGCAAAGTCGGGAAAACGGTTTCGTTGTGGGTTCCTTGCTCAGCCTAGGCTATTAATTTTTCAATTCGTCCTGTTTTCTCCAAAAATTGGGGTGCTGCTTTTCCTGAATAATAATAGGATTTGTGGTATTTATTAAGCTCATACTATTTGCCAAACTCTGGGGTAGATGTAATTGAATCTATATAGATAAGCAGCGTGGCCTTGTAGACAGCCCATTGGCCTTGAAGTCAGAAGGACCTGGGTTCTAAGTCTGGCTTTGCCACTTGTCTGCTGTGTGACCTTGAGCAGGTCACTTAACTTCTCTGTGTCTGTTACCTCATCCGTAAAATGGGGGTTAAGACTGTGAGCCCATGTGGGACAGGGACTGGGTCTTACCTGATAAGCTTGTATCTATCCTCAGCGCTTAGTAGAGTGACTGGCACATAGCACTTAACAGATACCATAAAAAATGCAATCAAATCCCCCCTAGTCCTTATTCCACATGGGCCTCACAGTCTAAGGGGGAGGAAAAAAATGGAATCACATTTTACAGATGAGGAAATTGCCACACAGGTAATTGAAGTGATTTATCCAAGGTCACACAGCTACTTCCACTAAGCCATGCTGCTGATTCTGTACTGGGGTTGAATACTGTGCTTCAGACCAATATGGTTCAGATGCCAAACCACACTAAAGGTTATGGTAGACTCAATTGGTTTGTTTCGCTGGACTTTGAGTTACTGTTTTTTTCCTGAATAGCTTCATCTCTGTCCTCCTATTGTCACATACCTTTCAGCCATTTGCCCCCTGGGAGCCCCCTCCAAGCCAATCAGAGTTGATATGGATGACTCCCACTTTATATATAAAACTGAGGAATGTTGTCATAGGATTCACCTCATCTTTTCTCATCAGACATGATTGTTAATAACAATTGTGGTATTTAAATAGTGTGCCAAGATTATACTAAGTGCTGGGGTAGATGCAAAATAATCAGGATCCACGTGGAGCTCACAGTCTAAGTAGGAAAGAGAACGTCAACCCCTGGTCCATGTCCTCCCCATGGCCTGGAATATCCTCCCTCCGCACATCCGCCAAACTAGCTCTCTTCCTCCCTTCAAAGCCCTACTGAGAGCTCACCTCCTCCAGGAGGCCTTCCCAGACTGAGCCCCCTCTTTCCTCTCCCCCTCCCCATCCCCCCTCACCCTACCTCCATCCCCTCCCCACAGCACCTGTAAATATGTTTGTACAGATGTATTACTCTATTTTACTTGTACATATTTGCTATTCTATTTATTTTGTTAATTATGTGCATCTAGCTTTACTTCTATTTATTCTGATGACTTGACACCTGCCCACATATTTTGTTGTCTGTCTCCTTCTTCTAGACCGTGAGTCCGTTGTTGCCTATATGTTGCCAACTTGTACTTCCCAAGCGCTTAGTACAGGGCTCTGCACACAGTAAGCACTCAATGAATACGATTGAATGAATGAACAAGAACTGAATCCCCATTTTTGCAGATGAGGGTACTGAGGCCCAGAGAAGTAAAGTGATTTGCCTAAGGTAGCACAGCAGATACATGGGAGATACAGGATTAGAACCCAGGTCCTCTGAGTCTCAGGCCCATGCTCATTCCACTAGCCCATGCTGCTTCCCTTGTTTTCACCAGAACTTTAATATACAATGTAGTGTTATCCTTCTTGAAATATGAGAAAAGATCAGTCATACACCCATCAGTCAATGGTATTTGAGAGCTTACTGTATATAGAGCACCATACTATGTTCACACAAGGAATTCACAATCTACAGTGGGAGACAGGCATTAAAATAAATTACAGATAGGGGTAATAGTAGAGTATAAGGGTATGTGAAAACAGGTTGTATGCCCAGTCCCAAATCTCTAAATGGGGGTAACAACCCTGCAAAAACAATGTGTACCTATTTAATTTTAGAGAAGCAGTGTGGCCCAAGGGATCAGAGCACGGGCCTGGGAGTAAGAAGAACCTGAGATCCAATTCCGGCTCCACCACGTGTCCGCTGTGTGTCTTTGGGCAAGGCACTTCACTTCTCTGGGCCTCAGTTACCTCATCTGTAAAATGGAGATTAAAAGTATGAGCCCAATGTGGGACAGGGACTGTGTCCAACCTGGTTAACTTGTATCTCCCCCAGTGCTTAAAACAGTGCTAGGCACATGGTAAGTGCTTAATAGGTACCATAATGATTATTTTCTGTGCATCAAGGGTCCTTATCTGTAAACTGAGGATTCAATATGCGTTCTCCCTCTCTTTGAGACTGTGAGCCTCATGTGGCTCAGAGAGGCAGCGTGGCTCAGTGGAAAGAGCCCGGGCTTGGGAGTCAGAGGTCGTGGGTTCTAATCCCGGCTCAGCCACTTATCAACTGTGTGACTTTTGGCAAGTCACTTCACTTCTCCGTGCCTCAGTTACCTCATCTGGAAAATGCCCCATGTGGGACAACCTGATTACCTTGTATCTACCCAGCACTTAGAACAGTGCTTGGCACATAGAAAGCGCTTAATAAATACCAAAATTTTTATGTGTGACAGGGACTGTGTCCGTCCTGATTAGTTTGTATCTATCCCAGTGCTTGGCACATAGTAAGCAATCAAATACAGTAATATTTTATTTTGTTAGTACGTTTGGTTTTGTTCTCTGTCTCCCCCTTTTAGACTGTGAGCACACTGTTGGGTAGGGACTGTCTCTATATGTTGCCAACTTGTACATCCCAAGTGCTTAGTACAGTGCTCTGCACACACTAAGCGCTCAATAAATACGATTGATGATGATAATAACAATAATAACTAAGCATTAACCCTGCCCTTCCAGGTGCTCTCAGTGTAGAATAAGTTGGATCAGGATTTGGTAACAGACACTTATGGAAAGATGGAAACAATAGCAGCCCCAAAACAACAAAATATGGAGAGTTCCTGTGGCCACCCAAAGTCATCCAGTGGCCAGTCATAAACACAGACTTCCCAAGGTAGTAAATTTTGTAGAGGCCTGGCAGCCCTGCAGATTCATGAGGCTGGTCATCATCATCATCAATCGTATTTATTGAGCGCTTACTATGTGCAGAGCACTGTACTAAGTGCTTGGGAAGTACAAATTGGCAACATATAGAGACAGTCCCTACCCAACAGTGGGCTCACAGTCTAAAAAGGTCATGAGCAAAGGCCCTGGGAGGCAACGTGGGAGGAGAGTGAGGGATCCCAGGCGTTCACTCAATGGTCTGGTGGGATGAGGAGGAAAGCATTTTTTTAAGCACTGGGCTAGATATGATGATCAGATTGGACACAGGCTAGTTCTTAAATGGGGTTCACGGTCTATGATGTATGGGAAACCGGGGATGGGGAGACTGGCAATGGAGGTGCTCCCTATAGCAGGTTGAGGTCCTCACAGCCTTGCCCAATCACCCAAAATGTTTAGTGCACAATCTGTGCTTATAAGCACTAGATCCATCAGTGGTAGTTATTGAGGACTTACTGTGTGCAGAGCACTATACTTGGTGCTTGGGAGAGTCTAATACAACAGAGTTGATAGTCATGTTCCCTGCCCACAACAATGAGCTTAGAGTCTAGAGGATGGGTAGATATTTATCACTTCAATCCCAAAGAAGCATTATAAGCTTATATTAAAATAATGATAATAATAATAGTGGCATTTAACTGCTTACTCTGTGTCACTGGGGAGACTGTGAGCCCACTGTTGGGTAGGGACTGTCTCTATATGTTGCCAATTTGTACTTCCCAAGCGCTTAGTACAGTGCTCTGCACATAGTAAGTGCTCAATAAATACGATTGATGATGATGATGATCCACTAAGCCACACTGCTTCACAGTAGTTACTACAGTTCTTTGCACAGAATAGGTGTTTTAATGAATGCTATTATTACTGTTACTTCTGAGATAGGAGGTAGTCTCTGCTCTCAGAGGAATTTACAATTCAGAAGAGGGACAGATGCAAATTAGTTTACAGATAGAAGAAAGCAGAGAGCATAGTTACGCGACCCCCCGAGCTATTTTACTTGTACACATCTATTCTATTAATTTTGTTAGTATGTTTGGTTTTGTTCTGTCTCCCCCTTTTAGACTGTGAGCCCACTGTTGGGTAGGGACTGTCTCTATATGTTGCCAACTTGTACTTCCCAAGCGCTTAGTACAGTGCTCTGCACACAGTAAGCGCTTAATAAATACGATTGATGATGATGATAAAGATGGATGTGTGGATAAGGAAGTGCTTAAATAGTAGCACATATATGCTGAATAAAAGTATAGCTAGTAAGTACTATATGGCAACCTGAGCCTTTTTATAGTATTTAAGTGCTTATTATATGTCAGGCACTTTACTAAGTGCTGGAGTAGATTCAAGCTACCCAGGTTGGACACAGTCCGTATCCCAAATGGGGCCCACAGTCTTAATCCCCATTTTACATATGAGGTAACTGAAGCCCAGAGAAGTTAGGTGAGTTGCTCAAGGTCACACAGCACAGAAGTGGCAGAGCAGGGCTTAGAGCTCAGGTTCTTTGGAGTCCCAGGCCCTTGCTCAGTCCCCTAGACCATGCTGCTTCTCAGCCCTGGGGAGGCTCAGCATGGCTTTTTGAAATCTCACTTAAACAAAAAAATACTAGTATTGAAAAGTTTCGAGATATATCTTGGGAATAGCTCAAGCCTACTCTGTTGAAATAACTCAGTGTCCACCCAGAAGCTGTGGAGGCAGCTGAGGACAGGAGCTCAAGAGGCTTGAGATGTTGAGGGGTGGGATCGGACACCTTAAAATCTCCCAGATACTGCAGAGCTCGAAACAGATTGGGTGAAAAGAGGTTAGGGGAAAAAAGATAAGGCACAAACAACCATTATCTTTAGATCAACAAATGGTAGACTGTTAGCTCCTTCTGGGCAGGGATTGTATCTGCTGACTCCAAGGTAATGTACTTTCCCAGGCCCTTCCTACACTGTTCTGCACACAATAAATACCACTGATTGATGACTGCTACTGCTGCTGGTACACTAACCCCAATGAAGTCTACAGTTTTCTTTTTTGAAAAGATGATGATGATGGCATTGAAGCACTTTGTGTTAAACACTGTTCTAAGCACTGGGGTAGAGAGAAGTTTATTAGGTTGGATGCAGTCCCTGTCCCAGGTGGGGCTCACAGTCTTAATTTTACAGATGAGGTACTGAAGCATAGAGATGTGAAGGGACTTGTCCAAGGTCACATAGCAGACAAGTGACAGAGCCGGGATTAGAACTCAGGTCCCTTCTGACCCGCAGACCCGTGCTTTATCCACTAGAACATGCTGTTCTGACTATAGGATGTTAAAATGCTCTTTCTGCCCCGATTAATGCTCATATAGCATTTATGTCCATATCTTTAAACACCACTACTTCTGCCTTCCTGTCATTTATTTAGTGTCAGCCTCCCTTGCTAGATTATTCACTCCAAGAAGCAAGGGATAATGTCAATTAACTGTCTTGTTTTTTCCCCATGTGCTTAGTGTTGTGCTATGCATAAACTGCTCATGACTATTAGTTTAGGGAAGAGTGTTTGGTGGCTTGTATTGTGAAGACTTGAGATTTTTTTGTTTTCCTATGGAATATCACTGGTTTCACACAGCAGAAATGAGCTGAAGACTAGGACTGTTCTTGAGCTTATCAGTGAATTATAGAATAGATCCTGGATGTCAAATGACATGAACCTGGCTGAAGCCTGCAGCCATATAACTTTCAGGAAGAATACCATTAAAATGAAAATAACAATAAAATCCAAATACCATTTTTAAAATATAAAGATTTCAGAAGGATTGTTTCTATCTCCCATTTGGGCCTAGATTGACACAGTAAGATTCTTGTGCTTCAGATTTTTCATGAACTGGCTAGTTTATCAATCTCTACCTCATTTCAATTTTTTTTTTGCCCCAGCATGTTGTTGATGAATCTGTTTCTCTGAACAGTGGTCTTCATGGCTGCGGTAATGAGGTATACAGCTACTAGAAGAAATAATAATAATAATAATAATGGCATTTATTAAACACTTACTATGTGCAAAGCACTGTTCTAAGCACTGGGGAGGTTACAAGGTGAACAGGTTGTCCCTCGGAGGGCTCAGTCTTCATCCCCATTTCACAGATGAGGTAACTGAGGCCCAGAGAAGTGTAACCTTCATTTTACAGATGAGGTAAGTGCGGTACAGAGAAGTGAAATCATCATAATAATGATGGCATTTATTAAGCGCTTACTACGTGGTTTCAAGATGATCAGAAGAAAAACACGTGGATGAAAGGAGAAACCTAAAGAACTGCTTTTGCTAAATGCCTTGTATTGCGTTCTACTTCCCAGTCTGCCGAGGCACTAAATGTGCCAGTTCTTTAGAAACAGCTGGGTATTTTACTGGGAACAGGGTCACATGACCTCTTGCCCAGTAGGCTAGGCAGATTCCATCAATGCCAGTCCACTGGGTGGAGTTTTATGGAGGAGGGCCTTCTTGGGAGCTGGAATTTGCCAAGATTGACACCATCTTGCAGGGAATCACTAGCCACTGGAGTTGTGATGAGGGGGTTCATCCACCAGTCTTCCTTGCTCCTTCTTGTCCCTGTGTACCACTGAACAAATCAATCAATCAACCGTATTTATTGAGCATTTACTGTGTGCAGAGAACTGTACTAAGTGCTTGGGAAGTACAAGTTGGTAACATATAGAGACGGTCCCTACCCAACAGTGGGCGTCTGTCTAGAAGATGTTCTAAGCACCCTGTGGGAGAAGTGTCCATTTGTCCAGACTTAAACTGAGCAGTCCAGTTTTCAAGTGGTTTTCCTTTGCCTGGAATTGATCTGGAAACAAACTGATTTCTCTCTGTCATTAAATTTCTGGTGCCAGGCCTTCTGCTGCATCTCCTGTCACCGCGCTCCACTGCTCAGATGCTGCTCTGGACTTCACTCGGCCCTGAGTGGGGAGTGTTTTGGAACAAATTGAGGGTTCAGGGAATTTTCTCCCCACCGCCCAACCACCCAGGAGAGAGAATCTTGAAAGATGTGGACTCTGCATTCTTCCAGAAAATGGAACCCCTGACATCATAGCCCTGTTATCAAAAAGTAGGGTGCAAAATAGGTTAACCGGTGTAAATCGGCCGCAGGGTTCGAGAACCCAAGGTGGTGACGCAGATAGGAAAAATGACTCAGAGACATGAGTACAGATAGAGCAGTGAAGGAGGAAAGTGGCTACTTGCCCGTTCACCTCCCGAGAGAGGTACAAGTGACAAACAGCCCCAATTTCCATTCCCATTGTCCTTTAGTTACAGCAACATGGGAGCGAGCAATGGGGAACTTCAGGGAACCAATGAGGCCCGACAGGAATGTTGTGAATTTTCAATGGTCTCTGTTATCACAGCTTTGTACAGACAAGAGTTACTTGTTATAGGCCTTACAACCTTGCATAGACGGGTGTTACTTGTTTATTGGTCTTGAAGACATTCTGTTGTTGAGCCTTGCATAAAATACAAAAAGGAGTTATTCTCAGCCCGCACAAAATGGAGGGTTACTGTTGGTATTCACAAAATGGAGTCAGTCAGGGCAAGTCCGCTGGCAGACAACAGCCCTACACCATATATTCTAGCATTCCGTGTGTGACTGTATATCTCCATGTAAGCTCATTGGAGGCAACCTGTTTATTATTCTATTGTACTTTCCCAAGTGCTTTGTACAGTGCTATGCACACAGTAAGCACTCAGTAAATACAAATGAATGAATGGCTGCTATGGGTGAGGGCTGTCATGGCCATCCTAACTGTGGGTTGACTGACTTGGTTTGGAAGCTGACTGATGTATCAGCTCATTTCTTCTCTGTCTCTTCTATCTCTCTTGGTGGCCTGCTGGGTGTATTATAAGTCTGCGTATTACAAATATGTACGTACGATGCATTGCAAATTGTTTCCAAAAATGAATCCTTGGAGTTAAAATATAATCCCTATTCCTATACATCACTTCCTCTTGTAATCCTAAATATGTGATTGATTCCCATTTGGGAGACTCAGACTGCAGCATTTTCTTATGTAGAAAGAACAGAGGGTGGAATATGCCCCACTTCCCATTTTGGAACCCGTTTCTCCCTATGTGTTTTATTAATTTAGAAATATGTGCACTTCCTCAACTCTGGTTTTACTGGAATTGGCAAACTTGGTTGGGTGAGCCCCCAACTCTACGTGGAAGATATATTTCCTTTATATAATCTGAGAGAACCGTTCTGTGCTGGGCCACAAACTACACACTAACCTAAGATGACTGTGGAGCGGGGGGGAAATAGGACCATTGCTTTCATAGTTCAGAACAGTCATCCCTTACATGCACATACATACACACTCTCTCTCTCATGTGATTTGAGGGGAAAGGGCACCTCTGATCCCCTAAAAGTCACCTCTGACCTCAGATAAATTAGGAAAGCTTTTGAGAGAGAGTACGAAAACAGTTGGTATTTGAATAAAAATAGAAAGTGTCCCTTCTTAAAAGGGACTTTTGGCCTGGGCACAGTTGTCTTCCATAATTTTTGGTCACCATTATAAAAGGTAATACAGAAGCTAATTCAATTAGCTTCCCCGTGCCATCCAGTGAGCTTGCCAGCAATATATAAGTACATCTCATTCATTATCTATTGCCTTTCCTAGCTCCAGGGTCTTTATAAACACTGTTTTCATCTTTGGTCAGCTAAAGCTGCAGCTCTAAGTAATGTCTTGGTATATTTATCCCCAGGGACCCTTCCAACATGCTACTTTAAAAGAAGATCATATTGTTTTTCCTGCTTTCCATTTCTGAAAAGGCTAGGCTTGGGCCACGGGGTACTCTCTCTACATATCTGGCCGCAAATAGACCACTCTGAGCCAAGCAATGTGGTGCCTTGCCTAATTTCAGCATTCACTTAAGCAAAATTATTTATGACACTCTCTGCAGGTTTTTTTATTTTTTTTTTGGAGTCTCAGCCAGATTAAAGGAATATTTTCATTCAGTCTCTGCTACTGATGCAGTTAAAACATGGCTTTTGAGGCTTAAGCCAGGTACAGTATATTAAAAGTTTGAATCAAATGTCTAGAAAAGGGAATTTAGTCATTTTAAACATCAGTAAATCAAGTGCTCTAATGGTGAGATAGCTTAAGATTTTTACATAAGCAGCTGAAACAACATTAGAAAGGCTTTCTAAAATGACATAGCCAGTCACTCTGTATCAAATACTAAACCACCTTAGCCACAGAAAACTTGATTTATGGAGAGTTTAGCTGTGAAAAGTGCCAATTCTAGGCATCTAAGTTTGCGTTACAAATTGAAACTCTTTTCCAGTGGATTATAGGAGAGAAGTTTGGATCCGATTTTATGAAAATGTGGAAAGTAAAGGACATTTCAATTGGGTTTTATTTTCAGAATGCAATGATTAGGCAAGATTTTAAACAAAAGGAAAGCACAAAGAAAGACAGATTTAGTGGTTGCCCTTGCTCACAGATTAGAAAATTACAGAAGATGAAATACAGCAGGTAAACCAAAAATTAGGCTCTTTGTCATACCCAGTGCCATATTCCCAGTCAATTTGTTGTGTTTGTGTTGCCAGTTGCTATGCCATTTACAGAGATTTCTCAATGTATTTTTTGTTAAGAATATTAAAAGGCAGAAACAGAAGTGAGTTTGGGTTCTAAAGATGTTCTGTCAACGAGAAGAAACTTGAGGGCTGCTCTCAAAAAGTATTTTGGCGTGGCCCATATCAATTAATGATATTTATTGAGTGTTTACAGTGTGCTGAGCACTGTACTAAGTGCAAGGGCAAGTTCACTACAGCAGAATTGATAGACACATTCCCTGCCAACAATGAGCTTGTACTAAGCACTTGGGAAGGTACAATGCATCAGAGCTGGTAGATACAATCCCAGTCCAAAATGAACACTTCAGCTACCACGACATCTGTGTGATTGCATTTATCAAAATTAAGGTAATGATGATGAATGCTTTTAAGTCGAAAGTATGGAGGCATAAATACACGGAGTGAAATGTTCAGTGTGGACATTGTTTTAAATATTTTTATTATCATGCTTCTGGTTGCACTCACTACGACTGGTCTCACTTGGCACCAATCCCCGGCTGGGGGATCGCTGTTCTAGATCAAGGATCGGGGGTTAAGATGACAGCTTGGAAGCAAGATTGATTGCTCTTGGTGTTTATGCTTCCATCTTGGCATTTCCCAGTGGCTTCTGAGTACAAAGTCTACAAATAATTGACTCGCGATCTTCCTGGAGGAGAATCAGTTCTTTCCTAATTCAGCATGACTAGGCCCTCTCTGGAGGGAAAAGGTCAGATAAGGTAACAGACTGAGTCACGGAGGTGAGAATGCACCTAGGAGCTATGGAACTGGATTTGACTCTGCTGTACTTTCTCCCAAGCGCTTCCTACAATGCTCTGCACACGGCAGTGAATAAATATCATTGGTTGATTGATTCTCCTCTCTGAGCACATTCAGGGCCCAAGTAAGATGCTTTCAGGAACGGGGAGACAATGGAGTTATATATTTTAGGGTCTTGCAAAACTGTCCCAAACCGCTTTCCAACTTTGCCACCAAAGCATAAATCATTGGGGAGCATGAATTCTGCACTATAACCAGCTGCCCTAGACTGTAAGCTCATTATGGGCAGGGAATCTGTCTATTATTATATGTACTTTCCCAAGCATTTAGTTCAGTGTTCTGCACACAGTAAGCACTCAGTAAATGCAACTTGAATGAATGATATGCCTCGGGCACCAAATTCATGGCACTCCTTCTAGGTCCTTCTAGGACCAGTACTTTGTAGGAGAAATCTTTAACCTGATGTGATCCACCTCTGGATCCTGGTAGGGAAGTGGTGTGGAAGCTGGAATAAGCTCTGGCTCACTTTTCTGCCCACTCAGGGCAATAGAAGCCTGTCTGTCCTCCTGCACTTCCCCTCCCCCTATCAAAAGGCCTGTGGGAATCCTGCCTAATCACAACTACAGGGAGTGTTAGTAAAAGTAATGCTACTTTTTAAGCACTTGGTGCAGAGCATTATACTAAGCACTGGACAAAAAAAATAGGGGAAAATTAAGCACCACCCCTAACCCTCAAGGAACTCATGAGCAAAAATCAGGGAGAGGAGAGAGGAGTTGGGTGATGAACACATAAGGAAGGATGTAACAATGAAAACAGTATGAAAGACAAGGACAATAGTATTTGCAAAAAGGTGAAGACACTGTGGCTAGAGGAGCAGAATTTGAGGCTTTTTGTGTTTATAGTGGGATCAGGTCCCACCATTGAAAATGATGCCACGTGAGACCCTTCCCAATTCCAGGGTAGACATGGCAATGGACCCAAGATAAATCTCTGGCTTAGTCTTTATCTCATTCCATCTTTGCCTGTCTCTGTCATTCCTCATTTCTCTCTGTATTCACCCAATCTCTGTTCTTGGTGTCTGTTTAGTCTTTCTCCTTTCTAGATCCATCGCTCTGATTCTCTTCTCTCATTTCGGGGCCTCACTCTCTTGGTATCTCTTCTCTCTAGGTTTTTGTCTCCTCCTGAGGTCAATCAGTCAATCTATCAGTGGCATTTATTGATTGCTTACTATGTGCAGAGGAGTATAACAGAATTAGCAGACACATTCCCTGCCCATCATGAGCTTACATTCTAGCGAGGGAAACAGATTGTTGCTTTGAATAATTTATAATTTAAAGATATGTACATAAGTACTGTGGGGTTTAAGTTGGGGTGAAAATCAAATATCTAAAGGTCACAGATTTAAGTGCATAGATGACACACAAAGGGAGAACGAGCTGGGGAAAAGAGGGCTTAACTGGGGAGGGCCTCTTGGAGGAGATGTGACTTTAATGATGCTTTGAAGGTGGGGAGAGTGGTGGTCTGGTGTCCATGGAGGGAAAGGGAGTTCCAGGCTAGGGGAAGGACACGGGAGAGGGTTCGGTTGTGAGATGGATAAAATCCGGGGACAGTGAGTAATCTGGCACTACAGGAGCGGAATGTGCAGACTGGGCTGTAGTAGGAGACTGTAAACTCGTTGTGGGTGGGGAATGTGCTAAATTTTTATATTATACTCTCCCAAGCACTTAATACAATGTTCTGTATACCATAAGCACTTAATAAATAGGACTGACTGGCTGAAGTCAGTGAGATAAGATTCGTTCATTCATTCAATTCATTCAATCGTATTTATTGAGCTCTTACTGTGTGCAGAGCACTGTACTAAGCACTTGGGAAAGTACAATACAGCAATAAAAAGAGAAAATCCCTGCCCATAACAAGCTCACAGTCTAGGAAGGGAAAACAGCTTTCAATACAAATAAACAGACATGAATATAAATAAAATTACAGATATATGCATAAGTTGGTATGGGGTGGGGAGAAGGGGAAGAGCAAAGGAAGCAAGTTAAGGCGATGCAGAGGGAATGGGAGATGAAGGCCTCATGGGGGAGATGTGTCTTCAGTAAGGCTTTGAACTGGGGGGAGAGTGATTGGTGGTTTGAGGACGGAGGGTTTTCCAGGCCAGAATAGGATGTGGGCCAGTGGTTGGCTTTGAGACAGGCGAGATGGAGGCACAGTGAGAAGGTTAGGACCAGAAGAGCCAAGTGAGCAGGCTGAGTTGTAGGAGGAGAGAAGCGAGGTGAGGTAGGAGGGGGAGAGGTGATAGAGTGCTTTAAAGCCATTGATGAGGAGTTTTTGTTTGATTCAGAGGTGGATAGGCAGCCACTGGAGATTTTTGAGGGGGACTCTGACATTTCCTGAACGTTTCTGTGAAAAGATGATCTGGGCAGGGGAGTGAAGTAAGGACTGGAGTGGGAAGAGGTAGGCGGTTGGGGGGTCAGCAAGGAGGCTGATGCAGTAATTTAATGGAGCAAGATGATTGAATACTTCAGAGATCTCTATTCTCTGATTCCGTAAACTTCCTGTATATATGTATATATGTTTGTACGTATTTATTACTCTATTTATTTTACTTGTACATATCTATTCTATTTATTTTATTTTGTTAATATGTTTGGTTTTGTTCCCTGTCTCCCCCTTCTAGACTGTGAGCCCACTGTTTGGGTAGGGACCGTCTCTATATTTTGCCAACTTGTACTTCCCAAGCGCTTAGTACAGCGCACAGTAAGCGCTCAATAAATATGATTGATTCTCAGGCAGGGGTGTGCCTGCCAATTGTATTATGCTCTCCCAAGCACTGAGTACAGAGCTTTGGACATGGTAAGAACTCAATAAACACCATAGATTGGATGCAACTGTGACTGAGTCGGAGTTGTTGGGAAGCAGCTAGTCTGGTCTAGTGGAAAGGGAATGGGCTTGGAAGTCAAAAGGTCTGGACTCTGGGCCCAGCTCTGCCATTTTCATGAATTCATTCATTCAATCATATTTATTGAGCGCTTACTGTGTGCAGAGAACTGTACTAAGTGTTTGGAAAGTACAAGTTGGCAACTTATAGAGACAGTCCCTACGCAACAGTGGGCTCACAGTCTAGAAGGGGGAGACAGAGAACAAAACATATTAACAAAATAAAATAAATAGAATATGTACAAGTTAAATAGAGTAATAAATATGAACAAACATATATACAGGTGCTGTGGGGAAGGGAAGGAGGTAAGGCGGGGGGAATGGAGGGGGAGAGGAAGGAGGGGGCTCAGTTTGGGAAGGCCTCCTCCTGCCCAGGGCAGCAATCATATTTATTGAGCGCTTACTGTGTGCAGAGCACTGTACTAAACACTTGGGAAGTACAAGTTGGCAACATATAGAGACAGTCCCTACCCAAAAGTGGGCTCACAGTCTAGAAGGGGGAGACAGACAACAAAACATATTAACATAATAAAATAGAGTGGTAAATATGTACAAGTAAAATAGAGTAATAAATATGTACAAACATATACAGGTGTTGTGGGGAGGGGAAGGAGGTAAGGTGGGGGGGATGGGGAGGGGAAGATGAAGGGCAGATGAAGGAGGGGGCTCAGTCTGGGAAGGCCTCCTGGAGGAGGCAAGCTCTCAGCAAGGCCTTGAAGGGAGGAAGAGGGCTAGCTGGTGGATGTGCAGAGGGAGGGCATTCCAGGCCAGGGGGAGGATGTGGGCTGGGGGTTGACGGTGGGACAGGTGAGAATGAGGCACAGTGAGTAGGTTAGTGGCAGAGGAGTGGAGGGTGTGGGCTGGTCTGTAGAAGGAAAGAAGGGAGGTGAGGTAGGAGGGGGTGAGGTGATGGACAGCCTTGAAGCCGAGAGTGAGGAGTTTTTGCCTGATGCGTAGGTTGATTGGTAGCCACTGGAGATTTTTGAGGAGGGGAGTAACATGCCCAGAGTGTTTCTGCACAAAGATGATCCGGGCAGCAGCCTGAAGTATAGATTGAAGTGGGGAGAGACAGGAGGATAGGAGATTGGAGAGGAGGCTGATGCAGTAAACCAGTCGGGATAGGATGAGAGATTGAACCAGCAGGGTAGCAGTTTGGATGGAGAGAAAAGGGTGAATCTTGGTGACGTTGCGGAGGTGAGACTGGCAGGTTTTGGTGACGGATTGGATGTGAGGGGTGAACGAGAGAGCAGTCGAGGATGACACCAAGGTTGCGGGCTTGTGAGTCGGGAAGGACGGTAGTGCCATCAACAGTGATGGGAAAGTCAGGGAGAGGGCAGGGTTTGGGAGGTAAGATAAGGAGTTCAGTCTTGGGCATATTGAGTTTTAGGTGGCGAGCAGACATCCAGATGGAGATGTCTTGAAGGCAGGAAGAGACATGAACCGGAAGGGAGGGAGAGAGAGCAGGGGCAGAGATGTAGATTTGGGTGTCATCAGCGTAGAGACGATAGTTGAAGCTGTGGGAGTGAATGAGTTCACCAAGGGAGTGAGTGTAGATCGAGAACAGAAGGGGACCAAGAACTGAACCTTGAGGAACCCCTACAGTAAGGGGATGGGAGGGGGAGGAGGAGCCCTCAAATGAGACTGAGAATGAATGGCCGGAGAGATAAGAGGAGAACCAGGAGAGGACAGATTCTGTTAAGCCAAGGTTGGATAGCATGTTGAGGAGAACGGGGTGGTCCACATTGTCGAAGGCAGCTTAGAGGTCGAGGAGGATTAGGATAGAGTAGGAGCCATTGGATTTGGCAAGCAGGAGGTCATTGGTGATCTTTGAGAGGGCAGTTTCGGTGGAATTTAGGGGACAGAAGCCAGATTGGAGGGGGTCGAGGAGAGAGTTGGCATTGAGGAGAGAGTTGGCGTTGGCACTTGCCTCCTCTGTGACCTGGAGTAAGTCCCTCAATTTCTCTGTGCCTTAGTTTTCTCCTCAGTAAATTGGGGAGTGAATACCCGTTCTACTTTGAGTCCCATGTAGAACAGGGACTGTGTCTAACCTGGTCATCTGTCAATCAATCAATCAGTGGTATTTATCCAGCACTTACTATGTGCAGAGCACTGTACTAAGTGCTTGGAAGAGTACAATATGACAGAATTATCAAACACATTCGCTGTCCATAATGAGCTTACAGTCTAGGGGGGGAGACAATGTGAATAAATGTCCCATATAATTTAAGGATATGTACACAAGTGCTGTGATGTTCTTGTATGCTTAATGCTTATAAAGTCCTTGGCATACAGTGCTATATGTTATATAATTAATTATATAGCAGTGCCCTCAGTGATGGCCTGGTATCCAAAAACTGGGCCTACAGTTTGGGGGGCAGATCCCCTGAGTGGGGAAATTCATTCATTCATTCAATCCTATTTATTGAGTGCTTACTGTGTGCAGAGCACTGTACTAAGTGCTTGGGAAAGTGCAATACAGCAATAGAGACAATCAAATGGTGGAGCCTGGGGAGGAGGCACAGAATGAGGATGCCTTTGGGCTGGATGAGGTTGGCAGGCCAAGTAGGGGTTAGAGGTGGGGAATGATGGTAATAGTGACAAGAAGAGGAGAGCAGGGTCTATGTCCATGGAGTCCTGGGCTGTGAAGTTTGTACACAGCGTGGCTCAGTGGAAAGAGCATGGGCTTTGGAGTCTGAGGTCATGGGTTCAAGTCCTTACTCTGCCACTTGTGAGCTATGTGACTTTGGGCAAGCCACTTCACTTCTCTGTGCTTGTTACCTCATCTGTAAAATGGGGATTGAGGCTGTGAGCCCCCCGTGGGACAACCTGATCACCTTGTAACCTCCCCAGCACTTAGAACAGTGCTTTGCACATAGTAAGCGCTTAATAAATGCCATTATTATTATTATTACACCAGCTAGATCAGCTACAGCCAAATGATACAGCCGGGAGCAAGAGTTTGGGGTAACAGAAGAACAGATCCTGATGAGATATAAAGGAATTTTGGAGGAGATTGCGAGGAAGTCAGAGAGCCTAAGCTTCACCAACTCCCCACCACCTCTCTCCCAGTCCAACAGCGACTGCTTGGCTCCAAGATCCACTGGAGGCCGGCTGGCTGTTGCCACTGAGCTGGTGAGCTGTGCCAGGACTACAGGATGTGCCATTCAGGAGGTGAGACCCTTGTGAGACATGTGGATTAGAACACCACTGCTGTCCCAGCCACTGGCAGGTTCAAGGAGTGGCCTCTGGCCTGGGCGGTTGCTTGGCGAAGGATACACAAGCTAGGCAGGAAAGTGGAGGAGTCTTTAACTCCCTCCCCATCAGCTTCTGGGTCCAAGGTTGCTCTACTTCACACCAAGTTTGTTCTCAGTGGTGGGTATGATGGCTCCGTGCAGAGCCCACCGACCGAGTCTTCCCTCAGAGCCGAGGGACTTGGGAATGGTTAACACATGGGGACAGTGGTGAGGGGGAATTCCTCCACCAAGCCTTTCTCCCTGTAGGTCTGGGGGTGCTTCCCCCTTCTCAAATTTCCAGGGTCAATCACTACTGTGTGCAGTGCACTATGCTAAGCACTTGGGAGAGTACAGTATAACAGAGTTGATAGACATTGTTCCCTGTCCGCCACAAGGTGAGAGTGGGGAGGCCAAGGGAGGTGTGTTTAGCACTTAGGAAACTCCAGTCAGAAGCAGAGGCAGGGGTCCTTGAAGCCAGGTTGGCCAGGACTAGGCCTCCTGTGATGGCTGGTGGTTATGGGTTCAAATCCCAGCTCTACCAATTGTCAGCTGTGTGACTTTGGGTAAGTCACTGAACTTCTCTGTGTCTGTTACCTCATCTGTAAAATGGGGATTAAGACTGTGAGCCCCACCTGGGGCAGCCTGATCACCTTGTATCCCCCCAGTGCTTAGAACAGTGCTTTGCACATAGTAAGCACTTAACAGATACCATTATTATTATTATTATTATTATTATGGCTCTTGTCAAGCTGAAGGACCCCCCCCCCCCCCCACCTCCAACCTTAGCCCAGGATCCTGGGCTGCAGCCCCCAAAGCCCCTGCATTAATTCAGCCCCGGGCTCAAACAGTTTACTCCTAGAGTGAATTCCTTTCTCCCCAGAGATGGATGGAAGGATTTCCCTCCTGCAATCCGTTCCTTTCAGTCAATCAGTCGTATTTATTGAGCGCTTACTGTGTGCAGAGCACTGTGCTAAGCACTTGGGAAGTACAAGTAGGCAACATATAGAGACAGTCCCTACCACTTTCAAAAGGGAAATGGTCCACATTTACAGTTAGGAAAGATGACTTGGAGTAGAAATGCCTTTGCAAATATTATGCTCTAAGAGGAAAACAATAAAGGCTTCTTTCCCCAACTTTCTGTATTTAAAATGGAATGGTCACTGTTCTTAGTAAAATGATTCTCCGAGTTGAAATCTTTGGCAAATTAAGAGGGAAGAAGAGTTAAATTTCTGAAATGGGTCCAGTGGGACGGCAGCAGGCTGTGACCCTGCCATCTGGAACATGGGTTTCCAACCAAGAGGCTTCTGGGCTTAACGATCCTGTATTCTCATAGGAATTCAAAAGCCTCTCTGCTCTGGCAGCTGTGGGTCAGCCATTGAAATTTGCTCCCAGGAACCTACTGTCAGCAGTAAGTGAAAGCAAGTGATTAAATAAGAAAGAGCAAGATGGTTTGAGGAATAAGGAGAGAGTAAGAAAGAACTCTGAGAACAAGGAAAGTTCACAAGTTTCCTGGAACAGTGCTTTCTTTTCAAGATCTGGCTTTTCCTGGCAAGCCATTAACAAACTTTTTCCTTTGCATGCAGTACTTTAATGGTATTAAAAGGGGGAAGAAAAAAAGAAAAATGGGAGAAAGAAAGAATAAAGGAAAGAGGGCAGAAAAGAAATAATTGGACTCCCTTCCCATCTCAGCAACTGAATGTGCATTTTTTGGGCCCTGCTCCACATGCAAACTAAGAAGGTTCTGGACTTTTTAAATACAGCTTGCGGAAATCAACCATTGTTCCATACCCTTCCTACTTACTTTCCCTGTCCAGTGAACTTAAAAGCAGTGAGCATACTTACCCTGAATTCGCAGCCTCTGAAATGCAAGGTCATGATAGCGGGTGGGGCTTCAGTCTTAAAATCAAAGGATAACCCGGTTCTCAGCTTTCAAAAGCACTGAAGGGAAGAGTCATTAAATGCCAATTTCCTACCTGAAGGAAATAGTGTAGGGAAAAAAAAATGTATGTTTCTCTTTTTTCTTTAAATGTGCTGCATATAAGGAATCACTCAAATGCCCTTTATAAAGCCTTATCATTTCTCCCTCTTTCTTGGTTAATTGACATCAGTATGGCCTCGTGGAAGGAGGATGGCCCTAGAAGCCAGAAGCATACAGGTTCTAATCCCGGCTCTGCCACTTGTCTGTTGGGTGACCTTGTGCAATTCACTTAACATCTCTACGTCTCAGTTCCCTCTTTTGTAAAAGACTGTGAGCCCTGTATGGGACAGGGACTGTGTCCAACCCAATTATCTTCTATCTACCCCAGTGCTTAGAACATTACCTGGCACATAGTAAGCGCTTAACAACTGCCATAATTATTATTGTTTATTATTATGATTAAGCTTCCTATAATTTCAACTTGTTCCCTAGATGGCAGACTCAAGATTGTCTTGGGTGCCCACGGCAGTCCTAAAAGGTGATTGAGTTTCACAGCTTCTGAGTGAAGCAATTGGATGGCTCGCTCAAGGCATGGGTGGGACACCCAATTCTCCCCAATACAGCCACCCCCTCTTTCTGGAGGTTTGGGGGTGAGGGATAGGAGGCAGGGGGCTCAGGCCCAATGTAGCCCCTCCAAACAGAGGATTTGATGATAGAGGATTCTGTGACTGACTTTCTGACCTCCTTCAGTGACCTGGCAGCAGGGGGAGGAGATTGGAAAATTTCCCTGGATGCTACTGCCCCAGGGTGAAATGGGACCCAGGCAGGCAACCCCCCTGACCTTTGCAATATCCTCCTGTGGACTGGAGGGGACTTAACTCTCCTCTCAAACAGAGTTCAGGGCTGAGGTTGAAAAAGTGTTCCTAGGTCCTGGCCCAGAGTGAAGTTCCAGAGTTGAGATTTAGTCATCACCTGGCTACCCCCTTTTCTGCTGAGGACAAACTTTCATTTTGAAAAGGGCCTTTTTCCCAACTCCCTCTATCATGTAGGACACGTCTTCTGAATGAGCAAAACCCCCCCAAAAAACCAGTGCATCTGAACCACCTACAACCACCAGGAATCTTTTCTCAGGGATATTTGATGAATTTTTGAGATCAATTTTGAAAAGGTAGATGCTGTTTCTGTTAGTTTTGCTGTTCTTGCTATTTTATCTCTGGAAGAAGAATAAAGAACAGAGAGAAGAAAACAGTCGGCAGATAACCTATGGAATGCATTACCTCGAAGTCCTACATGTAGATATCAATATATTCATGACATGTTTTAATAGTCATGGAATGATAGTTCTATGATGGATTATTAGAGGGAAAAATCGTTAATAATACCAGATGGTTTCAATCAATTGTATTTACTGAGACTTTTCTGTTTGCACAGCACTCTACCAAGTGCTTGGCAGACTACAATATAGCAGAGTTGAAAGGCACATTTCCTGCCCACAACAAGCTTGTAGACTGGAGGGGGAGACATTAATATAAGTAAACTGCAGATATGTACATAAGTGCTATGGGGCTGAAAGGCAGGAGGGAGTGAAAGAAAAGGAAATGAGAGCTTAGTCAAGGAAGACCTCTTGGAAGGGCGAGGGGTTGGCAGTGAGATAGGTAAGATGGAGGTACAGTGAGTACGTTGGCATTGGAAGAGCGAAGTGTCTGGTGGTTGTACTAGGAAATCAGAGAGGTAAGGTAGGAGGGGGGCAAGTTGACTGAGTAGTGCCTAACCACCCTAAAGGTGAATGTTAAGGAGGGCCACCATCCCCCCATGGATTTTCCCAGCAACCTTTGGCACTTCTGGAGGCAGAATATCAGAGTAGGTGGATCAATGGCCTGACCCACTAATGGAATTTCATATATTCTTATTTGTCCTCTTTCTGGGTTCTCCTTCTTTGCCTCCTTCTCAAGGGAATCAAACTCACTTCCTTTCTCTGTATGAGCCCTGGTTCATCCTTGGTCCAGAGAGGAGGAACTGGGATTGCTTTCCTTGGGCTGCCAGAGATGCTAGCATAGCCCCATGGTCATTAAGCAGTGTGATCTGGTGGAAAGGACATCATGTTAGGAATCAGGAGACCCGAGTTCCAGTCCTAGTTCTGCCATTGGCTTAGGATGTGTCCTTATGCAAACTATGGTTGGGGGCAGGGAATGTGTTGACCAACGCTATTGTATTGTACTTTCCCAAGCGATTAGTACAGTGCTCTGCATGCAGTAAGTGCTCAATAAATACAATCTATTAATTGATTTAACTTCTCTCTGGAACTCAAGTTCCTCATCTGCAAAATTGGGTTGATGGATTGCAAGTCAATGTGGTACATGGATTACATACAATCTGATAACCTTGAATCTACTTCTGCACTAAACACATAGTAAGTGCTTAATATATGCCTTATTATTATTATTGTTATCATTTCTCAGCAAACAAGCAGGGACTTTCTATGCAAATATAGCATCTTTCGATCCAATTCCCCAAATGGCCTTGATCCATGGCCCCCATCGTTTGTTATATTGGGGAACCTGGGACTGCTATTGCCTCTAAAGTGCTAATTATAGGGGGTTGGCCAGTGGAAGAAACTTCCTCAGGAGTAAAACAGTCCAATTTCTTCCACTGCACTTGGAAGCACTAATAATGGTGGTATTTGTTAAGCGCTTACGATGTGCCAAGCACTGGGATAGATACAAGATAATCAGGTTCCACATGGAGCTCACATTCTAAGTAGGAGGGAGAACAGCTATTGAATCCCCATTATACAGATGAGCAAACAGGCACAGAGAAGTAAAGTGACTTTCCCAAGGTCACACAACACAGTGACAGAGATGGGTTTATAATAATAATAATGATGATGGCATTTGTTAAGCGCTTTCTATGTGCCAAACACTGTTCTAAGCACTGAAGGAGATACAAGATAATCAGGTTGTCCCACATGGGGCTCACAGTCTTAATTCCCATTTTACAGGTGAGGTAACTGAGGCACAGAGAAGTTGTGGCTTATCCAAAGTCACACAACTGACAAGTGGCAGAGACAGGAGTAGAACTCATGACCTCTGACTCCCAAGCCCGGCCTCTTTCCACTAAGCCATGCTGCTTCTCAACCTAGAACCCAGGTCCTTGGACTTCCTGTCCCATATTCTTTCTCTTAAGTGACACTGCTTCCCTGCCAATAAGTGCACCATCTCCTGACTCTGGCTTTTTCACCCTGTCCCCTTGACTAAATCCTTAGTGCAGAAACAGCTAAAGATGCTCTGAAGGGGTGGAAAAAAATCACCACTCACTCTCTAGGGAAGCCAGTGATGGCACTTCATCATCATCATCAATTGTATTTATTGAGCGCTTACTATGTGCAGAGCACTGTACTAAGCGCTTGGGAAGTACAAATTGGCAACATATAGAGACAGTCCCTACCCAACAGTGGGCTCACAGTCTAAAAGGGGGAGACAGAGAACAAAACCAAACATACTAACAAAATAAAATAAATAGGACAGATATGTACAAGTAAAATAGAGTAATAAATATGTACAACCATATATACATATATACAGGCACTTGCAGTTACCAGTTGCCCCTGACACTTCAGACACTACTCCAGCCATGCATCGTGTTGTCAAATGGAATATTTCTCACTAGCCCACCTGGGGCTGCTCCATCTACAGGATTCTGGGGGCTGGGGGGTGGGTGGGAAGTAGGTGGGATGTCTGATCCACCACCCGCTCCGGAGCCATTGTGCTCCTGTTAACCTAGGCTCTGCTTCCGAGCTTCAGGAATTGGCAGAAGTAGCTGAAGTGGAGGGAGGATGGGTGTTTATGGAGGCAAAATGGCCTAGTGGAAAGAACGTGGGCCTAGAATCAGAAGACTTGGGTTCCAGCCCCACTGGCCGACTGGGTGACCTTGGGCAAGTCATTTAATCTCTCTACTGTTCTCCCAGACACCCAGCAGGTTCTTGGCTCACAGCCAGGTAGAGTGGCTGCTAGAAATAAAGGTCGCTGATCAGCCTGGTGTGATTCACATAGGCCCACTGTGATTTTTCTGTCCCCAAGGTCCCCTAGTAATGGGGCCTGACACAGTTGTTCCTCTGCATTAGTGGTAATCCAACCATAACAATAACAAAAACAGTAATGATAATAATAGTACGTGCCAAAGACTTACTATAGGCTGAGCACTGGGCTAAAGCCTAAGGTAGATACAGGATAAGCAGACTGGACACAGTCCCTCTCCCACATAGAGCTCAGATTCTGAGTTAGGGAGAATGGATATTTGATCCCTGTTTTCTCAGGTGAGGAAATCTTTGCCTTTTATCCACTGTTTTCAGCCCCAACTCTGACTTTTCTTGTACCTAATTTGGTATATTTTAGATAATTTCCTTCTGCATATCCATTGTGACCTCAATAACCTCTTCCGTGTCCACCTCTTCCGTGAAGTTGTGAAGCATAGTCAGTCAATAGTATTTATTGAATGCTTACTGTGTGCAGAGCACTGTACTAAGTGCTTGGGAGAGTACAATCTGACAATATAACAGATACATCCCCTGCTCACAGTGAACTTACAGTATAGTGAGTTGTGGATACTCACTTTATCCTGGATACCCTGCAAAGTACCAGTCCACATGGAGACCTAGAGTAAATAACTATCTTGCCTATTCAAAGAAGTCCCCATTGATTATGAAATTCATGAAACTCACCAATGAATGCTTGTGTAACTATTTATTTTGTTAATGATGTGCATCTAGCTTTACTTCTATTAATTCTGATGCCTTGACACCTGTCCACATGTTTTGTTTTGTTGTCTGTCTCTCCCTTCTAGACTGTGAGCCCGTTGTTTGATAGGGACCTTCTCTATATGTTGCCAACTTGTACTTCCCAAGTGCTTAGTACAGTGTTCTGCACACGGTAAGCGCTCAATAAATACGAATGAATGAATAACTGGAAAGGTCAATCTGAGACCCCCAGTTTCAGCCATATTGTGCTCACAAAATAGCTGTTCCTTGTTATTATGTCATGTTTGTTGTTTGCAATACCTAGGGCTGTTTTCTCAGTTTGCCTCCTCCTCCCCTGAAGCTTTTGCTTGATAAAGAGCCACTCCTTGATAGCAATATGTCTTGCTGCTCCTTCATCAGAAGCTGACTCCCAGTTTTCAGTTGGGATGGAATATTGTCTGAGACTTTTTCTTGGGCCATGTCCTTAAAATGTTTCCTCTGCCTTCTTTACTTTCAGTTTGAGAGAGAGAGAGACTGCGTGAACAAATGAACAAAGTGGAATAGAATGGATAAAATAAGGTGAAATATGCCAGCAACATTCTATATCTAGATCTTAAAAAAAGTGCTTTGTTAAATGTCTGGGCCTTTGTTGCCTTTCCAAACTATAAATTCCTGAAGGATATAGCATCTAGGCCAGTACCCATCACCTGCAGACTGTTAATTAAGATTTCTCTACAAGGAGATAGAAGAGGAATGAATTGCTAAATGACTCTGGAGAGTCAGCACAAGCCAGGTGTTTATATGAAGTGAGGACACCGTGACCGGCTCCGATGAGGAGCAGTGATTACTTGGGAGTTGTCTTTGGGCTCAAACAATTTTTGTTGTAGCTACAGAAATAAATAGAGATTGCTACTTTTGCAAAAGGTATCCTGATGGTAGCTTGGAGTAGTCTCTAGGAAACAGTACAAAAGGAAATAAAACAATTTCTTGCTTTAAAAGAAAGTTGCATTTTATTTTTATTACCAGTTTCTTAGAGAAGAATGGGATTTAAATCAGACAGCATCTTTCCATATCTGAGGTTGGCAAGTTTTTGTTTTTAAATTTCTTGAGGAAGTGCAGGGCAAATAAGTTGAGATATGGATCAAGGTGGTTGCCCGATGGGGAAGTACACTGAGTATCCCTGCTAAAGCCATTATGCTTCTGAAGTTGTCTTTCAGACAGAACTTCAAAGCACCACCAAGACTTCCCTCTTATTGGTGAGCAGGGAGTATGGACAGGCCAAAACACTTGTGGTGAACACAGTGGGATTCCTTTGACGTTCCCTTTCTGAACTTCTGCTTTGTGGTGGGGAGCTCGAGGTTAACCTTGGCCCCTTGGCCAGAAAATGAGGTGTGTCAGACGCAGGGCTGGAGAGTGTACTTATGCAGGATCCTCTTCAACTGAGCTGCACAGTTTTCTTGTTTTGTGTCAAACTGCTCTCCCAGGAAGGAGACAGACTGGGATGGTGTTGCTAATGTCCTCCCTGGTGTGAGGGGGAATCAAATGGATGCATTTTACTCCTCGGATCTTTGAGGGGCTGGGTATCATTATCCAAAGTTACAAAGGAATCAGTGGGGATAAAAGGAGTCCGTCAAAATCAGGTCCAGAAGGGCCTTTCCCTAGAAGGAGATCCTCTGGACTTTGGGAGCAAGATGCCTTTTTTAATTTCTTATTTTTTGGTATTTGTTCGTTCATTCGATCGTATTTGTTGAGCGCTTACTATGTGCAGAGCCCTGTACTGTGTGGAAAGTACAATTCGGCAACAAATAGAGATGATCCCTAGCCAACGACGGGCTCACAGTCTAGAAAGGGGGAGACGGACAACAAAACAAAACAAGTGCACACTTATTATGTGCCAGGCACTGTACTAAGCACCGGGGTAGATACAGGATAATGAGGTTTGACACAGTTCCTGTCCCACCTAACGCTCACAGTCTTAATCCCCATTTTACAGATGAAGTAACTGAGGCACAGGGAAGTTAAGTGATTCACCTAAGGTCACACAGCAGACAAGTGGTGGAGCGGGATTAGAAGCCAGGTCCTCTGACTCTCAGGCTCGCACTCTTTTTCCACTAGGCCATGCTACTTCCCCAACTGCTTCTCCTGACTATAGGAGTCCTCATCCAGTCCAGAGAGAGCCAACCCGGTAAATTCCCTTTGTCTTATGGGTTGGCCTGTCACTGGGTAAACCAAAGCATAGAATTGTGGCATGTCATACCTAGGGTCAGCTTGTGAAACTCTGGAACTGAAAATAGAACCTGTAAATTTTGATTTTCCTTTCCCTCAACAACCAGGCTTCAAGCTCTTAAATTTCAGTGAGGATTTCAGCCTGGGCCAGTCAATCACTTAGTTGATTTCAGTCCCTTTCAATCGTGATTCCAAGAGGACTGGTAGCAGGAAAGGCCCTCATCATGGCTTATTCCTTCTTCTATTGGCAACTCCACAGGGCATACCTGGGGATGCGATGAGGCAGACTATATGCAAGTGCCACTATTCAGCATGAAATGTTAAGAAAGTATTTCTTCTGATAGGCTCTGGTAGCTGTCCAGAAAGAAGTTAAAGTGCTCATTGCTTTTTCCAGTAAGAGTAATGGGTAGCCGTGGTGTTCCAGCCAACAATCCCTCTTCTCTATAAAACAAATAGGTTCCAATGTTGGCAGCTTTCAGAGCTGTTGCTGAGAACATAAAGGCTGCTCTGTTTGCCTCCCCAGTAAATACACTGCAAGCATTTAACTCATTACTAGATAAGTGGGACAGAGGTGCCTTGAAAGTAGTTTCTCTTTCCTTTCCTTGATAAAGATTACACCTTTTCAAATTTAGTCATCTTCAGATATAAAGCAAATTAGACACATTCCATGAGATGACCTAAACGAAAGTAGCAAGCTTAATTTTTTTTTAAAGGAAGGAAAAACAACAAAACAAACCCAGCCACCTGAAAAATGTCAAAAAAAGACAAGTTTATAGACGTGGACACCTATTTCCCTAGATCTGCTGGACCAAGGTGGATAGAGAACTTCACAGGCAAGAGGTGTCCGTGGGAACTCCATCTTTCAAATTTCACAACTGGCAGCAGTGTGTCCACTGTTAGTTAATGCCCTCAGGACTTGCTGTGTTTGGTTCTGGGGAATCTTTTTGTGTTGTTGTTGATGTTGTTGGTAATGGTACTTAAGTGCTTACTATGTGCCAGGCTCTGTTAATAAGTGCTGGGATAGATACAAGGGAATCAGGTTGGACACAGTCCATGTCCTATATGGGGTTCACAGTCTTAATTCCCACTTCACAGATGAGATAACTGAAGAGCAGAAAAGTGAAGTGACTTGTCCAAGGTCGCATAGCTGACAAGTAGCGGAGTCAGGATTAGAACCCAGGTCCTCGGACTCCTAGACCCATGGTCCTTCCTCTAGGCCATGCTGCTTCTCAATAGGATCTTGATAGAATTGTTCCAAAGGCGTCTGAAGTAGGTTCGAGGCACTCCTACCCTTTTTTCATGTTTTTGCTGGTAACTTATTTATGGCTCAGTGGGATTGCGGTCTGCTTTCAGATTAATTTCAAATTCCAGTTTGATAATTCCTGCCTTTACCTTTGTCACATATTTGCTTTTTCTTCTCTTCCGTGTCATCCAATCTTTTTTGAAGAAAGTGGAATTTAGGAGCTTTCTGTGTGTACTGTACTGTGTGCTGGGATAGATCAATCAATGGTATTTATCAAACTTTTACTGTGTGGAGAGCACTCTACTAAGAGTTTGGGAGAGTGCAGCACAATAGAGTTGGTCGATGTGATCCTTACTCTCAAGGAATTTCCAGTCTAACAGAGGGGCTTACAGTCTACAACATAACCCTCGTCAATGTTACTTCCCTCTGCTAATATTGACCGAAAGCTGCCTGTGGGATACAGAGCCAAGGAAAGGGTGAGGAAACTTTAGGAGGGGGTCACCAGAATTCTCACTAATCCACAATTTGGAGAATTTATGCCTGATGACTTTGTGTACAGTGGTGGTTCAGAACCTCAGACCTGGTGAGGTGCAGGATTCTACTGCTGGGAGTTGAGGCCCAACCAGAAGCTGGAAACTTGCAGAGACTTTAGCTTCAACCTGAACATAGGCTTCAACTTTTGAGCCAGAACTGAACTGTCCTGGATCATTCTGGATCTGGGAACTGGGGTCATTCTGGGATTCGTGCTGCAATCCTGGGGCCTCAGGGGGGTCTAGAGGATCTGGATTGGATCAGATTCACATCTTGTAGATGTTTTGAAGCCACCCACTTTCCTAGGACACTCAGATTCAGGGCACTTTCAGGCTGGTCTAGATTCCTAGTTTGTTGTGGTATTTATTGGGTGCTTACAGTGTGCTGAGCACTATACTAAACACTGGAGTTATGTCAGACATTTCCTGTCCCACAGGCACTCATCACACAAGTGGGGGAGGACAGACAGAAAAGAGGAATAAAATAGAGAAAACAAGCTGCAAACAACTGGAGCATTTAAAATATGAATTAATTCCAAAAGGCCAAAACAAGTCCATAAATAGTCCATGGAGAAGATAGTCCTGCTTCATCACTGCACCAGGCACAGTTGGTTGTGTGCTGTACAGGCTCCTCAAAGTCCCAACATTTCTGAAAGCCTTCATGGCCTTTAGAGTCCCTGGAGCTTGTGATGTCCTGGTGGCTCCTGATTCACAGGTCCGGGCTGTTGCCTGCCTCCTGGTTCTTAAGGATGATGGAGTCTGTGCTCTTCTAGTGATGGTGAGAGGGAGGCTGGTTGGGTGGAAGCAGCCCCTTGCAGACTGTGGAGCTTGCAGTGAAAGTTCCCACTTTCCCCCAAGGGTGCCCCAATTGTCAACATGAACTCATGAGTTTGGGCAACACAGAAGGAACTGGATAATTGACTGTTGGGTTCCAGTTCCACCTTGTTCTTTTTCAGTGGTGTTTAAGTGCTTACTGTGTGTCAAGCCCTGTTCTAAGCGCTGGGGTGGATAGGAGTTTATCAGGTCAGATACAGTCTTTCTGTGACCTGTGTGAGGTCCCCAGGTCTTTGGCATTCAATTCATGCTGCCCCCTTTCCCCACACCCTATGCCAACTGGACTACCATCAGCTCCTGCTCTAGTCCGAGAAGATCAAAACACAAGCAGCAGCAATGGGCTCTTCCACTGTTCCCTATACTCAACCTTCAGGGGCCTCCAGTGCAGAGAGAGGCTACCACCAGGGCTTCTGTCAACCTCTGGTCCGGCCTAGAAAGGATCCAAGCAGCAGCAGCCTGAGGCCTGCTTAACTGCTAAAATGTGAAGGCCACCACTCTGGCTGTGTCTGGGACTTCTGTGACTCTTGTTTTGAGCCAGGTAGAGCTTGAAATCCTATTGCCTCGGTTTTATTTATTGCCGGCATTCTATTTGCTTCACCTTTCCTCGTGTCTATTTCAATCCTCGCCCACTCTTATTTTTGTGAGCCCCAAGGAGGTCTAGGGATGGTGTCTAGTTCTTACTCTTGTACTTCTTTTTCAGATATCCTCCCCATTCTTTCATTTCCCTCCACATGTCCTGTCTCCCCCCTCTATCCTCCTCTCCCCTCTCCAACTTTTCTTCCACCTCCCACTCTGCCTTCCATTCTCCCTTCTCTTAATTCCCTCCCTCTCTTGCTACCACTAATCTAGTAACTGCTATACCCTTACTTAGTTCCATGTCAATATAGTATTAAGCAAATACATGCTAAATGAAAAAGGTTTCCTGTAGAAAATCAATCATATTTACTGAACACTGTACTAAGTGCTTGGGAGGGTACATTATAACAAAGTTGGTAGACACATTCCTTGCCCACATGGAGCAGGAATGTAAAATGCATGAATGTGTGTCTTCTGACGGTTTTGACACCTGTCTACATGTTTTGTTGTCTGTCTCCCCCTTCTAGACTGTGAGCCCGTTTTTGGGTAGGGACAGTCTCTACATATTGCTGACTTGTACTTCCCAAGCACTTAGTACAGTGCTCTGCACACAGTAAACGCTCAATAAATACGATTGAATGAATGAATGAACTCACAAAACTGATCCCAAAATATGAATATATTAAAAACAGTGATAAAAACCCATTCATTCATTCATCCATTCAGTCACTGAGTGCTTACTGTGTGCAGAGCACTATACTAAGCGCTTGGGAAGTACAAGTCAGCAACACATAGAGACGGTCCCTACCCAACAATGGGCTCACAGTCTAGAAGGGGGAGACAGACAACAAAACAAAACATGTAGATGTGTCAAAACAGTCATAACAAATAGAATTATAGCTATATACATATCATTAATAGAATAAATATGATTAAATAGCAATGTACATATCAATGAAAGTTTTAAAATTATGTATTGTGCACATGTATAAATAGAATATACTCAATTATGCCGTAAAACTTAAGAAATGTTTTTCTGACAATGAGGGTCTGCTTCAGTTCTGTGTATTGTGTTATTGAAGAATCTACTAGTGCCCATGTGACAATGGAAAGGGTGAGCACTACCTGTGCTTCATAAAAGGACTGGGCTTCCTTAATTTTCAAAAATATTGTATTTCAAATCCTGCTTATCAAAAGCCACTTTGTCCTTATAGACAAGAGGTGTCATTATCAATCGATTAATGGTGTTTACTGGTCACTTACTATGTTTAGAACATTATACTAAATGCTTGGGAGAGTACAATGCAACAGGGTTGGTAGACATTTTCTTTGCCCACAATGAGCTGAATAGATTTGTCATTGCCATGCTAATTGAAATGGGCTACAATCATTCTATTCATGTCAGCCGAAGTATTTTGGGGGAGAAAAAGGGAAGTGTTTAAGCCAAGGTCAGCTTGGCTCCAAGTCAGACTGTGCTGAGACACCATTGTTAAAGTTCAATAAAGTTAAGAATGCTATAGAAAGGAAGACTGTTGAAGTGACCGGAAGAGAAGCTTTTAGTGGGGAAAGAGAGGAACCTGAAGTCAGCTGACAGCTGTGGTTCTCGATAGTGTTTGAAAATACGTGTGACCAAGGAACTAGCGCCTGAAACACAGATTTTCTAATGCTGGTATCAATCACTTAATCCGTGGTCTTTTTTGAGCACTTACTGTGTGCAGAGCATTGTACTACGCACTTGGGAGAGTACAATACAATGGAGTAGGGTGACACCGTCCCTGCCCATCTAGGGTATCTGGAGCTATTGGAACTGTCTTCTAGACTGTGAGCCCATTGTTGGGTAGGGACCGTCTCTATATGTTGCCAACTTGTACTTCCCGAGCACTTAGGACAGTGCTCTGCACACAGCAAGGGCTCAATAAATACGAATGAATGAATGATGCTTTACTTATGTGCTTACTGACATACTGCTCTGGACCTGCCAGTGTTGTGCTGTGACAGATGCTAACTGGTCACAGCCGTGATCGCCATATAGTTGCTCCAATTCCCCACTTTGGTCAATCCTGAATCATTCAAGGTATGACTATTTGGCTGATGGACTATTGTGGTCTTTCCCTTCTCTTCTCTCCTGTCTGCCTTTTGGCCACTAAATTGCTCATTAGCTTCTCCACTAGAGGGGGGACAAGGGATAAACAGAGGAGATGAAGTTAAATCAATTTTGCTTTTTGTTTAGTATTGGAAAAGGATTGAGTGAGAGAGGGGATAACCACAATGGTCCCTTTGGTTAGCCGGAGGGTTGCAGTGTTCCAGATATGCTTTGCCCCTGATTACATCTGTGGGAAGTGTCGGTAGAGGAACTATTTTATTCTACAAGGTCAGTTCCAAATCTCCCAGCCAACCCCCAGGACTTCTTTGTTCTCAGTATTCTAGCCCTAAAACAATGAAACAGGGGAGGAAGGGCTGCAGGAATATGGCGTGTTGGGCATGGACTAGGAAACTGCTAAGAACATGGGAAAGCAAGGGATGAGAGGATTGCGGGGAGGGAAGAGTTTTGCAGTGTCGTTTCTAGTTGTAGGGCTAGGCCACTTGACTCAGAAATGGAACTTAAATAATTGCTTGTAAATCTACAGTGAAATGCCTCCCACCGTACACCATTTATGTTAAAACCACCTAACCTAGCTAAGTCGTGGGGTACAACATTTGGGATGTATGTTTTATTCTGAGTCCAACCATAGGTGTATTGGAAAGAGCAGGATTCTAGTAATCAGGACACCTGGACTTTTGTTATGACTCAGCCAGCAGGGGAATTCCTCCTGGACCTAGGCCAACAGTGTGACGATTACTCATTCAAGAGCCACTTAGGACAGTTCACAAGGTGGACAGGCCTAGCACGAATCTTTAAAGATAGCTGACCACCTTAGGTGGTGAAGGCCACTGTGGCTACCAGGGCAAATGCCTACTGGTCCTAAGTGTATATATGGTCACCTGTATATATGTTTGTACGTATTACTCTATTTTACTTGTACATATTTATCCTATTTTATTTTGTTAATATGTTTTGTTGTCTGTCTCCCCCTTCTAGACTGTGAGCCCGCTGTTGGGTAGGGACCGTCTCTATATGTTGCCAACTTGTACTTCCCAAGCACTCAGTCCAGTGCTCTGCACACAGTAAGCGCTCAATAAATACGATTGAATGAATGAATGGTCATGGCACTTTGGTCATCTCTTCAGCCTTTAATGGGTCCTGCAGGCATTACACCCCCACCTCTCTAATTGCTTGCTGCATTCTAGGCCCCAGTGGGAGGGAGGAGAGAGCGCTTGTGGTGCCAGATGAACCGCTATCACTAGAATCGATTCCTTGGCTCAACTTTTCAGTCCTGAGGATGCAGGACCAAGGCTTGCCCGTCGTTCTCCTAGGGAGATTCCATATTCTATTCCACAGGAAGCCCTGCTGGCTAGACTTGCCTTCGTGGCTCCTCTTGCAAGAATCCTTTGGCTGTGAAGCATCGTGGGAAGACAGCCCAGTTTAAAAATGGATTCAAACGTACCCCGGACTCCTCCAGGGTCGATGTCCAGTAATAACTTTCTCCGTGTCTGGCAGCTGATTTCTATTACTTCCTTCCATCTACCATCTGCCAGGGGCAAAGACTAGGTGGGGCAGGATGGGGAGTTTCTAGGAAAACAGGTGGAGGAGTACTCACAAACCCTAGCGTGTATGTCTCTTGGACTGTGTCCATCTGAAAACACCCAGCGTGGTTTTGCATATTTTCCACTGCTTTCCCAGGTCATCCATATACAATCCAGTCAGCTGGATTCTCCCCACTGGGTTGTGCTAGGGAATCTATACTTCAGGATGTGGCAGGAAAGATGTAAAATTATTTTTACCTCCACCCCAGATTCTCTCCTGCATCTGGTGGTGTGTTCAGTCGCTATACCCGTTACTTGCTTCACTTCTGGCAAAGTGGAAGAGAGAAGCTTAATTAGAGCCCAGTATCTGTTCATATGCAGTAATAATAATAATAAAAACTGTGGTATATTTTAAGTGTTTACTATGTGAAAAGCATTGTACTAAGTGCTGGGGTAAATAAAAGATAATCAGATCAGACAACATCCCTGTCCCACATGAGGCTTACTATCTAAGGGGGAGGGAGAACAGACATTTAACTCGCATTTTACAGTAGAAAAAACTGAGGCACAGGGGTCACACAGCAGGGAAGTGGCAGAGCCAGGATTAAATTCCATGTCCTTTGACTTCCAGGCCTGTGCTTTTTTCATTAGGCCATGCTGTTTCTGAAATCAATCAATCAATCGTATTTATTGAGCACTTACTGTGTGCAGAGCACTGTATTAAGTGCTTGAGAAGTACAAGTTGGCAACATAGAGACAGTCCCTACCCAACAGTGGGCTCACAGTCTAAAAGGGGGAGACAGAGAACAAAACCAAACATACTAACAAAATAAAATAAATAGAATAGATATGTACAAGTAAAATAAATAAATAGAGTAATAAATATGTAAAAACATATATACAGGTGCTGTGGGGAAGGAAAGGAGGTAAGATGGGGGGATGGAGAGGGGGATGAGGGGGAGAGGAAGAAAGGGGCTCAGTCTGGGAAGGCCTCCTGGAGGTGGTGAACTCTCAGTAGGGCCTTGAAGGGAGGAAGAGAGCTAACTTGGCGGATGGGCAGAGGGAGGGCATTCCAGGCCCGGGGGATGACATGGGCCAGGGATCGATGGCGGGACAGGCGAGAACGAGGCACGGTGAGGAGATTAGCGGCAGAGGAGCAAAGGGTGAGAGGTGGGCTGTAGGGGGTTTCAGAAGGGGACCTCATCCTAGTAATTTGTCAGTGAATTTTGCTCCTCTAGGAACCTCAATAGTTACATATTTGACTGCTTTTCTATCAAGCTATGTAAACCTGGCCCACTCTCATCTCATATGGTCCCTTTTTCCTCCTCCTCCTCTTCCTGCACATTCCACTGTCAATTATCCTCAGGGAGGAGGGGAGCCCCATTTCCATAAAATCCCCGTAGCCACCCTGACCAAAGAGCATGTGGCCAGTGGTGATGATGGGAGGGGAATGTGGGATGGGGGAATCCTCCAGTTTCCCTGTTAATGTACCTGGTGATTAAGGAGGTGCCCCTGCCTCCTGAGCCTTGCCTCCTGCTGCCCTTACCAGCCTGTGGGTACCCAGAGGGCTGAGCTAAGAAGAATGGTGGAGGAACTGCTTCTTCAGTGAAGTTACTAAAGCAGCAACATTTCTTGAAGTGTTGACACTGAGTCCTGGACAAGCTTTTTTCTGGGTTGGCCCAGAAGGGCTATGTGTGAGTGGGGTTCTCCAGGACTGGGGCCTGGGGCAGTGTATAGAAAAAGCTGCTGTGGGGCCTCTGGGAGCTGCCCAGGGTGAGAATTGAGCTTGATCTCCCGAAAGGGAATATTTGCTACTCTTGCCCAATCAAAGGCAGTTTAGGGACTGCCACCCAATTTTGTGGAGTTATGACATATTGTAGTTGAACCCTTGAAGAGCGGAGCTTCAAAGAATCTGTGAACCGGCACTTGGTTTTTATCATCTCACCTTCTTCTGCACTTCCTTGTCAAGGAAGAGGGAGAGTTGACAGTTCTCAATTTCTGCTTCATTAGAGCTGTTTGGAGAACTGTGATTTCTCCAGGCTAATTTCTCTTTAAGACTAAATAATAATAATAATAATAATAATAATAATCATAATAATAGCATTTATTAAAGCACTTACTATGTGCAAAACACTGTTCTAAGCACTGTGGAGGTTACAAGGTGATCAGGTTGTCCCACGGGGGGCTCACAATCTTCATCCCCATTTTCGCTGGGGAGGTTACAAGGTGATCAGGTTGTCCCATGGGGGGGCTCACAATCTTCATCCCCATTTTCCAGATGAGGGAACTGAGGCCCAGAGAAGTGAAGTGACTTGCCCAAAGTCACCCAGCTGGCCATTGGCAGAGGTGGGATTTGAACCCCTGACCTCTGACTCCAAAGGCCGGGCTCTTTCCACTGAGCCCTGCTGCTTCCCTTCGCTCCCGCCCGGCCCGCGCTGGGGCCCGGCCAAATGGCATCACTACGCAGAATTAAACAAGCCAGCTCCAATGGTAAAATGATTTCTTTTGCAAATTTCTTGAGGGCAGGTAGTGAGTGTCTTGACACTGGCCTACTCCTCCAAGTGCTTAGTATAGGGTCTAGCACTCAGTAGGCATTCAGTCAGTAATACCACTGATTGACTGGTTAATTGAGTTGGCTGAAGAATAGTTACTGAGTCTAATTTGAATAAATTGGTATTGAATATATTCCCTTATAGTATAGCTATCAATCTGTAAAAGTCAGAGGACCTGAGTTCTTATTCCAGCTCTGCCATGTACCTGCTGTGTGACCTTGGACAAGTCAGTTAGCTTCTCTGTAACTCAGCTTCCTCATCTGTAAAATGGGTTTTCAGTACTTGTTCCCCTTCCTTCTTAGATTGTGAGCCCTGTGTGGGTCAGGAACTGCATCTGTCTTGATTATCTTTTATCTTCTCCAGTGCTGGGAAAAGTGCTTGATATATAGTAAGTTCTTTACAAATTCATTTTTTTTCCATTCATTTGTATTTGAGTGCTTATTTGGTGCAAAGTGCTGTGCTAAGCGCTTGGGAGAGTACAATATAACAACAAACAGACACATTCCCTGCCCACAGTGAGCTCACAGTCTAGTGGGGATACCACAATTATTATCATTATAATTACTATTATTATGATTATCATTATCATTATTAGCATTACTATCAGTTTCCCAATATAGGCAGTCTCTCCAAACTATTTCTTGTTGTAAGGTTTTTTGAAAATGACTCACCCTTAGAGTTGCAATCAGAAAATACCATCATTTTACAGCTACACTAGGTGACAATTAGTTCCACTAATCACAACTTCAGCTTGAACTTTTCTGAAAACCTTAGTAGAGGAGCAACCTCCTTCTCTTTCAAGGCAACTTTCCCTAAATTTTCTTCTGAATTTTAGGACATCAGCAGTGACTGAGCACTCTGTTGTTTGGATCCTGTTGACAAGGAGAGAGAACAACTGGGTCAAATAGTTCTTCCAGCAGAGGAATAGCCTGCTCTTGCTTATCTTTTCTGTGGTTAGATGTTCCACATGAAGAGCTCAAGTCAAACCCTTGCAGCACAAAATACTGAATCGCTGAAACTCTTCTTGGCATAAACATGGGGTCAGTTCTTATTCTAAGACATTCTTTGGAAGGCCAAAAAGCACCCAGGTTTAAATGAAATTAGAGAATTTGAGCCTGCCCGGGAGTCCAGAGGATCCCATGGATCCTTTCACATTTTCTTTCTCTGGCAGGGTCCCAAATGCCGTGGAAGTTGAAGATGTCACATTAATTAATGCTCACAGTGTGGAAGGGAGTCTTGGGATGCTCTTTGGCCTTTTCCGTCATACTTCATATGCAGAGAAGCAGTATGGCCTAGTGGAAAGTGAGCAGGGAATATGTTGTTGTATTTTAGTCTCCCAAGAGCTTAATACAGTGCTCTAAACAGTAAGTACTCAATAAATATGATTGAATGAATGAAAAGGCTCAGTCTTGGGAGTCAGAGGATGTGGGTTCTAATTCTGGTTCTGCCATTTGACTGCTACATGACCTTGGGCAAGTCACTTTATTTCTCTGTGCCTCAGGTACCTCATATGTAAAATGGGGACTAAGACTGTGAGTCCCATGTGGGACATGAGCTGTGTACAGTCTGATTAGCTCATATCTACCTCAGCGCTTAGTACAGGGCCTGGCACCGAATAAGTGTTTAACAAATACCATATAAAAAATGTGAGGGTCACTTTTGCTCTCAGCCGCACTCTTTTCCTACACAGAGAGAAAATATATAAGTATACATGTATGCATTCGTGACTCTATATTGTCACAGTGGTTTTCACAGCCCAAAACCATGAACTGGCTTCCTATTTTCAGAGGGAACCATGTGTACTTCATGAAGGGTCTCAACAAATACAGCTAGAGAAGGTTGTTCTGTCTTGCACAGAACTATTCTGGAAATGGCACACAAACACCCAATCAATCAATCTATCATTGACATTTATCGAGTGCTTACTGTGTGCAGAGCACTGCACTAACCACTTTCAGATCCATACCCTTTTCATGAGGCCGTCATCATCATCATTGATATCTATTGAGTGCTACAGTGTGGAGCAGTGTACTAAACGTCTGTGAGGGGCCCTGCTGCTTGACAAGAAGCGTAGCTTAGTGGAAAGAGTACGGGCTTGGGAATTAGAGGACGTGGGTTCTAACCCGGCTCCGCCATTTGTCTGCTGTGTGACCTTGGGTGAGTCATTTAACTTCTCTGTGCCTGTTACCTCATCTGCAAAATGGGAATTAAGACTGTGAGCCCCATGTGGGACAACCTGATTACCTTGTATCTACCCCAGCACTTAGAACAGTGCTTGGTACGTAGTAAGTGCTTAACAAGTACCGTAATTATTATTATTGTCAAGGAGGTAGGTGCTCTGAATCTAGATCCTGGGTCTGATCAGAAAGTATGAGATAGGGGTTCTTCATGGGCCCACTTCATGTATTCCTTTCTTCATTCATTTGAGCTCCTATTGTTCCCAGTGTGCCATATGATTCTCTGGGGAATGTACAATAAGAGTAAAAGATCTGGTATCTACCTTCAAGGAACTTGAAAATATGACACACTTCTGTAAATTGTCTGGTCACGTGTTCTGCAGCCAAGTGACACAGAATATGCAAAAAATATTTATAGTCGGATAATACAGGGTGCTTCAATCTGCTTTCTTCATGTAGGCCTTGTTTAATGCTCCCTTTCTGATGAAGCATAACCAGATACTTTTTAATTACAGGGTTTTCATTGTAAAGAGACATAGGTTAGCCTTCCACATGGAATAGTTCATCCATTTACCCTGGCCCCCATTAACTCTCTTGAGAGTAAAACCGTTATAAAGTCCCTTAGCTGCCTTCGGAATAAACCACTTAGTCTCAGATTGTATCAACTTCTTCCCTTCTGCCAGCTAACCAGGCTTTCAGAGAATTCTCCCGGCTGAGCAAAGCTGTTCTTACCCTTTGGCGGGAGTAGTTTGAAACAAGACTACTGGAAACAGGAGGAAAAACAAAACAAAATCATCAGGGTATATCTTCAGGTTCCCCAAAAAGTGCTACATGGTCGGTAAAAATAAACAAACAAAAAACAGTGCTTTGCACATAGCGCTTAACAAATACTAAAAAAAAAAAAATCCACTGCACTCTTACCATGGGTATTAAATAGGCTGCATAGTAATTGCCTAAGCTATTGTTGTCTGAGGCAAGTGAAAGCAACTTTCTGATATTTGAACTGTTCCCTAAGAATGACAAATGTCAAGACTAAGGGAATGTTAAAATGGTTGTTTGGAATGGCTCTATTACATAGACTTGTAGTATAAAGTTCAGGGCTTTTTAGTTCTCCAAAAGAATCATCCACACAGTCTTTTTACAGGTTTTAAATAATTTTTACTACCTCTAAGGTAGAAAAGTGAAATCTAGTGGAAGAGATCCCAGGCAACTCAGGTAGAACTTGGACTGCTTTCAAGGAACTGAGGTTTCCCTTTGGCTTTACCTTAAGGTTTACCGTCATGTACACACACACCCCACTTCTTTCAATGGTCTATAGAATGAATACCTGTGCTCCCCTTTTCCCCCTAAGTGAGGATAGATTTTTATCTTCATGCTGCAGGTGAGAAAATTTTATTTTCAGGCAAGTTGACAACTTTGAATATCTCTAATATTGGAGTGGGCTGATAATAATGATAATAATAATATTAATAATAATAATAATAATAATGGGATTTATTAAGCCCACACTATGTGTCAAGCATCATGGTAGGTCTAATCAGTCAATCATATTTATAGAGCAAACCCACTAAATTAAATCAGTCCTGAAACACCACTCTCAAATGAAGTTGTTTACCTAAGACTAATTCATTCAGTCATATTTATTGAGCGCTTACTGTGTGCAGAGCACTGTACTAAGCACGTGGGAAGTATGAGGCAGATTTGCATGTGATAAGAGCATTCATTTACTGATACCCTTTGAGGGAAAAGAAAAACCATGCATAGGGTAAATGGAAAAATTAATGAGAATGACTTGAAAAACATAAAACAAGCATAAAAAACTGGCATATATGACTAAATAAAATGACAAAAAAACAGTTTTAAAAGCTGTGTCTTGTACTAGGCTCTGAAGGTCAACACACTGGACTCTACCCAACAGGGATTGGCAGGGAATTCCACAAATGATGATCCTCCCTCGGATTGGAATTTGGAAACTGAGAGCATGAGTCCTCCGGCTGTTTTTAATTGCCACGATGTTGTATTGGGAAAGAGGTGTGACCTCTAAGGTGTCAGAGCCCGCAAACCAGTAGCCTCTGAGGCCTCTGTCACCCATGTTAGCCTTCCATCTTTCAGGATTCCTCTTGAACCTATCTTGCAAAACGCCTTGGGTGGTTCTCTAGTTAAAACCTTCACAATTGAGGGCCCCAGCAGGCTACCCCTTACTCCTAGGGTCACACCCTCCCATCACGGTGAGTCTCAGGTGATGTCTGCTGTTGCCTCTTGTCTTGTCTCATGCTGTCGAGTTGTCTCCTACCCATAGCAACTCCATGGACACATCTCTCCCAGAACGCCCCACCTCCTGCTGCAATCATTCTTGTAGTGTATCCATAGAGTTTTCTTGGTAAAAATACAGAAGTGTCTTCTTCCACACAGTAAACTTGAGTCTCCACCCTCGATTCTCTCCCATGCTGCTGCTGTCCACGGGTTTGCAAATTCCACTGCTGTTGATGTTGCTGTGTGTGGATTGGAGAGAGGATGAAAAGACCAGTCTCTCTTTCCACGTGACGCCTTCCCAGACTGAGCCCCTTCCTTCCTCTCCCCCTCGTCCCCTTCTCCATCCCCCCATCTTACCTCCTTCCCTTCCCCACAGCACCTGTATATACGTATATATGTTTGTACATATTTATTACTCTATTTATTTTACTTGTACATATCTATTCTATTTATTTTGTTAGTATGTTTGGTTTTGTTCTCTGTCTCCCTTTTAGACTGTGAGCCCACTGTTGGGTAGGGACTGTCTCTATGTGTTGTAAACTTGTACTTCCCAAGCGCTTAGTACAGTGCTCTGCACACAGTAAGCGCTCAATAAATACGATTGATGATGATGATGATGATAGGAAGACCATCTTTTTGCCTGCAGCTAAGGTGATCTGCCAGTCATTATCATTCTTTGCCATCCCTGCAAGCTGCCTGACACCTCAGCTCAAAGTCAGGACTGTTGTGAACTATGACGGCTTGAGGGCTGCTGCTGCAACTGTTATTTTCCAACATCCCACGCCCCTGGCACGTTGTTTGAAGTTGTACTCCAGCGGTACTCGGAGCATTTCTTCTGCCCATCCTGCTTGTAACTGTCCCGCTTCAGCTTCCCCTCCAGCATTAAGGGGGGGGTATCCTGCCATCCAGCCACTACACTTGTCCAGCTAGCCATGTTGGGCTTTAGCAAATGTAGCTTCAGTGCTGAGCACCAGGCTGAGCCCCCAACCTCATTTCGATTTGCTCTGCTTGCTACAAGGAGAGGCCCCAGAGCTGGGTCCAGATTGCATTTCACCTAACAATTCAAAGAACGGACTGTCTAGACGGCTCTTGGAGACCGAAAACATCTTCGAGGTATTTCTTAATCACTTGCAGCCCCCCTCTCTGGCAGAGTCCTAGCTGCCTGCCCAGAAGGAACAGCGAGTGGGTGACAGTCTGAGAATGTTTTCTAGGACGAGGCCCCAAAGGCCAGGGTAACAGGGAGCCAATGCCCACACACGGAGAGGAGCAGAGAGAGAGAGAGGCCAGTGATGTTGATTACAAACACAGAACATAAAGACAGTTGCGGAAGAGCAGAGAGAGAAGCAGCTGAGATTTCCCTCCTCTGCTACCTTTGAGTCTGTGCTGGTGATGTTGTCGATGGCCACTCTCACTTAAGAGGTTTCTAGAATGGTGAGACTAATTCTTCCATGCTGGATACCTTTGGGAGTGCAGTCCGCCTTCAGACTGCTTTCCTTCACCAGCTTTTGGCTCTTGCCATGGAGTTTGGGGCAAATGAAACTTCTGACAGATGGATATGCTCCATAGACCTCAGCTCACCTGTCACTGCTCCAATGGCTATTTCTATTTTTTGTACTTCCAAAGTGCTTACTTTGTGCAGAGCACTGTACGAAGTACATTCAGTTCTGCCAAAATGCTTGTTTCCCCTCTGCGCTTTGGCTAGAATGCAGGGTTTTACAGTCTGTAAAAATGGTTTGAAATTTGTCATGCCCACAGGCCCCGTGAATACGGGCAGCTGCCAAATGAGGGTAGCGGCAGGGGGAAACCCATTTGCTCGGCCCACGGCTACGTGTCTCGGGGACCATGCTGACTTCTTGGCTTCGAGCTTGACTCCGAGAGTGCATGGGGCAACTGCTGTAGCCACGACAATGGTGGAACAATGACAACTCCGTTTCCCAGAAGGGCGGGAGAGGGAAACTGCGAGCCACCTAGCTCTGGTTTCCTTGGTTAGTGTTGGTGGCGGCTCGTCAGTCCCTGGGTGTGAACTACAGTGACCCCATCTTTTTCTGACCAGCAAGGGCGCAACTCAACTGGTGCAGTTGTTGCATCTGCAACAACTTTTTTAGACTGTGAGCCCACTGTTGGGTAGGGACTGTCTCTATATGTTGCCAACTTGTACTTCCCAAGCGCTTAGTACAGTGCTCTGCACACAGTAAGCGCTCAATAAATATGATTGATTGATTGATCTGGGCCAGGCAAGCCCTCTGTTGTCACCACTTCCTCCTCCTTTCACCTTTGGCCCCAGGTATGTGCTCATGAGGGCTATTCAGTTATGGGGTTTGTTAAATGTCCACTATGTGCCAAGCACTTTACTGAGCAATGGGATATACAATAATAATAATTGTGGTATATGTTAAGCACTTACTATGTGCCAGGCACTGTATTAAGTGCTGGGGTGGATATGAGCAAATCAGGTTGGACATGGTCCCTGTCCCATGTGGGGCTCACAGTCTCAATCCCCATTTTACAGCTGAGGTAACTGAGGCACAGAGAAGTTAAGTGATGTGCCCAATGTCACACAGCAGACAAGTGGGAGAGCCAGGATTAGGCACTACAAGATAATCAGTGCTCAGATGCTCAGTGGAAAGAGCACGGGCTTTGGAGTCAGAGGTCATGGGTTCGAATCCCGCTCCACCACATGTCTGCTGTGTGACCTTGGGCAAGTCACTTAACTTCTCTGAGCCTCAGTTACCTCATCTGTAAAATGGGGGTTAAGACTGTGAGCCCCACGTGGGACAACTTGATCACCTTGTAACCCCCCCAGCGCTTAGAATAGTGCTCTGCACATAGTAAGTGCTTAACAAATGCCATTATTATTATTATTATTATTATTATCAGGTCTGACACAGTCCCTGTCCTACACAGGGCTCACAGCCTAAATAGGAGGGAGAACAGGTATTTCCCCAATGTTACAGATGAGGAAACTGGGGTACCGAGAACTAATTTATATTAATGTCTGTCTTCCCCTCTAGACTGTAAGTGCTTTGTGGGCAGGGAATGTCTTTACCAACTCTGTTGTATCCTCCCAAGCACTCAGTACAGTGCTCTGTGTGCACGCACGCAGAAAACAATAAATATGATTGATTGCTTAAGTAATTGCTCAAGATCAAACAGCGGGCAAGTGAAAGAGCCAGTCAAGTCAGAACTTAGGTGCTCCGCCTGGCTTCCAGGCCCAAGCTCTTTTCACTAGGCCACACCGCTTCTTCTGCCTTCAGGTTCCCCAGCTTGGGTGAGTTGTCCCCTGCTGGTTCCTGGATCTTTCTTCTCCCAATTTTACAGGTCACGCACCTGAGGCTGAGCACCTGTCTGGCTTCATGGCGGAGTGGGGTTGGAAGAATGGGGAGCTGGACTGTTAGCTCACTGTGGGCAGTGAATGTGTCTGTTTATTGTTATATGGTACTCTTCCAATAGCTAAGTACAGCTCTTTTCCCTTCCTTCCTCTCCCCTCGTCCCCCTCTCCATCCCCCCATCTTACCTTCTTCCCTTCCCCACAGCACCTGTATATATGTATATATGGTTGTACATATTTATTACTCTATTTATTTATTTATTTGTTTATTTATTTTACTTGTACATTTCTATCCTATTTATTTTATTTTGTTGGTATGTTTGGTTCTGTTCTCTGTCTCCCCCTTTTAGACTGTGAGCCCACTGTTGGGTAGGGACTGTCTCTATGTGTTGCCAATTTGTACTTCCCAAGCGCTTAGTACAGTGCTCTGCACATAGTAAGCGCTCAATAAATACGATTGATTGATTGATTGATTGATACAGCGCTCTGCACACAGTAAGTGCTCAATAAATACAATTGAATGAGTGAGTAAGCTAGGGAAAGCAACTCATTTACAGTCTTCCCTTCTCTTCCTCCCTTTTCCCATCTTATCTGTCCTGCCTTTGTCCCATCTCATTTTGCTTTTGCTCCTCCCCTTTCCGTCATTCCCCCTTCCTTTTTCTCCTCCCCACCTCCTCTTTCATTCTCCTTTCTTCCCCTTTTCCTAACCTCCTTTTCCTCTGGCCCTCGGGTCCGTTGGTCTGGGGGAGAGAGGAGGGGGATACTGCTTGATTTCTCTGTGCCTGGAGGCAAAGTGGCGGGCTGAATGAAGAAAGAAAAGGGGGAACTGTGATTTCTAGATAATTTCTAGGTGCCCTCACCATGCTAGCACCTGGGTTTGCTGTCCTGTAGAGCCCTTCTCTTTCCCGGGCACTCAGCATCACCTACTTGTGGGACAAATAGGTACCCGAGAAGTAGTGTGGCCTAGAGGAGAGAGCATTGGCCTGCGGCGGGGACAGGTGGCCTGCCCTGGCTCTGCCACCTGCCTGCTGTGTGACCTTAGGCAAATCACTTAAATTTTCTGTGCTTGTTTCCTTATCTGTAAAATGGGGATACAGTGCCTTTTATCACTCCTCCTTAGACTGTGAACTCCATGTAGAGAAGCAGCGTGGCTCAGTGGAAAGAGCACAGGTTTGGGAGTCAGAGGTCATGGGTTCTAATCCCGGCTCTGCCACTTCTCGGCTGTGTGACTTTGGGCTAGTCACTTCACTTCTCTGTGCCTCAGTTACTTCATCTGTAAAATGGGGATGAAGACTGTGAGCCCCCCCGTGGGACAATCTGATCACCTTGTGTCCCTGCCCCGTGCTTAGAACAGTGCTTTGCACATAGTAAGCACTTAACAAATACCATTATTGAGGAAGAAGCGTGGCTCAGTGGAAAGAGCCCGGGCTTTGGAGTGAGAGGTCATGGGTTCAAATCCCGGCTCCACTACTTGTCAGCTGTGTGACTTTGGGGAACTCATTTCACTTCTCTAGGCCTCAGTGACCTCATCTGTAAAATGGGGATGAAGACTGTGAGCCCCTTGTGACCTCCCCAGTGCTTTCTTTTAGACTGTGAGCCCACTGTTGGGTAGGGACTGTCTCTATATTTTGCCAATTTGTACTTCCCAAGCGCTTAGTACAGTGCTCTGCACATAGTAAGCGCTCAATAAATACGATTGATGATGATGATGATGATTATTATGTAGGACGGGGTGTTGCCAGACCTGCTTATCCTGGATCGTCCCCAGTCAAACAGTTAATGGTATTTATTGAGCACTTACTGTGTTTGGAGTTTAGTGCAGTGCCTGGTCTGTAGTAAGTACTTATCAAATACCACAATTACCATTATTAGATGCCATAACCAATGCCCAATTACCACCCAACAATCAATGGTATTTATTCAATGCTTACTATGTGCAGAGCTCTGTACTAAGTGCTTGGGAAAGTACGACACAACAGAATTGATAGATGTGATCTCTGCCCACCTACCATCTGAGATTATGCTAAATTTCGTCAGTAAAAAAGTTTCTTATTTTTTTTTTCATACTGCCTGTAAAAGTAATTCTCAGTGGCTGACAACCCTGCTAGAAGGTTATTGGGGAATTAGCGAGAGTGCTCCTTGAAATGCCTATCAGCCTAGAGAGGCGAAACCATTTTTGTGTATGCATATGGGAGTCAGACACAGGATGTTTCCTACAAGATGAATTTTCTTTTATGGGGTTCTGCTAAAGCACAGTTTCCACTCCAGACTTCCACCCTGTAGAAGAACAGACTGCACTGGGGAATGGTAAAGGACTGAGCCTCCTTTTTCCTCTCCTCCTCCCCATCCCCCCTGCCCTACCTCCTTCCCCTCCCCACAGCACCTGTATATATGTTTGTACAGATTTATTACTATATTTTACTTGTACATATTTACTATTCTATTTATTTTGTTAATGATGTGCATTTAGCTTTTAATTCTATTTATTCTGATGGTTTTGACACCTGTCCACATGTTTTGTTATGTTGTCTGTCTCCCCCTTCTAGACTGTGAGCCCATTGTTGGGTAGGGGCCGTCTTTATATGTTACCAACTTGTACTTCCCAAGTGCTTAGTACAGTGCTGTGCACACAGTAAGTGCTCAATAAATACGATTGAATGAATGAATAATTATAACAGGCTTGGCAGCTGGCTCAGAGATGGCTGGCAATCTTAGAGGACGTGCGTCAGGGAGTGGACACTGCCAGCTGATTGGGGAGGGTGAGTTTGTAGTGAGGAAAAGAGAAAGGGGAAATGAGAAAAGCAGGTGTTCAGTATGGGTATTGGACTCAAAAAAGAGCATGGCTTAGTGCATAGAGTATGGGCTTGGAAGTTAGAAGGACCTGGGTTCTAATCCCAGCTCCACCAAATGTGTGTTGTGTGACCTTGGGCAAGTCACTTAACTTATTTGGACCTCAGTTACCTCATCTGTAAAACGGGGATTCAGAGTGTGAGCCCCATGTGGGACAGGGGCTGTGTCCAATCTGATTAACTTGTGTCTGCCTCGGAGTTTAAGAAGAGGGCTTGGCACATAGTAAGCACTTAACAAGAACTATTATTATTAATAATAAAAAGAGCCATGGACCCTAGGAAAATGAATGTGGGTGATACTTTTTGGGGGTTCCCTATTTTATTCCTTGCCCCTCATCTCTCAGTCACTTATCTTTCCAGGTTCAACTTCTTCACCGACTTACCCCACCCATCTTTCATTCAATCATATTTATTAAGCGCTTACTGCGTGCAGAGCACTGTACTAAGTGCTTGGGAAGTACAAGTCGGCAGCGCTTGAAACGTACTAAGCGCTTAACAAATACCATAAGAAAAACCTCACTAACTTTTTGACGTGTGAGAGAGAATTTTAATCACTGTCAAGGTTTTCAGGCTACCCAATTCTCTAGTGGAGGAGAGGCAGAATTGAAGGGATGTCAGAGGGTTTAGGTAGAGGGTTTTCTCTTTAGGTCGACAACCCTCTCAGCTACACGGGAACACTGTGGTTTCTCTTGGCTAGGGATGACAACTGGAATTCTGCCATGGGCTCCGTTTTCTGAGCTTTTCATGTTTTCAGACACCTCCCTAGCTTCCATTGGCAAAGATCTGAGCGATAACCCCGTTTCACCCCCCGAAGGCCTCAGCGGCGGATATAAACCACTGCCCTGTGAAGAGCGATTTGAAGTTAACCAAAATGCTTCCTGTTGTGCTCACATTGAGGAGAGTATTCCTTTGGGTAACCTTCCCTCTCCCTCAAATACGAAGGGATGAAGTAAACATAGGAAAGAAACCCTAGTCGGCAGAGTCCAATGTTAAACACAAACTTGTCCGTTACCAGCCGTTAACAGTCCATTACCAGTTACGTACACTCAGATTTCAGGCCTCTGAATTAAGCTTTCAGTCTCAAACTGGTGGAAATCCCACTGCACTCACGCGCACACACACACACACACACACACACACACACACAAATGAAGTTGCGAGACATGACGACACAGAAAATGGTTCCAATATGCTTGCGCAATGGACACCTTAAATATGTCAAGTTCTCTTGAACTGACGAGAAAATGCCTTCTTTCCCATTCCTCTGCTTTCAAGTACTACAGATGCAAACATAAAGTATTGGACATTTTAAGTACATCTTTTTTTAAGCATCTTTTTTTGCACAAAGAATTATAAAATGTATATAAGATGATGAAAAACCTTTTTGTCCCCTCAGAGAACTGCCTCTTTAAAAAAAATTGCTTGAAAAATAATCATAAACTCTGCAAAGTACAAACATTTACATCTCTGCACAGCCACTGTGCTTTAGTCATTTTGTTTTCTTTATATACATATATACTAATTTGTGCTTATAATGACAGTTGTCTACAATATAATTAAGCAAAATAATCTGGGAGAGCAGGAAACACTAGAATATAAATTAAAATGGACAACAAAACAATACAATCCATGGATCCACAACTGAGTAGATGTTTGGTAATAGCACTGACTGAACTAATGCCAGATTGTACTGTTCTAAGTGAACTTCACCTGCCCGCTGAGCTCTTTATATAAATATGTGCAGACACGAATACGGAAAATTCCTCATCGTCAATGAGGACTTGCTCCATTTCCATGCAGAATGCTCTTCCCCAAACTCTCTCCTATCTCCAATCTTCCAGTTCATTTCAGAAATTCTAAAAGATTTCCAAGTCCTTAGGAGGTATGGGAGGAGTCTTGTTCCAGTCATCTTCAGGATAAGCTTCAAAATTGGATGTCCCCCCATCGCTAGATACCTTTGGCACTATAGAAGGCTTCAATTTTCTCTGAGGTACTGCCTCCCATCTCACTGTCCACACCCATCCTCAGCCCACCATCCCTTTGGATGACTAACATTCCTTCATCGCTCTGTGGTCAGACCTAAGCAGCAAAAGCCAGTTTTCATTAGAAGCTGGAGCTGCGGTCTAGAATTAGTTTCCGCGGCGGCCCCTTAAACTGTGCATGCTTGCATAGAAAGCTTTCTTCCAACATCACCTCTCTCTCTTTAGACCTTCCATCTCACTTCTACTCATAGCTAGATACTGGCCTGTGCTTCTAAACCTCCTCATTTATCACTGAAGGAATCACCTCCATAGTACCTTCAACTGAATGATTTGCTGGGCCAATCTAGTACCTATCAATCAATCATTCAATCAAGAATCAATCTATCAATCCAGTGGTATTTATTGAGTGCTTGGGCAGTACCAACCCATATCAGACAGCCTCTTCTGCTATCTCCTAAAACAGAGTCCTGGCCTCAGATAGAATGATCTATCAGTAATTGATTTTAATGTCTGTCTTCCCCTGTAGATTGTATGTTCCTTGTAGGCAGGGATGGTGTCTACCTATTCTGTTGTGTTTGTACTTTCCCAAGGTCTGAGTACAGCGCTCAGCACACAGTAGGCACTCAGTAAGTATCACTGATTGATTAAGGTACTATGGATTTTCCTGGAATCTTGCAGGGATTTTACTCCAAATACTTAAAAAGACTTGGACAGATTTTCATATTTTATTGTGGAGCCCGTCAGTAGCAGAATGCCTTACACCTTTGCCTCTCATTGCTAGCTTATTGTCTTAAATACTGTGAAGTTGCAAAAAAAAACCAAGAACACCCAAATCCTGTGAGGCAGAGACTGAGAAGCAGTATCCCACTTTAACACCACATACACATGCCCAACTCTTTCTTTCATTCATTCAATTGTATTTATTGAGTGCTTACTGTGTGCAGAGCACTGTACTAAGCGCTTTCTTCCAACCCTGAATCTAGCTGTGTCAGAAGCAACAGGTCTAGTGGAGGAAAAAAACCCTCAGAAGACCTAGGTTCTAATCCTAGTTCTGCCACTTGTCTGCTATGTGACTTGTAAAATAAAGATTCAGACTGTGAGCTCCTTGTGAGACATGGACTGTGTACAGCCTGATTATCTTGTATCTGCCCCAGTGCTTAGTTCAGTGCCTGGCACATAGTAAGTGCTTCATTCATTCATTCATTCCGTCGTATTTGTCAAGCGCTTACTGTGTGCAGAGCACTGTACTAAGCGCTTGGGAAGTTGGGAAGCAGCGTGGCTCAGCGGAAAGAGCCTGGGCTTTGAAGTCAGAGGTCATCGGTTCAAATCCCGGCTCTGCCACTTGTCAGCTGTGTGACTTTGGGCAAGTCACTTCACTTCTCTGGGCCTCAGTTACCTCCTCTGTAAAATGGGGATTAAGACTGTGAGCCCCACGTGGGACAACCTGATCACCTTGTAAATTCCCCAGCGCTTAGAACAGTGCTTTGCACATAGAAAGCGCTTAATAAATGCCATCATTATTATTATTATTAATAATAAATACCATTCAAAACAAACATGCAAACAAAAAGCTTATGGGTAATACCAGAAAAGGGCCCTTAACTCTTCCATTGTGTCGTATCCAAATTGGCTAGTGAAAGCGTATATTAAAGCAAACTCGGGTATAAGGTAAGTAATAATTAGAGTCAGAGCAAATGGTTTGCATTGCATTCTAGGAAGCAAGTACCGGGAGAGGGAAAGGCAACAGATTAAGTTGTCAACAGACTGACGGGCTTTAATTAGCCAGTATGCCCAGATTCATTTTACAGGAATCTTGCACCTTTGAGTAACTATTTTAGCCTATAAATAAGCTCCCTTTACTTCTTTTATATACTTCTTTATAGATGCCCTACCACTACCATCAAACATCTGGTTCAGTGCTCTGCTCATAGGAGTTGTTCAGTAAATAATGGTAAGATAGTATTGATGATGATCTTTGAGTCCTATATTTTACACTGCTCTGCACATAGTAGATGTTCGGTAAGTTATGTTAATATAGTGTTGATGGTGATCTCTGAGTCCAACATTTCTTCAGGAACATTTTAAGATTGAGTAGAATGGGGCTTCATTCACATGTATGTTTAGCTAGGAGGACTATCTCAATTTTTAGATATTCGTGTTAAAAAGTAATTGTGACATTTCCAGGTGTAATTTGGAAAAATACTTTTATTTAATAATAATAATAATGACATTTATTAAGTGCTTACTATGTGCAAAGCACTGTTCTAAGCACTGGGGAGGTTACAAGGTGATCAGGTTGTCCCACGGGGGGCTCACAGTCTTCATCCCCATTTTACAGATGAGGTAACTGAGGCAGAGAGAAGTTAAGTGACTTGCCCAAAGCCACACAGCTGACAATTGGCAGAGCCGGTATTTGAACCCTTGATCTCTGACTCCAAAGCCTGTGCTCTTTTCACTGAGCCACGCTGCTTCTCAATTTCTGTTTGAAGAAATGCTATTGATCAGTGGTATTGATTGAATGCTTTCTGTGTGCTGAGCTCTGTACTAATCCCTGGACAATAAAACAGATTTTCTAGTCGTGATCCCTGCCCACAAGGAGCTTGCAGACTAGAGCGGGGAGGACGAATTAAATTACAGATGGATATGTACGTATATGCCATGGGGATGGGAGAGGAAAGCTAATAAAGTACTTAAGGAGCACAGACCCAAGTGCATAGCAGACACAGAAGGGTGGACTTACTCAGAGAAGGTCACTTGGAGCCTTCTGCTGTGTGAACTCAGGCAAGTCACTTCACTGCTCTGTGCCTCAGTTTCCTCAACTGTTAAATGGGGAGTCAATCAATCAATGGGGTTTATTGAGCACTTACTGCATGCAGAACACTGTACTAAAAGCCTAGGAGAGTGCAATACCACGGAGTTGGTAGACACATTCCCTGCCCACAATCGGCTTAGAGATTAGAGGACTCAAATATATGTTGCCAACTTGTACTTCCCAAGCGCTTAGTACAGTGTTCTGCACACAGAAAGCACTCAATAAATATGATTGAATGAATGAAAAATGCTATCCCTCCTATTTAGACTGTGATCCCCAGTGGATCAGGGACTGTTTCTACCCCACCACTTAGTGCAGTGCTGGGCATAAAGTGAGCATTTAACAAATACCTTAAAAGAAAAAAAATAAAGGGGTTACTTGCTTTAATAAGAAGCAAAGGCATAGTGTTGGAGGTGCAGGTGGTAGGTTTTAAGAGTAGGGAGGAGCTCTTTTCCCATTCTCCTGGGAAGGATGGGACAGTAGAAGAGAGGGCAGGAGGAGGATGTGTACAATACATAATTTCTACCACCTGAACCAATATATTCCTTGGTATTATAAGATTCTTTCCAATTCATATTCTGTTTCGGTTCAACTATATTTGCTGTTTTCCTGAAGATTCAAAATCTGAATTCTATGTCAAAACCCCTAAAATTAAAAAGCAAAATGGCAATCAAAGAATTGATTTGGTTTCTAAGCTGTTTGTATGACTGTGTCTTTGTGTATGTGTGTGTGTGTGTGTGTGTGTGTGTGTGTGTGTAATTTTGAGGCCCTGTGGTGTTTTTTATCCAAGTAAACCAGCTGTGTGTAGCCCGAAGATTCTGAATCTTCAGGAAATGTACAAAAGGACACTTTTCTCTTTATAGTTAGCAAAGAAGTCTATTGTTTCCCGAATTCCTTGTAACCTGGATTGCATTATTCAGTGGTCATCTCTGAAGAAAACTTATCACCTCAGGTGGGGGAGAATAAAGTAAAAATGGTATTAAGCCCTTACCATGTGCCAAGCAACGTACTAGACACCGGGTTAGATACAAGATAATTAGGCCCGGAGACAGAAAGCTTGCAGGGCAGGGATATGGCCCTCTTCTTCTGGCTTTGATTGGCCAGGAATTTTTAGCTTAGCTATGAGTCAAGGTTGTTAGTAAATGGTTTTAGTTCGAATAATCTAAACCAGCAGCACAGATAAAACTACTTCTAGGTGGGAGGGCTGCCTGCTTTGATTCCCCCAAAGCAAGTAAAGAATCTTTTCTGGACACAACCAATCATTATTCCCTCACAGCTTAGAAACTGTCCTTGCTAATGAAGATAAATGAGAAAAACAGTGTCTAGAGTGGCCATTCAACTTTCTACTTGACTCCTACTTCAGTCATTCGGTGGTATTTATTATTAATAATGATAATGGCATTTATTAAGCGCTTACTTTGTGCACCACACTGTTTTAAGCACTGGGGAGGTTACAAGGTGATCAGGTTGTCCCAAAGGGGGCTCACAGTCTTAATCCCCATTTTACAGATGAGGTAACTGAGACACAGAGAAGTTAAGTGACTTGCCCAAAGTCACACAGCTGACAATTGGCAGAGCGGAGAGCACTCAACTAAGTACAGTACAATACAAGTAACACAATACTGAACTAAGTGCAGTACAAACTAAGTACAATACAACAGAGTTGCGAGATGAGATTCCCGTCCACAAGGAGTTTACATTCCCGTTGGGCAAGTCTCCTTTAGAGGCTCTTAATTATTACGGTAATAAATGTGGTATTTGTTAAGAGACTGTTATTTGTATTTGTGGAATTTATTATTGAGACGCTGAGCCCCATGTTGGGCATGGTCTGTGTCCAACCTGATATGCTTGTATCCACCCCAGCGCTTAGCACAGTGCCTGGCACATAGCAAGCACTTATCACATACCAGTATTATTATTATTGTTATTATTACTATTATTAAGTGCTTACAATGTGCCAGGCACTGTTCTAAGCACTAGGGTAGATACAAGGTAATTGGGTTGCACACGGTCCCTGTCCCACATTGGGCTCACTGTCTTAATCTTCATTTTACAGATGAAGTAACTGAGGCCCAGAGAAATGAAGTGACTTGCCCAAGGTCACAGAGCAGACAAGTGGCCTAGCAGGAATCAGAACCTAGGTCCTTCAGGTTCCCAGACCTGTGCTCTATCCACTAGGCTATGAAGTTCAGTGAACACTGATTTACCCCGAATGGAAACTTTCTCTGTCACCTTCTTAAATATGAGTGTCTCCTCCCAGGAAAGAGGTAGGGGGAGGGATGAAAACACTTTCAACATCCAACCAATGACTTAGGATGCTTTTAGCTTAAAGACACAAACTACTTAGAGGCTTTGTGCAATGTTACACAAACGTGAAATATTACACAAACCCCAATGCTGATACAAATCATTTAGTGATTTGTATTTATATTTGTAACAAAAACAAAATTTAACTCATATTCGGATCTTACTCTGAGAAGCTGGGAGACCTACGATTCTAGTATGCTAGTTTAACAGAAGAGTGAAGCCGTCACTGAAACCGACACAGAGGCTGAAACAGACTACTCCAGTCATTGAAAACTTTGATCCAAATCTGACCCACAGCAAAAATGGTGAAAAGTAAGAGGGTAAGGATGAGTTTACTGTTTTTAATCGAAAGAATCCAAGGTGGTCATCCAGCTAAGTATATTTATACTGTTTATTGTATCTCACAAAATTGCCCCACCCAAATTTTTAACAAATTTTTATTTGTTAGACCACATCATTTCCTCTAATTGCACCTGATCTATGTAGGGACTATTCTAATCTCTGGAGTTTTGCTCATTCCACAATTCTGTCAAATAGTTTTCTTTTCTAAAGTAAAGATGTGGTGCTCACTCAGTGCTCGGACTGCTGCCCATTCCCCTGCTGTCATCATCATCATTTTCATCGTCAGGAAGCCGCAGCAGCAGTGAGGGACCAGCCCAAACTGACCCAGAGCTACCACGACTCTCAATTTCCCACAGGACACGCATGGGAAATTCAATGGCTCCACATGGCTCTTCCTGCCTGGGACGGGGAACAACAGCAGCCTTGTCCTAGTCCAGTATCCTGGTGATGAGAGCCAAGCAGGATAGTGGTGTGGGTTGGAAAAGGAGGAGGAAGGTGAGATAGCAAAAATTCAGCACAGAATCCGACTTGCTTGTATCTACCCCAGAGCCTAGTACAGGGCCTGGCACATAGTAAGTGCTTAACAAATACCATTATTATTATTAGGGGGGAGTTAATTCATTGAGTTCTTATTGTATGGAGCACCTGGGAGAGTGAAATAGAAGTAGGAGACCTTCTCACGTGCGCTCTTGCCTTCCTCTTTCTTCTCCCCTCCTTTCCCCTTCTTCCTCTTTCTTTTCTCCTCGCTTTATTACTAAACTTAATTCTCATATAAACGGCATGACTGCCCCACCAGTGATGTAAGGGAACAAAACTATACAAAGTGGGACAATTTTCTGAAGAAATGGTAAGGTTTTTATACTGACAGTACTTGTTCAAATTTAACCAAAGTAGCCCAAAGCAAGTAGAAATGCTTTCTGTTAAAATACTGTTGATTGGTTGAAATAACTAAATTGATTCATTGAATTAAAATAATCATAAATAAACCCTTCCAAACTGGAGTATTTTTTAAATACATGAGCATCGTTCAGTAGTATTTATCAAGCACTTACTGTGTGTAGAGCACTGGACTAAGCACTTGGGAGAGTATAATACAATCGATTAGTAGACATGATCTCTGCCCATAAGGTGTTTACAATCTCGAGATTACAATGCAGCAGGGAGAGAGACTTAAAATAAATTGCAGGAAGGGGGGGCAACAAAGTATAAGGATTTGTACATAAATGCTGAGTGGGGTTGTTGAATATTATCTTCTAGATGTGATCAATTTTGCCTTTTTTAGTGCTAATTTTTTCAAGATAAATTTAATCATGGGACAGAAGACACTAGAATTATAGTATTAGATATTGATATAAATACTACTACTACTAATAATAATAATAACAATACTAACAATGGTATTTGTTAAGTACTTACTCTGTGCCTAGCACTGTACTAAACATTGGGGTAGATACAAGCTGATTAGATCATCCCTATCCCACATGGGGCTCACAGTCTAAATATACCTTAGTTCTATTTAATGCTTTTATGCCCAAAGCACCTTACAGTGCTTATCTCAATTTAACTCACAACACCCTTGTGAGGTAGGGTCAGGTATTATTATCCCATTTTACAGATGGGGAAAGTGAGGCATGAGGAAGTTAAGTGATTTGCTCAAGGTCACACAGAAGACAAGTGGCAGAGTCTGGCCTAGAACCCGAGTCCTTCAACTTCCAGGATGCCATACTGCCTCCTCAACATTATAGATCTGAAGTAGCATGGTATAATGGAAAGAGACAGGACCTGGGTTCAAATCTCGACTCCATGACTTGTTTGCTGTGCGTCTGTGGAAAAGTGAATTACCTACTCTGTGCCTCAGTTACCTCATCTGGAAAATGAGGATTGATTAATCCTCATTAATTAAGGAAGAAGGTGAGATAGCAACAATGCGGCACGGAACCCAATTTGCTTGTATCTACCCCAGAGCCTAGTACAGGGCTAGTCAGTCATATTTATTGAGGGCTTACAGTGTGCAGAGCACTGTACTAAGAGTTTGATTGTTTTTAGGATTAAGACTGTGAGCCCCATGTGGGACATGAATTGTGTCCAACCTGATTACCTTGCATCTACCCCAATGCTTAAAACATTGCTTGACACTTAGTAAACTCTTAACAAATGCCATTGTTATTATTATTATTATCATTATAACATATAATTTAGATAATTTCTGCTTTAAAATGAATTCGAACTCAGAGGACAGTATGCAGAGATGAAGTGAGACAAGAATTCATTGTTTCCAACAAGCAATAAAGCCAAAATTAAGAGGCATTTTGAAAAGTTTATTATCAAGATGGACAATATTTCAGGCTGTAATATGTTCAGAGCAATTGTAGTAATAATTTGCATATTTGCATGCCTACTGAGTGTAGTGCATGGCACTAAGTACTTCAGAAATGTAGCAGAAGCATCAGGCACATTAGAAACAGTGTGGCTTAATGGAAAGTGCACGGGCCTATGAGTCGGAGGACCTGGGTTCTAATTAAGCTCTGACACAGGTCTGCTATGTAACCCTGGGCAAGTCACTTCACTTCTCTGTGTCTCAGTTCCCTCATATACAAAATGGGGACTCCCTCCTTCTTAGACTGTGAGCCTCATGTGGAATTTAATTATCTTGGGTCTACCCCAGTGCATAGTACAGTGTGTGACACAGCGCTTATCAAATACTATGGTTGTTACGAGAAGCAGCGTGGCTCAGTGGAAAGAGCACGGGTTTTGGAGTCGGAGGTCATGGGTTCAAATCCCAGCTCTGCCAATTGTCAGCTGTGTGACTTTGGGCAAGTCACTTAACTTCTCTGTGCCTGTTACCTCATCTGTAAAATGGGGATTGACTGTGAGCCCCCCGTGGGATAACCTGATCACCTTGTATCCTCCCCAGCGCTTAGAACAGTGCTTTGCACATAGTAAGCGCTTAATAAATGCCATTAAAAAAAGCAGCAGCTCAGACTTCAGGCAAGTCACTTAACTTCTCTGTCCCTCAGTTACCTCATCTGTAAAATGGAGATTAAGACTGTGAGTGCCACTGAAGCAATCATATTTATTGAGTGCTTACTGCATGCAGAGCACTGTACTATGTGCTTGGGAGAGTAATAATAATAATAATGATGGCATTTATTAAGCGTTTAGTATGTGCAAAGCACTGTTCTAAGCGCTGGGGAGATTACAAGGTGATCAGGTTGTCCAACAGGGGGCTCATAGTCTTTATCCCCATTTTTTACAGATGAGGTAACTGAGGCCCAGAGAAGTGAAGTGACTTGCCCAAAGTCACACACCTGACAAATGGCGGAGCGGGGATTTGAACCCATGACCTCTGACTCCAAAGCCCATGCTCTTTCCACTGAGCCACGCTGCTTCCCATAATGATGGCATTTATGAAGCGCTATGTGCAAAGCACTGTTCTAAGCAGTGGGGAGGTTACAAGGGGAGAGTAGAATATAACATAGTTGGTAGACACATTCCCTACCCACAACGAGTTTACAGTCTAGATGGCAAGGTAGGCATTAATGTAAATTAATTACAAATATGACCGTAAGTGCTGGGGGCTGAAGGAGGGGTGTTTAAAGGGAGCAAATCCAAGTGCAAGGGTGGTGCAGAAGGGAGTGGAAAAGAGGAAATGAGGGCCTAGTTGGGGAAAGCCTCTTGGAGGAGATGTACCTTCAGTAAGGCTTTGAAGATCAGGGAGAGTGATTGTCGGATATAAGAAGAAGGGCATTGCAGGAAGTGGGTGAGATAGATGAGACCGAAATATGGTGAGTAGATTAGCATTAGAGAAGTGTGTAGGCTGGGTTGTAATAGGAAATCAGAGAGAGAAGGTAGGAGGGGGCAAGGTGATTGAGTGCTTTAAAGCTGTTGGGGAGGAGTTTCTGTTTGATGTGGAGGTGGATGGGCAACTACTAGAGGGTCTTGAGAAGTGGGTAAACATGGACTGAATGTTTTTGTAGAAAAACGGTCTAGGCAGCAGAGAGAAGCATGGACTGGAGTGGAGAGAGACTCAGGGGTGTCAGCTAGGAGGTTAATACAGTAATCAGGGTGGGATAATAATGATGGTATTTGTTAAGCGCTTACTATGTGCCGAGCACTGTTCTAAGCAGTGGGGGGATACAAGGTGATCAGGTTGTCCCACGTGAGGCTCACAGTCTTACTCCCCATTTTACAGGTGAGGTAACTGAGGCCCAGAGAAGTTAAGTGACTATGCCCAAAGTCACACAGCTGACGAGTGGCGGAGCTGGGATTAGAAGTGGAGAGAGACAGGAATCAGGGGTGTCAGCTAGGAGGTTAATACAGTAATCAGGGTGGGATAATAATGATGGTATTTGTTAAGCGCTTACTATGTGCCAAGCACTGTTCTAAGCACTGGGGGGATACAAGGTGATCAGGTTGTCCCATGTGAGGCGCTCAGTCTTAATCCCCATTTTACAGGTGAGGTAACTGAGGCCCAGAGAAGTTAAGTGACTTTGCCCAAAGTCACACAGCTGACGAGTGGCGGAGCTGGGATTAGAACCCATGACCTCTGACTCCCAAGCCCAGGCTCTTTCCACAAAGTGTTTGGATTAACGTGGTAATATTTTGAATGGAAAGAGAAGGGTGAATTTTATTGAGGTTGTGAAGGTTGAACTGCCAGGATTTAATTGGACACAGACGTGGACTGTGTCCAACCTGATTAGCTTGTATCTACCTCAGCGTTAAGTACAGTGCTTGGCACATACTAAGTGCTTAACAAATACCATTAAAACAACCCAAAACACCCCCCTCAAAATAAAAAACCTTCAACGACCACAAAGATGTTACATTCCCATGGAGACATAGAAATATTCACAAACACTATGTGGGGCAGAAACTGCTTTTGACCTGATTATTTTGTATCTACCCCAGCACTTAACACAGTGTTTGGCACCTAATAAGTGCTTAAAAATTATTATTAGCAGAAAAAAATGAAATTGAATATTCAATCAAATATACAAATATGATGATGGGCAAAAATAATCAGTGGAATTTGAGTGCTTACTATGTGCAGAACACTGTACTAAGCATTGGGAGAGTACAATATGACAATTAGCAGACATGCTTCCTGCCCACGGGGCATTTACATAAGTTGCAAGAGGCAGCTAAAAGTCCACTATGATTTGGGGGGTACCGATGATTAGCTGGGGAAGGCTTGTTATAGTAGGTGAGATTTCAGTAGAGCTTAGAGCATAGAACTAAATGTGTCTAGAGCACACCTCTGGGTACTTAATAAATATTCAGAAGAAATATATGATATATTTCCTGCACTCAATAGCTTACAGTGTAAGGGAGGAGCCAACCGCACATAAGATAATGACTATGCAATGGTCAAGAAAATATGGGAATAGCTAAAAATACCGAGCTGAAAGAGGACAAATAAAGAACAGATAAATATTTGGGTCATTGTTATTCCATTTTTTCCTCAAAGGTTAAGATGAGTATTTTTGACCCCACCCACAGAAACCTCATAAAGTTCAAAACAGTTGGGCTTTTAGCTTCATGAAAATACTAATAGGGAGAAGAATAGGGGTATTTGTTAAGGGCTTACAGTGTGCCAAACACCGTGTTGAACTCCATAGTAGATATAGGATCATCAGATTGGGCACAGGACCTATCTCACATAGGGATTGCAGTTTGACAAGGAGTCTTTTTGAGGATTTAATTTTCAATAATAAATCGGGACCTTATTAGCCATACTTCTTATCCAAGGATTTTCCCTCTACAGGTGGTTCTAGGACTTGCTATTCGGTTTACATTGTGTTTTAAACGCTGAAAACTAGCCCCGAGTAGCAGACAAGATTGGCAGCGGCAGATGAAGCCTTTAAACCACTGCCTGAAGTAATTGAAAATGCACAGCTTATGAGAATGAATTCACATTTGCTAGTTCTGTTTCCAGTATCCAAGTCGTAGCATTAAGCACCTCCTAGGCCTCAGCCCCTCCACCTCAGGGCCATCACAATGACGTTTCCACTGGTTTCCTGGAACCAGTCTGGTGCTTATGAGGGAGCGGGCCCGTGCGCTATCACTCTTGCCATCACTGCACATCTTCTACCTCTGTGGTGGTTTCATTTCAACAGGAAAATTCATGGAGGTGGTGGCAGAAGGACTGCACCCCACTTTTGCAGCTCCACATTGATCCCCCACAGTGTTTCTTGGTAATGTAATCCTAGACACGCTGTCAACCTAATGGGTGGAATTCTTTGCACTCCATTCTAAAATTCCTTGGTGTATAGAAACCCTGGCGACTCTCAACCAATCAATAGCAAATATTTTTTCCCCTCCCCACCACGCTTAGTTGAATGCTCTGCACACAGAAAGTCTTTAAAAAAACCCCCATTGACTACTATTACTATATTACTACTACAACAATGGGAAGCAGCATGGCCTAGTGGAAAGAGCCCAGGCCTGGGAATCAGAAGGACCTGGGTTCTAATCCTGGTTCTGCGAATTGCTTGCTGTGTGACCTTGGGCAAGTCACTTAACTTCTCTGTGCCTCAGTTCCCTCATCTGTATAATGGGGATTAAGACTGTGAGCCCCCTGTGGGACAACCTGTTCATGGCTCAGTGGAAAGAGTACGGGCTTTGAGGTCAGAGGTCATGGGTTCAAATCCCAGCTCCGCCACTTTGGGCAAGTCACTTCACTTCTCTGGGCCTCAGTTCCCTCATCTGTAAAATGGGGATGAAGACTGTGAGCCCCACATGGGACAACCTGATCATCTTGTATCGCCCCCAGCGCTTAGAACAGTGCTTTGCACATAGTAAGCGCTTAACAAATACCATCATTGTTATCTTTTAGACTGTGAGCCCACTGTTGGGTAGGGACTGTCTCTATATGTTGCCAACTTGTACTTCCCAAGCGTTTAGTACAGTGCTCTGCACACAGTAAGCGCTCAGTAAATATGATTGATTGATTGATTGTAACCTCCCCAGCATTTAGAACAGTGCTTTGCACATAAGTGCTTAATAAGTGCCATTATTATTATTACCCCAGCACTTAAAACAGTGCTTAACACATAGTAAATGCTGAACAAATACCATCATTATTACAACAGCTGTAATACTATTTCTAAGTGCTTACTGTGTGCAGAGCGCTATATTCAGCACTTGGGTGAGTAGAGTGAGCAGACATGATCAATCAATCAATCAGTGGTATTTACTGAGTGCTCATTGTTTGCAGAGCTCTGTATTAAGCATTTGGGAGGGTACAATTCAGTAGACTTGGTAGATTATTCCCTACCCCGTGTAATGCTTGACCTCAAGGAGTTTCTAGTGTAGAGCAGAAGGCAGACCCTAAAATAAGATAGGAAATAATAGAGAATAGAGATATGTCTATATGGGCAACGGGGAATTGTGCATACACAAGAGCCTTTGCTTCCCTTGCTAAGCCGCTGCCATCCCCTGCCCCATCCCTGCCCTATCCTGGCTACCTAAGACCAGGAATGCAGGCTGCTGGATTGATCTAGGCTAATCTAGTTGCTGATTCCCGAGAGATGTTTCCCCCAAGGTCAAGATCAAGGCTGCTGTGGAGACGCTCGGACTGCCACTGACCCTGAAATCTGTTCATTCATGAACTAAACCAATCCCAGGATTTTCATTCCAGCGTTTTCTTCAAGCGTGAAATCCATGATAATTTGTCTCTTTAAAGAAAAGCTGCTGAAATGCAGAATCTGCTCTTTGGTGTGGGATAACATGAACACACCAGAAGACAATCCCGAGAAATATGCAGCCAACACATGGTTGATATGACTGGCTTGCTGAGTTCATTCCAACCGTGAGCTGTAAGTGCTTCTACTCAAGTGGAAAGAAAACCCCCTTTTTCATGAAAAGCTCATGAAATTGAAGCTTTAAGTGCCGTTCGGCTGCGTTTCATGGTTGGCAATGGAACAAGAATCTCGTTCTCCTAATTTTAGATGGAGAATCTGAAAATATTTCCTCCATTTTGTATGTTTTCTATTGGCCACACTTAACAGAACCCTCTGGTGATTGTGGATGGGACCAAGGGGGCAATATGCTGTCTCTCTCTGTAGCTTATATATTGTTAGAAAGGTCCAGGCTTCTCTCAGGGATAGAAAGGATCATCTCTCCTTGAAAAAGTGTGGATACCTGGACCTGAATAAGCAGGTGGGAGACATCTCACTGAGTCAGCTCTCCACAGAGTCAGTTGATTCTGGCTCTTAAAATCCAAGTAACAAGTCCACCTTAAAATAACTCCTAATGCCTGCCAACTCCTCCAGACTTCTACAGATCATTCTATCACAAAGAAACTTGATTGCTGCAAAGCTTGCTTGGGCTCGATACTCCAGGAAAAAAGTATCAGGCGGTGTCAGATTCCCTGAATAACCTAACAACTGCTCTGAGAGGGGAAAAAAGGCTCACCCAACAATCGTACACAAAGTTATATCTGACAAAGAGCATTCAGAAAAGACGTGGTGGGCCTTAAATAAAAGCAGTAGTGTTTATGCGTATGTTTAAATGTCAAACCTCTGGGAGAGGACCATGGTCAGGGAAGGTAGATGACAAACAATGGAAATATTTTATATTCAAGCTTCAGTCTTGAACTTATTCCCAGTGGTAACAGCCTCTAATAATCAGTTCTAAGAAGGAAAAAATAAACTCCATCTTCACAGAAAGCAACCACTGCCCTATCCAGACCAGTTTGGGAGACGATTGAATGAAAAATCTCACATGAGGAAAGCCAGGTCAGGAAGGGAGAACTACCACGAACTTGTAGCATTGTTTGCCGTAACTGTACGTGGTGGTTGCACAATTTACCAGAAATGAAAGCTCTAGCTGAACTTCCAAGAAGCTTCCTCACAATATTTCCACAGATGGCTGCCTTCAACTTAGAAAAACAAATAGGTTTAAGGCCCCTTGTTCTGTATAAGTCTGCTGAAGTAAAGATTACAGAGAAACAATATCCCGGCAGAAAAATCCTTCTGGGAATCTGGGCCCAAGCTTTGGAGCTCGATACTGATGTTCCAGTCCCAGCTTTAACATGGGCTCCACTGTGGTATCTGGATCAATCCTCCCACTTCTGTTAAATTTGTTAGTGTTTTCTGTGTGCTGAGCACTATTCTAAGTGCTGGGGTGGATACGAGACAATTACGATGGCATTTATTAAGCGCTTTCTGTGTGCAAAGCACTGTTCTAAGCACTGTGGACGTTACAAGGTGATCAGGTTGTCCCACGGGGGGCTCGTAGTCTTAATCCCCATTTTACAGTTGAGGTAACTGAGGTGCAGAGAAGTTAAGTGACTTGCCCAAAGTCACACAGCTGACAATTGGCAGAGCTGGGATTTGAACCCATGACCTCTGACTCCAAAGCCCGGGCTCTTTCCACTGAGCCACGCTGCTTCTCCAATCATGGAGATGAGCAAATGTGACAGAGTTTCTCTTCCACATGGGTTTAACAATCTGGTTGGTTTAGAGCTTAATGAGCTTGATTCTCATTTTTCATTTCAGGTGACGGCTACACCTGAGAACTTATGTACTATCTGTAATTTATTTATATTAATGTCTGTCTCCCCTTCAAGACTGAAAGCTCATCATGGGCAGGAAATGTGTCTATCAATTGTAGTGTACTTTCCCAAGTGCTCTGCACACAGTAAATGCTCAATAAATACTATTGAGTGTGAAGAGAAAAACTCTTCCCTTTTTTCTCCCACCCCTTACCCTCCTACTTGATCAAAGTCAGTAAAAATATAAAAAAGAGCAACTAACGTGATCAATGGATGAACTAGCTCTCAAGTAAGAATAGGCTTAAAGGGTTCAGACTTGGCAGTTGGGAACGATGGAGACTGCTAGTGGATGTGCCCAGTGCTTAGAACAGTGCTCTGCACATAGTAAGCGCTTAACAAATGCCATTATTATTATTATTATTATGTGACTGAAGGTGACAAAGAAGTGGTAAGAATGTGGGCAGAAAGAGCTTAGAACTGTTTCCCAAATCACCACAACTAATGGGCAACTTTGAAGTTAGAAGGTGAGTGGTTCAGTTCTCATGTGGCCTGGTAAATAATTGGAATAATCTGTGGTTTAGATTTGGACTGTCAATTTTTTTCCTTAAAAATATTATCCCTTACATCCCCAAATAAGTCTTTGGGCCCTCTTCAGTTTTCTCTCATTCCTTCATTCCTTCAATCGCATTTATTGAGCACTTACTGTGTGCGGAGCACTGTACTAAGTGTTTGGGAAGTATAAATTGGCAACATATAGAGACAGTCCCTACCCAACAATGGGCTCACAGTCTAGAAGGGGGAGACAGACAACGAAACAAGACTTGTGGACAGGTGTCAAGTCATAAGAACAAATAGAATTAAGGCTAAATGTACATCATTAACAAAATAAATAGAATAGTAAATATGTACAAGTAAAATAGAGTAATAAATCTGTACAAACATATATACACGTGCTGTGGGGAGGGAAAGGAGGTAGGGCGGGGGGGATGGGGAGGAGGAGAGGAATAAGGGGGCTCAGTCTGGGAAGGCCTCTTGGAGAAGGTGAGCTCTCAGTAGGGCTTAGAAGGGAGGAAGAGAACTAGCTTGGTGGATGTATGGACGGAGGGTATTCCAGGCCAGGGGAAGGACGTGGGCCAGGGGTCGGCAGCGGGACAGGCGAGAATGAGGTACAGTGACAGTACGGTCATTTTTTCATTTACTTGTATTAATGCCAGTCTCTCCATCTAGACTGTAAGCTCATTGTGGGCAGGGAACGTGTCTACCAACTGTTATATTGTACTCTCCCGAGCGCTTAGGACAGTACTCTGCACAAAGTAAATACCCAGTCAATACAGTTGATTTAATTCTCACTTCACCTTTTATACTAGTTAATGGCATAGTGTAACAATTTGAGGATTTTGGGGGGTAACAAATTAAATAAAAATAACTTTCCACCAGCCATCGAAGGATCTTTCATCTGAGGAAATCTAAGTTTTTAAAGCAATTTAATAGGATTTTTCCTCATTTGTTTTTACAGATGGGGAACATGAAGCAGGGAAAGATTAAAATACATTACTGTGGCCTCATAATGAGCACCTAGTAGAACCAAGACTAGGTCCTGGGACTCTTGACTGGTAGCTTTACACCTCACCCAGCGCCTCTCCTCCAAATGTCAAAGAACAGCCTACAAGGAGCACCAACATGATTACAATTGTTTCTCTTCATTCCCAATCCATGCAGGGAATGCCTACAGTCACATAATAATAGCAGGCTCATGATCAAGTGCCCATATTTACCATGGAATCATTCCATTCATTTTTATTTTTTCTAGCTATCCAGATTGTAACCAGGTTTGTATTGACTTTTTAAAGAGGCAATGCACATTTGCACAACCAAGAGCATGTGCTTGCTCTCTCTCTCTCTCTCACTCCCCCCCATGAATGTATAGGTGATGGGATTTGACTCTTTCAATGACTTTTTAAGAGAGAAAATTTCCAAACTAATTTTGCATGGTTTCCCCGTAACTTCAACAGCGAAACCACTAATTAAAGTAATGGGAATAGTGGATTTGGAAAGGACTAACCTGAGGAAGCCATGGAGCTGAGGTATGGAAACAGTGGATTCTGCTATGGAAATTCCAGCCCCAAGAGGACTCACTCACAGAAAGTCTAGGCAACCCCGATTCCCAGCCCTGATTTATGGTCTGTTCAACAGAAATATCTGGCTTCACGATTGCTTCTTTGGATTTACTTCATAGAGGTAGCAGCTCTAGGTCCCAAAGCAGTCGAGGAGAACTTACTCAGCAATCCTAGAGCATTTCTCAAAGTGCTTGAAAATCATTGTTATACAGTGTGTTCTACCGAGCAACAGAAACGGATGAAGAATTTATTCATTCATTCATTCAATTGTATTTATTGAGCGCTTATTGAGTGCAGAGCACTGTACTAAGCACTTGGGAAGCACAAGTTGGCAACATATAGAGACAGTCCCTACCCAACAGTGGGCTCACAGTCTAGAAGGTGGAGATTTATAAAATCGGTGTACGCCTACGCTAGGACTGACCAATTGTCAGACTGTGATGAAGCAGGGATGGGTAGCCAATAACCAAGTAGTAACAGTTATTTATGGAGTGGTCATTTGAGGCAGTGCACTATGCTGAGGATTTGGAAAGTATTGGATAAAGAAATGCTGTTCCCTGTTCACAAACCCTAAAGAAAACATAAAAGTATTGACAATCAGAGTGGTCATGTAAATAATTGACTAGACTATAAATTATACTATATGTACTATTGAATATAGTAGTATATGTAGTATTGAATATAGTATATACAGTATATTATAGTAGATGTAGCACTATATATACATATATATTTATACATGTGATGAAGTTAAAATAAAATGCAATAAATGATGGTATTTATGTGCTTACTATGTGCCGAGCGCTGTTCTAAGCACTAGGGTAGATACAAGGTAATCACGTTGTCCCATGTGGGGCTCACAGTCTTAATTCCCATTTTACAGATGAGGAAACTGAGGCAGAGAGAAGTTAAGTGACTTGCCCAAGGTCACACAGCAGACAAGTGGCAGAGGCGGCATTAGAACCCACATCCTCTGACTCCCAAGCCTGTGCTTTTTCCACTAAGCCACGCTGCTTCTCCGAGGTAGGTATAAATATGTTCACAAGTGTCAGAAAAAGAACTTGTCTGCAAAGCTACATGCCTAGTGCAAAAGGGCACAGGCTTGGGAGTCAGAGGACTTGGGTTCAAATTTCAACTCCACTACTTGCCTTAGACAAGTCGCTCAACTTCTCTGTGCCTCAAAAATCATCTCATATGTAAAATGGTGATTCCATACCTTTTCCCTTCCTACTTTGATAGTGCCCAAACTGAGTTTTTTTGTGTTTTTAGTACATCATCATCATCAATCGTATTTATTGAGCGCTTAAGTACAGTGCTTGTTACATAGTAAGTCCCCAACAAATACCTTATTAGCTTGTATCTAATCATTACTTAGTACAGTGCTTGGCCCATAGCAAGTGCTCAACAAAAACCATTTAAAAAACACCACAGTTATTATGTCTGAACCTCAGTTATCTAAATTTCATGATCAGGATTGTATATTGCCAGCTTGTAGGCTGAGGAGCAGCGTGGCTCAGTGGAAAGAGCACGGGCTTTGGAGTCAGAGGTCATGGGTTCAATTCCTGGCTCTGCCAACTGTCAGCTGTGTGACTTTGGGCAAGTCACTTAAATTCTCTGTGCCTCAGTTACCTTATCTGTAAAATGGGGATTAAAACTGTGAGCCCCCTGTGGGACAACCTGATCACCTTGTAACCTCCCCAGCACTTAGAACAGTGCTTTGCACACAGTAAATGCTTAACAAATACCATTATTATTATTATTATTATTATTCTTATTGTTAGGTGCTGGCATTCACCAGCCATACTTGATCAGAGCCACCTGTCCCATATTCTGCTCTCACAGTGTCCCAAGTAAGCCCTCAATAAATACTATTAATGGATTGACAAAGGTAACAGGATTCTGGGAGAAACAGGGAATGGGTTGCTCACCTCAATTTCCATAATAGTGTTTAAGCATGTGTCATCTAACATCAATCAATCAATCATATTTCACACTGTGTGCAGAGCACTGTACTAAGCATTTTGGAGAATACAACAGAGTTGGTAGACTTGCTCCCTGCCCACCATGATTAATAACCTTTCCCTTCTACAACTCTTTTTCCTTTAGTACCCTATTATGAGCCTCTTTTTCCCAAATTTAACTACCACCTACTTGTGGAAATGAACTCATAGGTTAGCCAATGATTGGGGGAAGAGTAAGAGAACGTTATATTGAGAGGGACTCTTTTCCTTTTCCAGACATGTTTTGCAGGAGGAGGGTAAACATTTCGAGAATGTAAGCCCGCTGTGGGCAGGAGATGTGCCTCTTAATTTCTGTATTGTACTTTCCCAAGTACTTAGTACAGTGCTCTACACACAGTAAGTGCTCAGTAAATATGATTGAATGAATGAATCAATCAATCTCTCTCCTCCTCGATGCCCTTAACTCAGCCACCTCGTACGTCTCTAGTATCCAGAACTCAAATGGGAAATTCCCCGGGTGATGCAGGGAGGAGGGAAGAGAGAGTAGAGCAGGCTGGGGAGCACAGAGCCACAGTGTGTAGCAATGGTAGTAACAGTACTGAAAAGCAGCATGGCCTAGTGGAAAGAGCATGGACCTGGGAACCAGAGGACCTGGGTTCTAATTCTGGCTCTTCCACTTTGCTGTGTGACCTTGGGTAAGTCACTTCACTTCTCTGTGCCTCAATTCCCTCATCTGCAAAATGGGGATTCAGTATCTGTTCTCCCTCCTACTTAGACTGTGACCTGATTATCTTGTATCTACCCCAGTGCTTAGTAAAATGCTTAGCACATAGGAAGTGCTGAACACATACCATAGTAACGGGCTCTAGACTATGAGCCCGTTGTTGGGTAGGACCGTCTCTATATGTTGCCTACTTGCACTTCCCAAGCGCTTAGTACAGTGCTCTGCACGCAGTAAGTGCTCAATAAATATGATTGAATTAATGAATTATTATTTATTAAGCGCTAATTGTTTGCAGCGTACTGCACTAAGCCCTGGGAGAGAATACACAAGTGGGAATTAGAGATGGTCCCTATCTCTCTGAGGGCTCATAATCCGAGTTCTGGGGAATGTTTCTAGCTCTCTAGTGTCCATGCGGAATTGTAGATGAAGGGACAAGAGACTTTTGTCTGGCTCAAAGACGGCCTGGGCCCAAACCTGGATGATGTGGAGGAATTAGCGAGAGTCCTCTATGTACCAGGAGGACACATGCCCCTGAAGGGGAAGAGCTGATATGGCTGTCAAGTTGAACACCTTTTCCCTTCACAATTATATTTCCTCTGAGATAGCTTGAGGGAAGCTGTCATAAGTCAAAAGTGACTGAAAGGATTTCTTACAATGTGTCACTCCACCAGCTCTGGGAATCACCTTTCGTTGGAGACCCTAATTGGAAAACTCCAACCCCAGAGTGGTTTTAGTTCTGAGATGAGTCACTGAAAATAGCTAAGGCAGAGGGTTCTGTAACATGAAATACATCGTTCACTAACTCAGAACTGGAGAACAGGTAATGGGATAAAATGTGTAAGACACACTGTAGCTAGTGAATCTTCTTGCTGAAGAACATAGCATGGAACAAATACGTTCCTGTTCTCTCTCCTAGGAATTCATTAGCTCCATTCTGGCCTCCAGAGAAATAAAAAGCATAAATGGTAACATAGCGTCTTGCTCTTGTGAACAGTAATGCAGTGCGACATAGGCCGGGGTCATAAATGCAGTCCACGCAAAGCGTAGGTGGCAGATCCAGGTCTTTGACTTTTATTTTCTAACCACTCCCTCCCAGAGTACCGAAAATAAGAATCAGTCTTTGGGCTTCTGCAATACAGAGCCAGTCCTCTGACTACTTTAAAGGAACGAGCACGTTTTTAGGAATCCAGGAATGATTACGTTAGAGGAATGAATAAAAAATCATTTTGCATGGGTTTCTCCATTTTACCTCATTTTGCCCCATGATTTTTCCTTCAAGTCTTATGCTGTTTGGCAGTTTGTGTGTGATGTGAAATATATGGGGTTTCAGGAACAAAGAATAATCACCCTATCCATCAGACTTTTATAGAATTCACATCAGAAGTGTAAGTGTCTAAGCTGGCTGGGGTCTCTTTGTCAGCTTGAGTACTGCTATCCAGGAGAAGAGGGCACCTTCACAGTAGGGCTACTTGGAGTAGGGGGAAGGATGAAATTGGGGGAAGGAAGTGGGGAGAGGAACCAGAGTATAAATAGCACACTGGTGAATGCAGTAGAACCCTTCACGTTTTCAGACTTCACAGATATTGACCCACTCAAAAGGCCCAAGTGCTTGTCACATAGGCAGAAAGAGAAACACTTCTCATCTTAAATTTCAAGATAAACATTCATTCACTGAGTCCTGTTCTTCTCAATCCTGACTGTCATAAGCGACTGTATAAATCCATGGGTGTAAGGACATAATGACATCAACTCCTTCCCTCTGACCCCATGGGCCCTCAGATGAGTGCTCTGCACACAGTAAGCGCTCAATAAATACGATTGAATGAATGAATGAATGAGGCAAGGTCCAGGGTGGGGAGTAAGTATGGTGTGTGTCATGCAGAGAAAAAGCCTTTCCTTGGCTGTAATGGTGGCTGGGGTGAGCACGTTTTCATCTGGGGAAAGATTCTGAGGGCCACCCCCTCTATGAATCAGTCGATCTATAGGTGGCATTTATTGAGCACTTACTGGGTTTCAAATGCTGCTCTAAGCACTTGGGACAGTTCAACAGAAGCAATACACCCTCTCCCTACCTTTACAACCTGAAAACTAAATAAATCAACCAGTGTTATTTATTGAGCACTTACTATATGCAGAGCATTATACTGTTTTGCGATCACAATAAGATAGAATTGGTAGACACGATCCCTGCCACAAAAAAGCTTATAGTCTAGAAGGGGAGAGAGACATTAAATTACAGCTAAGGGAAATGGCAGGATATAAGTTAATGTATCCCCTTTTAGGGTTGCACCTGGTGAGTTTCCAGTACTCCTCCAGTCTAGACTATGGGAGGGAGAGTCAAGCAGAGGCCTGTCCATTCCATTCTTTGAGCAGTGGCTAGCAAGTGGAAGGCAATCTGCTACAAGTCAAAACTCCCAGACTGAGGCACAGAAAGGTGACTTACCGAAGGTCACATAGCCAACAAGTAGTGAAGTCAGGATTAGAATCCATAACCTTTGACTCTTAGGGCTATGCTCTTTGTACTAGGCCACACGGCTTGTCAAATCACATCTCCTCCAAGAGGCCTTCCCTGACTAAGAATTCAGTTTCTCCTACCCATTTTCTCTCTCAGAGGGAGGGAGAGTCAAGCATAGGCACACCCTCTCGGCGTGGCTTAGTGGAAAGAGCCCGGGCTTGGGAGTCAGAGGTCGTGGGTTCTAATCCCGGCTCTGCCACTTGTCAGCTGTGTGACCTTGGGCAAGTCACTTAATTTCTCTGTGCCTGTTACCTCATCTGTAAAATGGGGATGAAGACTTTGAGCCCTGGGTGGGACAACCTGATTACCTTGTATCTTCCCCAGTGCTTAGAACAGTGTTTGGCGAATAGTAAGCACTTAAGAAATACCATTATAAATTATTCCTAGTTTGGGAAATGGCTAGCGAGTGGAAGGCAATCTGTTACAAGTCAAAACTCACCTGTGCTGGGCAGCAGCGGTATGGGAGTGAGTCGAGGACGGAGACTCAAGTTTACTACGTGCAAGGAGGCAGTGGTAAACCACATCCGTGTTTTTACCAAGAAAACTCTACGGATGCACTACCAGAGCGATTGCTGATGGAGGTGGGGTGTTCTGGGAGAGATGAGTCCATGACATCGCTACGGTTCGGAGACGACTCGACGGCATAAGACAAAACAAGACAAGGTTATGTATAGAAGTGTTGGGCTGAGGTTGAGATGAATTTCAAGCATTTAGGCTACACATCTGGGTGGATAGGTGATGTAGATGGAGAAACTGAAAGCTTAATCAGGGAAGGCCTCTTGGAGGAGATGTGATTTGACAAGCAGTGTGGCCTAGTATTCATTCATTCAATCATATTTATTGAGCACTTACGGTGTGCAGAGCACTATACTAAGCACTTGGGACATACAAGTTGGCAACATATAGTAGAGCATGGCCCTAAGAGTCATAGGTCATGGATTCTAATCCTAACTTCACTACTTGTTGGTTGTGTGACCTTGGGTAAGTCACTTAACTTCTCTGTGCCTCAGTTCCCTCATCTGAAAACTGGGGATTCAACACCTGTTCTCCCTCCTATTTAGAATGTGAGTGCTATATGGGACCTGATTATCTTGTGTCTACCCCAGCATTTAGTGCAGTGCTTGGCACGTAGTAAGTGCTTAACCATTACCACAGTTATTTAAAATGGGTTTGAAGGTGTGGAGAGGGTTGGTCTGTCGGTCCTTGCTGCCCATCTCCTCAAGAAGAAGCTCACCTCAGGAGTGGAAGACAGGAAGAGGTCTAGCTTCACAGGATTTAAGACACTGAGGAAACTGAGGCAGTGTGGACCAAAGGCAGCCCTGCCTGGAGCAGAGGGGCCCTGAGATACAATGCCTCCTGCAACGATGCTGTGATTGCATTACTGTGGTAATTTTGTTGAACTTCACATGTCATTCTTTTCCATTGGGTCTGTCCTTCCTTCCTTTAGATGGTGAGTCTTTTGTCGTCCAGAGGCTGGGTTTAGATCAACCTTCATGGATTTTTCCCAGGGCTTGATATAGTGCTTTGCACATTTTAAGGGCTTCATCCATGTTAGTGCAATTACTACCACTGTTGGGACAATGTAGTACATGCCTTTCATCTAGATAATTTTTTTCAGTACAGTAATTGATTTTTATTTAGCGGTGGAGACAGCCTATACAACAAGCCTGGTCTGAAAGTAGTAGTAGTAGTAATAATAATAGTATGTACTAAGTGTGCTTATAATAATAATAATAATTTTGGTATTAGGGTTAAGCGCTTACTATGTGCAAAGCACTGTTCTAAGCACTGGGGAGGATACAAGGTGATCAGGTTGTCCCATGTGGGGTTCACAATCTTAATCCCCATTTTACAGATGAGGTAACTGAGGCCCAGAGAAGTGAAGTGACTTGCCCAAAGTCACACAGCTGACAAGCGGTGGAGCCGGGATTTGAACCCGTGACCTCTGACTCCAAAGCCCGTGCTCTTTCTACTGAGCCACGCTGCTTCTAAGCATTATATAAGGAACTGGGAAGAATTACACAAGTGAGAATGAGAAACAGCCCCTTGGCCCCAAGGGGCTCACAATCTATGAGTAAGATGAGGAGGAATTTGGTGACAGACACATAAAGAAAGATGAAAACACTAAAATTCCCCCTCGAGACTACAAGCCCGTGTCTTCCAACTCCATATTGTACCCTCCCAAGCGCTCTGCACATAGTAAACACTCAATAAATTCCATTGATGCTGCTGATGATAAAACAATATGCGACAAGGGTGAGAAATATTTGACCAGAGCCATACAGCATTGTGATCATCATCATCAATTGTATTTATTGAGCGCTTACTATGTACCGAGCACTGTACTAAGTGCTTGGGAAGTACAAATTGGCAACACAATTGTGATAGAGGAGCAGAGCTTCTATCTCCTAATGCCCCAGTTCAAGAGTCAAACTACCGCATCTGAAGCCACAGCTATGGCCTTCCAACCATCTGATGGTTGAGAAGGTCACACACAATAATAATAATAATGGCATTTATTAAGAGCTTACTATGTGCAAAGCACTGTTCTAAGCACTGGGGAGGTTACAAGGTGATCAGGTTGTCCCACGTGGGGCTCACAGTCTTAATCCCCATTTTACAGATGAGGTAACTGAGGCACAGAGAAGTTAAGTGACTTGTCCAAGTCACACAGCTGATAAGGGGCGCAGTTGGGATTTGAACCCATGACCTCTGACTCCAAAGCTCATGCTCTTTCCATTGAGCAACGTTGCTTCTCAAATAGCCGGAGATTCATTGTCCTCATATCTGGAGAAAGGGTTAAAGGGAATCCGAGTGGTGTGGAGTTGGGCAACCTCTCTCCCATACAGAGGACCCTGACTGACAGGTGTTGGGGCAAGGATTTGGAAAATAACCCAGCTTGGCTGCCTGTAAAATTCTAAAATGGTCCTGTTAGGGTCACTATTGTCTTGCATCTCCCCCTTCTAGACTGTGAGCCCACTGTTGGGTAGGGACCATCTCTATGTGTTGCCAACTTGTGCTTCCCAAGCGCTTAGTACAGTGCTCTGCACACAGTAAGCTCTCAATAAATACGATTGATTGATCTGTGGACACAGCTGAGGCTGCATTCCTGCTTTTAGCCCAACAGTACCATCTGCATGGCCAGCTTCAGAGTCAGAGAACCAGGGACCGCAAAAACAGGGAGGAGAATGCCTATGCGTTTAGCATTTCTTCTAGACTGTGAGCCCGCTGTTGGGTAGGGACCGTCTCTATATGTTGCCAACTTGTACTTCCCAAGCGCTTAGTACAGTGCTCTGCACACAGTAAGTGCTCCATAAATACGATTGAATGAATTTCTGTATCCTTCACATTCATGCATTTATGCCCATTCACCACAGTTTTGTAGAACGTAGGTTTAACTGCATATTTAATAATTTAGTCTCCTTCACCCTGATATTCATGCTACTGTTCTCTCATTTTTTTTTTGGATGCTATTTGTTAAGTGCTTACTATGTGCCAGGCTCTGTACTAAACTCTGGGGTAGATACAAGCTAATCACGTTGGACATAGTCCCCGTTCCACGTGGGGCTAACAATCTTAATCTCCATTCTACAAATGAGGTAACTGAGGCATGGAGAAGTTAAGCGACTAGCACAGATCACACAGCAGACAAGAGGCAGAGCCGGGATTAGAACTCAGATCCTTCCGACTCCCGGGCCCATGCTCTAGTCACTAGGCCAAGATGTTTCTCCTTGCTCTTCCGCTTGCTCCCACTTTTTGTAAATAATTTATGGCTGTCTGGAAACCTCCTTTCAATTGTAAGCTGCTTGAGGAAAGGGCATGTATACTTTGCTTCTCTTTTACTGTCCCAAGTGCGTGGTAGTTGTTCTGCACTTTGCAGGCACTCAAATGATGCCATGGATTAAGGATCCAGGTGATGAGTGACAGCTGTGCAGTCAGTACACACATAATGGATGTTTTGGATAGGTTCAGTGTTTTTGGATAGAATTAGGGAATGTTCTTCCAACAACGCACATTTATTTGGGTAGAACACAACACGTTATCGGAAGAAATAGTGTGCGGGGTAGTGGGTTGGTCAAAACATGAGCATCAAAGGCAAACTTTCCCTAGCACCAGGTTCATCAAGAAAATAACCTTCATGTTATAGGAGGACTGCCTGCACACTTTTCCTCCCTGTTCTCTTCCCCCTCCAAGAAAAAAAGAGTGGTCCTGCATAGTGGGGCCCCATCTCTTGCATCTCAACACCTTTAGCCACTACCACCACCACAATCTCCCAGTTATTTGGAGAGGCTGACGGTGAGCAGTCCTGCTAGGAGAAGAGGATAGACAGGGAGGAAGGCATGCCATGATCCAGGAAGCAGTATTTCTGGAGAAGATGTTAAATGAAAAAGCTATCTCCCTAGGAAAAGCAGGAATCTTAAATTATCTAGGCAGAAAGGGACAAATAAACCCCACCTTGACTGCAATGTTAGTAATAAAACACCATCATTTTACACTGAAATGGATTTTGATCCTTACAACTGATTTTGCTAATCTATGCAATGAACTGGTATTTCTTCTAAAGAGTATTAACGCACCAAGTATATGTCTAGATGGAATAATGTAAAGCAGATTAAAAAAAAAACAACAATTGAATTTCCAGATGTTCAGCTCCAGCTCTGGCACCCTCAAAGTCACTGTTCTAGCCAATCTGATACTGACTGTTCTTCAGAGCTACATTTTGACTTTAAAATGTTAAATGATAAGAAGAAGAATGATAGTTTGTGGAATTCGCGAAGCGCTCTGTGCCAAACATTGTATGAAGTGTTGGGATATATACAAAATAAAAAGGTCAGGCAGAGTCACTACCTCACATGGGCCTCACACTCTAAGTAGGAGGGAGAATAAGGGTTGAATCTCCATTTTACAGGTGAGGAAACTGAGGCCCTGAGAAGTTAAATGACTGGCCCAAGGTCACACAGCAGGCTGGGATTAGAACCCAAGACTTCCAGGCCCTCTGACTCCCAAGGCCTGTAGTCTTAAAAGCATCAGGTAGACCAAACTGGCATTTGGTAACGTGGAATGGACAGCCTCCTTAAGAAAATAGGCTCTGAGAGATCAGTAGCAACAACATTGAATGGCTCCAATGCGCAGGACACTGCAGAAGGAGACTGGAGAGCTCTCTGCCCTCAAGGAACTTACAGTCTTATTGACAAATATATCATAAGTAAAAGCAAGAGAATAGAAATAAAAATAGATAAAAATGGTTGACAAGGAAGATAACAAATATATAGATAAATACAAGAGTGCAGGAGAGAATGTCACTTGTACCAGCATAGACAGTATTTGAGTGTCTATTGCATGCACAGCACTGAACTAGAGGCCCTTGGGAAATAAAAGAAGTAAAAAACAAGTTTCTTCAAGAAATTTACCAACTGTGTCCAACCCGACTTGCTTGTATCCCAGTGCTTAGTATAGTTTCTGGTATGTAGTAAGCGATTAACAAATACCATAATTAAATCTAACGAAGGTGACAGGCATATATTGATGAATACACTTGGGAAGGTGCAGAATTAATCAGGGGAAGTGGTGTCTTCTGAGAAGGACCTAAAAGTAGAGAAAAGGACCTGATTTGGTGAAGGCAAAGCCCGTGGAAATGAATGAGCAATGAGGGTGATGATAGGAGAATCAACAGCAAGGGACAGTGAGGATTTGGTTAGTTTATGAGTAGTGCTGACCATGAACCTGAATGTAGAGTGAGATGTGATCGAATAGATAAGAGAGAGCTAGCTGCTGGCCAAAATGCTTTGGTGAAGCAGTAAGGATGTATTGGAGATTTGCAAAGAGGTAAGTGATATGTTTCAAACATACGGGAGAAGCAACGTGGCCTAGTGGATAAAGCACAGGCCTAAAAATCAGTAGGACCTGGGTTCTCATCACGGCTCCACCACTTGTCTGCTGTGGTGTGACCTTGGGCAACTCACTTAACTTCTCCATGCCTCAGTTACCTCATCTGTGAAATGGGGATGTGGGGCACGGACTATGTCCAACCTGTTTGGCATTTGCCTACCCCATTGCTTAGTACAGTACCACGTAGTAAGAGCTTAAACAATACCATTAAAAACAAACAAAACCCTACAAGTGTTTTAAAAAATGAAAGGTGCGATTGAAAGGAGGCATTTGGAAAGTAAGAAAGAGTGGAGCTTATGAAATGGGGAACGTGGTGGTATGTCAGGAATGTTGGGAAAGGTAGAAAAGGGAGAAGGTTTAGGGGAGAAGATGAATTCAGTGTGGGATCTAGTAGTAATAATAATAATGATGGTATTTGTTAAGCGCTTACTATGTGCAAAGCACTGTTCTAAGTACTGGGGAAGTTACAGGTGATCAGGTTGTCCCACCGGGGGCTCACAGTTTTAATCCCCATTTTACAGATGAGGTAACTGAGGCACAGAGAAGTGAAGTGACTTGCCCAGAGTCACACAGCTGACAGTTGGCAGAGCCGGGATTTGAACCCATGACCTCTGACTCCAAAGCCCATGCTCTTTCCACTGAGCCATGCCAGGGGAACACATACTGAAGGTAGAAGGAAATGTGACCTTGTAGTACAAATGAGGTCAGGACTGATGACATCGATTTAGAACTCAATTGCAAAGACGGTAGTTGAAACTACCTGTAGTCCAGCAGATGAACTCTTCCAGAATGTGAGAAAGCTCACTGTGGCAGGAAACATGTCTACGACCTCTGTTATATTGTACTCTCCCAAGTGGTTAGTACATTGCTCTGAACACAGCACTCAGTAACTATGATTGAGTTACCTTACCATCTTACCTCCTTCTCTTCCCCACAGCACCTGTATATAAGTATATATGTTTGTACATGTTTGTACATATTTATTACTCTATTTATTTTACTTGTACATATCTATTTCATTTTATTTTGTTAGTATGTTTGGTTTTGTTCTCTGTCTCCCCCTTTTAGACTGTGAGCCCACTGTTGGGTAGGGACTGCCTCTATATGTTGCAACTTGTACTTCCCAAGCGCTTAGTACAGTGCTCTGCACACAGTAAGCGCTCAATAAATACGATTGATTGATTAATTGATTGAGTAGATGGAGAAGAGTAGAGAACTCCAAACTAAACCTTAACAGACACCCCCGGTTAAAGGCGAAGAGAGGAGGAAAATCGTGAAGTCATAAAAGGGTCAGGCAGTGAAAGTGGCCAATATGACAGTGGAGCAGTGCTCTTTCCTGTCTGCAGCGTGGGAGAGCGTGCCAGTTGCGCATCATACATCTCGACAATAGCTCCATGCACAGCAAGTCAGTCATTAGTACTTGTTGAGCACTCAATTTGTACTTCCCAAGCGCTTAGTACAGTGCTCTGCACATAGTAAGCGCTCAATAAATACGATTGATTGATTAGTTTGTGCAGAGTACTGTACCAAGCGCTTGGGAGAGTACGATGTAACAGACACATTTCCTGCCCAATGAGTTTACAGTCTAGAGGGGGACTGCCAACACTCTCTTCTTAAAAGTCATAATAATAATAATAATAATAATGTACCAAACACTGTTCTAAGCACTGGGGGGATACAAAGGTAATCAGATTGTCCAACGTGGGGCTCACAGTCTTCATCCCCATTTTACAGAGGTAACTGAGGCCCAGAGAAGTAAAATGACTTGCCCCAAATCACACAGCTGACAAGTGGTGGAGCCGGGATTAGAACCCACAACCTCTGACTCCCAAGCCCGTGCTTTTTCCACTGAGCCACACTGCTTCTCTAAGTCTAGAACTTTAGTCTAGTTTAAGTTTAGAACTTAGACTAAGACATGTTCTGGTGGAATCTAGATTCCTTTCATGAGCAAAGTGTTCTGAAAAACAGAGCACAAATGACAGAGTGCCTCAAGTCAGTATTAAATATTATAGGGAAATATGAGCAATCACAATAACTATGTCTTCAAACATTTGGGACGATGAGAAATTTGAGGCAGAATCCCCATGAGTAAGTCAGGACATTTAAGATTCTCTTTTGTCAGCCTTATTTATTTATCAAAACTTGGTTTTTTTAATTTCCTTGTTTTTCTTTTGGAGAATGTCCGAATTTCAAAAATTGAATAATCTTTTAAACCTCTGCTATTAATAGAGATAGGTAGTTGAATCATCCAATGTTCTATTGGTCGCCACTGACCTATATTGAATGGTGAGCTTGATTCTTTACCTGCTCATATTTGAGCATTCTTCCCTTCTTATCCATCAAGTGCCTTCCCTTCAGGAGTTTTCCTTGATTCACTTTAGTTCCTCAGTTGACAGTGGCTTGTCAGACTTAGTTTCATTGTTCCTACTCTTTATTTTAACTCGGCTGGAAATTTTATCCCAGGGTTTTTAGGAGAGGAAAACACTCCAAAAGCCAGATTTCTTTTTCTTCCCTGATCTAGTCATAGACTCACTGTGAGGTTCCTTCTTTCTGCGCCCTCTCTCATCTGCCCTTTCCCAAATACTGGCGGGAGAGCCTATGAATTCTCACCGAATCTAAGGTTCCCACAGCAGTAAAATGTCCACCTACAAGTTTCTTAGATTCAGTAATTTTGGAGTGTGGTTGCCTTTTCAATACCATATTTATCCTCTTAGCTCATCAAAGAAGCTCCTCATCATTGACTTTAAAGCACTCAATCACCTTTCCCTATCCTACCTCAACTTGGTACTTTCCTTCTGCAACCCAGCCCACACACTTCGCTCCTACTCACTGTACCTCGATCTCATCTATCTCGCTCACATCCTGCCTCTGGTCTGGAATATCCTGCCTCATATCTCCATATCTCATATCTCATATCTCCATATCTCATATCTGCCTCATATCTTTTAGACTGTGAGCCCACTGTTGGGTAGGGACTGTCTCTATATGTTGCCAACTTGTACTTCCCAAGCGCTTAGTACAGTGCTCTGCACACAGTAAGCGCTCAATAAATGTGATTGATTGATTGATATCTGACAGACAATGACTCTTACCCCCCTTGAAGATCCTTATACTGAAAGCACATCTCCTCCAAGAGGTCTTCCCTGATTAAGCTCTCTTTTCCTCTTCTCCCACCCTGTCTGTATCTTCTTGACTTGCTCCCTGAATTCATCCCCACTGTACTCATTGGGAGAGAAAAATTCGTCTATATGTATATCTGTAATTTATTTATATTAATGTCTGTCTTCTAGATTGTAAGCTCATTGTGGAGAGGGAATGTGTCTGTTGTTGTGTTGTACTCTCCCAAGCACTTAGTACTGTGCTCTGCAGGCAATAAACTCTCAATAAATACCAATGACTGACTGGTATGTGAGTCCTTATTGTGTACAAAGCACTGTACTAAGTGCTTGTCTGCTGTGTGACCTTGGGTAAGTCACTTAACTTCTCTGAGCCTCAGTTACCTCATCTGTAAAGGGGGAATGACTGTGAGCCCCACGTGGGGCAACCTGATCATGTTATACCCCCCAGCACTTAGAACAGTGCTTTGCACATAGTAAGCGCTTAACAAATGCCATCATTATTATTACAATACAATAGATTTAGTAGGCATGTTCTCTGCCTGCCAGGCACTTACAGTCCAGAGGGGGAAACAGACATTAAACTAAATTATAGATAAGTCCACCTATGCTGTGGAACCATGGGTCGGGTGAATATCAAGGGAAAAATGTCTACTCTAGGGAATTTGAATCTTCATGATCCCTCAGACTCTGCTTCCGGGGCAGGAGTGGTGCTGCCATTGTGTCTTTTACACCACTGGTCATCAGCCTCCAACCCAAAACCCAAGTATCAACTTGTGTCAACATCCAAATTGAGAAGCGGCATGGCCTAGTGGATAGAGCAAGGGCCTGAGAGTAAAAAGGACCTGGGTTCTAATTCCTGCTCTGCCACATACCTGCTGTGTGACCGTGGGCAGGTCACTTAACTTCTCTGTGACTCAGTTACCTCATCTGTATAATGAGGATTCAAACAGGGACCCCCATGTGGGACATGGATTGTGTCCAACCTAATTAGCTTGTATCTAACCCAGGGTTTAGAATAGTGCCAGGCATATAGAAGCGCTTAACAAATACTATTTAAAAAATCCAAGTTGGTTCATTTTCATTCTTGTTTCACACATGTTTTCTGGTTATGAGTTGAGCATGGAAAACAGCAGTGGATCCAAAGCATTTATAAAATGTCAGTAAATCTGTTTGTTGCCCCTTGGATAGCCAGGGAAACTGTCTAATTTTCACCCATGTATTCTTTCCAGAGCTTAGTAATAATAATAATTTAATAATTTTGGTATTTGTTAAGCACTTACTATGTGCAAAGCACTCTTCTAAGCGTTGGGGAGGATACAAGGTGATCAGGTTGTCCCATGTGGGGCTCACAATCTTAATCCCCATTTTACAGATGAGGTAACTGAGGCCCAGAGAAGTGAAGCGACTTGCCCAAAGTCACAGAGCTGACAAGTGGCGGAGCTGGGATTGGAATCCATGACCTCTGACTCCCAAGCTCAGGCTCTTTCCACTGAGCCATGCTACCTCTCTTAATGCAGAGCTTTGCACCCAGCAAGGGCATAATAAATAATTTAATTAATTTAATGATGGCATTTGTTAAGCGCTTACTATGTGCAAAGCACTGTTCTAAGCGCTGGGGGGGGATGCAAGGTGATCAGTTTGTCCCACGTGGGGCTCACAGGCGCTTAGAACAGTGCTCAGTGCTTAGAACAGTGCTTTGCATATAGTAAGCACTTAAATGCCATTATTATTATTATTATTAATCCCCATTTTACAGATGAGGTAACTGAGGCTCAGAGAAGTTAAGTGACTTGCCCAAGGTCACACAGCAGACAAGTGGGGGAGCCTGGATTCAAACCTATGACCTCTGACTCCAAAGCCCGTGCTCTTTCCACTGAGCCACGCTGCTTCTCTATTACTATTACTACTATTACTATTCTTCTATTACTCCTCTTCCTCCTTCTACTCATCAGCTGGATTAGTTACATAAGCTGCGCATTCCATTGAAGCCCTGGTGTAGCTACCTTGCAGTTTCACAACCAGCAGTGACATACCCACCAGAAGTGTAGACAGGAGGGCAAAACAACTTCCCCTTGCCCTCTTGGAGTCTCCTTTTGCGTCTTTCTGAGGGACTGAAACAGGAGCCCCTGAAAGAGGAGTCGGGCCAGATTGTTTAAGATGGAGCCCAAGACCCTGAATGTCTCAGTTAAGCCCTTCTCTCTCCAGTTTCCAACCTCTGCAACAGAGTGTAACTCTTGTTTACTTCTCAGGACCTGGAGGTGGGAGTGAGTGAAGGGAGGAGGGAAGGGAAAAAAACATTACCCCTCCCTTCTCCTTCCTCTTAAGTGCACAGGGGACATAATTGCATTCCTCCATGGGTTTACAGCAGCCTGTTTTTCCCCCATCAGTGGGGGGAGGAGGGAAATCAGGTTCAATCTCCCTCTGGGAGTCCGAATAAGTGCTCTTGCTTCTGTAGCTGATTGTGTTTTTAGGATCTTTCCACTTTGCTGGAACCAAATTTAACAAGCTTCTGTCATACATATTAACTTTCTGCCTACTGTGGGGAGAATAGCTTGAGGTTGTGGAAAAATGCTGATATATTTAAAATAAAAAGAAAGAACCAGAATAACCACATAAATAAACCTCAGGGAATTTTAACCAATTGAGAGTTGCCAGCTTTCTTTTCAGCCAATCAAAATGCTGAATGCTGGATTTGGGAAAGGAACTGATTTTCTGCTCTGCGACACGCATGTTAACGGACCTATTGTTCTAATAATAAACCTATCCATTCAGGAAAAAATCCTATCTAAATCTCACAGAGAAAGCATGGACGGTGCCCAGGTTAGCGACAGGAGTGAACATTAGTGATCGGCTCCTGGCTTGCACAAACAGAAGGGCAGGGTTATTTGTAGACCACAATGAGAACTAAGAAAATGAACAGATGCCTGTAAAATGTCCAGTCCACTGAAAACCGTTGGCAATTACATGAAGCCCCCTTCCTCAAACCAAGATCAGGTTGCTCCCAAGTGAAGTCAAAAATAAAAACAAATTGATAATATCAAGGCCTCCCTTGGACCCATCATTTTCTTCTCTGCTGTTTGCAGAGACTAGGGGCCTGGGGTCTAGCGCACGGTGGCTGCCCTTCGAGAGTTGAGACAAGGTTGAGATAACTCTCCAGGCCAAAGAAACACAAAAAGACTTGTGTTTTGCTACATGTGAAACCTCAGTAATAACAAGAAAAGCAAGCGGAACGCCACTCTGGCCTCTGCCCAGCAAGGCAAACTCAGGAGCTTCAGAGAGGAAAACAACTCTCCTCACCCCTGCCCTTGATCTCCATTGGCAGCGTGCTCTCATGCGTCAAATGGAGAATCGCTCTACGGGAGCTTCTTGTTCTAATCTCTAATACGGTGGTTCCTTAAGTCACACTGAGGGAACACTGGAGTGTTCATTCAATCGTATTTCTTGAGTGCTTTCTGTGTTCAGAGCACTGTACTAAGCACTTGGGAGAGCACTATAACAATAGACACATTCCTTGCCCACAGTGAGCTTACAGTCTAGAGGGTTGATATTAATATAAATGAATTACAGATATAATAAATTACAGACTGGTTGCTCCAATGGGACCATTACCTGGAGCCCTGCCTTGGGAAAGGCCCCTAAAGTAGGATGACTAGACTCCTCACATTAGGTATATGGTCACATATTTGGGGGTTCTATAGCAGGATCTATTAAGGCATCTGCCTTTGGCTGCCATGGCTGAAGATCTCTCTCCCTTTCCTCCCCTCCCCCCAAATTTGGGGCTAACAGAAGTGAGTATGTAAGTTCCTTGTGGTCAGGAAACTTGTTACCAACTGTATCGTATCGTACTTTTCCGAGTGCTTAGTACAGTGCTGTGCTCACAGTAACCACTCAGTTAATACTACTGATTGATTCTCAGTGTGTATTGAATCTATAGCTTATGTTTGGGCTGTATCCTCCTCCTTGTTCCACTGGGCACCTCTGTTCTCTCCTTTCTTTGTTCCTTCTACTGCCTTCCTTCACTCTCAGTCTTTATTTCATTTTCTCTGTCACTCAGTGGTATTTATTGAGTGTGTACTGAGTACAAAACACTGTACTAATCACTTGGGAGAGTGCCTCAGTAGCTAAACACATGATCTTTGAGCCCACTGTTGGGTAGGGACTGTCTCTATATGTTGCCAATTTGTACTTCCCAAGCGCTTAGTACAGTGCTCTGCACATAGTAAGCGCTCAATAAATATGATTGATGATGATGATCTTTGGCTTATTTTTTCTTTTTTTTCTTGATTTATCTGTTTTTCCTACTTTTTTCAACCTATTTCCTGGAGACTCCACTCTCTCACCTCCCCTCTATTTTGCTGAAAATGCCATAGATAATTAAAGGCACCTCAGGGAAGAGCCCAGGAGACAAGGCCGGCTTCAGGCTGTAAGCAAGACAGCAGGCGCGTGGGCAAGATGGTTGGGAGGTAACTAGATGGCAGTGGGATAGCCTTGCAATTCTGAGAGGGTTTTCTCCTCAGAAGCTTTAAAGAATGGTCACTGTGACCGCTGCTAATTGTAGGTGGATTGCGTTTATCACTGGTTTCTCCGGGAGAATATTCTTGACAAAGGTTGGGACAGATTTTACAAATCTTTGGCGTGACATAATTATATTAAGCTGCATGCCTGGTGTGATGCAAGTAGTCCTTTGTGTGTATAAGTAGTCATTCAAGGGAGAGGGTGGCAAATTCATTCCCACTTCAGGATGACCTGAGTTCTAAAGCCAGCCCTGCCCAGAAGCCATGAACTCTCTGCTTGCGGGACTATTTTCTCCCCCTTTCTACCTTTCCTGCAGCAGTATTTCTAGATAGATATGAGACAATCCTTTCTTTGCCTCTGTAATGGAGAGACTAGGGCTCATGACTTTTCCTTATTGAATGGTCACAAAGATTTCAAAACAGACATGGAAAAAGAAACCAGTTCATGCTAAGCCTAGTTTCACTCTAAGGAAGCATACATTGAAGAGGCAATATAGCAGCGTGGCTCTGTGGAAAGAGCCCGGGCTTTGCAGTCCGGGGTCATGGGTTCAAATCCCGGCTCTGCCAATTTCAGCTGTGTGACTTTGGGCAAGTCACTTAACTTCTCTGTGCCTCAGTTACCTCATCTGTAAAATGGGGATTAAGACTGTGTTCTCCCTGTGGGACAACCTGATCACCTTGTAACCTCCTCAGCGCTTAGAACAGTGCTTTGCACATAGTAAGCACTTTATAAATGCTATTATTATTAATAATAATAATATAAAAATCATTTTAATAAAAATCTCTGTCCAAAACCATCCTGAAAACAGTATTCTGATAGCTTCTTAAAGTGCACCTTCTGAACTTTTGACCACATGTGAGAATTGGTTTACATTCCGCACGTCACTGTGTTTGGATGAAACACAAGTTCCACTTTCTGGGTAGTTTCCCCTTTCTTGTTTTCAAGCACTGACACAATGCTAGGTTTCTGTTTCCAATATGGCAACTGGAGGAGCATTCTCAAATCCCCTTTAAGACCTTTTTTCCTTTGACATTTGAAAAGTTAATAAAACTTTTCTAGCCGTACTGGGATTGCGACGGTTCCATTTTGATTTCTACAAAACTGATAGCTCAAGTCTTCAATTCTCTGACAATGTTCGCCTCTTTCTCGCACAGTAATGGATGGTTGATAGATGAAAAGAAAGAGTCTCATTAAATAGTGGAAACACGGACTCCACTTGTTTCAGTGCATTCCATGGGTTTCCTGAGTAAACATTTCAGAAAACCCCTTTAAGTTGAACCAAGTCTGAACCAGGCAGAGGGGCACAAAGAGGGCCTTTTAAGAGCCCAAGATAAGGAACTGAAAGCCCAAGAAAGAAAGCTGAGTCTCTGGGATTGCCTCAGTATGTTCAGTGCAATTTGAATCTGGGGCTTTGTATTCCCAGCACCGCAGCCGAAATAAAGATTTGGCTTTCTGACCCTCACAGCTCACAAATCACAATACACATTTTCTCCCGCTGATCACTTGAAGGTTGGAGGACATTTTGGAAAAAAAAAGATAATACAAATAATAATGGTATTTGTTAAGTGTTCGGTACGTGTCAAGCACTTGTCTAAGAACGGGAGTAGCTACAGGATGATCAGGTCTGACACAGTCCCTGTCCCATGTAAGCCTCACAGTCTAGGTGGGAGAGCAGGTATTGAAACCCTAGTTCACAGATGGGGCAGCTGAGGCACAGGGAAGTGAAGTGACTTGTCCCAGGTCACACAGCAGTCAGATGGCAGAGCTGGCATTAGAACCCCGGTTCTCTGACCCCCGGAACTGTGCCCTTTCCACTAAGCCAAGTTTTTTTCCCCAAAATAAACTGATGAAGACAAGAATTTCAAAAGAGGGACTGACAGGAGCACTTCAAGCCGACTGCCACAGTCCTGACATATCCCTGGCCTCTGCCCCTTCCCTGCTGCCCACTTGTCATCTTTACCGATATTTCCTTCACTATTATCCCTTTCCTTCAGTGCTTCCCTTCCACCACGATCCTCCTTTCATCTTCACCAGCCTCTACACCCAATTGAGAGTCTTTTAGACTGTGAGCCCACTGTTGGGAAGGGACTGTCTCTATATGTTGCCAACTTGTACTTCCCAAGCGCTTAGTACAGTGCTCTGCACACAGTAAGCACTCAATAAATACGATTGATTGATTGATTGAGAGCAGGCTAGGTTACCAGACAATCTGGTTATATAGCATTGCCTTTGATTTCATTGCTTGACTCATGCTTCCATAAAGGTCTAGGGGAATGATTGTCTGGAAGGAAATACATATACTGTTTCATATACATATTAAAACTATGAATTCTTCCAGTGGGAAGCAGCCTGACCTAGTGGGTAGAGGATAAACCACGGACAATGGAGTCAGAAAGTCATGGGTTCTAATGCCGGCACTGCCACGTGTCTGCTGTGTGACCTTGGGCAAGTCACTTAACTTCTCTGTACTTCAGTTCTCTCATCTGTAAAATGGGGATTAATAATAATAATGGTGGTATTTGTTAAGCGCATACTATGTGCCAAGCACTGTTCTAAGCACTGGGGGGATACAAGGTGATCAGGTTGTCCCACGTGGGGCTCACAGTCTTCATCCCCATTTTACAGATGAGGTAACTGAGGCTCAGAGAAAGTAAGTGACTTGCCCAAGGTCACACAGCGGACAAGTGGTGGAGCAGGGATTCGAACCCGTGACCTCTGACTCCTAAGCCCGGGATCTTTCCACCAAGCCACGCTGCTTCTCTGTTAAAACTGTGAGCCCTATGTGGGACAGGGACTGTGTCCAACCTGATTATCTTGTATCTACCCCAGTGCTTAGAACAGTGTCTGGCACATAGTAAAAACTTAACAAATATTATTATTATTATAATACACGGAGCTTATTTTTTGAAATCAGATAATCTCTTGGTTTCCCATCTGGCAGAATAGGGTGAATTCTTATATTCAAAATGGAAAACTGGCAACGCTTCATGTCTTGGAAATTGAAATTGAAATCTTGTTTCCACTTCTGTTCCACCCTTGTTTGCTCCTAACTATAGGGGCCGAAAAAGCGTGCCCTTTCTCGAATTCTGCTTTTTTAACCTGTGTCCCCTCACACCTGATGCGCTCTTTCATCTCAATTATGTACTTGAAAGTCTTTCGGAAAAAGCCCTGGGGGAACATATGGTTTCAACCGATTTAGCTGAACAAAATGCGTAGCCCCTAGAGAATCAGCCTTTTTCTAACACTGTATATTTTTATTTTATACCTGGGTGTCCATAATCATTATTCATACCATCTAGTCATTTTAGTGTCAACAAGTTGGTGTTTCAAGTGATGGGGCTTATGGGACAAAATGATCTATCCATATAAAAAAGAGTCGGGTAGGTTCATAATGAAAGACCCCATTGTAGGAAGAATAATTCTGTCAATTAGTGGTATTTATTGAGTAATTACAGGGTGCAGAGCACTGTACTAAGTACTTGGGAGAACACAATAAAACAGAGTTGGTAAATTGTTTCTACCCTAGCACTTCGAACAGTGCTTGACACATAGTAAGAAATTAACAAATACAATAATAATATGTTCCCTGCCCACAAGGATCTTACAGCCCATTTTCCTATGGTACCCAAGAACCCACTTGCTCTTACTTTACCAAATCTTCAAAAGAAAGTCCAATCAATACTATCACAGGCCGTTCACAGTAGTCATGAGTTAGCCTTCAAGCCAACTCAAAAACTTCTTGATCTAGAGTGGATTGAAACAAAATAATAATAACAACAATGATGGTATTTGTTAAGCGCTTACTATGTGCAAAGCACTGTTCTAAGTGCTGGGGAGGCTACAAGGTGATCAAGTTGTCCCACAGGGGGCTCACAGTTTTAATCCCCATTTTACAGATGAGGTAACTGAGGCACAGAGAAGCTAAGTGACTTGCCCAAAGTCACACAGCTGACAGTTGGTGGAGCCGGGATTTGAACCCATGACCTCTGACTCCAAAGCCCGTGCTCTTTCCACTGAGCCATGGGCTGGTCAGCCCTTTCTAAGGAGATTATTGCTGTCTACAATGAGTCACCTGGACAAAGAGGCCCAGAAGACCTCCAGAGACCCACTCCAAAAGATCATTTCAAGGTTTTCAGATACATAAAAAGGAACTTTTCCAGGAAAGGCAAGTAAGCTCGTTGGCCAAAAAGGGGGATTTTTTTTTTGATGTAAATATTACACATGCAAAAGTATCGCTGCAGGGGATTTTGTATATTTCACTGCATACACATCTCTATACCTCCTCAATCTCTGTGCATTCATCTTATCTGGAACCTTTTGTTTAATCATCCAGTGGTTAGGTTAAAGTTTCACTTCTTGAATAAGACTGTGCCTCCCTGCCTCCCTTGTTGTGCCTTCTGCCGGGTGGAAATTTTGACAGGTCTCTGAAAATTGTTTGCATTGTATTTTGGTATTCTTGAACTTGAGAAATCATTTCTCTCCCACCAAATTCTTAGTATGGCCACTGGAAACATTTGGTTCTCTTTTCTTTCACACAAAATTCTTGTTAAACACTTCTAAGGGCTTTAAAGGTTAAGGGCTATTTGTATTATTGTTGTTTTCAAAAATAGATACAATTCTTTTTTTTCAAAAGGTACGGTTCTGAAATTCACTCCTTGTTGTCGAGAGTCCTCACAACCCAGTGGTATCAGTTTCCCTCCTTCTCCATGGGGAAAGCACAGACCTGTGGGAAGTGAATTAGCCAGTCAGTGCATATTTTGGAGGGGCACAGGTGGGAATGACCAGAGGAAGACCAGAGAAGCAGCTGTGGCTTAGTGGAAAGATCATGGACACTGGAGTCAGAGGTCATGGGTTTGAATCCCAGCTCTGCCACTTAGCTGTGTGACTTTGGGCAAGTCACTTAACTTCTCTGGGCCTCAGTTCCCTCATCTGTAAAATGGGGACTAAGACTGTGAGCCCCATGTGGGACAACCTGATAACCTTGTATCTTCCCCAGCGCTTAGAACAGTGCTTTGCACATAGTAAGCGCTTAACAAATACCATCATCATTATTATTATTATTAAGTCTTCTGGGTTGTTTTCACAGTATTTGTTAAGTGCTTACTCTGTGTCAAACACTGTTAAGTGCTGGGGCAAGTACAGGTTAATTAGGTCAGACCCAGGACTCGGGGCCTCACAGTCTAAGTAGGAGGGAAAAAAGTTATCCCCATTTCACATTAGAAGAAACTGAAGCACAGAGAAGTTAAGCGACTTGCTTAAAGTGACACAGCATGCAATTGGCAGAGCCAGGATTAGAACCCAGGTCCTTCTGACTCTCGGTCTCAGGCTTTCTTCACTAGGTCATGCTACTCATCACAGTCAAGACTAAGGCCACATTGAAGTAGGCTTGGGCAAATCATAAACCTTGAAAATGTAGGAATACAATTTAAGAACACAAGAACAGATGAATTGCTACTTTTGTATACTGCAGTTACTGTGTTGACGCAAGACACAGTATAAAGTCTGGGGAAAGGCACAAAGATAATCATTTAAACACGATCGTTTGTCCATAAGAACCTCAATCAATCAATCAGTGGTATTTATTGAGCACTTACTGTGTGCAGAGCACTGTACTAAACTCTTGGGAAATTATAATACCATCAGAGTTGTTAGATGAGATTCTTTCCCTTAAGGAGCTCACAGTCTATGGGGGAGACAAAAGATTATTATTCCCCTCTAGACTGTGAGCTCATTGTGGGCAGGAATGTGTCTGTTTTTTGGTTATATTGTACTCTTCCAAGCCCTTAGTACAGTGCTTTACACTACAGTACTGTACCCTTATTTACTTGCTCAGTAAATGTGATTGAATGAATGCATGAATTATAGGGGAAATAGTGAACTCTAAAAGGTTTGGGGTAGGAGGGAGTTGATGAGACACACAAGGAAAGAAATGACAAAAATGAAGCAGCAATACCAACCATACAGTAATGACTCTGACAATAATAATAAGATCTGTATCCATTATTGTTAATCACCAATGGTATTTATTGACCACTTAGGTATGCAGAACACTGTACTTAGCGCTTGGGAGAATACAATATAGCAGTATTGTTAGACCAGTTCCTTGGCCATAACTAGTTTACAGTCCAGGGGAAGAAACTAAAGCAGCATCAGGTTTTTCTCAGCTCCAGCATAGTCTTCCTCACACGTTCTGGTGGTTGTTACGACTCTGCTGATCATCTACCTGTCTCACTGTTGCCGTTCAGTGCTTCTCCATGGTTTTGGCAGGTGGAGGGGGAGGGCGATATTCACTGGATCACGAGACCCCTACGGTCTACGCAGCGCACAATTCTGTCTCCCTCAGTACTAACAAGAAGCAGTGTGGCTTAGTGGAAAGAGCACGGGCTTTGGAGTCAGAGGTCATGGGTTCAAATACTGGCTCTGCCACTTAGCTGTGTGACTTTAGGCAAGTCACTTAACTTCTCTGTGCCTGTTACCTCATCTGTAAAATGGGGACTAAGACTCTGAGCCCCACGTGGGACAACCTGCTAACCTTGTATCTACCCCCAGCGCTTCTAGACTGTGAGCCCACTGTTGGGTAGGGACCGTCTCTATATGTTGCCAACTTGTACTTCCCAAGTGCTAAGTACAGTGCTCTGCACACAGTAAGTGCTCAATAAATGCGATTGAATGAATGAATGAATGCTTTGCACATAGTAAGCGCTTAACAAATACCATTATTATTATTATTGTTATTATTATAGGAACCAGGTGTTAGTGGCCCTAGCTGATATATGACCACAGGTTAGGGATGTGTTTGGCATTTAAATACTTACTATGTGCCAGGCACTGTTCTAAGAACTGGGGCAGATATAGGCTTAATTCCCATTTTACAGATGAGGTAAGTGAAACAACAGAGAAGTGAATTGACTTGCCCAGGGTCACACAGCACACAAGTGACAGAGCTGAGATTAGAATCCAGATCCTGGAGAAGCAGTGTGGCTCAGTGGGAAAGAGCCCGGGCTTTGGAGTCAGAGGTCATGGGTTCAAATCCCAGCTCCGCCACTTGTCAGCCATGTGACTTTGGGCAAGTCACTTCACTTCTCTGGGCCTCAGTTACCTCATCTGTAAAATGGGGATGAAGACTGTGAGCCCCACGTGGGACAACCTCATGACCTTGTATCCCCCCAGCACTTAGAACACTGCTTTGCACATAGTAAGTGCTTAATAAATGCCATTATTATTATTATTATTATTATTATCCTCCTTCTGACTCCCATTCACATGCTCTATCCACTAGACAATGCTGTGTATCACTAGTAACTTTCCCACTAGTAACCATTATGGAACTTTTGTCCATGACTTTATCCAGAATGCTGTTAGGTCTATTGATAGTTTCTTCCTGTACAACTTCGTGTGGTAAGGCATTCCATATGTTTATCACCTGCTGTGTGAGAAGTGTTTCTTTTGGATTATTTTTAACCTACCACCTTCTGGTTTCAGTGGGTCCCCCATTGCCCTGGTGTTGTGGGATTTGGAGAACAACACCACACCTTTGAAGATTTTATAAATGTCAAACATATCCCCTCTTAGCTCTTACATTTCACTCTGGAGATATGTACTCATATGGAAGCTTCTCTAACCCTCTAATCATTTTGACTGCCCTTTCCTGCACCATCTCCACCAAGCTAGCTCTCTTCCTCCCTTCAAAGCCCCACTGAGAACTCACCTCCTCCAGGAGGCCTTCCCAGACTGAGCCCCATTTTTCCTCTCCTCCTCCCCATCCCCCCTTCCCTACCTCCTTACCCTCCCCACAGCACCTGTATATATGTTTGTACAGATTTATTACTCTATTTATTTTACTTGTACATATTTACTATTTTATTTATTTTGTGAACGATGTGCATCTAGCTTTATTTCTATTTATTCTGATGACTTGACACCTGTCCACATGTTTTGTTTTGTTGTCTGTCTCCCCCTTCTAGAGACTGTGAGCCCATTGTTGGGTGGGGACCGTCTCTATATGTTGCCAACTTGTACTTCCCAAATGCTTAGTACAGTGCTCTGCACACAGTAAGTGCTCAGTAAATATGATTGAATCAATGAATCTCCAGCTTTGTTGCCCTTAAAATGCTGGGACACCACTACCTTCTCCTTTTTTCTCCTCCTTCCCCTCCTCCTCCATCAATCAGTTACTGAGCACTTACTACTATGCAGAGCACTGTACTAAGGGCTTGGGAAAATACAATGTAACAGAGTTGGTAGACACATTCATTCCTTGCCTACAGGAAGCTTGCAGTCTACTGGGGGGGTGTAGACGTTAATGTAAATAAATCAATTTTGGATATCAGCCAATCAGTGGTATTTATTGAGTACCTTCTTTGTGAAGAGCACTGTACTAAATACTTGGTAAAGTACAATACAACAATTATCAGACATGATCTCTGCTCAAAATGAACTTACGGTATAAGGGGAGACAGATATTAATATGAATAAATAAGCAATTTATAATATAATTTAAAGGTATGTACATTAAGTACTATTTGGCTGACGGGGGAGTGAATATCAAGTGGCGAATGAGTACAGATAAAAGTGCAAGAGTGATGTAGAAAGGAGAGTGGATGCAACCTTGGTGTCATCCTCAACTCCGCTCTCTCATTTACCCCACACATTCAATCCGTCACCAAAACCTGCCGGTCTCACCTCCACAACATTGCCAAGATCCACCCTTTCTTCTCCATCCGAACTGCTACCTTGCTGGTTCAATCTCTCACCCTATCCCGACTGGATTACTGCATCAGCCTCCTCTCTGATCTCCCAACCTCCTGTCTCTTTCTGCTTCAGTCTATACTTCACTCTGCTGCCCAGATTATTTTTGTATAGAGATGCTCTGGGCATGTCACTCCGCTCCTCAAAAATCTCCAGTGGTTGCCTGTCAACCTACGAATCAAGTGAAAACTCCTCACCCTGGGCTTCAAGGCTCTCCATCACCTCACCCCCTCCTACCTCACCTCACTTCTCTCCCTCTACAGCTCAGCCCGCACCCTCCACTCTTCTGCCGCTAACCTCCTCACTGTGCCTTGTTTTCACCTGTCCCACCATCGACCCCCAGCCCACGTCCTTCCCCTGGCCTGGAATACCCTTCCTTCACCCATCTGCCGAGCTAGCTCCCTTCCTCCCTTCAAATCCCTACTGAGAGCTCACCTCCTCCAGGAGGCCTTCCCAGACTGAGCCCCCTTTTTCTTCTTCTCCTCCCCATCCCCCTGCCCTACCTCCTTCCTCTCCCTACAGCATTTGTATATATTTGTAGATTTATTACTCTATTTTACTTGTACATATTTTCTATTTATTTTGTTAATGATGTGCATATAGCTATAATTCTATTTGTTAGGACGATTTTGACACCAGTCTACATGTTTTGTTTTGTTGTCTGTCTCCCCTTTCTAGACTGTGAGCCCATTGTTGGGTAGGGACCATCTCTATATGTTGCTGACTGGTACTTCCCAAGCACTTAGTACAGTGCTCTGCACATAGTAAGGGCTCAATAAATATGATTGAATGAATGAATAAATGAATGAGAGGGAGTAAGGGAAATGAGGGCTTAGTTAGGGAAGGCCTCATGGTGGAGATATGATTTTAGTATGCTTTTGAAGCTTTGGAGAATGATGGTCTGTCATATATGAAGGGGGAGGGAGTTCGAGGCCAGAGAGAGGATGTGCGCGAGGGGTCATTAGTGAGCAGATGAGATTGTGAGTAGTGAGTAGATTGGCATTAGAGGAGTGAAGTGAATGTTTTGAGCTATATTTGGAAATCAGCGGGACAAGATGGTGATGTCTTTTGAGAGCCTAGAGTATGGATAACACTGTTCCAAGCACTCTACTAAGAGCTGGCCTAGATGTAAGATAATCAGCCTGGATTCAGCCCTTTCCCCAAATGAGTCTCACAGTATAAGGGAGAAGAGAAACACGTATTGAATCCTCATTTTACAGGTGAGGAAACTGAGGCACACAGAAGTTAATTGACTTGCCCAAGGTCACATGGCAGGCAAGTGGTAGAGCCGGGATTAAAACAGTTCTTCTGTCTCCTAGTCCTGCATTCTTTCCAATAAGCTGTGCTGCTTCTCTATGACTTTGGTGATATATATAGAAAAATTGAATGAAGTCAGTCTCTGTTCAAAAGGAGCTTACAGTCTAAGAGGTTGGGAGAGGCAACAATAGAAAGCAAGGCAACATTAAACATTTTCAACACAAATGTAAGTGCTGTTGGGCAAAATGGCTCAGGCAGCAATGTAAACTCACTTTCCCGCCACCTCCTCTCTCCTCCTTCAAGTTAAGAATGACCAATGGTACAAAGTTTCATCAGGCATTCCTTCATCAGCCCTCACTCCTGCAGGATACAGGGCTCTGAGTGTTATGGCCAGTGGATATGTGTGTGGGGGGTTGGCGGGTGGGGGGAAGGTAGAGAACTGGGACTGGGAAGTTCCCATTGTTCTTAAAATTCAGCATGGAGCACTACCGTGGCTCTGTATTTTTTTAATGGTATTCTTAAGCACTTAATGGGTGCCAGGCACTGTACTAAGTGCTGGAGGTAGATATAAGATAATCAGGTTAGACACAATCCGTGTTACATATTAGGTTCACAGTCTTAATCCCCATTTTAAAAATGAGGGAACTGAGGCACAGAGAAGTAAAGTGATTTTTGCCCAAGTTCACATAGCAGACAAGGGACGGAGCTGGGATTAGAATCCAAGTCCTTTTGACTCTCTGATCCATGGTTTAACCTTTAGGCCACACTGCTTCTCTAGATAGTAATAAAACTTTGCCCTTTCATTTTCTATGACCTTTTTCCATGCACTTCAGATCTTTATCTACTGCTGTACAATATACCATATTTTTGAAGAAACAGTTGACAGGGACTACAAAAACTCTCTCCTGAACTGTGACTGATAGCTTATAGCTCATGATCGTGTAATTGTAATTAGGACAATTTTTCAACTGAAACAGTAACCTTGCTTGTGCTAACACTGAAACATCCCTCACTCTTGTGCCTACTCACCCAGTTTCTTGAGGATTTCCCAGGGCTTCCTCATCAGCGTGGTATTTCACCATTCAGAAGACTTAGTGTCATCTACAAATTTGGAAATTTCATAGGTTAGTCCTTCTATCAGATTATTTTTGAAGACATTAAACAAAACCAGTCCTGGGTTGATGACTGTAGGAAAGTCACTATTTACACTTTTCCACCCCCCGCCAATCAATCCATGATTTTTTTAAAGAATTATCAATTTATCAGTGGTATTTACAGAGCACTTACTGTGTGTAGAGCACTATACTACATGTTTGGGAGATCTTCTAGACTGTGAGCCCATTGTTGGGTAGGGACAGTCTCTATATGTTGCCAACTTGTACTTCTCAAGCCCTTAGTACAGTTCTCTGCACACAGTAAGTGCTCAATAAATACGATTGAATGAATGAATGAATTTGTTAAGCGCTTACTATGTGCGAAGCACTGTTCTAAGCACTGGGGGGATACAAGGTGATCAGGTCCCATGTGGGGCTCACAGTCTTAATCCCCATTTTACGGATGAGGTAATACATATATATATGTATATAGTATATATATTATAGTATATTATAAAAGAGGTGGTGGACATGTTCCCTGCCAAGGAGCTTACAGCCTAGAGGGGGAGATAGACATTAATATAAATAAATCATTTTTAGATATGTACAGAAGTGCTTTAGGGCTGAGGGTGGGGTGAATACCAGATGCCTAAAGGGCATGGAGTCAGGTTGCATAGATGACATAAAAGGGAGAGGAAGCCAGGAAAAAAAAGGCTTAATCCGGGAAGGCCTTTTGGAGGAGGTGTGACCTTAATAGGGCTTTGAAGGTGGGGAGAGGGATAATCTGTCAGATATGAAGAGGGAGGGAGTTCCAGGCCAGGGGCCAGGCCTATTTATTTTATTTTGTTAGTATGTTTGGTTTTGTTCTCTGTCTCCCCCTTTTAGACTGTGAGCCCACTGTTGGGTAGGGACTGTCTCTAGATGTTGCCAACTTGTACTTCCCAAGCGCTTAGTACAGTGCTCTGCACACAGTAAGCACTCAATAAATATGATTGATGATGATGATAAAGGGGGAGGCTGTGGGAATGATGGGTGCAAGATAGATGAGATTGAGGTACAGAGGTGTTGTCAATAGAGGACTGAAGTGTGGGCAGAGCTGCAGTGGAGATCAGTATGGTAAGGTAGGAGAGGGCAAGGTGATTGACTACTTTGAAGCCAATTGTGAAGAGTTTCTGTTTGATGCAGATGTGGATGGGCAACCCCTGGAGGTTCTTGAGCACCCTGCTGCTTAGACTGTGAGCCCCATATGGGTCAGGGACTGTGTCTGACCTAACTGACTTATATCTACCTCAGCGCTTAGAAGGGTGTTTGACATACATTAATTCCTCAGCAAATACATAAAAAAATTTTGAAAAATAATTATTTAAAAAGCGTATGTTTTTGTAGAAAAATGACCCAGGCAGCAGAGTGAAGTATTTCCTGGAGCAGGGAGAGAAAGGAGGGTGGGAGATCAGCAAGGGGGCTGATGCAGTAATCAAGGTAGGATTGGATAAGTGCTTGGATTAACGTGGTAGCTGTTTGGATGGAAAGGAAAGGGTGGATTTTAGTGATGTTGTGAAGGTTGAACCGGCAGCATTTAGTGACAGATTGAATTTGTGAGTGGAATGAAAGAGACGTCGAGGTTATAGCTTGTGATAAGAAGGACATTAGTTTGGTCTTTTGGGTGGGAAGATAAGGGACTCTGTTTTGGACATGTTTTGTATGAGGGGCAGGCCACAAGTAGAGATGTCCTTAAGGCAGGACCCTTTATCCTTTGTTCACCTTTCAATTACTCTTCTGTCAATTACAGATTTCCTCCTAATTCTGTGATTACTCTATACCCTTGTGGGCACATTAAGCCAACACTGCACTGCTACACCTCAATGTCTCCCTTCTGTCCATCACCTAGAGTCACTAGTGGACTCGAGGGAAGCTCACTGGGAGAGCGAGGCTGTCCCCTCATTTGATTGATTTCCTGAGAGGAGTGGCTGTGCTTCAGGTGGGAGGTCTCAAAGCCTGGGCATTGTCTCCACTTTCTCCTGTTAGCTCATGATGCTTCCTCTTGCTTTCCTGGCTGGGGATTTGGCAACTCTTGAGTGGACGAAAGTGGTGATGGCAGACTTTTGGAGGGGGAACCAAAGAGAAGACATCATGCTCAGAGTTTGGTTCCTCAAGGTTTCCTGTCCCCCACAGCATGGCCCTTTTCTGCTTTCTCCTGGATTTTCCATTGCTCACCTTCACAGATGCACCTACTTCCATTTTAGGAATCGCCCTTCCGACTCCCGTGACTCCAAAGGAAGTCATGCGTGCCTTAGGGTTTCTAAGGGTGACATGTCTGAATTCATCTGGGGAGAACCAGAGGGTGTGCAAGTACTGCCCAGCTAGGGTAGACATTGAGCCAACTTTATTCCACATACCTGGGTTTTCAGCTAATCGGTCTCCTGTCCAGTACAGTTATGACACCAGAAACTTCTACATCTGGAGTTTTCATTTTCAGCCTTGGCTCCTGCCATTGAATTCTCCTGCCTGGAAGCAGTGGCTGGGATCAGGAAGATTGGGAGAGGGTCAGTGACCCTGCAGACATGCTCTGGGGCATCGAGCATACTTCTACGAAGTAATACTTCTGATATCATTATGTTACCCCTTTATAGCGTAGGCTTCTTAATAATAATAATGGTATTTGTTAAGCGCTTACTACGTGCAAAGCACTGTTCTAAGCGCTGGGGAGGTTACAATCAATCAATCGTATTTATTGAGCGCTTACTGTGTGCAGATCACTGTACTAAGCTTGGGAAGTCCAAGTTGGCAACACATAGAGACGGTCCCTACCCAACAGTGGGCTCACAGTCTTGTAGGCATGGAATGTGTCACTTGGTTATTCTTTATTTCCCAAACATCTAGCTTAGTGCTCCTCACCAAGGGAAGCTCATTAAATACTACTACTAGTATATGCCTGATGTCAGAATAGGTTATCACATGTGTTGCTGTATCTGGAATCCTTGAGAGAAGCAGCATGGCTCAGTGGAAAGGGTGTGGGCTTGAGAGTCAGAGGTCATGGGTTTGAATCCTGGCTCTGCCACTTGTCAGCTGTGTGACCTTGGGGAAGCCACTTAACTTCTCTGTGCCTCAGTTCCCTCATCTGTAAAATGGGGATTAAGACGGGGAGCCCCACGTGGGACAACCTGATCACCTTGTATCTCCCAGAGCTTAGAACAATGCTTCACACATACTAAGTGCTGAGCAACTACCGTCGTTATTATTATCATTATTATTAATGGCCAGTCCGATCCACTGTGACCTACACTTAGGACTTCATGACCCTTTGTGGCTACCATTTCCTGAATAAACCCCACGGCAATAACAATGGCTTAGGTTTGGAGTCAGTTGCTCCTTATCCCAGCAGGCCTTGCAGAATCCTGGGCCTGGGCCTGTTGTTCTCTGGGTTCCTGCTATGTTTCCCAAATAGGAGTTATGCTTTCCTTTGAGAAAGATTCAGGACTCAGTTTACCACCTAGAACTCCAAACTGCAGCATTGCCAGAGCCTGAGGCCCGAGACCCATGGTGTAGAGTGGGATCTGGGAGAGGAGGAGCAGAAGTTGGCTAATAATAACAACTGTGGTATTTGTTAAGCACGTACTATGTGCTAGGAACTGTACTAAGCACTGGAGTGGATACAAGCAAATCAGATTGGAAATGGTCCCTGTCCCACGAGTGGCTCATAGTCTCCATCCCCATTTTACAGATGAGGTAATTGAGACACAGAGAAGTGAAGTGACCTCCCCAGGATCACACAGAAAACAAGTGGTGGAGCTGGGATTAGAACCCATGACCAGATCCTGGCTTGACTTCCTATATGCCCTTTGGGTGCCAGTTCTCCTCGAAGCCATACTTCTACCCACCATTGCCAGCTGGGAAAGATAAGCGGTGTCAGCTGTGTGACCTAGGGCAATCCACTGAACTTCTCTGTGCCTGTTACCTCATCTGTAAAATGGGGATGAAAACTGTGAGCTCCACGTGGGACAACCTGATCACCTTGTATCCCCCCAGAGCTTAGAACAGTGCTTGGCACATAGTAAGTGCTTAACAAATACCATCATTATTATTATTATTATTATAAGGCTTACCAGGTCCTGGTGCTGGTACAGGGTAAGGGGGTACCCAGCTGAGCCTACAGAACCTGGAGGATTCTCCAGGTGTAGAAGCAGACCTGCTTTGAGTGTCTAGAGTAATGGTATTTATTGAGGTTTTACTATGGGCTGAACACGGCGCTGAATGCTGGGGTATATGCAGTATAATTGGATCAGGCATCATCCATATTCCACGCAGAGCTCACAGTCTAAGAATGATAACAATGAATTAGAACCAGGATAAAGAACAAAGTTGACTAACCAAGAGAACTGTGTCAACAGTGTTAGAGAAGCAGCGTGGCTCGATGGAAAGAGCATGGGCTTTGGAGTCAGAGGCCATGGGTTCGAATCCCAACTCCACCACATGTCGGCTGTGTGACCTTGGGCAAGTCACTTAACTTCTCTGAGTCTCAGTGATCGCATCTGTAAAATGGGGATTAAGACTGTGAGCCCCACGTGAGACAACCTGATCACCTTGTATCCCCCCCAGCGCTTAGAACAGTGCTTTGCACATAGTAAGCACTTAACAAATGCCGTTATTATTATTATTAAGTAAAGCAGGAGGCCTTGAAAGGCAGAATCCTCTGATTCCTCCCTGCTAATGGAAAGGAGTCCTATAGACAAACCACTGCAGCTTCCTAGGCAAGGTGTTTCCAATGGTGGCCTGTATTTCTGGGGGTTGTTGGTCCAGCCATAGTGCTGGGGGGTAGTGTATCCCAAAATCTGAAAGGGTCTCTGGCCCACTTGGACTCAGTGTCTGTCTGTCCACCTCCTTGCCCTTACTGGAGCTGAACTGGCTGACTAAATGTGTGTATATTCTGGTTTCGTTTTCCCAGCCCTTCCCAATTTGGGCTTTGGGCCAGAAGGGAGAGAGTGGCACAGTGATGCAGATGACTTGAAAGGGACTCCCCATCCCAGTCTCCTGAATTGTTTGAGGCATAAATTTGTCAGTTGAACAGCTCAGTGAATTTCCTTTCATGTCTGCTACAGAAAAGGAGACTTTCAGACAAAGAGCATATCAGCTTTACATAAGCTATTGAGTGCGGTGAACTCTTTGGAGGAAAAAGCCTTATCCAAGGGAAAAGTATTATGATTGCTACTTTATTGCTTTCACATTCAGCTTCCTAGCTTTGCTAGGGCTACTGAGACGTTTTACATGTGTTGCTTTGATCTCCCTGTTATTTATTTACGTACTGGTTGGAGCTGCTTTTCCTGGGGATTCTCTGGTTTCTAGTTGGGTATTCTTCCCTTTGGCAGTGTGAAATCTGTGCCAAAAGGGTGAGTGGACACCTGGGATTTACTGTTCTAGATCAACATGTGGGTTTACCTTTGAAGACCTAAAAACTATTAGGGGCAAATATTCTTTTCCTCTCACCCCACACTCCAGTTTTCTAATAAAGATTTATCTTTTCTGCTGTCCTCCGACTGTGCTCTCTCTCTGACCTAATTTTGCTCCTTGCACAGTTTCAGATATCACAACCCACTTTTATGCATTTGCCTTTTAAATGAAATCCACATGTCTTAAATCAATAAGGCTATTGTTTAGCTTCCTTTTGGACACTTCCTATTTCTGTCTGTTTGGTTTGCTTATTTAGCAAATACTAGCATGGTCTAGAATTCCTCCTTTTAAAGATAATGAATTTGTGTGTAGGCTATGACACTGGCAATTATTTTCATGAGGGTTTCACTAGATTACATATTGTTTCAAATGTTTTCCTCTGTCATGATAGTGGAAAACTAGAGGTTTTTTTGATACCCTTGACTATGTGTTCTGTGGCGAATGTCCCAACATATTGTTCTATTGCCTTGTCACACTGCTGTGTCGTTTCCTTCTTTAGCAATCAGTAATATTTATTGAGCATTTGATTGACACCAAGGGCTTGGGAAAGGACAATAAAGTTAGTAGACATGCTTCCTGCCCTCAAGGAGCTTACAATTTAGTGGGGAAGATAGACAGCTACATAATTACAGGTAAGGGGAAGCTGTAGAGTATAAAAATGTGGACTTAGGTGGTATGAGTATCCAAGTGTGTAAGTAGTCCAGAAGGGTTGAAGAGGCAGAAGTGGGAGCCATTATATGGGAAGATGAAAGAGCAATCAGGGAAGGCCTCTTGGAGGAAATGTGATTTCAGAAGGGCCTCAAAGATGGGAAGAGCTGTGGTCTGTCAAATTTGATGAAGAGAGGTCTGTGGTCAAAGAGATGAATAAACAACAATAACAATTGTGGTATTCCTTAAGCACTTACAATGTACAGATCACTGAGATAGATACAGGATAATCAGAGAAGACACAGATCCTTGACCCACAAACGGCTCAGAATCACAGATGAAACACAGTGAAGTTAATGAGTTGCCCAAGGTCACTCAAAAGGCACATGGTAGAGCCAGGATTTGTAGGAGCAGTAGTAGTGTTTGTATTTATTAAACACTTACTGTGTGTAGAGCTCCTTTCCCAGCACTGGGATATAATGTACAAGCAGACATTAGACCAGGATCCTGGCACTCTAGGAGATCAATCTTGGTTTCTCCAAGTTCTAGGAACATGCTCTTTTTCCTAGGCTTCACTGCTTTCCACGAGGTGCAGTGAGTAGATTGCCTTGAGAGGAATGAAGTGTGAGAGATGGGGTGATGTGGTAGAAGAGGGAGGATAAGCATAGGGGAGTGTGCTGATGGAATGTCTTAAAGTCAATCATCATCATCATCATCAATCGTATTTATTGAGCGCTTACTGTGTGCAGAGCACTGTACTAAGCGCTTGGGAAGTACAAGTTGGCAACATATAGAGACAGTCCCTACCCAACAGTGGGCTCACAGTCTAAAAGGGGGAGACAGAGAACAAAACCAAACATACTAACAAAATAAAATAAATAGAATAGATATGTACAAGTAAAATAAATAAAAAGAGTAACAAATATGTACAAACATATATACATATATACAGGTGCTGTGGGGAAGGGAAGGAGGTAAGATGGGGGGATGGAGAGGGGGATGAGGGGGAGAGGAAGGAAGGGGCTCAGTCTGGGAAGGCCTCCTGGAGGAGGTGTGCTCTCAGTAGGGCCTTGAAGGGAGGAAGAGAGCTAGCTTGGCGGATGGGCAAAGGGAGGGCATTCCAGGCCCGGGGGATGACGTGGGCCGGGGGTTGACGGCAGGACAGGCGAGAACGAGGCACGGTGAGGAGATTAGTGGCAGAGGAGCAGAGGGTGCAGGGTGGGCTGGAGAAGGAGAGAAGGGAGGTGAGGTAGGAGGGGGCGAGGGGATGGACAGCCTTGAAGCCCAGGGTGAGGAGTTTCTGCCTGATGCACAGATTGATTGGTATGGCCAGGAGATTTTGCTTGATGCTAATAATAGTGATAATAATAATAATAATAGTGTTATTTGTTAAGCGCTGTACTAAACGGTGGTTAGATTCAAGCAACTCAGGTTGGGCACAGTCCCTGTCCCATGTGGGGCTCACATCCTCAATCCCCATTTTACAGATGAGGTAACTGAGGCACAGAGAAGTTAAGTGACTTGCCCAAGGTCGCACAGTAGACAAGTGGTGGAGTGGGATTAGAACCCCTGACCTCCTGACTCCCAGGCCCATATAGAAAGGAATGGGCAAAAATGTTCCATATTCTACATAGACCCTTACCACAACTGAGGATTATTCACTCTCTAAATCATCATCATCATCGACAACATTTATGGAACACCTATTGTGTGTAGAGAAATGTGGTCAACACCTTTAACTTCAAGAACTTTTTCAGGTGTTTCCTCTTCTATCACTCCTATTTTACCAAGTAAAAAATAAAAACATTTCTAGAAGCTGCCTAGTAGAGGATCAGACTGTAAATTCCTTTAGCACGGGATCTCTGGGGACAGTATACAGTGCTTCACAGCTGTAATCTCTGGAAAGCATAGGCAAGGGAGAATTTACTCAGGATAAATTATTGTAGGATTTCTCATCATTCATTCAATCATATTTATTGAGTACTTACTGTGTGCAGAGCACTGTACTAAGCGCTTGGGAAGTACAAGTTGGCAACATATAGAGACGGTCCCTACCCAACAGCGGGCTCTCAGTCTAGAAGGGGGAGACAGACAACAAAACATATTAACAAAATAAAATAAATAGAATAGTAAATATGTGCAAGTAAAATAGAGTAATAAATCTATACAAATATATATACAGGTGCTGTGGGGAGGGGAAGGAGGTAGGGCGGGGGGGATGGGGAGGAGGAGAGGAAAAAAGGGGGCTCAGTCTGGGAAGGCCTCCTGGAGGAGGTGAGCTCTCAGTAGGGCTTTGAAGGGAGGAAGAGAGCTAGCTGGATGGATGTGTGGAGGGAGGGCATTCCGAGCCAGGGGAAGGACGTGGGCTGGGGGTCAATATGGGACAGGCGAGAACAAGGCACAGTAAGGAGGTAAGCAGCAGAGGAGCGGAGGGTGCGGGCTGGGCTGTAGAAGGAGAGAAGGGTGGTGAGGTAGGAGGGGGCGAGGGGATGGACAGCCTTGAAGCTGAGAATGAGGAGTTTTTGCCTGATGCGTAGGTTGATTGGTAGCCACTGGAGATTTTTGAGGAGGGGAGTAACATGCCCAGAGCGTTTCTGCACAAAGATGATCCAGGCAGCAGCGTGAAGTATAGATTGAAGTGGGGAGAGACAGGAGGATGGGAGATCAGAGAGGAGGCTGATGCAGTAATCCAGTTGGGATAGGATGAGAGACTGAACGAGCCGGGTAGCAGTTTGGATGGAGAGGAAAGGGCGGATCTTGTCTATGTCGTGGAGGTGAGACTGGCAGTTTTTGGTGACGGATTGGATGTGAGGGGTGAACGAGAGAGCAGAGTCAAGGACGACACCAAGGTTGCGGGCTTGTGAGACGGGAAGGATGGTAGTGCCATCGACAGTGATGGGAAAGTCAGGGAGAGGGCAGGGTTTGGGAGGGAAGATAAGGAGTTCAGTCTTGGACATATTGAGTTTTAAATGGCGGGCAGATGTCTTGAAGGCAGGAGGAGATATGAGCCTGAAGGGAGGGAGAGAGAACAGGGGCAGAGATGTAGATTTGGATGTCATCAGCATACAGATGATAGTTGAAGTCGTGGGAATGAATGAGTTCACCAAGGGAGTGAGTGTAGATAGAGAACAGAAGGGAACCAAGAACTGACCCTTGAGGAACCTCCACAGTAAGGGGATGGGAGGGAGAGGAGGAGCACGCAAAGGAGACTGAGAATGAACAGCCAGAGAGATATGAGGAGAACCAGAATCAATCAATCAATCAATCATATTTATTGAGCACTTACTGTGTGCAGAGCACTGTACTAAGCGCTTGGGAAGTACAAGTTGGCAACATATAGAGACAGTCCCTATCCAACAGTGGGCTCTGAAGCCAAGGTTGGATAGCGTGTTGAGGAGAAGGGGGTGGTCCACAGTGTCAAAGGCAGCTGAGAGGTCGAGGAGGATTAGGATAGAGTAGGAGCCGTTGGATTTGGCAAGCAGGAGGTCATTGGTGACCTTTGAGAGGGCAGTTTCCATGGAATGTAGGGGATGGAAGCCAGATTGGAGGGGGTCGAGGAGAGAGTTGGCATTGAGGAATTCGAGGCAGCCCGTGTAGATGACTCATTCAAGGAGTTTGGAAAGGAACGGTAGGAGGGAGATAGGGTGATAACTAGAAGGGGAGCATCTTCTCTTCCCTGTGAATGGACACCTTATCATGGCAGGAGAGTTTGCATATGTTAATGAAGCTTAGAGATATGCCATATAAGGCTACCCACAATGGGAAAGTCTAAACTGAAAGTGTCAGACAAAGTCAATTCACCTGTACTGGGCAGCAGCAGCGGCATGGAAAAGAGTCAAAGGCAGATGATCCAGTGATCAAAACGTTGATCAAAGACAATGGCAGAGATTCAAGTTTTTACTGCCTAGAAAAAGGCAGTGGTAAACCACTTCGGTATCTTTACCAAGAAAATTCTATGGATACACATATCAGAACAACTTCATGACCAGAAGATGGGATGTTCTGAAGAGGGCATGTCCATGGAGTCTCTGTGGGTCGGAAACGACTCGAAGGCATTTGAAGAGAGATCATGTTCCATCTTCTCTGCTTCCCATTACCTCTTACCTTTAACTAGGACCACGTGGAAAGAGTCACTGTAACCACCTATTTCAGAAATTCCTCTTTAGCCATTCTTTTCCCATTCTTCCATGATCTTATGTCCAAAAGAGTAGCTTAGTAGATAGAGCATGGACTTGGGAGTCAGAAGAACCTGGGTTCTAGTCCAGGCTCTGCTACCTGTCTGCTGTGTGACCTTGTAAGTCACTTAACTTCCCTGTGCCTCAGTAACCTCATGTGTAAAATGGGGATAAGAGTGTGAGCCCCTTGTGGGAAAGGTACTGTATTCAACCTGATTAACTTGTATCTACCCCAGCACTTAAAGCAATGCTTGGCATAAAGTAAGTGCTTAACAAGTACCATAATAATAATAATAATTATTATTATTATCAATTTTAACTTCAATTTATTATTCTTAATTTGGAGGACACACAATTTATATCTTGCAAATGAAAGGAGCCCCACAATAGATCTATAGACTGTAATCTCCTTTTGGGCAGGGAATGTGTCTGTCAACTCTGTTATACTGTACTCTCCCAAATGCTTAGTATAGTGCTCTGCACATAGTAAGCACTCAGTAAATACCTTTGATTGATTGAATAGTCGATTTGGGAAGAAAAACATGCCTTCCATTTCATTCAATCATATTTATTGAGTGCTTACTCAGAGCACTGTACAATACAACCATGGGAGTGTACAATACAGCAATGAACAGACACATTCCCTGTCTACAACGAGATGGGTGGGGAGACCTGTATATATGTTTGTACATATTTATTACTCTATTTTACTTGTACATATCTATTCTATTTATTTTATTTTGTTAATATGTTTTATTTTGTTCTCTGTCTCCCCCTTCTAGACTGTGAGCCCACTGTTGGGTAGGGACTGTCTCTATATGTTGCCAACTTGTACTTCCCAAGTGCTTAGTACAGTGCTCTGCACACAGTAAGTGCTCAATAAATACGATTGATTGATTGAGACAGACATTAATTAGAATAAATAAATTAAAGATATGTACCTAAGTACTGTGAGGCTGGGAAGGAGGATCAAGTCATATTGACACAGAAAGGAGTGGGAGAAAAGAGGGGCTTAGTCAGAGAAGGCCTCTTGGAGGAGATGTGTCCTCAATAAGGCTATGAAGTGGGGAGAATCATTGTCTGTAGGATTTGAGGGAGGGCATTCCAGGCCAGAGGCAGGATGTGGGTGAGAAATCGGCAGCGAGATAGTGGAGATCAAGGCATGGTGAGAGGGTTAGCATTAGAGGAGTGAATTGTGCCGGCTGGGTTGTAGTAGGAGAGTAGTGAGGTGAGGTAGGAGTGGGCAAGGTGATTGAGTGCTTTAAAGCCAATGGTGTGGAGTTTTTGTTTGATGTGGAGGTGGATGGGAAACCATTGGAGTTTTTTGAGGAGTGGGAAACATGTCCTGAATGTTTTTGTAGAAAAATGATCCGGTCAGCAGAGTGAAATATGGAACGGAGCCGGGAGAGGCAGGAGGCTGGGAGGTTGGCAAGGAGGCTGATGCAGTAATCCAGGCAGGATAGGACGAGTGATTTTATTAACGTGGCAGCAGTTTGGATGGAGAGAAAAGGGCAGATTTTAGCGATGTTGTGAAGGTGGGACTGACAGGATTTAGTGATGGATTGAATATGTGGTTTGAATGAGAGAGAGGAGTCAAGGATAATGCCAGGGTTATGGTCTTGTGAAACAGGAAGCATGGTGGTGCTGTCTACTGTGATGCAAAAGTCAGGGGGAGTGCAGAGTTTGGGTGGGAAGATAAGGTGTTCTCTTTTGGACATTTTAAATTTGAGGTTTCGGGAGGACATCCAAGTAGCAATGTCATGAAGGCAGGAGGAAACGCAAGACTGGAGAGGGGGAGAGAGATCAGGGCTGGAGCTTTAGATTTGGATATCTTCCACACAGAGGTGGTGAATAGAAGTCAAGTAGGTCTCCAAGGGAGTGGGTCCTAGATGGAGCATAGAAGGGAACCCAGAACTGAAACTTGAGGGACCCCCCACAGTTAAGGGATGGGAGGCAGAGGAGGAGCCTGTGAAGGAGTCTGAGAATGAATGGCCAAAGAGATGAGGACAACTAGGAGAGGACAGTGTCAGTGAAGCCAAGGTTGGATAATGTTTCTAGAAGAAAGGACAGAAAGGTAGGCTGGGAGGATAGGAAGTTATGGATGGAGAAGGCAAAAGCCACTTATTGGATAAGCTAATATATTTGAATTAGGAACAAGTTTCTTAAACACCTAATTTCTCTGTATGTGAATCTATGTCTTCAGGTAGTCTGGTAGTCTTCAGTACTACCAGAGTAAATGAGATAGGAGGAACAATGGATAGACGGAAAAGGAAAATCCCAGGGTTTAACCTTTTCTCAACCACATGTTATTCTTTTTCTAATTTTTCCTTATCTTGTTTGGCCCTTTCTTTCAAGTTCCTGTCCATATCTCCTTTTCTCACTTTAGCAGCTTGGTAGAGTGAGGACAACCTTTTTCTTCCTCCTTTGGACAGTTTCCTGCCCAACAAATTCTAAGTGTGGAAAAACTCCCTTCCTTCACAAAGACCCTCTGGGGTTACTGCTCTGGATTCTGGTTGAGATTAGGTTTTAATTTCTAACATCTTTCCCCTAGGTGAGAATTGAGAGACTTTGGCTAACAATTATGAGGAAAGACAATACAATTTCTCCATGAAGGAGCCCCTCTACTGATCAAAAATCCCAGTTTTTGGAAGGAAGCCAGAAGGAATAGCTTTGTCCTGCTATTTCTATTATTCCTATTATCGTTATTATTCCTCTGATTCTCATTACCTGGATATATTTTTCATGTTACTACTTTTTTTAACCTCCTTTACTTTGGCATTTAGCATTTGGTACATGATCTGCTTTCTCCTTGAAACCTTCCTTTGTTCTCTTATTTTTCATAAGAGAAGTAGTGTGGCTCAGTGGAAAGAGCATGGGCTTTGGAGTCAGAGGTCATGGGTTCAAATCCCGGCTCTACCAATTGTCAGCTGTGTGACTTTGGGCAAGTCACTTCACTTCTCTGTGCCTCAGTTCCCTCATCTGTAAAACGGGGATGAAGACTGTGAGCCCCCTGTGGGACAATCTGATCACCTTGTAACCTCCGCAGCACTTAGAACAGTGCTTTGCATGTAGTAAGTGCTTAATAAATGCCATTATTATTATAAGACTTAGGTTTCAAAATTAAGGCGGTTCATGAGGTGAACAGGTACCACGGGGGACAACTTCACAGGGCTTTAAGGTGTCAGCCCAAGTGAGAAGGAGTGCCTGGGTTAACAGGGACCCAGAAAGGGAACACACAGCTCTGGACCAACGGAGTGGGGACAAGTCTTCCCGGAGAAATAGTCTCGTGTGAAGAGAGTCGAAATGGCTTTCTCATCATCATCATCATCATCAATCATATTTATTGAGCGCTTACTATGTGCAGAGCACTGTACTAAGCGCTTGGGAAGTACAAATTTGCAACATATAGAGACAGTCCCTACCCAATAGTGGGCTCACAGTCTAAAAGGGGGAGACAGAGAACAAAACCAAACATACTAACAAAATAAAATAAATAGAATAGATATGTACAAGTAAAATAAATAGAGTAATAAATATGTACAAACATATATACATATATACAGGTGCTGTGGGGAAGGGAAGGAGGCAAGATGGGGGGGATGGAGAGGGGGACGAGGGGGAGAGGAAGGAAGGGGCTCAGTCTGGGAAGGTCTCCTGGTGGAGGTGAGCTCTCAGCAGGGCCTTGAAGGGAGGAAGAGAGCTAGCTTGGCGGAGGGGCAGAGGGAGGGCATTCCAGGCCCGGGGGATGATGTGGGCCGGGGGCCGATGGCGGGACAGGCGAGAACGAGGTACAGTGAGGAGATTAGCGGCGGAGGGTGTGGGCTGGGCTGTAGAAGGAGAGAAGGGAGGTGAGGTAGGAGGGGGCGAGGTGATGGACAGCCTTGAAGCCCAGGGTGAGGAGTTTCTGCCTGATGCGCAGATTGATTGGTAGCCACATTAGGCTGCAGGTGATGTCACATGGTAATATAGATGTATTTAGTCACTTCTGCCAACTCATTTCAAGGCAAAAATAATTTGAGGGTGTTCAGCCTTTCTTCTTTCAGCTGCACTGATTTTCAGGTCAAGCACAATAGTACACTAGTGTTTTCATGAGATGATATAAGAGTTGGGTGCTAATACTTACCATGTATCCCTGCAGTAGTTTTATAATAATAATAATGATGATGGTATTTAAGTGCTTACTGTGTGCGAAACACTGTTCTAAGCACTGGGAGGATACAAGGTGATCAGGTTGTCCTACAGGGGGCTCACAGTTTTCATCCCCATTTTACAGATGAGGTAACTGAGGCCCTGAGAAGTTAAGTGACTTGCCCAAAGTCACACAGCTGACAGTTGGTGGAGCCGGGATTTGAACCCATGACATCTGACTCTAAAGCCCATGCTCTTTCCACTGAGCCATGCTGCTTTTATGCTATTTTATGCTATTTTGATGTTTGAAAGATTTAATATCCAGTTGAAATATGATCTGAGGTTTATACCTGCCTAGTTTTCTCACTGAGAATGCACCATCAAATCTAGTCATCCTACCACTTTCTTTAAACATAGCAGATATCCTAGTGGTCAATGAAAAAGCTACAGAGATACAGAGACCTCAAAACACCCACTTTTCCCCTACCCAACCTGACCCACAGGGTGCCAGCTGTAGAGTGGCGGGTCAAACTGGTTGGTTAATATTAGAAAGAGACACTGTGGCCATTAGGCCCATTAAGCCACAGAGAGAAGAATCATGGCATAGTGACTACAGCATGGGCCTGGAAGCAAGAAGGTCATGGGTTCTAATCCTGGATCCATAACCTGTCTGCTAGGTGGCCTTGGGCAAGTCACTTAACTTCTCTGTGTCTGTTACCTCATCTATAAAATGGGGATTAAGACAGTGAGCTCTATGTGGGACAGGGACTGTATCCAACCCAATATGCTTGTATCCACCCCAGTGCTTAGTAGAGTGCCTGGCATGTAGTAAGCATTTAACAAATGCCATAGTAATAATTATTATTATTACTATTAATGGAAAGAGCATGGTTTGGGAATCAGAAGAAGACTGTGAGCTACATGTGGGACAGAGAATGTGACCAACCCAGTGCTTAATATAGTGTTTGTCACATAGTAAGTGCTTAACAAATATCATCATCATTATTATTAACTAGGCACTGCCACTTGCCTGTGGTGTAACCTTGGACAAGTCACTAAACTTTTCTGTGCTTCAGTTTCCTCATCTGTAAAATGGTGATCATGTAACCGTTCTCCCTCCTTCTTAGACTTTGAACTCCATATGCAACAGGGACTATGTCTGATCTGATTATCTTGTATCTATTTCAGTGCTTGACACAATAAACGATTAATAAATACTAGCATTATTCATCAGGTGTGGATAAGTCGACTGATGCCATGTTAAATAACTATGAAAGAAAAGGGTGCCACTGTAGATTTTGCCACTGCCTAAGTGCCTGTAGTAATGGTGGTAATAATATTTATTAAGTTCATCTACTTCTAAGTTCAAAGCACTATACTAAGCATTGGGAAATGAAACATAGGTGAGAATTAGACATGGTCCCTGGCCCACGGAGTGTTCAAAATCTAGCAGTAAGAAGCTGATAGGGAGTTGGTGACAGAAACATAAGGAAAGATGAATAAAAAGCCGAAAATGTCAAAAAAGGACAGTGATCACTATGATGAACAATTGTGTTTTGTGGCTAAAGATCTTCACAATTCTGTCTAAAAGAAACAGCTGCAGCTCCAACTACAGCCTTCCCAATGTTCTAAAATTTGAGAACATATAACTGCAGGTCTTTCCTCACTCTCCCTGAATCAGAGCAGGATCTGATGGGGAGTCCCAGTGGGGAGGGTAAGTAATGGCAAGGACTATTATTTATTTATAATAAATGCCATCATTATTTATAAATATTTATTGATAGTAATGTTTGTCTCCCGCTCTGATCAATGGACTGTGCTGCAGCCCGTCCTGAAGTCACCGTCCCCTCTTCCCCACAGTCAATCAATGGTATTTATTGAGTGCTTGCAGTGTGCAGAGCACTGTACTAAGCACTTGGGAGAGTACAATAGAACAGTTGGTACAAAACATTCCCTGCCCCCAACAAATTTACAGTTGTGGGGACCACATATACACTTTTTTTTCTCCTGTCTTCCTCACCCAGCTCTTACCCCTGCCCAGCCCCTCCTGCTATATTCCTGGCCTCCCCTACTTTGCCTCTACAGGAAGGTGGAATCCTCCATGCCCTCCTACTGCTACATAGGTAGCCACCCTGTAGTAGAGACCACCTTTACCTGCACTTTTCCCAGCCTGACCTCTGAGTATCAGTTGGTGCCCTCTGCAAAGTTTCACACCAAACCAAACATGTAGACCTTTACTGCAGGCTCAGGGTGTGTGGTTCTATATATATGTACGTCTCTAGCTCTGCATTGAAAGCTTTGTCTTTCTCCAGGACTGCCCTGCTACCTTTGGCTCATTTACAGTCAGACCCCTGCTATCTTTGATTTGTGCTGTGGATGGAAATAAAACTGGTTGGTTGTAAAGTTGCTGTATCTGTCTCTCTCTCCCACCGAGAACTCAGAACAGCTGCAACCTCCTTTTTCCCTGGGCTGCAGACAGAGCAGAGGGACCAAAGAGCAAGAGTTGAGAGGTTGATTCACACAGACAGGGGATTGTTGTAGATATTAGCCAGGACCTCTCACAAGAGCTGAGACATGCCAATAGAACCCTGATTAGAAAGGGTATAAAGGAATTTTCCCCTAAAGTAGACCAAAGCCATCTGTGTCGAGGAAAAAATAACCAGAAAGTGTGCATTCAATAATAGATTAAACTTGCTTAAACCTTACCCAGGTCCTTGAAGGAAGGGATCCTGTTTGCCCACAATACCGTACTCTCCCAAGCACCGTAGTACAGTCCTCTGCACTCAGTAAACAGTCATTACATACCACTGATTGATTATTTCTGTATATTTATAGTGAAAAAGCCAACACTGGTTACCCAAACAAAAGGAGAACCGTGGTTTAGTAGATAGAACAAGGGCCTGGGAGCCAGAAGAAGCTGGGTTCTAATTCTGTCTCCACTGCTTGTCTGCTGTGTGACCTTGGGCAAGTCACTGCACTTCTCTGTGCCCCAGCTTCCTCATCTGAAAATGGGGATTAAAACTATAAGCCCCACATGGGACAGGGACTGCTTCAAACCTGAGAACCTTGCATCTACCCCAGTGTTTAGAACAGTGCTTGGCATAGAGTAAGCGTTTAATAAATACCATTATTATTAGTTCAGGTAAAGGAATAATCAATCAATCGTATTCATTGAATACTTACTGTGTGCAAAGCAACTGACTAAGCTCTTGGGAGAGTACAGTATAACAGAGAATATGTTGCCTGCCCACAACAAACTTACAATCTAGAGGGGGAGATGGACTTTTTTATAAATACATAGATTAAATTACAGGTATATCAACTTCTCAGGATTGCACCTGGAGAGTTTCTAGTACTTATAAATACATTCATTAAATTACAGATATATCAACCTCTCAGGGTTGCACCTGGAGAATTTCTAGTACTCTATCAGTCTCTACTATAGGAGGGAGAGTCAAGCAGAGGCATTTTCATTCCTAGCTTGGGCAGTGGCTAGCAGAATGGGAGAGAGTTGAGGGTGGAGACTCAGGTTTAATAATAATAATAATAATGTTGGTATTTGTTAAGTGCTTACTGTGTGCCAAGCACTGTTCTAAGTGCTGGGAGGGTTACAAGATAATCAAGGTTGTCCCACGTGGGGCTCACGTGGGGTTTACTGTGCGGAAGGAGGCAATGGCAAACTGTTTCCGTATTTTTACCAAGAAACCTCTAGGGATACACTACCAGAATGATCGCAGATGGAAGTGGGGCATTTTGGGAAAGATGTGTCTATGATGTTGCTATGGGTCAGACATGACTCAACAGCATAAGACAACAACAGATATATACCTAAGTGCCATGGGGCTGAAGGAGGAGTGAATAAAGTGTGCAGGGACTTGGATAGTTTTGTAGAAAAATGACTGGGCAGTGGAGTAAAGTAGGGACTGAAGTGGAGAGAAACAGGAGGTAGGGAGGTCAGCAAGGAGGCTGATGCAGAAATCAAGATGGGATAAGATAAATGCTTGGATAAATGCGATGGCAGTTTGGATGGAGAGGAAAGGGTGGATTTGTGCTGAGCCGACAGAATTTGGTGACAGATTGAATGTATGGGTTCAAATGCGAGAAATGAGTCAGATGACACCAAGGTTACAAGCTTGTGAGACAGGGAGGATGGTGGTTCTGTCTACAGTGATGGGAAGTCACAGAGAGGACGTGGTTTGGGTGGGAATATGAGGAGTTCTATTTTAGGCATGTTAAGTTTGAGGTGTCAGTGGGACATCCAAGTAGAGATGTGCAGAAGGCAGAAGGAAATAGGGGACTGCAGAGAAAGATCATGGCAGGAGATACAGATTTGGGAATCAGCCACATCCCTCTAAACTGTAAGGTCATTGTGGCCAGGGAACGTGTCTATTTATTGTTCTATTGTACTATCCCAAGCGCTTAATACAGTGCTCTGCACAGTAAGTGCTCAATGAATACAAATGAACTGAATGAATGAATGAATCCAGGGTGCTTGGAAATACACACACATAACAAATTAAAGACGATGAGTTTACACTTAGAAGGGAAGATATAAACTTAGTAAAAATAGCTTTTAAGCATGAAATAATAGTAATGGTGGTTTGTGTTAAGTGCTTACGATGTGCCAAGCTCTGTGCTAAGTACTGGGGTAAATACAATAAAATTAAAGTAGACCCACTAGCTATCCCACATGGGGCTCAGAGTCTCAGCAGGAGGTTGAACAGGTATTCAATCTCCATTTTTACAGATGAAGAAACTGAGGCACGAGTGACTTGCCAAAGGTCATTCAGTAGACAAATGGCAGAGTTAGGATTAGAATCCAGGCCCCCTTAAATCTAACCCTACTTTTCTTCCCCAGGTCAGAAATGGCAAAGTCCTCAACATTTACAAAGGCTCCACTCCTCCTAGCTTCTGGGGGTTGCAGGGATGGGGGGGTCCTGCTTCCCCTGGAAGGGGACCTGAAGATAGGCACCCCAAAACAGCTCCATCCTGAGGGCCATCTGCTATTACTTCATTTTCCCAGCCCCCTCCAATTTCAGGGGGGACAGTTTTCAGAATGTAGTTGCTAGTTTTCTGGGCAGCTGTTTCATCTGTTTGAAATGGAGTTTGCATTCTTCTCTATATACAGTATTCAGAGCAGGTAGAGTCTATGTGAATAACAAATCAAGTTGCCTAGGAGCTTTGGAAGCATTAGTTTATGCCAAAATAAACAAACAGGTAGATAAGGATTAGGAGCCTGCTAATAAAACAGGAACCAAGCAGGAAAGTAAGTTGCTCCTAGAGAATAGGACTCTTGGAAGGTGAGCATGGGCTCTGATCCTGGAAGGGTTTTTCACCTCATTTGTTTTCAGTGACTTGCTCTCAGCACTCTCACACTCCAAAACCAGCTCAAAAAGTGCTTGGTTGCAGATGATGCTCACTTTGTAGAGATCAGAGGGACTGGTCACTTGGCTTCCAAACTGAACCTTCACCTTCTCCTCTGCACAAAGAACACAAAGCTATTTTGGGAAACACAAGTTTTCCCTAATTTTTGTGCTTGCCCTGCGTAAAGAGGCTAGGCTCTAACAGGTCACGGACATCACAACTGTATTCTGCAGTCTTCGTGGCCTTATAGTCCATCACTTTAAAATACCTTATTGGGTTAGGCATAAAGAAATGTCATTGCAAGTGAAGCCAGGAGCTCTTCTGGGTGTGTTATCTTCTGCCCCGTGTTATGACAGAGTGGAAGAAGAAATAGGTTAACCGATAAGCATATCCTGTCATTTAAAAGATGATAAATTGAGTTGGTAGGGAAAATTTGACCCCTGGGCAGTCCTTTCAGATCCCAAAACATATGTGCGTGTGACCCTTTGCCTACGCCCTACTTTGTTCCGGTTATAGGCACTAAAGAGCTCAGAAACTCAGGATTCTTATCAGCTTTCTTTTTACTGCCTGTCTACAAGAATGGAGCCAATCTTCCCAGAAAGGACAGATCCCTGGGTGTGCCTTGGATCCCAACAAAAAACTGCAGTCTCTTCTCTACTGCAGGGTCACAGTTGTAGACTGTGTGTTTATTTTAGACCAACAAATGTGCTTTCCAGACATCATTTCCCCCCACCCACCCCATAGAATTATAAACACAACATTTAAAAAAGATGGATTACATTCACCAAGACCTTCTGACCCCTAATTGGGAAACTTCTGAAATATTTTTAGAGATTTCCTCTTATCCTAGCTCTGCTCATCTTTCCTCTCATGTTTTATTAAAGATATCCGCATTGATTTGTGATGCTCAGGACCTTTTCGTCTGTTACAATCATTTATTCCTTCAAATATTTCCCTCAGACGGTTGCCTCTCCCAGGCCCCTTTTACAAATCGCAGAACTGGATACCTCAGATTCCTTCTGCCCCAGGTGCTCCAATTAGGTCAAGTTATGAGGTGAGGAAGAGGGAGGGGTAGAAAGAGGAGTGTTCCCTTGGCAACTGGTTTAGTGGAAAATTCAGCAATCCAAAAGCCATTTGGATCATTACACTCTCTATATAAACTCTAAGTATATTAAATTGTAAGTTTCTTGAGGGCCGGCATCAGAGGTGCTAAATTTTCATTGTGAGTACAAGAGGTACAGGGGAGCATGGAGTTTAGGGAGGTTGAGGACTAGGGGGAGATAGGTTATAAAGCAATCAATCATTTATTAGACAAGCAGCAGGAAGAGTGGAGGGAGCCTGGGCTTGGAAGTCAGAAGGTCATGAGTTCTAATCCTAGCTCCTCCTCTTGTCTGCTGAGTGACCTTGGGCTAGTCACTTCACTTCTTTGGGCCTCAGTTCTCTCATCTGGAAAATGGGGATTGTGAGCCCCACAAGGGCAGGGACTGTATCTGACTCAATTTACTCGTACCTACTCCAGAGGTTACTATAGTGCCTGGCATGTAATAAGTGCTTAACAAATACCACAATAATTTATTGAGCACTTACTGTGTGCAGATCCCTCTGCTAAGCACTTGGGAGAGTATGGTGTGACAGAGTTGGGAGACATGTTCCCTGCCCACATTGAGCTTACAACCTACAGGAGGCTTATAGTCCAAGAGAGCCTGTGGATGAGAGACCCACAGTTTGAGCTCATTTTGCCCTGGACTGGGAATTTATTTTTCTTTTGTGGTATTTGTTAAGTGATTACTATGCAACAAGCCCTGTTCTAAAAGCTGGATTAGATACACTTGGGGCTCACAATGTAAGTAAGGATCAGTTAGTTGTATTTATTGAGTACTTAACTGTGTTCAGAGCACTGAACTAAGCACTTGGGAGAGTGCAATATAGCAATAAACAGACACATTCCCTGCCCACAATGAACTTACAGTCTAGAGAGGGAGTTTACAGTGTAAGTAGGAGGGAGAACAGGAATTGAACCCCCATTTTACAGTTGAGGAAACTGAGACATGGAGACGTTAAGTGACTTGCCCAAGGTCACACAATAAACAAGGAGACTGTGAGCCCACTGTTGGGTAGGGACTGTATATGTTGCCAACTTGTACTTCCCAAGCACTTAGTACAGTGCTCTGCACACAGTAAGCACTCAATAAATACGATTGATTGATTGATTGAGACAGGATTAGAACCCAGTTCCCCTGACTCCTAGGCCTGTGCTCTTTCCTCTAGGCCACACTGCTTCTCTAGCTGTTAAGCCTGTTCACAGATTTGGAATGAATGAGTCTGAGAGTTTAGGTCTCACAAGTGTGAGGGCCACAGTCGCACCATCACATTGAGAAGCAGTGTGTCTTAATAGACAGAAAACCGGTCTGGGAGAAGGATCTGGGTCTAATCCTGTCTCCTTGTTTATTGTGTGACCTTGGGCAAGTCACTTCACTTATCTGTGCCTCAGTTACCTCGTCTGTGAAAGGGGGATTAAGACTGTGAGCCCCATATGGGACAGGGACTGTATCCAACCTGATTTGCTTTGTCCACCCCAGTGCTTAGCAAAGTGCTTGGCACATAGTAAGCATTTAACAAATACCATTATTATTATTATTATCATCCCCAAGGAGTGGGCACTGTTGGGCGGAACTTTGTCCTATTTTTATTGTGGTGTATGATTGTTCCAATGCTCTACCTATAGCAGATACTCAATAAATATTAGTGGTTCTCTGATAGTTTCCTGTATTCACCAAGATTATCAACTAGAATTAATTTTATCCATTCATGCTGTTGTGATCAAAAGGATGGGCAGTATCCTATGCCCTGTACCAAAAGACTGTCTTTTGTTAAACTGTTGGATTATCTATTTGCTATGTCTGTTGACACAATCTTCCTTAAAGCTTTTGTTTAAGACCCACTCCATTCCTGACTGTAAATCCCAGACTGTTCCATCTTTCCAGCAATCCACTTGCATGTTGAATCAGTTGAGATTGTATATCACTTTATCTTTTTTTTTTTTTACCTTGTTCCATTCTGCATTTAGAGGCTCCAAGTCGGCTTATTGAAGACATGTGGATTGGATACCTTCCTGATGGCTATTTGGTTCACCTGTACCATCCAGGTAGTTGGAAGGTAGATAATCAGCACTGCTTGGACATGACTGAACTGAAACCCACGATCTTTCTGCAGGAGGTCATGTGCTGTTTAATCCTCCAGAGACTGTATCTATGGTAAGTTCAGTTTTCTATTAGATTTTGTTCCATTGTGCTCAATCTTGGGTGAGAGCTGCGTGGTTTCAAAACATCCAGGTTCCTGTTGAAAGTTGACAAGGGAATGGCAAAGGAGGAAAGGCAGAATTGCATTTTCCGGGAAGCAAAGGCACTGACTCACTACTTTTCTGCATCCCATCAAGGCGTGGTCCTGGACAGAGCCAAACACCCAGAGCGCTCTTGAGGGTTGTGAGATGTGCATGTGTGTGTGGCAACAAAATCTTTCCCTTCTCTCATGGCTCTGCTGAGTGACATTGGCTTGTTGGTGTTTCAAGCAGCAAGCTCCTTGTAGTTAGAAGCCTCTTTCATCTCATTAAGCTAATGGGAAGGTAAGATAGAGAATTGAGGGTTGGAAATCTGTTGTATTGTACCCTCCCAAGTGCTTAGTATAGTGCTCTACACATAGTAAGCACTTAGGAAATGCGATTTAATAAATGAATTTTGGGTTTGTTTTATGGCTTAAGGTTGGCCATGTATTTTGGGGTTTTCTTGTAGAAACCTTGGAGTTGTGGTCTTCATTTGAATTATCCTTTTGTATATTTTCAGACAGATCTCAGATTAAATATAATTTGTTGGAAGATATTTGTAATCAAAGTTTTACAACTCTTCAAAGGGCTGTAGCGGATTCCCCTTTTGGATTCTGGCCAGATTTCTCTTTGAATACCTAGATTGAGGAAGAGCTCCTTTTAGCTTCTCACTCTAGTAACTTAAGAAAGGTGGTCTTGTCTCACAAAATATGCCAGTCTAACAGTTTCACCATTAATTAGAAGGTCTGATACTCTTACTCCTGTGTAGACCTATAGCTTTATCTGAAACTTTTTGCCACACTTATTCTGTGTTTGTTTCATTGTCTTCCAAATAAAATGATGGGCTTTTTCATATGGTTTTCAAATTTTGCTTCTGCCATTGCTTTGTTGGAGAGTTTTCTGCCTAGACAGAGAATTCAGTGACAACCGTCATACTGTGTGTCACTGAAAATCTGTAGTTGTGTGTAGGATTTTGCTGGTAATAATAATAGGCATTAATAGGCAATAATAGGTACTTAACCTTCTTCAGGCTAATCTCAGTGCTTGTATGAATGCCTCCCAGAATTCCTCTTCTTGCATGAGTGCCTCCCAGAATTCCTCCCAGAATGCCTCTTTTTGCATGAATGCCTCCCAGAATTCTTTCAGGATCCAGTAGTTCCCAGATGATTTGATTTAAAGACTTTGAGATCTTTTGAAAAATACCAAAATCATATTTCAGAGAAATTTTACATTCTGCAGGCCTGATAGGTTGCCTAAGAGTGGACTTGTCACCACTGGTACCAACTTTTCATTTTGAATATGGGGGCATATATACTCCGAGGATTAAAAACGAGTTAATATTGATAAGAGCAAATAAAAGGTGATGATGAGGGAGATTCAGTTGCCCAAATGTGCAGTTGTTCTTCATAGTCGAAGAGGACACCTTGTTGGTTGAAGGTCACCTATGAGTGCATGTGTGGCTGAAAAGGCCAGTGCAGAATCCACATTCCTGGCTGCTTTGGGCACACAAAAAGGATGTTGCGTTATTTGTAGTGCCTGCCTCTGTTTTTCTGTTTCGCCTTCCATATTCCACATCAACATCAGCAAATCAGGCCATAGATCAAAGCCAAATCAGGCCTCAGCCTTGACCTGAGGCAAACCAGAGCACACACAAGAGCCAAACTAGACAGCAACACCCTCAGCCAGAGCCAAACCATCCCGTGGCCTAGTGCCAATCCTATCACAGGCCGAGCTTGGCCAGGCTATGTAGCTGAGCAGGCCCTGCTGGATGAATTAAATTCTCCTGCCCACCTTGGATTCTGCTTGGCTTGGCTTATTTCACCTTCGGGTCTAAATCAGGTCTGCCTAGGGCCTTGAGATGCTGTATTTTCAGGGGCCCAAAATGAGAACCTAGCGCCCGGATCCAGAGTCTGTGTGTTTCCCTCTCCGGGCCCTGTGAACACAGGTGCTGCTTCTGATCAGAGGAACTCAGTGGTTGGGGCCAAGAAAGGCTGGGGAGTAAAATAAAAATAATAGATATTAAGGTATCCAGGGACCAATATTAGTCAGGTCAGACAATAATGATAATTATGGTATTTGTTAAGCGCTTATTGTGTGCCAATCACTGTTTTCAAGGGTATTTGTTAAGGGCTTATTGTTTGTCAAGCATTGTTCTATGTGATGATGTAGATCCAAATCAATCAGGTTGGATACAGTTCCTACCTCACATGGGGTTCACAGTTTAAGTAGGAAGGAGAGCAGAACATTGTTCTCAGGATAATTAGGTTGGACATAGTTCTTGTCCCACAGTCTCAGGGAGAACAGGAATTTAATCCCCACTTTATAGATGGGGAAATGGAGGCACAGGACAGCTAAGTGACCTGCCCAGGTTTGCAAAGCTGGGAGTAGAACCCAGGATCTCTGACTCTGAGGCCCATGCTCTTTTCACTAGGCTATGCTGTTTCTCAGATGAGCTGAAAACTGGGTGAGTGGCCACCCTACCTGGAAATCTGGTTTCTGCCCTGTCTATTCCTATTCCTGGCAAAGGTGGGCATACTTTGGTGGTGGTGGAGGATGGTGGTGGAGGATGGGGGAGGGGATTAGGTCACATGCTTCTCCCTGCTTCCCTCCAGATGAAGATCCATCCAGCTCCTAGCTCCATGAGCTGACTTCCTCAGGAAGTCTGGTTTTACTCTGGGTTGCCAGGTCAACCCTCTCTTTCTCGCTGGCTCACGCTATTCTTCCAGGATGACTTCTGTTTTGATTAATGTCCTCATTTTTCCACAATGCAACTGTAGTTTTCTTCTGTAAGTTTACAGTTTTCTTCTCCTCCAAGAGGCCCTCCACAACTAAGCCCTCATTTCCCCTACTCCCTCTTTCTTCTGTGTCACCTAAGCACTTTCATTCATTCATTCGTTCAAACATATTTACTGAGCGCTTACTGTGTGCAGAGCACTGCACCAAGTTCTTGGGAAGGTCCAGTACAGTACAGGTCCAGTACAAAAATGAACAGTGATATTTCCTGCCCACAATGAGCTTACAGTCTAGAGGGGAGGAGACAGACATCAGTATAAATAAATAAAATTACACGTAAGTACTGTGGGGCTGGGAAGGGAGAAGAGCAAGTCAGGGCAATGCAGAAGGGAATGGGAGTTGAGGAAAAGTGGGGCTTAGTCTTGGAGGAGATGTGCTTTCAATATGCTTTGAAGGCGGGGGGGAAGAGTAATTGGATCTATACCCTTTAAACACTTGATTTTCACCCAATCTTCAGCCCCTTCCCTATTTCTCCCTTTAGAATGTAAGCTAAAATGCGAACAGGGAATATGTCTAGAACCTCTGTTGTATCATACTCTCCCAAATGCTTAGTATACAGTAAGTGCTCAGTAAATACTATTAATCGATTAAATGGTGGCACCTCAGAATTAAGGCTCACTTGTTGAGGTAAATTAATGAGGTTGGTTTGGCTGTGGTGTACAGTCTCTGCTGAGCCCTCTTCCACTCAGGTTGCCACAGTTGAGTGAGGCACATATCTATTATCCTGGAGATCATGGCTGATTTTCTTCAAAGGAGGCACATCCCCTGTAAATGGATAAATGCAAGGTGGCATTGTTCTGCTCAGGCTCTGGAAGCAGCAGGGAAAGTAAGTCAGATTTAAATGTTCTTATTTGGTCTTTTCCTTGGTATTCAAACAAAGAACAACATTTCAATATGCACTTAGCTCTCTCATTTCCCCTTTCCCTGGGGTCTAAAAGAACACAGGAGGCAAGAGGTGGTGGGGCTTGTCCATGCCCACCCAAACCAAACTGGGTTTGGTCCTATACAAGCTCAGCTTTAGTAATCATTCATTCATTCATTTGTATTTATTGAGCGCTTACTGTGTGCAGAGCACTGTACCAAGTGCTTGGGAAGTACAAGTTGGCCACACATAGAGACGGTCCCTACCCAACAACGGGCTCACAGTCTAGAAGGGGGAGACAGACAACAAAACAAAACATGTGGACAGATGTCAAGTTGTCAGAACACCAGGAACCTGTCATATCCTGGTTTGATTATTGCCTCAGTCTCCTCACTGACCCCCGTGCTTTCAGTCTTTCCCATTTCCAGTTCATATTTCACTCTACTGCTCTTATGATTTTTCTAAAATTCTATTTAGCATACACTTCCCCACTCCTCAAAAAACCTCCAGATCCCCTCCACATCAAGCAGAAACTTCTAACCACCAGCAATAAGGCACTCAATTCTTTCCCTCCTACTTACCTGCACTCTTCTCCCACTTTACCCCATTTCACACTTTGGTTACCTCAAGCTAACCTCCCCACTGTGCCATATTTTCATCTCTCCTGCTGCCGACCTTCTGCTCACACTCTCCCTCCATCCTGGAGCACTATCCCCCCCTTCAAATCCAAGGTATTGGCTCCTTAAATCAGATTTCTTCCAGGAGGGCTTCCATGATTAATTTATACTCTCCCCATCTTATATCATCCCAACCATCACACCAGCAGTTCTGTGCCACCTATGCATTTGTGCACTTACTACCACCTGCAACACCTTGGTATATATCATATCTATCTTAATACTTATTAATACTTAAGCACCAATGCATATACATATCTCCTTTTCCTCCTTTCTCCCATCAGGGAATTATTTTAGTGTCTGTCTTCCCCACTAGAGTTTAAGGTCCTTGAGGGCAAGGATAACATCTGCTAACTCTATTGTACTCTCCCAAGCTCTCAGAACAGTGCTTTGCACAGGGTAGCTCAGTAACTACTACCGGTGCCTTTAGATTCTGAGCAACCCAGGAGAGGAGAAGACAGAGCAGTAATGAGATAGCTATTCTCTGCCTCCCGAGCCTAACTTGTCCAAACAGCCCAACTTCTGGTAGAACTAGCAGCCCCGTAGCGGGTCCTGAGGTGTCTTTCTGATCTGAGGATATGGAACAGGGTATGGTAATGCAAACTGGGGATTAACCTACAGTTAAAGGCTATGAGGTAGAGGAATCAGTGAACAAGACTGAAAAGGAGCAGTCATAGAGGCCGGAGAAGAACCATTTTATACTTTAATGATTGCAGTGTTTAAGTGCTTAATTATAATCATAATGATAAGGTGGGATTTGTTAAGCCCTTATTATATGCCAAGCACTAAGAACTGGGATAGTCCCACATGGGGCTCACAGAATAAGTAAAAGGGAAACAGGCATTGAATCACCATTTTGTGGATGAATGAACTGAGGCACAGAGAAGTTAAGTGACTTGCCCAGTATCACACAGCAGGTAAGTGGTGGAGCTGGAATTAGTACCAGGGCCTCTAACTCCCAGACCTGTTCTCTTTCCACTAGGCCACAGTGCTTACTATGGTCCAGGCACTGTAATAGGCAATGGAGTCTTGTCTTAGGCTATCAAGCTGTCTCCGACCGATAGTGATGCCATGGACACCTCTCTCCCAAAACGCCCCACCTCTATCTGCAATCATGCTGGTAGTGTAACCATGAAGTTTTCTTGGTAAAAGTATGGAAGTGGTTTAGCATTGCCTTCTTCCAGGCAGTAATCTTGAGGCTCCACCCTTGACTCTCTCACATGTCACTGCTGCCTGAAGTGAGGTTTGACTTGTAGCAGGTTGCCTTCCACTTGCTAGCCACTGCCCAAGCTAGGAACGGAATGGGTAGGCCTCTGCTTGACTCTTCCTCCCATAGCCAACTTGTACTTCCCAAGCGCTTAGTACAGTGCTCTGCACACAGTAAGCGCTCAATTAATATGATTGAATGAGTGAATAGCTGAGACTGGTAGAGTACTGGAAACTCTCCAGGTGCTATCCTTAGAAGGGGACACTGAGGTAGATTCAAGATAATCAGATTGGGCATAGTTCTTGTCCCACATAAGGCTCATAGTCTTAGTGGGGGAAAAACAGGTATTTTACTCTATTTTAGAGATGAGAAATCTAAGCCACAGGGACTTGTCCAAGGTCACAGAGCAGGCAAATGCCAGTGACAGGATTAGAATCCAGATCCTCTGTTTCTGTCTGCCTCTGTCTCTTTCCACTACTTCTGCTGGGAGAATCCAGGTCTTGATAGTGTTTCGAAGAGGAAGGATTGACTTACAGTGTCATTGTGGCTGAGATGTCAAGGAGGTAAGGCCTATTGGACTCGGCTATAAATAGATGTGTGGCAGTTGTAGAGAAAGCAGTCTCAGTGGAGCAAAGGAGTCAAATCCAGACTGAAAAGGGTCAGTTGTTGCAAAGGAAATGACAGCTGGGGGTGTATATGACTCGTTTTATGAGTTTGGATAGGACTGGGAGCAGGGAGATGGGCATTAGCTGGAGAGGCTAGAGGGCCAAAGAAGGGTTTTTAGTATGGGAGAGAATTGAAGGCAATGGGAAGGAGCTGGCAGAGAGTGGTAGTGTCTCACAGTCCTGTAACTTTGACATTATCCTTGACTCATCTTTCTCATTCACCCTACATATTTTCAACCCACATATTCAATCTGTCACCAAATCCTGTTTGTTGTACCTTCACAACATCTTTAGAATCTGCCCTTTCCTCTCCACCCAAACTGCTCCTATGCCAATGTAAACAATCATCATGACCTATCTTTTTTTTAAAATGATATTTTTAAGTGCTTCCATGTGCCAGACACTGAACTAAGCACTGGGTAGATACAAGCTAATCAGGTTGGACACAGTCCATGTTCCACATGAAGCTCAGTCTTAATCCTCATTTTACAGATGAGGTAACTGAGGCACACAGAAGTGAAGTGAGTTGCACAAATCCTACAGCAGACTACTGGCAGAGCCGAAATTAGAACCCAGATCCTCTGACTCCTAGGCTTTCCCCTAGGCCACTCTACTTCTCAAACCCACCTTGACTATCCATCAGTCTCCTTGCTGACTTCCTTGCCTCTTGGCTCTCCCCTCTCCAGTCCACACTTCACTTGGCTGCTTGGATTAATTTTCTAAAAAGGCTTTGGGTCTATAATTTACCACTTCACAGAAGTCTCCAGTGGTTGCCCATCCACCTCTGCATCAAATATTACTATTAGCTTTAAGGCTCTCAATCAGCTCTTCCCCCTCCTACCTTTCCTTGCTGATCTTCTACTACAATCACACCTGCACACTCCTGTAACATCAACCTACTCTGTGCTTTGATCTGGTCTCTCCTGTCACTGACCCCTTAATAATAATAACAATAAGGCTGGCATTACTGTGTGCAAAGCACTGTTCTAAGTGTGGGGGAGGATACAGGGTGCTCAGGTTGTCCCACGTGGGGTTCACAGTCTTCATCCCCATTTTACAGATGAGGTAACTGAGGCCCAGAGAAGTTAAGTGACTTGCCCAAAGTCACACAGCTGACAATTGGCGGAGCTGGGATTTTGAACCCATGACCACCGACTCCCAAGCCAGGACTCTTTCCACTGAGCCACGCTGCCCTTGCCCATGTTCTCCCTCGGGCCCAGGACTCCCTCTCCTTTCATATCAATCAATCAATCGTATTTATTGAGCTCTTACTGTGTGCAAAGCACTGTACTAAGCACTTGGGAAGAACAACTTGGCAACATATAGAGACAGTCCCTACCCAACAGTGGGCTCACAGTCTAAAAGGGGGAGACAGAACAAAACCAAACATACTAACAAAATGAAATAAATAGAATAGATATGTAGAAGTAAAATAAATAGAGTAATAAATATGTACAATATTTATTGTACAATAAAAATATCCGAAAGACCATCATGCTCCTCACCTTCAAATTGCTCATAGAAACACATCTCCTCCAAGAGGCCTTCCTAAGCCCTTTATTTCCCTAATCTGCCCTCCCCTTTGCATCAACTATGCACTTGTTTATGTATCTCTAAAGCACTTTGATACTCAGCTTAGCCCCACAGGGCTAATGTAAATATTCTTGCATTCTACTCTCCCCAATCTAGTTTAATGTCTGCCTCCCTCTGTAGACTGTAAGCTCCTTGGGGACAGGGATTGTATCTACATACTCTGTTGTACTTTCCCAAGCACTTAGGATAGTGCTCCGCTAAAAATAAAGCACTCAGTAAATATAATCAATCATCATCAGTGGTAATATTGAGCATTTACTGTGTGCAGAGCACTATATTAAGAGCTTGTGAGAGTACAATACAACAGAGCTGAAAGACACATTCCCTGCCCACAATAAACTGAGCCCAGACTGAGCCCCCCTTTTTCCTTTCCTCCTCCCCATCCCTCCCTCCCTACTTCCTTCCCCTCCCCACAGCACCTGTATATATGCTTGTACAGATTTATTACTGTATTTATTTTACTTGTACATATTTACTATTCTATTTATTTTGTTAATGATGTGCATCTAGCTTCATTTCTATTTATTCTGATGACTTGACACCTGTCCACATGTTTTGTTGTCTGTCTCCCCCTTCTACACTGTGAGCCCATTTTTGGGTAGGGACCGTCTCTATATGTTGCCAACTTGTAGTTCCCAAGCGCTTAGTACAGTGCTCTGCACACAGTAAGTTCTCAATAAATACAACTGAATGAATGAATAAACTTAATCACTCGGTTGTAGTTATTGAGCGCTTACTGTGTGCAGAGCCCTGCACTAAACGCTTGGGAGATTACACTATAATAGAGTTGGTAGACCCCTACCTGTCCACAACAAGCTTACAGTCTAGAGGTGAAGACAGACATTAATATAAATAATTTATAATATATAATTTAAAAATATGTATATTAGTGCTGTGGGATTGAGGGTGGGGCAAATATCAAATGCCCAAAAGTCTAGGCTCAAGTGCATAGATGGAGCAAAATGGAGAGGGAACTGGGGGAAAGAGGGTTTAATCGGGGAAGGCCTCCTGGAGGAGATGTGACCTTAGTACCAGTGATTTGCACGACAGTGCTCTGCACCTAGTAAGTGCTTAATAAATGCCATAATTAATTAATTAAGGGAGAGGGTCAGGGGCTCAGCTGGAGGGAGTGGATTAAAAGAGCAGGTGGGAGCCTTCCTCTTGAAAGAGAGTAGATAAACTGGAGAAGGATGAAGAGGAGATGAGGGGAGGGGAACTTTGGGGAGTTCATATGTCTGATGGCATTAATTTTACCAACAAAGTAGTTGAGAAGGTCTTCAGGAGTTAGGCAGGTGGTGGACAGCTTCAGGAGGGAGTTAAAGGTTTGTAAGTGTGGGCAGGGGAGGCAATGAGGTAGAAGAGTCGCTTGTAGAAAAGAGAACTGAGTTATAGAAGGATAATTTTTGTCCAGTTTCTTTTAGTACTATAATATTAATTGTGGTATCTTTTAAGCACTTACTGTGTGCTAGGCACAGTGCTAAGTGCTTTGGCGAGATACAGTGCAACCAGCTAAATGGGCCTCAATCTAAGAGGGAGGGAAAACAGCCATTTTATCCCCATTTTACAGTTGAGATAACTGAGGCATAGAGAAGTTGTGATTTGATCAAAGTCACACAACAGGCGATGAGCAACTGATCTTTCCAATGAAAGGGTATGTATTTTGCTTTAAGGGAGGTGTGAAAAAGTCTACTGGATCAGGAGGGTGAAAGGATGTGGTGATTACTAGGGACGGTAGGATTTCTTCAGGAGCCTCATCAGTGTTGAGGTACTTTCTGTCCAGAATGGGCTCAAGGATGTATTGTGCCCTGCAAAATGTGACACAAATGATGAAATTAGAATTCCTGATGGATTATCGGAGAAGCAGAGCAGCCTAGTGGAAAGAGCACAGGCTTGGGAGTCAGAGGACCTGGATTCTAACCCCTGCTCTGCCACGTACCTGTTGTGTGACCTCAGGTTGTCACTTGACTTCTTCGTACCTCTACTGCCTCATCTGTTAAATGGGGATTCAATACCTGTTCTCCCTGTAGGACCTGGTTATATTGGTTCTACCCCAGCACTCGGTACCGTGCTTGGCATATAGTAAGTCCTTAACAGATACCATTTTTTTTTTATTATTGTAGGAAAAGTTAGAAGTATAAGTGGCTACACTGGGGGCAACTATCCCAAGGTTCCTCCAAGCATCTTTTAGTATCACTGTTGGAGACAAAATATTGGACTTGAGAGACCATTGTTCTGACTCAGCAGTGGTGTTGAGCACTCTGAACTGCTTGAGAGCTGTAGTTTTAATAGCCATTAGCTTTCCCTCTCCTCACTACAGCACATTACTGTGAAAACAGGTGATCTAATGACAAAAACCGCATCCGGTTTAAAGTGCTTAGTGGTTGCCAACATAAACAGACGTGGGTGAAAGCATATTCTAAGGACTTGGGATCTTTTGTGTGAGGACAATTAGCCAAATCTCCTCAGCTGGGCACCCTGGGAGTTTAACAGGCCCCAGCCACCAGAAATCAGTCTGCACCTGCCAGCCTCACCCCAACTGAATCAAGGAGGAGCAGCCCCCCCTCCTTGTTTCTTTTTCTTCCTCAGTCCCCCTACTGCTGTTAAAATTAGAGGTCTCCAATTATAGAAATAGTAATTGTAGAATTTGAGGCATTTACTATGTGCCAAACCTTGCTAAGTGATGGAACATACAAAATAGAGAGGACACAAGGGGCTCTCAGTCTTGGGTAGGAAATCAGATATCTTAGACTCATAATACAGATGAGGAAACTGAGGCCCAGAGAGGTCAGCATGTTTGTCCCGGGTCACACAGAAGGCCAGTAATAGAGCCGAGTTTAGAACCTAGTTCTCCTTACACTGTCCTCTGTTTTTCTGTAGGGCTATGTTGCTTCCCCAGGGACTTGTGGGTTGTGTAATATTTACCCTGCTCCTTTTCTGGGAAACTTACCCTTCTCCTCTTGTGTGGAAATCAGAGACCCTGAGGGAAACAAGGATTTTTATCTCGGTTCTCCACTGTTCCACTCCCTGCCCAATGTGGTCAACTGACCACATAGCCTGAGGCCTTCAGAAGAGGCCACTTGCTGTCAATGTTCCTTCAGCTCAGCTGACCCTTTTGCAAAGCCCAAGGTCTTTGGTCATGCTGTGAACTGGAATATATTTTACTATTTAATGAATAGTCACAGCTTTGGAGTAAAGACAAGAATCATAAGTCAGCTGTCACGCTACTTAAAAGCACTAGGGATCATATTCAAGGACAAATACGACCAATCAGAAATACTAACATTCGCATTGTCGATAAGCCAAAGGGAAATATTTTTCAAATATTTTGTATTAGGACCAATGTATTTGTATCTTTCAAGCTTGCACTGAGTTCTTCTTAACATATTCCACTCATATCCTTATAGAAAATAAAATCCCACAACACTAATCGCAGTACCATAAAATGGGAAGATGTAAAGGAAATTGAAGTCATCAAATACAATCAATCAGTACCATGCCTTTGGTCAGAATTTCATCTAATCCATCCAAAAGAGATGGCACATTATTCTACTCTGAAAGCTCTCTAGGGATGACATTTTAGTAAGCCTCTCAGAGTTTTTTTTTTTACAAACTACTACCCATGAAGTTCCTTTCATTGTCTAGAATCAGTTTCGCTTGCTGCAATTTGTTCCGTGTCTCATCTTCATTACGCGTGAAATAACCAAAAATAAAATACCTAAATGCCAACTGTGGGTAATTCAGTCATTGTTCAGTTACTGACAATCAAATCATCATCAAAATAAATCAACACTTTACCCTTGTCTCTACCATCTCCCCTCTCTAGCCTCTCCCCAACCCTAACCATAATCTTAACCCTATACTTGTCCATAAAACTGATTGTAATTTGTTTAGTCAATGATTTGGTTTTCACTGCATTGATTTTGAGCTTAGGAATTGCTGACTAGTCTAAAATTACAGTTAACTGAAAGCCAGAGCTGCTCAGGAGGGGCTGTTTATCGGGTGTGAAGTTCGTCAATAAATGGTATTTTGAGCACTTTGCTCACGGCAGCTAAGTGAAGAGTAGCTTGTCCTTGCTAAAATTTAAAAATTTGATGGTTGTGCAGAGGGAGGGCTGTTTACTATGTAGACTATCAGAAAACTAGAGAAGCAGTGTGGTCTAGTGGATAGAGCATGGCCCTGAGAGTCAGAAGGTCATAGGTTCTAATCCCGGCTCTGCCACTTGTCTGCTGTGTGACCTTGGGCAAGTCACTTCACTTCTCTGTGCCTCACCTATCTTATCTCTAAACTGATGATTAAGACCGGAGCGTGGCTCAGTGGAAAGAGCACGGGCTTTGGAGTCAGAGGTCATGGGTTCAAATCCCAGCTCCGCCATTTGTCAGCTGTGTGACTTTGGGCAAGTCACTTAACTTCTCTGGGCCTCAGTTACCCCATCTGTAAAATGGGGATGAAGACTGTGAGCCCCCTGTGGGACAACCTGATCACCTTGTAACCTCCCCAGCGCTTAGAGCAGTGCTTTGCACTTAGTAAGCGCTTAACAAATGCCACCATTATTATTATTATTATGTGGGACAGGGACTGTGTCCAACCTGATTACCTTGTATCTACCTCAGTGCTTAGAGCAGTGCTCGGCATATAGTAAGCACTTAACAAATACAGTAATTATTATTACTGTAAGCTGCCTCTCCTCTGTGCTGCAGCTTTGCTGGAGCTCCTTTGGCTTGCCACTTCCTCAACCAAGGAGGACGCAAACATATTTTCTGATCCTCTTGCTGAGTGGAGGCCTCCCCACAGGAGTCGAATTTCTGATGTGTTGGGGAATCCACTCAGTTCTCCCATCTGGCGTGTTTGCACTTTTGACTTGGAACGCTGTTAGGGAATTGGGACCCCGTCTTCTGACAACATGAGGAAACACCAGTAAAAACGGTCATGCACCCAGGCACCGGGGTGGGAAGGCAAACGGACTGTAATGTGAGTGCTTCTTATCATGGGGTTTGTCCAGGATATAACCCTTGTGTGATAGGAGAAACAAGTGTGTGAGAAGAGTTGCTAGGGCTTTATGGTTGGTGAGGTGCCAGGTGACACAGCTTTTCCTATACAGGGGAGATTAGCCTCCCAGTGTAGCACACTCTCCAGGATCATGCTGAGCTTTTTCAGTTGTGGCACATTTTTGACTCGTGTTCAGTCTGTGGTCGACAATGATCTATGTATAGATTTATATATGCGGTATGCATGTATAAATACATATGCATATATATGAATGAGAAATAGTAGTGGTTGGATTATATCTATTCATTGCATTCCAATCAGTAGGGTATCCCAGGGGCACTCTGACCCGGCACTATTTTTCTAGCTTGCTCATGGGGATGTCATCACCCTCCGAGATCCTCCTGCCCTTGTGATTTCTTTTCCACACTTCACCGTGGACATTATTTTATTTCACAGGCTGAACTTTGAGCAAATAAGAGCAATCGCTTGTTGCAACGACCAAAACGCTGCGCTTGGGCCTGCCATTGTTCCAATCTTGAACACATCTGAATGATATTAACAATTAGTCATCTTGTCATTCTGCTGCCCAAGAGGGATTTTTAAAATAGTTTCGGTTCACCTTTTCTAATCCAGAACTCTGTGGGGACTTTTAACACTCGGCAAAGCCTGGAAGTTTGCCCCCTAAATGTTACCGCTACTAGGACTTCTGACGTCCAGCTGTAGCTCCTCAGAGGGAAACAACCTGCTCATTGATTCATTCTGAAGCGGGGAGGCCTACTGAAAAAGAGTACAGGCCTAGGAGCGAGAGGACTTGGGTTCTCACCCCGGGTCTGCCAGTTGCCAACTGTGTGACCTTGGACAAGTCACTTAACTTCCCTACGCCTCAGGTTCCTCAACTGTAAAATGGGGATTCAAAACCTGTTCTCCCTCATACTTAGACTCTGTGCCCCGTGTGGGACAGGATCTGTGTCTCACCCATTAACTTGTATCTACCCCAGCACTTAGAACATAGTAAGCACTTATCAAGCAGCGTGGCCTAGTGGAAAGAGCACGGGCTTTGGAGTCAGAGGTCAGGGGTTCGAGTCCCGGCTCCGCCACATGTCTGCTGTGTGACCTTGGGCGAGTCACTTCTCGGAGCCTCAGTTCCCTCATCTGTAAAATGGGGATGATGACTGTAAGCCCCCCGTGGGACAACCTGATCACCTTGTATCCCCCCCAGCGCTTAGAACAGTGCTTTGCACATAGTAAGCGCTTAACAAATGCCATTATTATTATTATTATTATCAAGCACCATAAGTAAGTCCTTCATGAAATTGCTGGGAAACTTTTATTTCATCCCAGTTTTCCTGGCCTTGGAAGGGACTATCTGGGGAAAACTTCCCCTATACTATAAGCTCATTATGCACAGGGAATATATCTACCAACTTTGTTGTATTGTACTCTCCCAAGCACTTAGCACAGTCACTGCACACAGCATTCTATAAATACCATTGATTGAAACCCACAAACTATATTTTGTCCTTCTTAACACTGTCCAGCTGCTCTTCTCTTCTCCCCCCGCCCAATTCCTTCCCACATCTCCTCCTGCTTGGAACACTGGGATTTGGGTTTACGTCCATCAAGAGAACTGAATTCCTCAAATTGGGCTTCCCTAATGGCAGGGGAAAATACCCATTAAAATAAATTGAAGATATGTACGTAAGTCTTGTGGAACTGAGGGAGAAGTAAAAAAAAAATGCAACAAATCGAATCACAGGAGTGGTGCAGAAGAAAGTAGAAGAAAATGAAATGAGGTTTTAGTCGGGCTAGGCCTCTTGGAGATGTGCCTCAATAAGGCTTTGAAGGTGGGGAGAGTAATTGTCTTTTGGATATGAAGAGGGATGGTATTGCAAGACATAGGTGAGAGGCTGGTGCAGAGAGGAGCAGCATGGCATAGTGGTTAGATCATATGCTTGGGAGTCAGAAGGACCTGGGTTCTAATCCTGCTCCACCACCTGTCTGCTGTGTGACCTTGAGCAAATCACTTAACTTCTCTGTGCCTCAGTTACCTCATCTGTAAAATGGGGATTAAGACTGTGAGCCCCACATGGAACAAGGGACTGTGTCCAACCCGATTTGCTTGTATCTTAGTACAATGCCTGGCACGTAGCAAATGCTTAACAAATACCATAATAATAATTATGATTATTAATAAATAAATACCTAAATTACAGATATATGCATATGTGCTGTGTGGATGGGAGGGAGGATGAATGAAGGAGTAAATAAGAGCAGTGTAGAAGGGATTGGGAGAAGAGGAGAGGAATGCTTAGTCAGGAAAGCCTTTTTGGAGATGTGCCTTCAGTAAGGTTTTGAAGTGGGGGGAAGCAATTATCTGTCCATATGAGGAGGGAGGGCTTTCCAGGCCAGAGGTAGGATGTGGGAGAGAGGTTGTCAGTGAGATAGACAAGATCGAGGTACAGTGAAAAGGTAGTGTTAGAGGAATGAGGTTTTGCATTTACTGTGTGCAGAGTACTGGACTAAACCCTTGGGAGAGAACAACTGGATCGGTATTCATTCATTCAGTCATATTTATTGAGCACTTACTGTGTGCAGAGCACTGTACTAAGGCTTGGGAAGTACAAGTTGGCAACATATAGAGACAGTACCTACCCAAAAACGAGCTGTTATATATGATCCCTGCACACAAAGAGTTTAGTTTCATGTGTTCGCGAAGCAGCTACTATAAATCCAAACCCACCACAAGCACTCAATAAATATTAAAGGAACCTCACCCTGTTCAATCAATTTAATTTATCGACCTCTAGATGTATGCAGAGCACAGTACGAATCACCTGGGAAAGTATGGTATTGTTGGTAGACGCTATCCCTGCCTATAGGGAGCTTACAATCTAGAGGGAGTCACAGACATTAAATAAATTACAGTTGGGGAAATGACATAGCATAAGGATTTGTACATTGGTGCTATGGGGCTAAAGGTGGGGTGCGTAAAAGGTATAGGTCTGAATGCAAGGTGATGGAACGGGAAGGGTGTGTAGGGCTTTACTGTGTGCAGAGTACTGTACTAAGCCCACACAGTAAAGCCTAATGAGGCTTTAGTCAGGGAGGCCTCTTGGAGGAGATGTAATTTTAGAAGGGGTTGGAAGGTGGGGAGAGTGGTGGACTGTCAGATATGAAGGGGGAGGGAATTCCAGACCTGAGGGAGGATGAGGGCAGGAGGTCAGCAATGAGGTACGGAGAAGCAGCGTGGCTCAGTGGAAAGAGCACAGGCTTGGGAGTAAGAGGTCATGGGTTCTAATCCCAGGTCCACCACCTGTCAGCTGTGTGACTTTGGGCAAGTCACTTAACTTCTCTGGGCCTCAGTTACCTCATTTGTAAAATGGGGATTAAGACTGTGAGCCCCAGGTGGGACAACCTGATCACCTTGTATCACCCAGCACTTAGAACAGTGCTTTGCACGTAGTAAGCGCTTAACAAATGCCATCATTAATTAATTATTTTAGGCACGAAGTATGTGGGTAGGAGATTGGTGAGGCGAGGTAGGTGGTAGACAGCTGATTGAGAATGCCTTAAAGCTGATGTTAAGGAGTATTTGTTTAATGCGGAGATGGATGGGTAACCACTGGTGGTTTTTGTGGAGTCTTTTTAAAAAATGATGAGGGCAGCGAAGTGAAATATGAACTGGAGAGGGAAGGGACTGGAGGCAGGGAGGTCATTGAGAAGGCTGATGCAATAGTGCTTGGATGAGTCTAATCGCAGTTTGGGTGGATAGGAAAAGCCACATTATAGAGATTCTTGAAGTCAGAACTGGCAGGATTTGGTGACATTGAATATGTGGGTTTGAATGAGAGGATTGAGTCTTGGTCCATGCCAAAATAATGGGCTTGTGAGATGGGGAGGATGGTGGAGTTGTCTACAGTGCTAAAGTCAGAGGGCAGACAGGTTTTGGATGAGAAGACAAGGAATTCATTTTTGACACGTTAAAGTTCAGATATGGCTGGAACAGACAAGTAGAGATATCCTGAAGGAGGCAGAAAACATGAGCCTGCAGAGAAGGAGAGAGGCCAGGGCTGGAGAGAATTCTGTGGGAATCGTCTGCATAGAAATGGTGTTGAAGCCCTAGGAGAGAGTGTTTTCCAAGCGATTAGGTTAAGATGGAGAATACCCACTATTAGAGAGTGGGAAGCAGAGGGGGAGTAGGTGAAAGAGACTTAGAAGAAACGGTCAGAGGGATAGGAGAGAGCCAGGAGAGGTCAGAGTCAGTGAAGCCAAGGTTGGATAATGTTTCCAGAAGCAAATGGTCTACAGTGTCAAAGACACTGGAGAAGTCAAGGAGGATATTTTTCTGATTTTTTGAACGTATTTTTGAATTTTCACAGTATTTCAAAGACATGACTAGTATATACAGCTTGTCACGCTGTGTTAAAATAGCTTAGTACATGTGCAGAAATTGTGCATCTGGAATGGGGATGCAAGGCAGGTGATCAGTTAAGACCCAGAACCGCGCAGCCTCATAGCTCTAGTACTTTCTCAAGTGCTTAATACAGTTCTCAGAACACAGTAAGAGCTTACTAAATGCGATTGAATGAATCCTTAGATTTGCAGTAAAAATAATGTCAGTTGCTGCTAATGTCCTGCTTTTGCGTGAGAGAGAAGCTGGAAAAATTTCTCGTGTGAGGTAGACTTTGAGAGGGTTTTTTTTTGTGTGTGTGTGGCTGTGATGTGACAAGGTTCTTTATTGTCTGACTTTAAAGTCCACCACATGTCATTGCATTCCACCGTAGACTTGGAGAGTATCCCAGAGACCACCTAGTTTAGCCGCAGGCTGTGCAGCACTGAAGCTGAACTTTTCTGGTGTCTGAATCCAACTGCCATTAGTGTTCTGGTCAATCAATCAGTGGTATTTTTGAGCACTTACTGTGTACTGAAGACTGCACTTGGGGAGAGTACAATAAAATTGAGTTGGTATAGATGAGCTCTGCCCATAATAATAATAATAATAATGGTATTTTTTACATGCTTACAATGATCCAAGCACTGTCATAAGTGCTGGGGTAGATACAAGGTAACTGAGTCCCACATGGGGCTCACAGTCTAAGTAGGAGGGAGACCCGATAGTGAATCCTCATCTTGCAGGTGGAACAACTGAGGCACAGAGACTTTAAGTGACTTGCCCAAAGTCACATAGCAGACATGTGGGAGAGTGGGGATCAGAACCCAGGTCCTCTGACTTCCAGCATTTTGCTCTTTCAACTAGAAAATGCTGATTCAGTCAGTCATGTTTATTGAGCACTTAGTGTGCAGAGCACTGTATCATGTTTATTGAGCACTTAGTGTGCAGAGCACTGAACTCAGAGCTTGAGAGAGTACAATATAACAATAAACAGACACATTCCCTGCCCACAATGAGATCATAGTCTAGAGGGGGAGACAGACATCAATATAAATAATGAATTACAGCTATGTACCTAAGTGCTGTGGGGCTGAGAGCGTGGATGAATAAAGCATGGCTCAGTGGAAAGAGCCCAGGCTTTGGAGTCAGATGTCATGGGTTCAAATCCAGGCTCTGCCAATTGTCAGCTATATGACTTTGGGCAAGTCACTTCACTTCTCTGTGCCTTAGTTCCCTCATCTGTAAAATGGGGATTAAGACTGTGAGCCCCGTGTGGGACAACCTGATCACCTTGTATCCCCCAGCACTTAGAACAGTGCTTTGTACATAGTAAGCACTTAACAAATACCGTCATTATTATTCTTAGTATTATTAAGGGAGCAAGTCAGGGGGAAGAGGAAAGAGGGCTTAGTCAGGGAAAGCCTCTTGAAGGAAATATGTCTTCTAGAAGGCTTTGAAGCAGAGGTGAGTAATTGTCTGACAGGTATGAGGAGGGAGGGCATTCTAGGCCAGAGGCAGATGTGGGTGAAAGGAGGTTCACCTGAGTGAAATAATGAACTGGGCTCTAGCACTCTCTCACCCAGCTTAATATCCTGTGCAAGGCCAATGTGGGTAACCAGTGTGCCCATTCCTGTCAAAGGTTGAGCTTTCCCTCTGGTGAAGAATTAATTCATTCAATCATATTTATTGAGTACTTGCTGTGTGCAGAGCACTGTACTAAGCGCTTGGAAAGTACAGTTAGGCAACAGAGACAATCCCTACCCAAACACGGGCTCACAGTCTAGAAACGATGGGGTGTGACAGGTAAAAACCCTAAGGGGTCTTCTGTGATTGGGTAAAGCTGGCTGCAGGACCTTCCAGAAGTGTGCTCAGATTCCTGAGCCCCAAGGGGCAAAGTGAGTTTGTAAGCATTCATTCAATCATATTTATTGAGCACTTACTGTGTGCAGAACACTGAACTAAGCTATTGGGAAGTACAAATCGGCAACATATAGAGATTGTCCCTATCCAACAGTGGGCTCACAGTCTAGAAGGGGGAGACAGAAAACAAAACAAGTAAACAGGTGTCAATACCATCAGAATAAATAGAATTATAGCTATACATATCATTAATAAAATAGAGTAATAAATATGTATAAATATACACAAGTGCTGTGGGGAGGGGAAGAGGGGAGGGTGGGGCAGTTATGGGGAGGGGAGGAGGAGAGGAAAAAGAGGGTGCTCAGTCTGGGAAGGCCTCCTGGAGGAGGTGAGCTCTCAGTAGGGCTTTGAAGGGAGGAAGAGAGCTAGTTTGGAGGATGTGTGAGGGAACGGCATTCCAGGCCATAGGTGGGACGTGGGCCAGGGGTCGATGGAGAGATAAGTGAGAACGAGGTACAGTGAGGAGCTTAGCGGCAGAGGAGCGGAGTGTGCAGGCTGGGCTGAAGAAGGAGAGAAGGGAGGTGTGGTAGGAGGGGGCGAGGTGATGGAGAGCCTTGAAGCCAAGAGTATGGAGTTTTTGCTTGATTTGAAGGTTGATAGGCAACCACTGGAGATTTTTGAGGAGGGGAGTGACATGCCCAGAGCATTTCTGTCCAGAGGTAATCCGGGCAGCAGAGGGAAACATAGACTGAAGCGGGGAGAGATAGGGGGATGAGAGATCAGAAAGGAGGCTGATGCAGTAATCCAGTCGGGGTAGGATGAGACATTGAACCAGCAAGGTAGTGGTTTGGATGGAAGGAAAGGACGGATCTTGATGATGTTGTGGAGGGGAGACCAGCAGGTTTTGGTGACGGATTGGATGTTTGGGGTGAATGAGAGAGCGGAGTCGAGAATGACACCAAGGTTGCGGGCTTGTGAGACGGGAAGGATGGTAGCGCCATCTACAGTGACGGGAAAGTCAGGGAGAGGGCAGGGTTTGGGAGGGAAGATAAGGAGCTCAGTCTTGGACATGTTGAGTTTTAGATGGCGGGCAGATATCCAGATGGAGCTGTCCTGAAGGCAGGAGGAGATATGAGCCTGGAGGGAGGGAGAGAGAATCAATCAATCAGTCGTATTTATTGAGCGCTTACTGTGTGCAGAGCACTGTACTAAGCGCTTGGGAAGTACAAGTCGGCAACACATAGAGACAGTCCCTAGCCAACAGTGGGCTCACAGTCTAGAAGGGGGAGACAGAGAACAAAACCAAACATACTAACAAAATAAAATAAATAGAATAGATATGTACAAGTAAGATAAATAGAGTAATAAATATGTGCAAACATATATACATATATACAGGTGCTGTGGGGAAGGGAAGGAGTAAAGATCGGGGAGATGGAGAGGGGGACTAGGGGGAGAGGAAGGAAGGGGCTCAGTCTGGAAAGGCCTCCTGGAGAAGGTGAGCTCTCAGTAGGGCCTTGAAGGGAGGAAGAGAGCTTGCTTGGCGGATGGGCATAGGGAGGGCATTCCAGGCCCGGGGGATGACATGGGCCAGGGGTCGATGGCGGGACAGGTGAGAACAAGGCACGGTGAGGAGATTAGCTGCGGAGGAGCGGAGGGTGCAGGCTGGGCTGTAGAAGGAGAGAAGGGAGGTGAGGTAGGAGGGGGTGAGGTGATGGAGAGCCTTGAAGCCCAGAGTGAGGAGTTTCTGCCTGATGCGCAGATTGATTGGTAGCCACTAGAGATTTTTGAGGAGGGGAGTAACATTCCCAGAGCATTTCTGGACAAAGACAATCCAGGCAGCAGCATGAAGTATGGATTGAAGTGGGGAGAGACACGAGGATGGGAGATCAGAGAGAAGGCTGATGCAGTAGTCCAGACGGGATAGGATGAGAGCTTGAACGAGCAGGGTACGGTTTGGATGGAGAGGAAAGGGCGGATCTTGGCAATGTTGTAGAGCTGAGACCGGCAGGTTTTGGTGACGGCTTGGATGTGAGGGGTGAATGAGAGAGCGGAGTCGAGGATGACACCAAGGTTGCGGGCTTGTGAGATGGGACGGATGTTAGTGCCATCAACAGAGATGGGAAAGTCAGGGAGAGGGCAGCGTTTGGGAGGGAAGACAAGGAGTTCAGTCTTGGACATGTTGAGTTTTAAGTGGTGGGCAGACATCCAGATGGAGATGTCCTGAAGGCAGGAGGAGATGCAAGCCTGGAGAGAGGGGGAGAGAGCGGGGGCAGAGATGTAGATCTGGGTGTCATCAGCGTAGAGATCATAGTTGAAGCCATGGGAGCGAATGAGGTCACCAAAGGAGTGAGTGTAGAGAACAGAAGGGGACCAAGAACTGACCCTTGAGGAACTCCTACAGTAAGGGAATGGGAGGGGGAGGAGGAGCCTGCAAAGGAGACAGAATGAATGGCCAGAGAGACAAGAGGAGAACCAGGAGAGAACGGAGTCTGTGAAGCCAAGGTTGGATAGAGTGTTGAGGAGAAGGGGGTGGTCCACAGTGTTGAAGGCAGCCGAGAGGTCGAGGAGGATTAGGATAGAATAGGAGCTATTGTATTTGGCAAGAAGGAGGTCATTGGTGACCTTTGAGAGGGCAGTTTCAGTGGAGTGTAGGAGAGGAGGAACCTGCAAAGGAGACTGAGAATGAACAGCTGTAAGGATAAGAGGAGAACCAGGAGAGGACGGAGTCAAGCCAAGGTTGGATAGCATGTTGAGGAGAAGGGGATGGTTCACAGTATCGAAGGCAGCTGAGAGGTCGAGGAGGATTAGGATGACAGCAGCCAAAATGAGCCCAAAGGTTTGGTAGCAAAAAGTCTGAGCTTTCTTCTAATATTCCGGGAGAGCACCAGCAAGTGACTAGTTCAAGTGGAGTCCAGCTGCTTAGCAGCTTGCCGAGGGTGATGGGTGAGAGGTTGTTGGTTGGAAAGAGGATCCTTTTTAGCAGATGTCAGATGTAATAACTCTGTTTGGGGCCAACAGTGAACATGATAGAATGGGTGTTCTTGGAAAGCAGACTTTGGGTGTTTGGAGGGTTCCCTCTAGCACAAAACAAGAAGAGAAGCATAGCTGAGTAGATAGAGCACGGGCCCGGGAATCAGAAGGACCCAGCTTCTAATCCTAGGTCCGCCACTTGTCTGCTGCCTGACCTTGGGCGAGTCACTTCACTTTTCTGCGCTTCAGTTACCTCATCTGTAAAATGGGGATTAAGACTGTGAACCCTATATGGAATCTGGACTGTGTTCAATCTATTTAGCTGTATCTACCCCAGTGGTTAGTACAGTGCCTGACACCTTAGTAAGCGCTTAACAAATACCATAAAAAAGTGGGAAGCTATGCATCTTAACAAAAGCAGAGTTAGGATCAATCAATAATAATAATAATAATGGCATTTGTTAAGCGCATACTATGTGCAAAACACTGTTCTAAGCACTGGGGGGATACAAGGTGATCAGGTTGTCCCATGTGGGGCTCACAGTCTTAATCCCCATTTTACAGATGAGGTAACTGAGGCTCAGAGAAGTTAAGTGACTTGCCCAATGTCACACAGCAGACGTGTGGTAGAGCCGGGTTTCAAACCCATGACCTCTGACTCCAAAGCCCGTGCTCTTTCCACTGAGCCATGCTGCTTCACTGAGTGCTTACTCTGTGCATAGCATGGTACTTAGAGAAGCAGCCTGGCTCAGTGGAAAGAGCACGGGCTTTGGAGTCAGCAATCACAGGTTCAAATCCTGGCTCTACCAATTGTCTGCTGTGTGACCTTGGGCAAGTCACTTAACTTCTCTGTGCCTCAGTTCCCTCATCTGTAAAATGGGGGTTAAGACTGTGAGCCCCCCCGTGGGGCAACCTGATCACCTTGTAACCTCCCCAGAGCTTAGAACAGTGCTTTGCACATAGTAAGCGCTTAATAAATGTCATTATTATTATTATTATTACTGTTTGGAAGTGTGTAATAAGAGTAAGTGATATTGTCCCTTCCTCAAAGAATTAACAGTTTCGTGGAGGAATTTACAAGATCCCAAGGCCATAGATGACAGGTTACTATTGCCATAATATATTCCTTGGTCCAGATCTTGTGGAGGTAAAAAGTAAAAAGTGGAGGATATGTGCTTGTCAGAAAGTATAATGATCTTTCGGGCACAGTCTGGAAATGTAGAGAAGTGCCTCGGGACTTTGGAGATGTGCATGTTGTCCAACTGTGCAACCAGAAGAGCCTCTGTGGCTCATGTGACAGCCATCATGGGATATTTCCCCTGGCCAATACTGGGAAGACTCTAGTCAGAGTAATGCTGAATCATTTAACTGACTAGCTGCCAGAAAAAAATTACTTCTTGGAAGTCAGTGTGGTTTTCAAGCAGAATACGGTACCACTGACATGATCTTGGCCACCAGACTGCTTCTGGAGAAATACGGAGAGCAGGATCAGGGCCTCTATATGGGTCTTCATCGACTTCACAAAGACTTTGAACTCAGTGAATCATGACATGATGGCTGTAGGCCATTTTTGATAAGTTTGGATGCCCAGAAAGGTCTGTTAACATCACAAAGTCTCTGCATGTTTGAATGGCAGTTCTGGATCAAGTCTGCTTTTGTAAAATTTATGGTGTTTGTTAAGCACTTAGTGTGGGTCAAACACTGTTCTAAGCACTGGACACTCTTGTGACACTCTTCACTGTCACAAATGGCATCAAACAAGGCTCTGTTCTCACACCGACTGTTTCTCCACAACATTCGCAGTCTCACTGACTGGTGCATTCACAGGTCTTGAACATGGATCAAGATGTAATGTTGCCTGTCTTGTGGACTCTTGACTTTTCTGTGACTTCATGCAAAGATTGTCATTCATAAGCTATTATTTGAGAATGATTACTCAGTGACCAGAATGCTACAATTGCTCGATGAATGTTTTGCACGAGTTGCTAAACGTTTTGAGCTGACAGTCTGATTGACTGAAGTCATGTTCCAACCAAAAACACCACCACATAACCTACTCCAGTGGAATTCATTGATGGTGCCAGGGGTGGGGGTGGGGGGCATTTAGGGGGGCAGGGTCCTTTGAGGACAAATGCACTACTATGGCAAATGAGCAATCAATCAATTGTATTTATCGAGAGCTTACTGTGTGGAGCGCACTATACTGGGTACTTGGGAGAGTACAGTATAACAGAGTTGGCAGAAACATTTCCTGCTTGCGATGAGCTTACAATCTAGAGGTGAAAAGAGATTTCAGGCATTGAGAAAGAATGAACACTGACTTTCATGTGCAAGGTTTATGGTTGACCCTATACCACTTGCCTTATCAATCAGTCATAGTTATTGGGTGCTTACATTGTGCCAAACACTTGGGAGAGTACATTATAGCAGAGTTTGTAGTCACATTTGCTGCCCACAACGAGCTTACCCTCTATGTACACCTCATCATATACTAGAAGTGGCAGAACAGAGTCTTATCCATCATTTTTAATGGGAGTCTCTACCATCGGGGTTCTCCCTGGGAGTTTTTCTCTCTTCCACCAAATCCTCTGGAGCCCTTGTCCTGGGTGTTGCTGTATGGAGGGAGAAAAAAAATGGAGGATTGCACTCATTCCTCACTATTTATTCATTTGTACAGAACTGCTCTCTCTGCTGCCGCTTCTGCTCTTCCTGCTATCGCTGCTTCTGTTGCTGCCGTGGCTGCTGACTACTTTGTGCTTCCTGAACAGTTCCAGAAAAGTCTAGGAGTCTAAGGGGCTGAAATGGTCTAACGTGGACAGGTGCCTTACTTTGGCTTCCCCTAGCAGTTGGTGGAGAAGTGAGGGGGGGTGTCTCAGAGCAAGTCCCCCAATAGCCCTAATGATCTCTGTGTCCCCAAGGGGTGACCCCATTCATGGAGAGAAAACTATAAATCAGCAAGATGATTCTTACAAGGACTGTTTTTGAACAAGTACATTTCTCTTTCCCCGAGGGAATTGGCCTTTGCAGTGAAAGATGATACAACTTTGCCATGAGAATCACAATGCGTCTTCCACGCTGTTCAAGCCGTCCCCGGTTCATGGAATGGTGACAGCCTATTCAGTCCTGATAAAAATGAAAAATATAAATCTTTGGTCACAATCCAGCTCTTAACATTCAAATTCAACACGATCTAGTCAGAATAATTGCCAATTCAGTAGGCTGTTCAGTCTTTTGTGCATTTTTAAGCCATTTGCTTTTTTGGAAGAAAATCATGAGAATTGAGACTTGCTGTTTGGCTAGAAACGGGCTTATTGTTTGGAGAGGAAGGCTGGTTGCCATGGCTTTGGACTACAGAGCACTGCAGTGTTTTCAGCTTTTAGCTTTCTTCCTTGCTTTAGGAGCAAACAAGAAGTTGGAGGCGATCCTCTTCCAACTGTGCCAAGGATGGTAAATGGTTTGAATGGTTGGTTTTCACAGTGCTCTGCTCCCAGCAGATGCTTAATAAATAAGGTGAACTACTGATAGAATGACAATGAACTCAGTTCCCTCTAATGCCAAATTCCTTTCACAATGATAATTTCTAGTCTTAAGGTGTTGCATTAACTCTTTCAAACCTCAGAGGATACAGGTGGTGCCCAAGTGCTTAGTACAGCGCTATGCATGCAGTAAATGCTCAAAAAACACCATTGATTGGTTTCTCCTCTTGTGACTGGAGTTTTAGGTACTAAATGTTACAATTTTTTCTCTTCAGATACACATCATTGTGGATATTTATGGCCATAAGGCCACTTCCGCTAGGCTGTCATGGGCGCTCAATAGTGTTTCAGGCTTAATGCTTCCAATTAACCACTCAGTGATATTTATTGAGCACCTACTTTGTGTGGAGCACTGTATTAAGTGCTTAGGAGTGTACAATATAGTAGACCTGGTAGGCAAGATCCCTGCCCTCAAGAAGTTTGCAATCTTGTAATCCAACTTAGTACCACTCCTTAAATTCGACTGCTCTACCATTAATCAGGTTCCCCTCACTTTAAACTGGCAAGGTTTTAGGATGTGGGAAATTGGGAATGGTTCCTATAGAATATAATTGAGAAGCAGGATGGCCCAGTGGAAAGAACATGGGCTTGGGAGTCGGAGGACCTGGGTTCTAGCCCTGCCCACATGTCTGCTGTGTGACCTTGGGCAAGTCATTTAACTTCTCTGTACCTCAGTTACCTCTTCTGTAAAATGGGAATTAAAACAGTGAGCCCTGTGTGGAACATGGACTGTGTCCAATTAGCTTGTATCTACCCCAGAGCTTAGTACAGTGCCTGGCACATAGTAAGTGCTTTAACAAATACCATTAAAAATATGATGACTGAGCAGCAACCCAAAAAGCTCCTGTTAAGCAGAAACCTCAAAAAACTGTAACGAAACCAGATGGTTAACTTATAATCCTTTCTTTGAGACCACTCGAAATACAATGCTACCCTCACAGCGACCATATGGTTTGCTGCAAATGAAGCAACATGTGGAAACTGGTTATTTTACCTTCATTTGCTAAAACAGGAAACGGGACAAACTTTTACTCCTTCCCTTCATGCCAAATAGAGATTAAAAGTAAACAACAAATGTGCAACAATGAATGTCTTCTATTAAATAGTCCAGCTGGGGAAACAGGGTTGGGTGAGAGAACTTGCAAGTTACATGGAATAATCATAATGAGAGCAATTTGGTTATCGAGTCCATTTCAAGTGGATAAGTGTTATACAATTGGATGTAACACTGAGGCAGATATTACACAGACCAATCAGTCATATTTATTGAGTACTTTGTGTGCAGAGCACTTTAATAAGGACTTGGGAGGGCACAATAAAACAGAGTTGATAGACACATTCCCTGCCCACAGATAGCTTAAAGTCTAGAGTTGGGTACAGACATTAAAATAAATTGTAGAAATCAACATAAGTGCTGTCGGGCTGAAGATAGGGTGAATAAAGGATACAAGTACCAATGCAAGTGCATAGTTTAATGGATAGAGCATGGGCCTGGAAGTTTGAAGGACCTGGGTTCTAATCCCAGCTATGCCACTTATCTGTTGTGTGGCCTTGGATAAGTCACTTACCTTTTCTGTAACTCAGTTACCTCATCTGTAAAATGAGAATTAAGACTGTGAGCCCCATATGAGACAAGGACTGTGTCCAGTCTGATTAGCTTGTATCTACCCCAGCGCTTAATAATAATTATGGTATTTGTTAAGCGCTTACTATGTGCCAGGCACTACCGGGCCTAGCATGTAGTGCATAAAAAAAGTGATGAAGAAGGGAGAAGGAGTAGGGGAAATGAGGACATACATAGTAGGGAAGGTCTCTTGCAGGAGTGCTTGTCTGTTGGATATGAAGAGAGAGAGAGAGAGTTCCAGCCAGAGGCAAGATATGGGCATGGGGGTCAGTGGTGAGAGAGACAAGAACAAGGTATAGTGAGTAAGTTGGGTGAGTTAGAGGAGTGAAATGAACATGCTGGGTCACAGTAGGAAATTATAGACAATATGCTCATTCCCTGTAACCTCTGGTATAGTACTAGCACTGAATTTGGACTCAACTCATCCCAGTATTTCCTGCTTGTTTGCTCGAAGGTGAGGCTACTGCATCTGTAGAGATAGAATGGTCATTAGAGCACCTGACATGACGATTCTAGGGCTCCAGACATCTGGGGAGTTAGTTGTGGAGTCCAGAATTTTCAAAATGGTTTAGACACAGAATAGCTCTGAACATCGCTCAGTGGAAAGAGCACGGGCTTTGGAGTCAGTGGTCATTGGTTCAAATCCCGACTCTGCCAATTGTCAGCTGTGTGGCTCTGGGCAAGTCACTTAACTTCTCTGGGCCTGAGATACCTCATCTGTAAAATGGGGATTAAGACTGTGAGCCCCACATCGGACAACCTGATCACCTTGTAACCTCCCCAGCGCTTAGAACAGTGCTTTGCACATAGTAAGTGCTTAATAAATGCCATTATTATTATTATTATTATTATTATTATTATTATTATCTCCAGCATTCCCATTTCTGACTTAGAGCTTCAGCACTGGGAATGTGGATGGGGCTGGCTTAAGGACAGCAAATGACTGAGGCCTTAGAGCGATCCATCAGTGATGGGGTGGGGTGGAGGATGACTGTGTGGAGGCAGCAGGACAGCAGTGGTTAAAATTTTGATGAAGTCCTTCTGCTGGATGCAATGCCTGGGCAAATTGATATCTGAGAGGAAAACACGATGATTTTGAAGCAAACCGGGACATGTCAGGGGTTCCCCAGGAGAAATGCTCTATGTTTGGTGGTTAAGATGCATGTCTGTAGCACACTGAGTTATGCTGTGGGCACACGTTCTGTAGTATAATATAATTACCCAGAAAACTTTGTGCACATGCAGCATACATCACCTGTTGCCTTATGAAATGAGAAAGGTCTGACAACTTTTTCCTCATCTCTTGACCGCAGTTGTCTGAAGCTGGCATTGACTGTGGGCCTCTCTCTGTAATTCTCTAACCCACCAAGAGAATATTCATTCATTTGTTTGTATATACTGGGTGCTTACTGTGTGCAGAGCACTGTACTAAGCTCTCGGAGTAGTACAGTGCAACAGTAAACAGACACATTCCCTATATCTGGCTTTTAACATCTTCTCTTCCTTTCCCCTGTGGGCCGAACTCATCATCATCATTTTATGATGTTGTCATATCACGACGTTCCTTCATTGTAAATTCACATGGATGGGGTTGAGTGTAAAATTTGCTCCAGGGTCTAGAGTTGTTTGCCTGAGTTCCTGCAGTCTTTGGCATGTTTCCTACTATCCAGGGGGCTTGAGAAGCACCACCCTCCAAAAAAATGTTTCACTCCCCATTGTGATATAGGATTTTGGTGTAATCCGTTCTGTTTCCAGAAGGACTGTCTCCAAATCTGTCTTCTGCCTCTGACTTGAAAGAAATCCAGTAGGATCTGCAAATATCCCATTCTCAGCTAGAGAGATGACAACGAAGGTGGTTGCTGGGGCCCCCAAAGTGGAGGCAGGATGGGGTTAAAGAAAAGACAGCCAACTGACTCTCTGGAGGTCTTGCCTCCACCTCCCCAGAGACGGTCTTCCTGTGGGTTCTGTGCTTGAAACCCTTGGTGGGAATGGTGGGAATGCTGAGAAGCCTGTGGCTGTGTCAGTTGGGTTTGGCAGCAGCTGTCTCTCTTGCGGCTGAGTGAGTGGGTGTGTCTGTATCTGCCTCCCTCTATTAATAGCCACCCTTCAGGAAGGCAGGATTGTAGGTGAGCAAGATATTTCTTCCCTGGGGGAGAAGCCATAGGGGATGTCCTCCTGAGCCAGGGCCAGGTAATCTGACTAAAACAGGCCTGGTGTAAGGTTAGCCCAAGCTTTCCAAGTTGTGAAAGGAAGGAGGGTGTTAGGACAGGGTAGATATGGATCATGACTTCTTACATGTATACTTCATTCATTCAATCATATTTATTGAGCACTTACTGTGTGCAGAGCACTGTACTAAGTGCTTGGGAAGTACAAGTTGGCAACATATAGAGACGGTCCCTACCCAACAACGGGCTCACAGTCTAGTAGGGGGAGACAGACAACAAAACAAAACATGTGGACAGGTGTCAAGTCATCAGAATAAATAGATGCACATTTAAATAGTAAAGCTAGATGCACATCATTAACAAAATTGCTCTCTTCATTAAAGGATAGCAGATCTCCTGAGCTAGCTTCTTCTTGCAAGTTGTGGGAGCCTATTTGAAAAGGTGGTCAATGATAATAATAGGTAAGCACTTACTATGTGCCAAGCACTGTACTAAACCCCTGGGGCAGAAACAAGTTAATCAGGTTGGACATTGTCCCCATACTACATAAGGCTCAGAATCGGAGACAACTGGTATTGAATCCTCATTTTGCAGATGAGGGAACTGAGGCACAGAGAAGTTAAATGATGTGCCCAAGATCACTCAACAGGCAATGGTAGAGCTGACATTAGAATCCAGGTCCTGTGATAACCCAGGCCCGTACTCTTTCCACCAGGCCAGATGGCTTCCCTACTCAATCCTGAGGATTCAGCCAAGTAGGAGAAATTAAAGAGGTCAGGTCAATTTTTATTACTCTGTTTTTACTGTTGTTCTTTGTGATCAGGACCTAAAAAATGTTATTGGTTTTTGTTGCGCTCTTTGTTTTCATATTTGGCAACAATGGGAAGTTGATGATTTTAGAAACTACTGCTTTAGACACTCCTTTGTTTGCCACACTGCATGTAACTGGAGAAACAGAATTTGGCCCCTTAAGACAATTTTTTTTTCTTTTTTGAATTGAAATCCAATTAATGGGAACTCGAAAATATCCAGGCATCAGTAATAGCGGAGGCAGCTTGATTGAACGTTCTGTTAGAAGCCCAGCCTGAAATGAAAACATTGCAAATCTCCTTCTAAATCTTCCATCTGGCCTTTGGCAAGAAGGAGACTTTTCCCCCATCAGGTTTGATTTCTCACTGTCCAGTTGAGGTGGTCACCTCATTCAGGCTGAACTTGGCTGTAGTACCGGGAATCTAAGGTGCCGATCAGATGAGTTCAAATCCTTTCAGATTAAGGAATAACAGAGCTCCAAAGCTTCCTGAGAGAGGCAGATAATTCTAGATAAGATCAGAACGTTCTGAAACTCGGTCAAAACCGCCTCAGAGGGAACTAAAACTAAAGAATGTGTTGTGCCTGGGGTAACTGCTCTTTAATGTTTGCCGATGCTGGCTATCCCTTGCCCCTTCTTCCTTTCATTCCTCCATTTCCCACCTAACAAGGTGGTGACCAAGCAGACTGTGAGTTGATATGTATTGCCAGAACTCTAATTTTGAATGCCCATAAACAACCCTGAGGCCAGCTACCAATTTTGAAAATCCAGGTAGCAAAAATGGGAAAACACACCTCCTCTGAAGTAATAACAATGATGGTATTTGTTAAGCGCTTACTATGTGCAAAGCACTGTTCTAAGCGCTGGGGAGGTTACAAGGTGATCAAGTTGTCCCATGGGGGCTCACAGTTTTAATCCCCATTTTATAGATGAGGTAACTGAGGCACAGAGAAGTTATGACTTGCCCAAATTCACACAGCCGACAGTTGGCGGAGCTGGGATTTGAACCCATGACCTCTGACTCCAAAGCCTGTGCTCTTTCCATTGAGCCATGCTGCATCTGCCAAGGCACTTGAATTTATAAGTTCTGCAGTAGTCATTTTTTTTTTTATGGTATTTAAGTGCTTACTATGTGCCAGGCACTATATTAAGTGCTGGAGCAGATATAGTTTTAATCCCCATTTTACAGAGAAGTTAAATGAGTTGCTCAAGGTCACATAGCAGGCAAGTAGCAGTGTCAGGATTAGATAAAATGAATATAATAAGTAATAATGGTGGTCTTTAGTGCTTACTATGTGTAAGTCCTGGAGTAGATACAAGATAACTAGGTTGGGCAGCTGATTGTTTTCATATGAACATATCTTTATATATTATAAATTACTTATATTAATGCCTGTCTTCCCCTCTAGACTGTAAACTCATTATGGACTGGGAACGCCTTTGCTAATTCTGGTGCATTGTACTCTCCCAAGTGCTTAGTACAGTGCTTTGCACATAGTAAGCACTCAATAAATATGATCAGTTGATTGACGGGGCTAAGAAGGAGGGAGAACGGGTTTTGGATCTCCAATTAAAAGATAAGCAAACTGAGGCATGGAGAAGTTAGGTGACTTGCCCAAGGTCACCCAACCCAGCAGACAGGTGGCAGAGTGGGGACTGGGCCCATGCTCTTTCCACTAGGCCATTCTGCTTGTCAACTGACCCTTACTTGATGTGATGATCAGAGAGAGAATAGATCACTAGTGACAGAACATCTTCAACCCTAATTTTAGTTATTAATTTTAGCTTCTGACCCAGACTTTTACAGATCACCTAATGGGAACTGGTTAGATTTTCATTTTTTTTTCCTCTTACTCCTTCTAGGGAAGTAGTGGAGTCACCACAGCCCAGAGTTATACTATCATGCCCTTTCCACTCTGAAGTCTGGACTTCCACTTCCCAAATATCTATCAATCAATCATTTACTTATTGAGCACTTAACTGTGTGCAGACCACCGTACTAAGCATTTGGGAGAGTACAGTATAACAATATAACAGAGATGGTAGACACATTCCCTGCCCAAAATGAGCTTACAGTCTAGTGGGGGAGGCAGACATTAATATGAATAAATTGTGGATATGGGCATAAGTGCTGTGGGGCTGAGGGAATGGTGAATAAAGGGAGCAAATCGGGGTGATGCAGGAAGGAGTGGGAGAAGAGGAAATGATGGCTTAGTCAGGGAAGGCCTCTTGAAGGAGATGTGCCTTCATTAAGGCTTTGAAAGTGGGGAGACTAATTGTCGGATAAAAAGAGGGAGGGCGATCCAGGTCAGAGGCGTGATGTGGGCCAGTTGTTGGCAGAGAGATAGATGACATCAAGGTACAGTGAGTAGGTTGGCATTAGAGAAGCGAAGTATGCAGGCTGGGTTGTAATAGAACAGCAAAGAGAGGGGAGATGGCAAGGTGATCAAGTGCTTTAAAGGGATGGTAAGGAGTTTCTGTTTGATGTGGATCACTCCCATTATAGGGCAGCTAATTGGAAGAGGCAGGTAGCTCTTTTCCTTAGTGCGCTTCATCTAGTTCCTATATGTATATGTATGTACACACACATACACTTAAAATATTATTACCTAACTACTTTGGGCCAACAGGTGATTTGCCATGATTTCTAACCAAATGCTACTTTCCTCCATGAGGAAAATACTAGCCTACTGGAAAAAGTTAAGACCTCGAGTAACTACTCCAAACTACTTTCTGGTTTTATAGATTTCTGGATGAATTTCATGTTTTGGAAATCATCTATCAACCTAGTTTAAAACTTGTAGGGATAGATATAGCAGGAACTGTCTTCTCTCTGTAAGCATACAGTGAAGGCTTAATCAAGGTGGAATGGTGAGTAGAGGGTCCTTTGTGTCTCCAAAACTCCATCATCTTCATGTGAAGCATAAGCTTAGCTTCCTTTTCCAGCCCTGTGGTGACAAGTAGTAATTCAGGAACACCAGTAAAACCCTTGGTTTGAGGGTTGCAACTACTCTGAGCTGTATTGTTTGTAATTTAGTCTTTAACCTGTCACTAGGCTCAAATATGACAATTTATGTAGAGACCTAATTAGAGTTTATTTGAAGGAAAAAACATTTTTGTTTTCTGGTCATTTTTCATACTGCAACTTAGGTTCTTTAGGTGTAGGTTCTTTAGACTCCTGTCCCTCCCCACTTCAGTCTGTACTTCACTCAGCTGCCCGGATTATCTTTGTACAGAAATGCTCTGGGCATGCCACTCCCTGTCACTACCCTCCTCAAAAATCTCCAGTGGTTGCCAGTCAACCTACAAATCAAGTAAAAACTCCCCACTCCCGGCTTCAACGCTCTCCGTCACCTCACCTCATCCTACCTCACCTCCCTTCTCTCCCTCTACAGCCCAGCCCACCCCCTCCGCTCCTCTGCTGCTAACCTCCTCACTGTGCCTCGTTCTCACCTGTCCTGCCGTCGACCCCTGGTCCACGTCCTACCCCTGGTCTGGAATGCCCTCCCGCCACACATCCACCAAACTAGCTCTCTTCCTCCCTTCAAAACCCTACTGAGAGCTCACCTCCTCCAGTGAGCCTTCCCAGACTGAGCCCCCTTTTTCCTCTCCTCCTCCCCATCCCCCCTCTGCCCTATCCCCTTCCCCTCCCCACAGCACTTGTAAATATTTGTACAGATTAATTACTCTATCTATTTTACTTGTACATATTTACTGCTCTGTTTTGTTAATGATTTGCATATAGTTGTAATTCTATTTATTCTGACAGTTTTGACACCTGTCGACATGTTTTGTTTTGTTGTCTGTCTCCCCCTTCTACACTGCGAGCCCGTTGTTGGGTAGGGACCTTCTCTATATGTTGCCAACTTGTACTTCCCAAGTGCTTAGTACAGTGCTCTGTAGGCAGTAAGTGCTCAGTAAATACGATTAAATGAATGAATGACTTCTGGGTAAAGACATGATTTGTTTCAGATTGCTCTAAAACGAGACCTGGGTCTTCACACAGCCCTGTGACAATTCTACTTTGGTGTTCTGACCTCTTTTTCCAGATTTGTGAGATGGCTAGTTAGTAGGCACTTTAAAATAGATGAAAGATGCTGACTGTTCTTGGACAATTAGGAACATCCAGTATATTTTAAGTTGTTACTGTCTAGCTGGAAATAAGAACAAGATTTCCAGGACTGGATCGGAGATGGAGGTATTCCGGTGTTTAGAAGAGCACATTTGCTGTTATTGGGGTAAGAAGATACTTAAAATTCAGGGCCCTCTCTTTGGGCCACTACTGTTGTTCTGGCTTTTTCACAACTGTAGGGGACACACACTCACACGCATATATACACACACACACACACACACACATACATATATATATAGATACAGATATAGATATAGATCTGTATATATATGCATATATACAGATTATATATATATATATATATATATATATATATATATATATATATATATCTGTGTTTAGTACAGTGCTGTGCACATAGCACTCAATAAATGCCATTGATTAACTGTTTAATTGCGGGTGTTTTTCTGACTATTTATGGCTTCAACAATTGCATTTTTTACCCTGGCAAACACACTGTTTGGTAACGTGAATTTAATTTATTGAAGCAATATGGCAATTTTTAACTCCTTGATGTATCACAAGGCTGGAAGTAGCATGGTCTAGTGGACAGTGCTCTGCACACAGTAAGCGCTCAATAAATACGATTGATTGATAGCAGATGGGCCTGGCAGTCAGAAGGACCTGGATTTTAATCCTGGTCCCACCACTTCTCTGCTGCATGACCTTGGGCAAGTCACTTGACTTTTTTATGCCTCAGTACCTAATCTGTAAAATAGGATTAAGATGGTGAGCCCCATGTGGGATATGTGTCCAACCTGATTAGTTTATATCTACAACCTATGCTTAGTACAGTGCCTGGCACATAGCAAGCACTTAACAAATGCTATAAAAAGGGGCTACATACTAAGGCTACAGTTGCTGTTAAGCAGGCAACAACAACAGTAAAGCCCCAGTTTAAAGTCTAGCAAGAAAGTAATCACAAAAATCAATTTTAGCTCACTCTTTTTTTAATAATAGTTCTCACCACATCAGTTGCCAAATATATTTATCTTTAGCATAACAAAAACTGAAATAAAGCCATTTGTCATCAGTTAGCTGTTGTCCCTGGAGCTCTTCAACACTGTTTAACATTAGATGAGGGACAGATTTTAACTGACACGTTGGTGTATCACACCTCAGGTTCTTGAAAAGTCCTTCAGGCATTTTTACAGTGTGTCATATTTTGCGGCTGGTGCTTTCAATGATAAATATTGCCTGCAGGCTGGAATGCATTTAAACTTGGTTGAATGCTTGTCCCTATTTTCAGAATTAGTGAATTTAGCACTCCTTGCTTTGAATCTCCCCTGGGTCAACGCACCTACTCTCTTTGAAGGGAAATTTTAAAGGATTCATTTTGCTATTCAACACCTTCAAAACTCTCAGCCACAGGGCCCTCCAAATCTATGATTCCTTGAAGACCTATTTCTTGGCTTTATGCAGATAATTCAGATTTTCCCAGAGAACTTAGACTTCAGTGTTGTTAATACTTAATTGACTGGGGTCTGAGCAAGAAGGCAGGGGAGGGTTGTGCAGGTGAAAGAAGACATTGGAAACCAGAATTTGTTAGGATAAAAAGGAGAGAAAAATCTAATGTCCTTCATCTTTTTGATGACAGCTGCAGAGACCAGAAACCACAGGTACATTTTACGGCCCAGGGTCTGCATAAAAGGGTTAGGAGCCTGGGACCTATGGCCGTCATAGGTGCCACTGTGTAAATCCCAGAGAAAATTAAATGTGGTCAAAAATGGGAGTTGGAAGATTACCCTTTATTTTAAATTTAAGTTCTCTCTTTCTGTAAAATTTCATTTTCATATTTTTTATAAGACGGGCTTGTGTCAGGGACCATGTCTAACTCAATCAGTGGCATTTATTTATTTTTTTGATGGCATTTATTAAGCGCTTACTATGTGCAAAGCACTGTTCTAAGCGCTGGGGAGGTTACAAGGCGTTCAGGTTGTCCCACGGGGGGCTCACAGTCTTCATCCCCATTTTACAGATGAGGTACTGAGGCACAGAGAAGTTAAGTGACTTGCCCAAAGTCACACAGCTGACAATTGGAGGAGCCGGAGTTTGAACCCACGACCTCTGACTCCAAAGCCCGTGCTCTTTCCGCTGAGCCACACTGCTTCTTTATTGATCATTTACTCTGTGCAGAGCATTGTACTAAGCAGTTGGGAGAGTACACTACAACATAATTAGCAGATACATTCCCTGCCAATAATGAGCTTACAGTCTAGAGGGGGAGACAGACATTAATATAAATGAATAAGTAATTTATAATGTGTAATTTAAATGTATATTCATAACTGCCTTGGGGTTGGGGTGAATATCAAATGCCAAAGGTCACAGATCTAAGTGCATAGATGATGCAGAAGGGAGAGTGAGCTGGGAAAAAGAGGGCTTCATTCATTCATTCAATCATATTTCTTGAGTGCTTACTGTGTGCAAAACACTATGCTAAGAGCTTGGGAGAGTACAATACAACAACAGGGCTTAATCAGGGAAGGCCTCTTGGAGGAGATGTCGACTTAAGATGTGAAGGTGGGGAGAGTGGTTGTCTGGTTTATATGGAGGGGGAAGGAGTCCCAGGCCAGGGGGAAGATGTGGGAAAGGGGTCAGCGGTGAGAGAGATGAAATCAGTGAGTATGCTGGAATGTATGGGCTTGGCTATAGTAGGAGAATACAAGTCTGTTGTATTGTACTCTCTCAAGCACTTAGGTTAGTGCTCTGCATATAGTAAGTGCTCAATAAATGCCATTGATTGATTTTGGTTAGACTCAGTTACTTTAAATGCTCAGACATTTTCTGTATCCACTGTTTGGAGCTGTGATTCTCCATTAATAAGGAAATGTCATCCATTTTGTGGCTTTTCTCTGCTTTTCTATATTGTTTTATTGTTATAATGTTATTTTAATATTGTTGAATCAGCAAATGTTTTACTCCTTTATGGAACTGGCACTAGTTTCTTGGTTTCTTTTAAAAAAATTAGTTCTTGAATTCTTTATCTGAAGGTGTGTGGTCTGACGGTAGGTCTCAGTCTCTCCTGATTTAGGCCTAAAGCTTATTTGTCTCCGATATTACGGTCTGAATCTGAGGGATGATTTTCCCTCCCAACATGGAGTCTTCTGTCGGTAACAGCAGATGAGCTTTGGTCCTGAGGCTTTGGGATTGAGAACCTGCACTAAGGAATTGAGGACAGTACACTCCGTTCTACTGAAACTCAGATTCTCAATTTGCATTTTGGCTAGAACGAGTACTAGTGAATTAGGAAACGTTCTTTGAACAATGTTAGCCTGTTTGGGCTAGGCGTGCCTTATTTTCAGAAGAAAATGCTTTCGCGCATGCATGTGGGGTTGGAAAGGGTGAGTATTCCAGTGTGAATTTTCTTCAATGTAAGACTGTGAGAATGAACCCTTATTGCAGAACTGAAATTAAAGTGATTGTGATTGTGACATGCGCTCTTGTCCCTGCCACTGTTGCCACTAATGAAAGACTGAGTAGAATAAATAAGTAGGCAGGCAGGAGTGCAGAATGTTGCAGAATGCCTGCAAGTGTGTGTGTGTCTGTGTGTGTGTTTAATTTTTTCTTTTCTATTTTCACCTACAGGGCTTGTTTTCAGCTTGAGTGACCAAAAATCATAGTCCGATTTTATGCCATAGCCTCATGGCCCAGCAGATACTAAGGCAATCACTCAAACAATCATTACTGATTGAGCACTTACCGTGTGTAGAACACTGTGCTAGCACTTGGGAGAGTACAGTATAACAGAGTTGGTAGACATATACTCTGCCCACAGTGAGCTTACAGTCTAGAGAGGGAGACATAAATAAATTATGGGTATGTGCCTAAGTGCATGAAGTACAATCATGCATAGGAGAAGCAGAATGGCCCAGTGGATAGTGTATGAGACTGGGTGTCAGAAGGTCATGGGTTCTAATCCTGACTCTGCCATCTGTCTGCTGGGTGAGCTTGGGCAAGTCACTTAACTTCTCTGTGCCTCAGTTCCCTCATCTGTAAAATGGGGATTATGACTGTGAGCCCCATGTGGGACAGTGACTGTGTCCAACTCAATTATCTTGTACCTACCCCAGTGCTTAGAACAGTGCCTGTCACATGGTAAGTGCTTAACAAATACCATAATTAATTAAGTGCTGAAGGAGGGGGGAATAAAGGGAGCAAATACAAGTGCAAGTGTAGCATAGAAGGGAGTGAAAGGGAAATGAGCACTTAGGGAAGGCCTCTTAATCAGAGGAGGCAACAGCTATGATCCTTGCCATCCCTGTTAGCTATTTTTCAGCACTCCTACTGGGCCTGCCGACCTTTCAGCACACCCTAATTTGTTCTTCAGTCTGAAAGCTTCTCTCCTGTTGGAAGAGCTCCCCAGCAGGTGCTCCTGATCTGCAAAAGTGGGACTAGAACCTGGGCCTCCTAATTCCCAGAGCTGGACCAGCAGCATGGACAGGTAGGAAGTTCTTGATAGGCTCTGTCTGTATTAGAGAGCAATCCCCTCAGGCCACCTGACATTTAACACCAATCAACAATGGGTGCCAACACTATTGCTGGCACACTTGCAAGACTAGATGACAGAAAAGAAGGAACGAATAGAATAATAAAGAATATTAAGAGCACTAAGATAACAAACCAGTTTTTTTTGCTGAATTTCCTTAATTTTCAATCTTTCCAGTGCATTTAGTTTCTCAAAGAGGGTGGCCTCTCCTTAAGAGCCAGGTGAGAAAAAGCTCACCAGTTCAGGTTTTGTCCAGAATTCTGGCCCTGCCTGAGGGGAAGTAGACATGAAATCAGATACGACTTTGATGTTAAACCAGTTATGCTGGTTCCCTGGAGCAACGGCAGTAATTTTTTTTCCACTCAATTGTTAGTTTCAATCTTTGTTTCTTTGCACATTTACTTGAAGTAATAGATCATTTTGTCTGCTAGTTTTCTTCATATGGAATTAGAACACAGCAAAAATGCAATAAAAAAAACAGAATTACCCAATTTAGCCAAAGCTTAACATTCTGAATAAAGTTACTAATTTTAAAGAGAAGAAAGGAGAAAATGTCAGCTAGGGATTCTTCAGGTCTCAGGAGAGAAAGCAGGACTCTGGTTTTCTATCTCTTTGTTCTTTATGCTATTTTCCCCATAATAGAGAAAACTTTAGAATAGTTCACTAATTAAGTTTCAAGATAAGGGAAATCATAGAATTCCCCAATAATATTTGTGATAATAGTGATGTGCCCTCTTAGAAAGGTATCTATCTTTTGTGGGGGGTTTAACTTCATTTCAAAGTTGAGTGTTTTTTCAAGCAAGGTGTGGTGTGTATGTACGTACATGGGTAATGGGGGAAGTTCATCGTTTACCACTGTATCTTTTACATCCATATGCTATTTTCAGATGTAAATCTTGCAGAGAAAATAATCTCTACTAGAAGAACTAGTCAGAGTGAAATGCCCTATTTTGGGCAGGATATTCACCATCAGCCTTTATCAAAGCCAAACAAATTGATTCCAATTCTAAATCCAAATTGTGACATTTATAGGGTGCCGTTTTCATCCTGTGTTACTCTAGGAAATTGTGTGTGCTTGTGGCCTTTTTGATGACCAAACGAAGCGAGGCTGTAGGAAATTTTTTGGAACTGCTTTCCATCCCTTATGCATTGACATGCAAGCTCACAAACCTCCCTCACTCCCGCCAAGCATTGTCTGAGGCTCTGGGTACATAAATCAATAGAATTCTCTGTCTTAGGAAGCTAATATTTTTCTGTAACCACTTCTATTCCATTTTTGCATGCAGTTAGCATCTTCATATGGTTAAGCCCTGACATATTTTTCTATTTTACATTTTCCAGTGATTTGTACAAAAGAGTATTAAATTGCTATGGGCCATATTAAATATTACAGCACTGTTAAACTCGAAAGAAGCAATGTGAATCTGGAACAGATTTAATAAATCTGCAGCTTGATAAGCAACCTTTCCTAGCTAAATTTTGCATTCCAATGAACTAATCAACCATGTGAAAGAGCTGCTGATAATTCTTTTATTCTTTTGAACTTCCGCACCCATGGACTCAAAACAGCTGCAGGCTTTCCTCCCCTTTGGTGACATAAACGAAAAACCACCTCCATATCCTAACCCATCTCAGGGCTGAAAGACTCCAGAGCTTTTTCTAGCTTGAAGTCCTTAATTTCCTGTAGGAATGCAGTAAATAACTCCTCTCTCTCTATGGAGCCCCACGTTTGATTTATTTGAACTACCTGTATGATCTTTCTCCAGACTAAGACATCACATTGAGCAATTTCTCCCTTTCCATCTTGTTCATTTCCCTTTTAACACTTTTCACTTCCCTAAAATGCTTTTTAGTGGGAAGATTTGTGGGGGTCCTTGTTTCACTTCACCTAATTCTCTCCTAGACTACTGCCAAGGTGGGAGACTGTCCTACTCCCCCATCCCCAATCTCACCCTCTTCCCTAGGAGAGCAGCCTCCCTCCACTTGACCCTGTTGATTCAGGGCGGATTTTTTGTTTTAACCTTTCTTCAGAGAATCATCCCCGCTCCCCTGGCCTCTGGAGAACACATATTGCCAAAGGCCTTTTTAAGATCCCTAGATACTTTGCTATTTCCTGAAACTCAGAATGAAAGCTGTAGAATTTAAATAGTCATTATCTGTTGCCTGTACCTCCTGTTTACTGCTTATGGTTTATTCCACTGATTAAAAAAATTATTTAATTCTTTTTTAATCTCAGAACTACCCTGGGGAACTAGGGCCAAAGGAGAATTAGTCAAGCTTGCAAAGCCCATGAGAGACAACATAGATGTAGTTCAGCCATTATGTATGTTTTCAGTACACATATTGGCTACAAAGGAATTAGGGAACGTTCATCTGACAATGTAGGAGTTTGGGCTCCGAGTGCTGTGTTATCAAAGAAGCTGCTTGTGTGCCTGTGTGTGTGGTGATGGGATGGGTGGTTACTGCAGCACACATTTCCTTTGTGTGGGGCTTTGCAAGAAGACAACGCAACATGATAGGGGAACTGAGTGTGCTTCCTATGGAGGCTTTCCCTTCATGATCTCGATTCAGTTTTGTTAGACTGTAATATGACCAACATATATAAACCTATTTACTGTTTATCATCTGCTGATAGTTCATAAGGCTCTATCCCTAAGCACTGCAAGGTCTATTGCCAGGATAATCACCCCAAGTCATCACAGCTACCTCTGTATTTGAAGCTCTATTTTATTTTCTATACCGTATCTAGAAATTTATAGAAGGAAAAAGGGAGATAAGGTAGTTGATGGGATGAGTGGAGTTTAAAGGAACTTACAGAAGGAAAATCTCAGGGTAATTGGAATTTGTCAAAATTGCAAGAGAGATTTTTTTCAGTAGTCTGAGGTATGTTAAAACCTTGAATATTTTGCTAAGAATTTTTTCATGCAGGAGGGGGTATTTAGTAATTCATAAATTAGGAATGTTGCCAACTTGTACTTCCCAAGCGCTTAGTACAGTGTTCTGCACACAGTAAGTGCTCAATAAATACGATTGATGATGATGATGATGAATGCCAAGGATGGCTGCAAGGAGGGCAGCTTTCTCCAAACATCCTTTGGAGTTAATATCTGTCTCCCCCTTTAGATTGTAAGCTAGCTCTGAGCAGGGAGCATATCTACTAACTCTGTTGTATTGTACTCTCCCAAGTGCTTAGTACAGTGCTCTGCACACAGTAAGTGCTCATTAAATACCATTTCATTGCCTGAGGTGCTATCAGCCCCATTACCAGGCTGGGTGGGCCATTGGTCTGGCCCAGTTCTTGCTTTACTCATGTTCTTATTTTTGGGATATTATCTAAGGGCTCTTTTGGAGAAATAAACTGGAACAGGGCTTCAGAAATTCTGTTGAGGGATGGAGATAAGAAGGTGTTAATCATGTCTGCACAGGGTTTTCAAGTGCATCTTTCTAGTGCACAAAATGGGGACTGAAACATGGGGCAAATTGTACTTTTGGCATTTTGCGGGAAGCCTTGGTAGATTATTTCTGAAGCCCCAACCTCTTGGCCCCCTTGCCACACTCCTCAGTTACCCGTTTGGCACCGACTCTTCCCCCAACTCCCTGTCTCATGATGTTCCCTATGCAGCTAGGCAGAGGCAGTGGGAGCCAGTAACATCCGTCCTTCCCTTTTTTTGGATCGAGTCTCCTTTGGAGAACAGTGGAGAACAGTCTTGAGATTCCAGGATCGTAAAACTACGAACAAGAATCTATTAGAATCATAGTTTCAGTGCCACTAGCACTCTGTCGCCTTTGCTATTCATGTTCAAACTAATGATAGTAACTGTGGTATTTGTTAATACCACCTGCTGGGGCATGGCGGGAGCTCCTTTATTATGTTCCAGGTGGCAGGAGGCCTACCAGATTGGGGGCAAATGGAAGGAGTCTCATGGAAACGGGGGCTGCCACTGCTTCAGCTTCTAAATTGGAAACAATGAAAACTGCTGTGGTTTCCTGATTTATAGATCTGCTTCTGCCTGCCTCTGAGAGTAAGGCCAGTCCACTTTGGGGCTGAAAAGACACTTTTCTGGGAAGTGATGGTTGGTTTTTGTCCCATGCAGGCAGAGAGAGAAGAGGAGGAGTGCAAAGTCCTTGACAGAAATAATTAGAGGAGAATATTCACTAGTAATTATGGTATTAGTCACTCACTGTGTGCTAAGCAGTGGGGTAGGTACGAGATGGAGCAGATCAGATATGGACCATGTTCCACGGTCTAAATGGGAGAAAGCAGATATAGAGAACAAGCAGCATAAAATTAAGAATGAAAGGTTACAATTGAAACCAATATAAGAATGTTTCATTAAGTAATTGCCCAGTAGTTGGAGTGGAGAGTCCTGAGCAACCTTGCCTTACAGATAACAAACTTGTCCTTAGCCATGACCACCACCTGCCTTCCAGGGTTTGGAAAGACCCAAAGCCAGATGGTCTATGGAGACAGGGTGATGGCCAGTCCGGGCATGGGGCAAGCCTCACTTGCCCCAGAGCTTCCAGTCTTGTAGGGACCCCCAGACCATTTGGGTCCTCCTCACTCTCAGCTTCAAGGCTGTCCATCACCTTGCCCCCTCCTACCTCACCTCCCTTCTCTCCTTCTACAGCCCAGCCCGCACCCTCCGCTCCTCTGCCGCTAACCTCCTCACTGTACCTCATTCTCGCCTGTCCCGCCATCAATCCCTGGCCCACGTCCTCCCCCTGGCCTGGAATGCCCTCCCTCTGCATATCTGCCAAGCTAGCTCTCTTCCTCCCTTCAAGGCCCTACTGAGAGCTCACCTCCTCCAGGAAGCCTTCCCAGACTGAGCCCCCTTCTTCCTCTCTTCCTCCCCATCCCCCCACCCTACCTTCTTCCCCTCCCCACAGCACCTGTATATATGTTTGTACAGATTTATTTTACTTGTACATATTTACTATTCTATTTATTTTGTTAATGTTGTGCATCTAGATTTATTTCTATTTATTGTGATGACTTGACATCTGTCCACATATTTTGTTGTCTGTCTCCCCCTTCTAGACTGTGAGCCCGTTGTTGAGTAGGGACCGTCTCTATATGTTGCCAACTTGTACTTCCCAAGCGCTTGGTACAGTGCTCTGCACACAGTAAGTGCTCAATGAATACGATCAAATGAACGAATGATGCAGAGGTGAGGGTGGGTAGGGGAAATGAGGGGTTAGTCTGAGAAGATCTCTTGGAGTAGATGTGATTTTTGGAGGGGTTTGAAGGTGGGGAGAGTGGTGGATTGTCTGATATGAAAGACAAGGGAGTTACATGCCCAAGGAAGGACATGGGCAAGGGGCTGGTGGTGGGATAGATGAGATTTAGGTACAGAGAGTAGGTTGGCTTATGAGGAGTGGACTGTGTTGGTTGCGTCGTAGTAAGAGATCAGTGATCTAAATTAGGAGGGAAAGAGCAAACTGAGTTCATTGAAGCCAATGGTAAGGAGTTTCTGTTTGATCTGGACGTAGATGGGCAACCATTGGAGGTTTTTGAGGAGTGGGGAGTAATGGACTGAAGGGTTTTTCAGCAAAATAACTCTGGGTAGCAAAGTAAAGTATGGACTGGAATGGGGAGAGACAAGAACTGATGCAGCCATCTAGGGAGAAATAGTGGCCTACCTTCCCTGAACTCTCAGCCAGGATTAGTGCCCAAAGTCAAATTTTCAGTACTTCCTTTAGAAAAAAATCACACTGGAAATCAGTGCAATAGAAAGCAGCCTGATTTTGAGAATTTCCTCAATAGTTTGGCTTCTTCCCTTTTAAGAGAGAAAATAAGTCTTGACAAGGTCCCTAAAATTTCATTAGTAATTTAGCAGGGGAATTAGTCAGAAAAGTTTTTCCACTTCAACTGTCATATATTAGTGCATTTGCTCTCTAAAGAGACTATTAACTTTATTCTATTTAATGGTATTTGGTAAGTGCTTACTGTGTTCCAGGCACTGTACTAAGCCCTGGAGTAGATAAGCAGTGTAGAGAAGCAGTGTGGCTCAGTGGAAACAGCCCGGGCTTGGAAGTCAGAAGTCATGGGTTCAAATTCCAGCTCCGCCAATTGTCAGCTGTGTGACTTTGGGCAAGTCACTTCACTTCTCTGGGCCTCAGTGACCTCATCTGTAAAATGGGGGTTAAGATTGTGAGTCCCACGTGGGACAACCTGATCACCTTGTATCCTCCCCAGCGCTTAGAACAGTGCTTTGCACATAGTAAGCGCTTAACAAATGCCATCATTATTATAAACGTTAATCAGGTTGCATGCAGTCCATTTCTCACATTGGCCTCACAGTCTTAATCCTCACTGTACAGATGAGATAACTGAGGCACAGAGAAGCTAAGTGACTTGCCCAAGGTCACACAGCAGACAAGTGGCAGAACTGGGTTAGAACTCAGATCCTCCCAAGCGCTTAGTACAGTGCTCTGCACACAGTAAGCGCTCAATAAATACGATTGATGATTGATGATGCTCTACCCACTAGGCCCTGCATAGTTAGTAGACGTGTTCTCTGTTCACAGTGAGTTTACACTTGAGAGGTGAGTTTACAGACTAGAGGATGCAATCTTATCCCCAGCAGCAAATGAGAGGACACCTCAGTTGTACTTTGAAATAATCAATCAATCAATCGTATTTATTGAGCGCTTACTATGTGCAGAGCACTGTTCTAAGTGCTGGGGAGGATAAATAATGTGATCGCTCAAATTCCCTAAATTTTAGGTTCCTTGTATTTCTTTGGAAAATAAGGAAAACAAATCCTACAGCTAAAGCTCTGTGATTCCTGTTTAGAGAGGGACAGGAAAACAAATCCCAGGTCCTGGTTTAAGATTAACACTTAAACTGGAATCTCCAAGAAATGTATTAGATTAATGGTAACAATAAAGATTCTAACAGGAGTCAGAAGAGGAAGAAGGAAGCAGGTTATTGCCAAATGTGTTGATGATGCTTAGGACAGTGTCACTCTAGCATAGGAACGAAAAATTGGCCTTCAACCAATTAATCTGACTGGCCAAATAGCCAGGCTGGTTTATTATGGTCAAAAAGTTCTGGGAACTGCTGATCTGAGACAAACTCTTCTCATTCAGGCACTCCCACATGGTCTTTTTGCTTGCCCATGGGGCATCTCTTCACATTATTTTCCTTTTCTACTGTATCACCCATGCATTTGTGTCTGACCCCAATGGATTATAAGTTCCATGAAGACAGGGATCCTATCTACCAACTTGATTATCTTCTCAAGCACTTAGTACAGTGCTGTACACACAGGATGAGCTCAGTGATTGATAGGTTGATTTACCCCTTAAGCTCTTAGGTACTCACCTCACCCCAACAGCACTTATGTATCTATATATGTGAGTACTTGGTTGTTTACCTACTTGTAATTTACTTGGAGAAGCAGCGTGGCTCAGTGGAACGAGCACGGACTTTGGAGTCACAGGTCATGGGTTCAAACCCCGGCTCCGCCAATTTTCAGCTGTGTGACTTTGGGCAAGTCGCTTAACTTCTCTGTGCCTCAGTTACCTCATCTGTAAAATGGGGATTAAGACTGTGAGCCCCCCAAGGGACAACCTGATCACCTCGTAACCTCCCCAGTGCTTAGAACAGTGCTTTGCACATAGTAATTGCTTAATAAATGCCATTATTGTTATTATTAATGTAAATTAAATCTCTCCCCCTACTAGACTGTAAGTTCTGTCAGAACAGGGATCATCTACTTACTCTGTTGTACTCTCCTAAGTGCTTAATATAGTGCTCTTCACACAATAAGCACTCAATAAATGCTATTGCTACTACTACAGTGAGTACTCAAGAAATACCATTGATTGGATGAGGCGCACAAAGCTCAGGGATGGATGCTTGACCCATGCATGGTAAGTGCTGAGCATGGCGTAGTGGAAAGAGCATGGGCCTGGGTTCTAATCCTGACTCTGCCACTTCTCTGCTGTGTGATCTTGAGCAGGTCACTGGACTTTTCTGGGCCTCAGTTCCTTCTGCAAACTGGGGATTTTTGTTTAATACTTAAGTGCTTACTATGTGCCATGTCCTGGGGTAGGTACAAGCTAATCAAGTTGGAGACTGTGAGCCTGTTGTTGGGTAGGGACCATCTCTCTATGTTGCCAACTTGTACTTCCCAAGTGCTTAGTACAGTGCTCTGCACACAGTAAGTGCTCAATAAATATGATTGAATGAATAAATGTCCCACATGGGACTCACAGTCTTAAACCCCATTTAAAGATTTAATACCTTTTCTCCCTCTTACTCTGTGAGCCCCAGGTGAGGCTTGATGACCTTATATCTATCCCAGTGCCTGGCACATATTAAGCACTTAACATGTACCACAATTGCTATTGTTGTTCTTCTTTTTAATGTTAATACCCCAGTGGGTGCCTATAGAGACTTGGCCATCTGGGAGCCTGGAAGTGGGAGTTCTGAAGGCTGTGACTTTGGGTAAGTCACTTAACTTCTCTGTGCCTCAGTTCCCTCATCTGTAAAATGGGGATTAAGACTGTGAGCCCCACGTGGGACAACCTCATCACCTTGTATCCCCCCTGGCACTTAGAACAGTGCTTTGCACATAGCGTTTAGCAAATACCATTATTATTATTATGATTATTATTATTATTATTATTATGTAGGATCTCAGGGACCCTGGCACAAACCCCTGGTGACCCTCCATGATTCCCTGACCAGTGGTGCTTTGCCCCACGGCCTTCTCCATTCCCTCCTTCTACAGCCCACCCCGCACCCTCCGCTCCTCTGCTGCTGATCTCCTCACCGTGCCTCGTTCTCGCCTGTCCTGCCATCGACCCCCGGCCCACGTCATCCCCCAGGCCTGGAATGTCTCCCTCTGCCCATCCGCCAAGCTAGCTCTCTTCCTCCCTTCAAGGCCCTACTGAGAGCTCACCTCCTCCAGGAGGCCTTCCCAGACTGAGCCCCTTTCTTCCTCTCCCCCTCGTCTCCCTCTCCATCCCCCCATCTTACCTCCTTCCCTTCCCCACTGCACCTGTGTATATGTATATATGTTTGTACATATTTATTACTCTATTTTACTTGTACATATCTATTCCATTTATTTTGTTAGTATGTTTGGTTTTGTTCTCTGTCTCCCCCTTTTAGACTGTGAGCCCACTGTTGGGTACGGACTGTCTCTATATGTTGCCAACTTGTACTTCCTAAGCGCATAGTACAGTGCTCTGCACACAGTAAGTGCTCAATAAATACGATTGATTGATTGATTGATTTTGCCCCGCGTCCCTGTCCTGACACAAAACTGCTGTTCTCTCAACAGCCTTGCAATTGCTGGGAGATGGAGTCTCCGCTGGCCTGGCAGCAGGACCCCTTCTCTCCCCAGCCTGACTCCATAGGGAGTCCTTAAAGTGTCCCCTTAGGACACTCAAGATGGGGGGGTGGGGAGCAGGGGGCAGGGTGGTCTCCACAGCACAGCTGTTCAAGACACTCTCCCCACAGTCAGCCGGGCTGATGTGATTCTGAGGACGTCAAACCCTTCTGCAAAGGCAGAAACAAGGCTGGTCCTCCCAGGGACACTTCCATTGGCCTGAGTTCAAGCTTTCTGCCCTTTGTGCCTGTGGAAAATGACCAGGTATTTGAGTGCTTCCTGGGACATGACATTTTGACGTGCCACTGCCACTTAAGATGACCAATAGCATTTACCAGGGAATGAAATGTAAACAGCGTTTTCTAGTCAGAGCCATGAGGTAGAAACAAAGCCTGGTTTATGAACTTGGCAAACCCTGCAGGGATATGAGCAACGTGGGTAAGAGATTCCTCTTCTCACCTAATGTTTTGAAAGATGCTCTATCAGAGGACGGCCTCGGCAAGTAGGGTGGGGGGCAGATGAGAAAAGGGGGTGAGGTTGAACACAGGATCCCAGGTCCTGCATCCCCACACCTTAGAAGCACATTGTGACAATGTTCAAATAAGACTCTCCAACTCCAGATTCAAATTGGGTTACAGGCATATTGTATGGATTAAATCTCTTCTTGTCCTCCATCAGTCAATCAATCGCTTGTGTGGAGCACTTACTGATGAGACAGCACTGATCTAAGCACTTGGGGGCTTCTCTTTCTCCTCCTCCCAAAATAGAGAGGAAGCACGTTCTGGCTAAGTAGTAGCCAAGAACACAATAATTGACATGACCTGAAAAGTGCTACGACGACTTGACACCTGTCCACATGTTTTGTTTTGTTGTCTGTCTCCCCACTTCTAGACTGTGAGCCCGTTGTTGGGTAGAGACTGTATATGTCACCGATTTGTACTTCCCAAGCGCTTAGTACAGTGCTGTGCACACAGTATGAGCTCAATAAATACGAATGAATGAATGCTACTCTCTAGATGGATCATATGGTCCCATTACACTGCTTAGAAGGAAGGAGATAGCATATCCTGTGAAAGGTAACCTGTTCCGGTTTTTAGGGGAGGGGTCTTCCCAGTTAAAGTCCAATATAATGGGAGGGGAATTATTACATTTTTTTGTTCTGTTTAAAGTTGGGGGTAAACTTGGGTTACATCTTTTTTTGTAACTTTGGGTTTGATATTGACTTAAATATTTTCCAGCACAGATGCTCACTGCTAAGGTGGCGAGGTGGGTGGGGGTCATCAATGCCACTTCCCCCGGGGGACCATGGTCTAGCGATGGGTATGATGCTGATCAAGGGGCAGGAGGCCAAGGAGAGGCAGAGACTGCTATAGCTGGGTTCTTCTACAGATGGAGCAGGGGGAGGGGCATGAGGGACTCCAGGAGCCCTGCACTCTACCACAGTCACAGTGGAGAGTTGTGAAGCCAAATATTTGCAAATTAGCTAAAGGAGCTCTGAGGGGCAGAGGCACCAGACCTAGGATTTGAAGAGTTCTACCTGAAATCTTTTAAATAAAATGAGTTGCAGGATTGACGAAAGATTGGAGAGAGTCTTCTCCCCTCCACCCCCCGTCAAAAAAACAACAAAAAACAATCCAAAACATTTTCCACCTGTATTTAGTGTTATGGAGCAGTGGGACTTCATTGAGCTTTACAGTTACTTGACAAGGCACAGGTCTGGGATTCAGAGAACTTGGGTTATTATCTCAGTTCTGTCACTTGCCTGCTGAGTGGCCTCGGGCAAGTCACTTAACTTCCTTGTGCCTCAGTTTCCTCATCTGTAAAATGGGGAAACAATACCTGTTCCCCCTCCTACCTAGAGTGTGAGCCTCACTTGGGACAGGGACTGTGTCTGAGCTCATCTTGTTTAGTACTGTGGTTGGTTCAGAGTAAGTGCTTAACAAATACCACAGTTATTAGCATTATCATTAAGGTAATTTAACTGCTGGGATAAATCCCCAAATTGGTCTCATTTCACCGAGCAGGTTTTTGGTTGTTTCCACACTATAGATGTGGGAGGGAAATAGGTGTTTAAGGGGAGAATTTTGGGGTAGAATAATCTGCTTGGGAACCAAATCAGCACAAAACAAACCCAGGCTAAGTACCAGCCTGATGTTCCTGGGGATTATGCTCTGTGGCTGAGACCTACCATTTTAACAGGATTCATTCATTCATTTAATTGTATTTATTGAGGACTTACTGTGTGCAGAGCACTGTACTAATCAATCAATTGCATTTATTGAGCTTACTGTGTGCAGAGCACTGTACTAAGCGCTTGGGAAGTACACGTTGGCAACATATAGAAACAGTCCCTACCCAACAACGGGCTCACAGTCTAGAAGGGGGAGACAGACAACTAAAGAAAACATGTGAATAGGTGTCAAGTCATCAGAACAAATAGAATTAAAGCTATTGAAGAATTAAATAGAATTAAAGGGATGGGGATGGTGAGCAGAGGCTACGGGTGAGGAGGGCAGGATGCATGGTAAGGGTGGAGATGATGGTTCAGGTTTCCGAAGTGCTGGCCTTAGGGCACAGACACAAGGATGGTGGAGGATCCAGAGCCCAGTGAGGGTGACAGTTCTCAAACTGTAGGAAGAAAGCGGCATTCAGGGCAGGATGAGTGGGCTTGCCATCTTCTGGCACCTGTATTCTAATCGCGGCTTCTTGGGCAAGTCACTTAACTTCTCTCTGCCTCAGGTACTCATCCTTAAAATGGGGATTAAGACTGTGAGGGCCATGTGAGACATGGATTGTGTCCAACCTGATTAGCTTGCATCTACCCCAGCACTTCGTACAGTGCCTGGCACATAGTAAGTGCTTAACAAATACAATTATAAAATATCAAGGGTTTGCCAAGACCTATGAAAGTGACTGTTATTCTCGCGTTACTGACTCCAGTAAGGGCAGCTACAAGGACAGAAGGTGAATAGGAGACAAAGAATCAAATCCATTGGGTCGGGGATGATAGTTAGGGATAAGAATAGTGATAAGTATGGTATTTGTTAAGTGCTCACTATGTGCCCAGAACTGTACTAAGTGCTAGGGTATATATGAGATAAGTTTGGCAGAGTCCCTGTCCCACATAGGCCTCACAGTCTAAATAAAGAGATTAGGATTTAATCCCCATTTTACAGATGAGGAAACTGAGGCACAGAAAAGTTAAGTGAATTACCCAAGGTCATACAAGTGGCAGAGGCAGGATTAGAACTCAGGTCCCCTGACTTCCGGGCCTGTGCTCTTTCTACTAAGCCATGTTGCTTCCTGAGGAGGGTAGAGTGGTTTCTGCACCCTTTCCCAGGTCGGTTTTCCTTCCAATATTTTCCTCCAGATCACCTTCATTTCTTTTACCTTTCCATGAACCTCCTCTCATACGTGCCTACCTTTCTAGAAGATTTATTGATCTCGGGAGTTTTTGGGGGTCTGACTGAGATGTACTTGATGGATAGACTGGGTGTTGTTTGAAGTTACTACCCAGTTATCTGGAACCATTTGGCCATAATGGATAATCAGTAACATCTTGATCACTCCGTTTGAAACGGATTTTCCCAGTTAGTACCAGATTCAAATCAGGCACCAAAGACAAAACATTCAACACAATCTCACCAAAGTGCCTTCTAGTCAATCCACCTTATATTACGGAAGCATCTCTGACAATGTTTCCTCCTGCACACCTTTGGCTTAGCAACTGAAGACTTTTATGCTGAGTTTGGGTTATGGATGATGGGGTCCCTCCCTCCCGGTTGCTGAATTTTTGAAAGTGCACCTGTCAGTCACTCAATCATATTTATTGAGCACCTACTATGTGCAGAGTAGTACTAAGCGCTAAGGAAAGTACAGCATAACAGTATAACAGACACATTCCCTGTCCACAACAAGCTTACAGTCTAGAGGGGGAGACACACATTAATATAAATAAATTACAGATGAGTGTGTAAGTGCTGTGGGGCTGGGAGGGGGGAATGAGGAAAGGGAACAAATCGGGGTGATGCAGAAAGGATAGGCAGAAGAGGGAAGGAGGGCTTAATCAGGGAGGGCCACTTGGAGGAGATGTGCCTTCAATAAGACTTTGAAGATGAGAGTAATTGTTTGTCTCATGTGAGGAGGGAGGGTGTTTCAGGACAGAGGCAGGACGTGGGCGAGAGGTACTTCTCCACCGGCCTCCCAGGGAAGCTGTAGACCTGTTTGTTTCAGCTGGTCAGGGGATAGTTGGATAGCCAACCTGTGTACTATTCTATAATAATATAATAATAACAATTATGGTATTTGTTAAGCACTTACTGTGTGCCAAGCACTATACAAAGCACTAGGTTAGATACAAGATAAACTGATCACACACAATCCCTGTCCCACAGGAAGGACAGACATTTAATCCCCATTTTACCGATGAAGAAACTGAGGCACTGAGAAGTTAATAACAATAATTGTGGTATTTGTTAAACATTTATGATGTGCCAGGCACTATACTAAGCGCTGGGACAGAATCAAGCAAATCAGGTTGGACACAGTCCTTGTCCCACGTGGGGCTTACAGTCTCAATCAAATTAAGTAACTGGCTTAGTAGACAAGTGGCAGGTTAGAATCCAGGTGCTCTGATTCCCAGGCCTGTGCTCTTTCTGCTAGGCCATGCTGCTTGTATATTAATAATAATAATAATGTTGGTATTTGTTAAGCGCGTACTATGTGCCAAGCACTGTTCTAAGTGCTGGGGTATTCATTCATTCAATCGTATTTATTGAGCACTTACTGTGTGCAGAGCACTGTACTAAGCGCTTAGGAAGTACAAGTTGGCAACATATAGAGACAATCCCTACCCAACAGTGGGTTCACAGTCTAGAAGGGGGAGACAGAGAACAAAACAAAACATATTGACAAAATAAAATAAATAGAATAAATATGTACAAATAAAATAGAGTAATAAATGCATACAAACATATATACATATATCCAGGTGCCGTGGGGAGGGGAAAGAGGTAAGTTGGGGGGGATGGAGGGGGAGAGGAAGTAGGGGGCTCAGTCTGGGAAGGCCTCCTGGAGGAGGTGAGCTCTCAGTAGGTAGATACAAGGTAATCAGGTTGCCCCATGTGGGGCTCACAGTCTTCATCCCCATTTTACAGATGAGGTAACTGAGGCCCAGAGAAGTGAAGTGACTTGCCCAAGGTCACACAGCTGACAAGTGGCGGAGCAGGGATTAAAACCCATGACCTCTGGCTCCCCAGCCCGTGCTCTTTCCCTTGAGTCACGCTCCCAAGTGCTTAATACAGCACTCTGCCCACCGTGAGTGCTTACTAAATTGCCTCGATTGGTTGAATAATTGCGCTAACATGATCTGCAGCCAGTGTCCGGAACCGCCCCGGGGCCACCCGTCATCCCAACACCACCCCTGGGCCTAAAGCCAGAGGCACCTTCGAAAAATCATCATCATCATCAATCGTATTTATTGAGCGCTTACTATGTGCAGAGCACTGTACTAAGCACTTGGGAAGTACAAATTGGCAACATATAGAGACAGTCCCTACCCAACAGTGGGCTCACGGTCTAAAAAATGGCCTGCTTTGTTCCCCACGGGGAGGCAAACACACATACTGACTTGAAATGTGTTCACGGCATCCACAGGCCTCCAATTCACGAAATTGTTGAAGGACAACGAACAGGTGTGGCAGGGACCTTGTCCAGACGCATGTTGGGGGGCAGAGGGGGGTAATATGTTCCTGGACGGTCAATTGCTATGGTTTAAGCGCCCTCTGGTGCACTGACAGCCCAGTCACTTCTGGATACAGAGGCCCATCAAACCTGAAATGGGACTATTTGCAGCGGGCTGAGGAGCCCTGGGCTACTTCAATCGTATTTAGTGAGCGCTTACTGTGTGCAGAGCACTGTACTAAGCCCTTGGGAAGTACAAGTCGGCAACAGATAGAGACCGTCCCTACCCAACAACGGGCTCACAGTCGAGAAGGGGGCGACAGACAACAAGACATGTAGACGGGTGTCTTAATCGTCAGAACAAATAGAATTATAGCCATATGCACATCATTAACAAAATAGAGTAGTAAATATGTACAAGTAAAATAGAGTAATAAATCTGCACAAATATATACAAGTGCTGTGGGGAGGGGAAGGAGGTAGGGCTGGGGGGGATGGGGCGGAGGAGAGGATAAAAGGGGGCTCAGTCCGGGAAGGCCTCCTGGAGGAGGTGAGTTCTCAGTAGGGCTTTGAAGGGAGGAAGAGAGCTAGCTTGGCAGATGTGTGGAGGGAGGGCATTTCTCAAATACCTGGGTGTCTTGCCTTCCCAAGCTGCAACTGCAGAATGGTGCATGAGAGTCTGCTGATCAGGGGTTCATACTCAGGAAAGAGACTCGGGCTTCAGGTTTTTGTTTGTTTATATTATTTTTTAAGTGTTTACTCTGTGCCAGGCGTTGTACTTAGTGCTGGGGTAGGGACAAGCTAATCAGGGTGGACACAGTCCCTGTCCCACATGGGACTCACAGTCTAAATCCCCAGATGAGGTAACTGAGGCCCAGAGAAATGAAGTGATTTGCCCAAGGTCACACAGCAGACAAGTGGTAGAGCCGGGAATAGAACCAAGGTCCTTCTGACTCCGAGACACGTTTTCTACCCTCTAGGCCACACTATTTCAAATGACCATGCCCATCCCAGCTGGAAAGAGCACGGGCTTTAGAGTCAGAGGTCATGGATTCAAATCCTGACTCCACCAATTGTCAGCTGTGTGACTTTGGGCAAGTCACTTAACTTCTCTAGGCCTCAGTTACCTCATCTGTAAAATGGGAATTAAGACTGCGAGCCCCCCGTGGGACAGCCTGATCACTTTGTAACCTCCCCAGCACTTAGAACAGTGCTTTGCACATAGTAAGCGCTTAATAAATGTCATCAAAAAAGAAACCAACTCACTGTTTACCAGTAATTTGGACCAGGCAGGCATTTTTTGCTGCTGAAGAAGCAGGATAAATATCATTAGACCCAAGGAGAGATGCTAAATGCTCATTTCCTCAATGTGATTGAGGTGCTCATTACAAGTTATCACTTCAAGGGCATTCAGAGGATTTCCAAAACTGAGAAAATACTCCGGAGTCACAAAAACTTTGGTTTATCTGGTACAGAATGCTCCTTCCTCTCCCCAGCCTCCCCCTCTCCATCCCCCCATCTTACCTCCTTCCCTTCCCCATAGCACCTGTATATATGTATATATGTTTGTACATATTTATTACTCTATTTATTTTACCTGTACATATCTATTCTATTTTTTTTATTTTGTTAATATGTTTGGTTTTGTTCTCTGTCTCCCCCTTCTAGACTGTGAGCCCACTGTTGGGTAGGGACTGTCTCTATATGTTGCCAACTTGTACTTCCCAAGCGCTTAGTACAGTGCTCTGCACACAGTAAGCGCTCAATAAATATGATTGATGATGATGATGATGATGATGATGATGGAGCAGCAAGCAGAAAGGGAAGCAAATAGTGTTCACTCTTTTCTCCTGTCATCTTGCAAGCAGAATATGCTTACAAGGTTATCATCAGGGTCACATACTCATGGTGTTTTAGAGAAGTGAAAGGAAACCAGTGCTTTGGGAAAGCTGCGCATTGGCAATTGATCAGACTGTAGCTGTAGTCAGAAACACATTTATCCAAGGAAATGTTGGTGCCAAGAAGCAGCGTGGCTCAGTGGAAAGAGCACTGGCTTGGGAGTCACAGGCTTGGGAGTCAGAGGTCATGGGTTCAAATCCCGGCTCCGCCACTTGTCAGCTGTGACTTTGGGCAAGTCACTTAACTTCTCTGTGCCTCAGTTACCTTATCTGTAAAATGGGGATGAAGACTGTGAGCCCTCCGTGGGACAACCCGATCACCTTGTAACCTTCCCAGCACTTAGAACAGTGCTCTGCATATAGCAAGCGCTTAATAAATGCCATTATTATTATTATTATTATTGGCCGGAGTTTGGCTTGGCCTGAATCAATTATTTATTGAGCATCAGCTTTGTGCAGAGCGCTGAACTAAGCATTTAGGATTAAACAATATCATGGTAAATGGGACTGCAACAGGAAGGCCAGTTGGAAGTTGCAGCTTTTTCAGTACCGATCCTTGCTTTTCTTTCTCATTCATTAAGTGACCCTGCAGCAGTTAATGGGCCCCATCCAGGGGTGATCCCTACACCTTCTGTTTCTCCCCTCACCCCTTCCTGCTGCTCTGACCTCTGGGGATGTGGGTCTTCAGGGTAGGAAGGAACAAGCTTTGGCTTGTGAAAAATGTCCTGGACTTTCACTGCCCGAGGTCTACCTGAACTGTACTTGGCCTCTGTCCTTCTCAATCTCCTTCTTAAAAATAACAGTTTTATGACATCAAGTCACAGTCACGCAGTCACACTTGGTCAACTATACCTGCAGGCTTAGGGGAGTCAGAAAGGAAAGTGAATTACAAGGACTTTACTGCAGCTTCTCCCCAGTCTATTGGGGGAGACTGATATTAATATAAATTATTGGTATGTACATGAGTGCCACGAGGCTGAAAGAGGGGTGAATAATGGGGACGAATTCAAGTGTGAGGGTGGCGTAGAAGGGATGGGTGAAGAGGAAATAAGGGCATAGTCAGGGAAGGCCTCTTGGAGAAGATGTGCTTTTAACAAGGCTTTGAAAGTAGGGAGAGTGATCGTGTATAGGATATGAAGAGGGAGGGTGTTCCTGGCCAGAGGTAGGACGTGGACAAGAGGACAGAAATAAGATTAAGGTATAGTGAGTTAGGTTGGCATTAGAGGAGCAAAGTGTGTGAGCTACGTTGGAAAGCAGCGAGGTAAGGTAGGAGGGGGCAAGGTGATTGAGTGCTTTAAAACCGATGGTAAGGGATTTCTGTTTGATGTGGAGGTGAATGGATAACTGCTGGAGGTTCTTGAGGAGTGGGGAAACATTGACTGAACGTTTTTGCCCCCAAAATGATCTGGGCAGCAGAATGAAGTATGGACTGGAATTAGGAGAGACAGGAGGAAGGGAGTTCAGTAAGGAGGCTACAGTAATCAAGGTGGGATAGGATGAGTACTTGGATTATCGTGATACCAGTTTGGAGAGGAAATGGTGCATTTTAGTGATGTTGCGAAGGTTGAATGGATAGGATTTAGTGACAGATTGAATATGTGTGTTGAATGAGAAAGATGAGTGGAGGATAACATTAAGGTTATCTCAGACCAATTATGTCCAAGTTTCTAAAGCCTTGCTTGCCAACTGGATTGGCCTCAGGTAAAAGGAGCTGAAGTGACATAGATCAGCTGGGATTTGAACCCAACAACCTTCCTGCTTCTCAGTCTTTCACTGTAATAGCCAAACCACACTGCTTCCTGGTTTTATGCTACTCTCTATTTAGTTGCATCATACACACAGTGTGCCATCTGGGACAATCCAGCCTGCCCCAACCTCTCTTTGCTGTTGCCTCTGCTTAATGGCTCATAACTGGAATAAGAGGAAAGTCACAGGTCAGATCTTAGAGGTTTGGACTGACTCATATGGGGAAGGTTGCTCAGTGTCTGCCTAGGGCATGCATGGTTAAAAGCAGAACTACTCACTTTCAAATGTGAGATTGGGAAATTCTCCCAATGTCAAATAGAAAAAAAAATCAGGTTCATATTTCCCCGTATCTGGTCAAAATTGAATTGCACAACTAGTTAGTTTTCTTCCTCTAACCCATTCCTAATTCTGACTCTGGGTGTCTCCTGGGAATCATCCATGTGGACCAGGATGTGATGTGCAGAATTCATTCAAGGGAAAATGATTCCGGAAAGCCCCCCGGGCACTTGGGTTAGCATCCCAAATAACCTTGGGCAAGGGTTTGTCTATACACAAGTGCCATCCACCTGCTTTTTCGGGGTCATTTTTCCATTGAGTGAATCCCCTACACCATCTCTTTGAAGTGGATTAAGAATCTACAACAGTTGAGAGCAACATGATGGCTGAGATATTGAGTTATGTAGAGCTGGTACCAATAAAACACTCTATTTACAAAGAGTATACTTAACACATGTAAATATGAACTACATGTTTCCATTTTAGAATCCTCTTTACAAAGGATTATAATGTTCTATTTATTTTGTTAATGATGTGCACATAGCTTTAATTCTATTTGTCCTGACGATTTTGATACCTGTCTACATGTTTTGTTGTCTGTCTAGACTGGAGTCACACAGTCACACTTCTAGACTGTGAGCCTGTTATTGGGTAGGGACCGTCTCTATATGTTGCCGACTTGTACTTTCTAAACGCTTAGTACAGTGCTCTGCACACAATAAGTGCTCAATAAATACGATTGAATGAATGAATGAATAATGTGGCAGTGGAAATCGTTTCAAAATTGAAACCTGGCATGAAGTTTAATTGTCCTAGGTTTGAAGAAAGGAGAAGAATTTTCCTTTCTCTCTCTTTCTCTCTCTCTCTCTCTCTCTCTCTCTCTCTCTCTCTCTCTCTCTCTCTCTGTGTGTGTGTGTGTGTGTGTGTGTGTGTGAAATTCCTAAATTGAATAAATTGCTCCTTCCCATTAGGAATGCCATTGTAATTTCTGTAAATCTTTCTCTTTCCTGAAAAGGATTTCCAGGTTGCTGTTACCAACACAGTCTTTTGACCATGGCTGTCCCGTGGGGTGGAAACAGGGTTGAGGGCTGCTGTGGTTGAGATCATCTTGGTGAGGCCTCCTGACACACCTGCTAGGATTTTCTAGTTAGAGCTTTTGAAGTGGAGATCTGTGAATTGTGAAATTAATATCAGTAGATTGTCTTTGTCATTAGTTTCTACCAGAGTTATCTTATTTTTTTTTTATTTTTGTGTGGTATTTGATAAGTGCTTTCTATGTGTCAGACACCGTACTAAGTGCCGGGATAGATACAAGCCAATCAGGTTGGACACAGCCCCTGTCCCATGCGAGGCTCACAATCTTAATCCTCATTTTACAGAAGAGGAAACTGAGGCACAGAGAAGTTAAGTGACTAGCCCAAGGTCACACAGCAGTCAAATGGCAGAGCTGGGATTAGAACTCAGGTCCTTCTGACTCCCAGGCATGTATTGTATCCACTAGGCCATGACTTCCACCAAGTGTTTCCCTTGGTATTTGTTCCCAGTGTATCGAATGCAGCTTCACGTATTCCGTGGTGGCCATCTTTGGGAGGAGGTGACAAATGTTTTCCCGTCTCACATCTGAAACCACCCGTTTGTGACTTGGCTAACAGTATTTCAATGTAATTTTTAACCTGCATGAATAAGTTTTTATTTGTGAGACTACAAAATGCTATTTAACTTGGTCCTCCAATATCATTAGAAATATAAAGACGACATTGATTTTTACTTCAATCCCATAGTTTCTTCGGAATGGTTTCTAGCAGCTTGGAGGCTCAGAGGGCATTTCTTAATGGCCACGTTCATCATTCCATTTTAATGTTTTGTACGGCACCAGCCATGACATAATTCAACAAAAGTTGGTCAGTTCTTCACAAAAACACAGGTGGGAAGGCATCACAAAGCACTTTAAACAAATCAAAAGACTCCAGTGTACCACATATTTTCTGTTTTCATTTTACTATTATTATTGCTCATTGTATGAATGGCTGCAGTTAAAAAGTCTCTGACGGAGCCTCACATCATTGGACTGTTACAGAAAAACAAATTAAACAGAAACATGATTCCATCCATTATTTCTCATTGTCTGAGACTCCACTCAGATTTACTGGAATGAAGCAGTCTGATGTGAACAATTGATTATATTTCTACTTAGAACTAAAATTCTGATTCTTCTCCTTTATTGGAGTGGCAGACTTTATTTGGAGTCTGGCTATTGATAGGAACTCTGTCCCGTTTATAAGATTTAGTTGAGCATGTGGGGCCAAGCTATTTTGCTTCTCTTTTAGTTGTAAATTCCATTTGATCAGAGCAATAAAACTTTCCAGGCAGTGCATTTCTGGATAATTGTTGCTCTGACTGGGTGGATAGTGGTGTAATCTTAGACTCTGAAACACAGAGAAACACTGGGAGGCTTGAAATGTCCTGCCCATTGCAGAGAATTGGTCATGTACAGACCCTAGACACTCTATCTCGTCTAAGTAACCTCTAACAGAATGAGAGTTCAGGGTAAGTGACTGATTCTGACAATACATTTAGCGAATGAAAGTCTGGGGAGCCGCAAAGAACTGCAGTTTTTATTTTCAAATCACATCAGACTGGAAGACACACAGCTTATTTCCATTTCTTTACCCTTAATGTGGGTAATGAATGAGTTAACAAATATTTGATCCCAAACACAAACTGCTTGCATTTAAGTTAAGCTAATGTTTTGGTTCTTGTTTTTATTAATGTAAAACACCAACTTTTTTTGCCTTTTTCTTCTAAAAAAAAGATTTCAAGTCCTCATGTGACACTCAATACAAAATGGGTCAAAGGATATTATTAGTGATTTTTGCTTTTTAAAAAACACTCAACAGACCAAAATAAAACCACTTTAATTAACTCCTTCCTGAGTAACTAAAACCTTGGAATGTGCTGAAAAGTTATAATAAATAAGGCAGTCAAAGATTAACCAGCTTCAAATGTTATTTTCTTTTAAACTAAAATATGAAAAATCTACAATATATTTCATGATGCACAAATGGTGTGTGGGCCTGGAGCCAGAGTCTTTGCTGCATGTGCCAAGTAAATTTATGAAGTACCTTGGCTCTCAGAGGGAAGAGGCGTAACTTAGAGGCCGATTGTTGGCGCAAAAAAAAAACGACATGAAGGCCCGGAGAGTAAATCCATCAGCACGTTTTGCTTTCATGTTATAGAGCAATCACGGCTGAAAATGCCTTTTACAACTGGGTAGATCTGGCTATGGGGACCATGTTAAGTGGCAGGGGGCTTGTGCCTAGGGAAAACCAGTTGAATGACCAATCTTATTCCAAACCCCTGGAAATAGCCAAGTTGGATTTTTCTCTTTTTAAGGTGAGCAGATCAATTTGCTTTCAAAGCACTGCCCTTCCAAAGAATGCCCACTAATCATTAGTCCTTAAATGGCATTTCCTAGAAACCACTTACAATTTTACAGATTCTCAACTTTTAGCTACCGTGTCAAGTGCTCTCGGGGGTCACTCTTAGCTCCGCTTATCTGGGCTGAAAGGGTTCCCCCGATTAGGACAGGACACATTTCTCTTTGTCAAACATGTCTGTCACCCATTCTTCAGATTAGCTCTTCCTCACCTCAGGTCTGTTTGGGTGGCTGATGGCTGGCAAACTTTGGGGGTTTTGCTTGGTTTAAAAACGTAGCCATTTGATTTCTCTGTTGTTGCTGCCACCCTGAAAATTCCTTGGGTACAAGACTTCCAGTTCTTTTCCTGACAAATTCCTCCTTTTCTCATCCTTGGGGGGTTTCTAGTTTTCATCTTGCTCCTCTATAGTAGAACTCTAATTCCACCTGCACCAGTGCAGAGATGACCACCCCTTCTTTGGCTTCAGGTCCAGGTTCAAGATTGTGCCCTAGGCTATGTAGCTATTTTTTGGAGAAACCCCATTAGCTATGGCCTTGCTTTCACCCTCTTCTGCCACTGTTTGGATTGCAAATCACTCTTCTAGAATTTAAGCCTGAGGTCCCAAATTGTGAATGTTAGCTACTCTTCAAACTGGGAGGCCTGTTAGTTGGGAGAAGGCAATTTTCAGAGCTCAGTGTTCAAAGCCACAAGAGGTCATGACTGAGGTCTTCTGCTGCTATTATGCAGGTAGCAGAACCATCCTGTAGACTGTAAACTCCTTGTGGGCTGGGATTGTGTCTACCTACTCTATTGCACTTTCCCAAACTCTTAGTATGGGACTCTGCACTTAGCCCTCAATAAATGCCGTCATTTGATGAGCTACACCCCACCAAAGCCTTTATTTCCCCCTGCCTCCCTGGAGCAGTGGGGGCCAAAAGGGGGAAAGTTCTACTACTGGTTGGCATTTCTCCCTTTTGAGTTGGATGACTTGTCCCATATCCCTACCCTGTCCCTCCTCAAGTGATTCCAAAGTCCCCAGTCCCCATTTCCAAGGGTGCCTCATCCCTCCAAGGGCATGCTAGTACAAGGGCCATGTCTATACAGACACACACCTCCTCCAGCAGTGGCTGCCTCACAGAATCCTGGTTGCTTGGGGAGTCGAGGTCTCCCTGGGATGCCTTGCCCAGTCTCTGCCTAACTCAAAGGTAAGGATGGCCCTGCTACCCAACCATTAGAAATGGTCTGAACCTGAGCAGTTTCTTCATGACTGACCAAGCAATGCGATCCAGCTCATGACAGCAAAAGTATCAATACTGCTTAGAAAGCAGCCGTTCCCCTCCACAAACTTCGGCCCTCACGCCTAATTTCAAAAATGAAGATGCTCATAAAATTCCCTGCTGAGAGCTGTAGAATAAGATTTCTCAAAGTTTTCAAGGCAGACCCACTTCCAGGCAAAACAATGAACTCAACTGTCTATGTGTGACCGATGAGAGCGGCTCTGGTTTTGTCCTAAGTCTCTTTCATTTCTTTACACTCCTTAGTTGGTTTTTTTGAATTAGAAGTCACCCGAATTTTTGTTGGAGTGGATGTTGTGGGAACTGGGGGCCGCTGTTAGTGCTGAGGTAAGGTTTTGTGTGGGTCTCATTGCAATGACCGGGTAGAGTTCTTTATGGGCACCAGATGGCCCATAGATGGGATGAGAGCTGAGCCTGGGGACACAGGCTGGACCAGGATGGGGTTACATGGCCCGAGTGGGACCAATAAGCACAGGGGATGGGGAGGAAGGAGGCTAAATTGTCATTACAACCTAGATCTTTTGGTTTTGTGTAATTTTCCACTTGAGCTTCCATTAGATTATATTGCCAAACTCAAACAGGGACCTACCACCAGCTCCATCAGAACCATCCTTTCATTCGTTCTTTCAATTGTATTTATTGAGCGCTTACTTTGTGCAAAACTAAGCACTTGAAAGAGTACAATATAACAATAAACAGACACATTCCCTGCCCATGATGAGCTCACAGTATTGTGTTGAATAAATGTCCAGAACCTTTCAGACATCTATAAGGGCTGGGTATCCTTTAAGTGTCTGCTTGGCTGCTCAGGCCGTTTGTTTTAAAATTTGGGCTCAGGCGGACCAATGCTCCAATGTTGTAGGGCATGGGTCAAGGGAGATGGGCCTGAAAATCCAGCTTGCACAGAATGCTAGGACTCCCATGCGTTTTGGGGAGAAGAGAGTGTGGGTAAGATGCTCCTTTCCAGGATGGAATTTTATGGTCAGCTATGTGCAAAGCACTCTACTAAGCGCTTGGGAGAACACCATATAACAGACTTAGCAGACGTGTTCCCTGCCCATGAGATGGAGCCATCTAATCTATCCTTGTGAGGGAGCAGAAAAAATCATAAACAAACTAACCCGCTCAATAAAATTAAACAAATAAAACCCGCAAAACCGGGTATCTCCCAGTCACCCCAACATGTGGGAATGCTTTGTTCTGTTCAATGCTATGGCGCATTAATTCAGTCCCATAAAGGATCTCTTTAAAGAAAATCTGTCAGAGGCGGAAGAGGCTATTGGAGGAGGGCACAAGGGTCTGTATCACCTCTTGTAGATATCCTCTAACCACTTCTCATCATCTTGCTCCTCATCATCTATTGGCTCCTCAGTTTCCAGTGGAGTAGGAATAAAGAATTCTGGCCTCAGAGGTGGCCGGTTGACGTGAGACTTAAGTCCAAACTTGCGTTTCAGCAGATGGAACTGCTCCTTGACGAAGTAGTAGAATTCATATTCATATCGCATACGCTGGTAGAGGATCTGTATGGCCTCTGGAGAAGGGACAGTCTTTTTCACTGTCACAGTCATGTTTCCAAGTTTCCTATGTTCTGCAACAGAATAAGAAGTGTGTTTAACCAGTATTCACTGACAGACACTTCCATCTTGAACACAAGCCATATTACACAGAAATAAACTGGGTGCTTGACTTTCCTGCAAGGAGTTTGTGAAGCTAATTACATAAGTCTGAGGTATGTCAAAGCGTAGGTGCCACATACTGGGGCAGTGACCCCCACAGCTGTGTAAACTAAACTGCCAGATTTGCTCATCATGGGTCTCTGACAAAACTGAGCACTTCCAATGACAGCTGAAAGACACAGAAAGGTGACTTTCTGGACCCTTAGCTTTTGGCAACTGGCCCTTTGTGGACCTAATTTCTAGCACCCCTTCCCCTTCTCCCCCTCCACCCAACACACAAACACGCACACACACACCAACCAATAGTATTTATTGAACATCTACTGTATGCAGCACAATACCATTGATCCACTAATAGTACATAGAATTATTAGATGTGATGCCTGCCCTCAGAAACCTTACAATCAAACCAAAGAGATGGACACATGTAGGAGAAATAAAATAGAAAGATATATTCACAACTGCTTTGGAGAAGTTGGGGTGGGTGTAAGGAAGGACTGAAATGGCAAAAATATTAAAATCCCTGTCCCCTTTTCACCCTCAGGCTCAAAATGAGAGGTTGGCACCAAATTTTAGAACTTTTCCATATTTGCACAATGCAATCGAATCTCGTCTTCAACCATCAATTTTTTTTATATCCCCTACTGCAGTAGGATAAATCTACTATTATCAAGCAATCATTTTAATTGACCACTTGCTGTGTGCACTCTCCCAAACACTGCACTAAGCACTTGGGAGAGTACAATACAACAGAGTTGGTAGGCACATTCCCTCCCCCAACCAGTTTACAGTCTAGAGGTTACAGTCTATATAGTCTTATCCCTATTGCCTTGTCACTAACTCTAGTCTCAACTCCAGCGGGAGCAAAAAAATGAGTACATGAAAAAAGCTGAACAGGGTTTTTTATGGTAGTTGCTAAGCACTCACTATGTGCAGGGCACTGTACTAAGCACTGGGGTAGATACAGGATAATCAGGTTGGATTCAGTCCCTTTCCCATAGAGCTCATAGTCTTAATCCCCCTTTTATAGATGAGTTAACTGAAGCACAGAGAAGTGAAGTGACTTGCCCCACACATAGTGGACAAGTGACAGAGTTGGGATTAGAACCCAGATCCTCTGATCCCAGGCCCATGCCCTTTCCATTAGACCATGCTACTTCTAGATTACTTTATTGGGTTAAACCAGTAATCCAACCAGTCTTATATTGGGTTTCGGACAGTGGTGATGAAGGGTGAGCCCGCTGTTGGGTAGGGACCATCTCTATATGTTGCCAGCTTGTAATAATAATAATAATAATAATAATAATGACATTTGTTAAGTGCTTACTATGTGCAAAGCACTGTTCTAAGCGCTGGGGAGGATACAAGGTGATCAGGTTGTCCCTTGGGGGACTCAGTCTTAATCCCCATTTTACAGATGAGGTAACTGAGGCCCAGTGAAGTGACTTGCCCAAAGTCACACAGCTGACAAGTGGTGGAGCCAGGATTTGAACCCATGACCTCTGACTCCAAAGCCCGGGCTCTTTCCACTGAGCCATGCTGCTTCTCTAAGCACTTAGTACTTCCCAAGTACTTAGTACTAAGTACTTCCCAGGCACTTAGCACAGTGCTCTGCACACAGTAAGCACTCAATAAATACGATTGAATGAATGAATGAAAGGGTGCTTGGAGGAATAGCATTATGGTTTCTCTGCCTAAACCCACCCACATGGGTAGGGATGGACATTGAAACACCCTTAACATCTCCTCTTACATTTTATCATGTACCTACCAGCTGTGAAATTATTTAAATCCTTGATTTACTAATCCATTATGGACTGCTATAGATGAATGTGCTGACCCCATTTTAATTTTCCTGGCTTTGGGAGACTTGGTGAACAATTTTGTGTTCCCCTTGCCATGCTCTTCATGATTTTGTAGGCTTCAAACATGTCGCCTCTCAGCCTTGGTCTTGTCAGTCAGAAGTGTTGTAATTTGGTGAGTAAATTCTCTTTCAGAAACTGCTCTCCCCCTCCCAGCTAGTTTTGGCTGCCCCTATTTGAACCTTTTCTAGCACTATTATGCTCTTTCTATGATGCTGTGAACAGAATTGCAGGCGTGGGCGTCGTACTGCCATATAGTGGCAATATGCTTTTTATTTGGTTTCAATGTGCTTCTTGTTGATGAACAGCATGCTATTGGGCTTTCTGGCTGCCAGCAAACATTGGACTGATGACTGAAGGGTTTCTGCAACCACGTGGATAAGTAAAGTGTGTTGTTCACTGAACTTTAGGCATTTCAACTCTACAACCCTCCTGCAAAATATGAATAATTTTACATAAGCAAAAGCTCAAATATTTCTATCTTCATTTTACTTTGAGGAAAACAAGATTCAGAGGACTATGGGATTGTTTAAAATTTAACAGATTTAGCATCTAGATTTTCTAACACTAGTCAATCCCTCCACCTGAAAGTATTCTAAATGATGATAAGATTTCCCTTTTCTGGTTTCTACGAGCAAATGCAGTGGAGTTTGATTGAATTCACTTGTCATTTGTTTTTGTCATACCAATTTACTTCAAAGAAAAACCAGGGTGCTTCATTTTTAAAGACAACCTTGTGGTTTCCATGTGGTTATTATTTTTATTATTGTTTTCATTATTATGATTATTGTGCCTACTAAGCATATACTATTTGTCAAGTACTGTGCTAAGTCTTTCAGTAGATCCAACACTGATTTTCCACGAAATGGTTACCAAAGAAGTCGATGTGGAATGCACATCTCTTTTCCTTTTCAGAGAGGAGAAGCTATTTCAGGTGCATACATAATTCTCCAATTTAATAAAAGTCATCACTCTGGAAGTCTGTCCTTTAAAAGGAGAGTGACATCATCTTATTTGACCTTTGGGAAAAGGAAGGGGTGGCCGAGGTTTAAAAAGATTACAAATTAATTTCAATTGTCAAATTCCTAACTTTCAAAATGCAGCATTTATGGGAAAAAAACTCTAAACCCAAGATGCCCCCTGGCCACCTGCCCTATCACGTACAGAACTATCCTCAGGGGATGAAATTTCAGGTTCTAAAATGTACCCAGGTAACTGAATGGGGTGTTGCTTTTTGCGTATTTCGTTAGGCAAAGTTGCCTCTGGCTTTTGGAAACTGGTATTGAATGAGTGGCATTTGAGTAAGGGTATTTACTACCAAAATCTTTAATGGATGGAAACTCTTAGAATTTGAAATCTTAAAAGAATTATCAATCACTTCTGTCTTACCATGTGAAGAATTTAAGAACTTGTATGAAAAGGCCTTGTTCCTTTGTATAATTTCACCACACTAAAAGTGAAGAATGTCAGACACTTGTCCTTAAGAAGGGTTCATTCTGCCACAAGAGATGGCTTGGACAGACAGTGAACTACCTGTTTTAGCCCTACTGTTATCTTCTATATATTCTGAAATTAGATGAGACCCTCAGTGAAACAAGATCAAAGATATTGGAAGTGAAGCAGATGGAGAATCAAAAGAAATCAGTGGTATTACTGACCACTTACTGTGTGCAGAATACTGAGTGCTTGGGGGAGTACACTAGCATAAGTAGACTCCATCCTTGCCCTCAAGGAGTTTACAATCTAGTTGGGGAGACAGAGATTAAAGTAAATTACAGGTAGGTGAAGTTTGAGGATATTACATAAGTGTTTAGTGGCTACAGACTCGAGTAGTCAAAACAGTAGGAAGGGAGGATAGATAGGCTGGGGTGATGAGAGGATAACCAGGGAAAGTTTCTTGGAGGAGATACTATTTTAATTGGACTTTTAAAATGGGGAGAGTGATGGTCATCATCATCATCATCATCAATCGTATTTATTGAGCGCTTACTGGGTGCAGAGCACTGTACTAAGCGCTTGGGAAGTACAAATTGGCAGCATATAGAGACAGTCCCTACCCAACAGTGGGCTCACAGTCTAAAAGGGGGTCTGTTGGAAATGAATGGGTTGGGTGTGCCAGGTAAAATGGATGGAGTGAGCAAGGGGTTGATGGTGAGAGAGATGGGATCGAGATAGAGTGGTGTTAGAAAAGGGAAGTGTGAGGGCTGGGTAGTAGTGGGAGAGGTGCGAGGATTGATAGGAAATTCATTCATTCAATCGTATTTATTGAGTGCTTACTGTGGGCAAAGCATTGTACTAAGCCCTTGGAAAGTACAATTCATCAACAAGTAGAGACAATCCCTGCCTACAACAGGCTCACAGTCCAGAAGTGGGGAGAGAAAGGGGAGCCTTAGAGCGGTGGCCAGTGTTTTTCCTTGATGCCGTGGTAGATGGGTAACCAATGCCATTGTCAATTTTTTTTTTGAGGAGTGGAGATCCATGGACTGAACATTCCCCACTTTTCCTCCCCCCCCAAAAAAAAACTGATCCCAGGCATTCTAGTGAATTTAGGGCTAGAATGGAGAAAAGCTACAAGGCAGAGAAATTAGCGAGGAGACTGATGCAGAAGTCAAGATTGACTATAACAAGAATAGAGATGCATGGTGAAAATGAGAACAGGAGAAAGATAACAAATCAATCAGTGGTATTTACTGAGTGCTCACTGTGTGCAAAGCATGTACAAAGAGCTTGGGAAATACAAAGGAGCTGGCAGACACATTCCCTGCCCACAAGGAGCTTAAGGACTAGAGGGGGAGACAGAAATAAAAATTAATGAGAGAGATGCACATAAGTACTATTGGGCTGAGGATGGTGAATATCAAGTGTTTAAAGGGTACACAGATCCAAGTTCATAGGCTATGCAGAAGGGAAAGGGAGTAGGAAAATGAAGATTTAGTCAGAGAAGGCCTCTTAGAGAAGCATTGATTTTAATAAGGATTTGGGAGGGTGGTAGTTTGCCATATAGGAAGAGGGCAAGGAGTTTAAGGACAGAAGGAGGATATAGGCAAGGGGTCCATGGTAAGACAGACGAGACTGAGATTTATTCAGTAGGTTGCTGTTAGAGGAGCAAAGCGTGTTAGCAGGGTTGTAGGAGGAGATCAGCAAGGCAAGATGGAGTAGGGGATTGAGCTGATTAAGTGCTTCAAAACCCATGGTAAGGAGTTTCTGTTTCATGAGCCCACCGTTGGGTAGGGACTGTCTCTATACATTGCCAACTTGTACTTCCCAAGCGCTTAGTACAGTGTTCTGCACACAGTAAGCGCTCAATAAATACGATTGATTGATTGATGTGCAGGTGGCTGTGGAGGTTTTTGAGGAGTGGGCATGGTCTAGTGGATAGACCCTGGGGCTTGGGAGTCAGAAGAACCTGGGTTCTAATCCTGGATCAGTCACTTGTCTGCTGTGTGACCCTGGGCAAGTCACTTCTCTTCTCTGGGCCTCATTTACCTCATCTGTATAATGGGGATTAAGACTGTGAGCCCCACGTGGGACAGGGACTGTGTCCAACCTGATTAGCTTGTACCTACCCCGGCGTTTAATACAGTGCCGGGCACATAATAAGCACTCAACAAATGCCATTAAAAAAAATGGGAACTGAACTTTTTTAGATAAGAGATAATGGTAGCAGGATGAAATAAGGACTAGAGTTGGGAAAAGAATGGGGGCAGGCAGGTCAGCGAGGAGGCTGGTGCCCTAGTCAAGGTGGGATATGATAAGTGGGTGGAGAGGAAAGGGCAGATTCTAGAGATATAATAATACTAATAATGGCATTTATTAAGCACTTACTATGTGCAAAGCATTGTTTGAAGCACAGGGGAGGTTACAAGGTGATCAGGTTGTCCCATGTGGGGCTCACAGTCTTCATCCCCATTTTACAGATGAGGTAACTGAGGCCCAGTGAAGTGACTTGCCCAAAGTCACACAGCTGACAAGTGGCAGAGCTGGGATTAGAACCCATGACCTCTGACTCCCAATCCCGGGCTCTTTCCACTGAGCCACGCTGTAGCATAGACAAGATTTTGGTGACAGATTGAATATGTGGGTTGAATGAGAGAGATGAGTTGAGGATAATGCCAAGGCTAAGTGCTTGTGAGACAGTGGATAGAGGTGTTGTCTACAGTGATGGGGAAAGACAGAAGGAGGACAAGTTTTGGATGTGTTAAATTTGAAATGCAGGCAGGACATCCAAGCGGAGATATTCTAAAGGCAGGAGGAAACAAGAGACTGCAGAGAAGCAGCCTGGCCTAATGAAAAATGAATGGGCTTGGGAGTCAGAGGACCTGGGTTCTAATCCAGACTCTTCCACTTGTCCGTTGTGTGACTCTGGGCAAGTCACTTAACTTTTCTTTGCCTCAGTTCTTTCATCTGTAAAATGGGGACTAAATCCTCCTGCCTCTAACTTAGTCCCTGTCCTACAGAGGGCTCACAATCTAAGTCCAACTGATCATCTCCTATCTATCCCAGTGCTAAGAACAGTGCTTGACACATAATAAGGGCTTAACAAATAGAGAAGCCGCGTGGCTCAGTGGAAAGAGCACGGGCTTTGAAGCCATAGGTCATGGGTTCAAACCCTGGTTCTGCCAATTGTCAGCTGTGTGACTTCGGGCAATTCACTTCTCTGTGCCTCAGTTACCTCATCTGTAAAATAGGGATTAAGACTGTGAGACCCCATGGGACAACCTGATCACCTTGTAATCTCCCCAGTGCTTAGAACAGTGCTTTGCACATAGTAAGCACTTCATAAATGCCATTAAAAATACCATCTTTTTGAAAAAGGTCAGTACTGGAGAGGTAGATTTGGGAATCATCCACATAGAAATGGTAGTTGAATCCTACCCAACAAAGTCCACCATGGTTCAAAAATTTCTATGAATCTATGACAAACTTCAGGAAGTTGGGCAGGGTGACAAACTGCCAAAAGCATGTGCCATTGGCTCCGGGATAGCTGCAGGCAGAGGGATGATCCATAGCTGGGGGGCTGGGACCAATCATTCCCCACTAATCATGGCCCAGTCTCCCAACCCTGGGTTGTGTTTCTGGACTTCCCTCATAGGTGTGCGCCTTGGGGTGAGGGTCGCCTCAGGGGAGCCACTCCAACCAGTAGCCGCTCGAGCCAATAGGATAACTAGATGGATAAATCCATTTGGGGGTGGGCGTTCTCTAACGTTTCCAATAGTTCCAAGTCATCCTACCCAAGGAAACCAGTTGGTCTGGTGACAATGCCTTGGAATGGGAGTGCTCCGAGTCCAGAGAGGGATCCGGGGCTACTTAGTCCTATATTCAGGACTTACTCTGATCTCACCCAACCTTTTCAGGGGTCCCTAGGATCCCAGGAGCCTCAGGCATGGGCGAAGGGAGTCTTCTGAAGACAAGGGTGAGGATCAAAGGTGCACAGATGACTCACCCAGCCCCAAGGAAATGAAGGTGGGCCCCTGGAGGCACAGAGGTGATGCTGAAATGCTGTTGCTGGAGAACTCTCCAGTTAGATCAACATGCATTTCTGAGGGCTTTGCCTCCAGTAATGTGTGTCCTTTGCTAGCCCACTGAAAGGAATGAATAAACCGGCACATTCGGTTGAGCTGTAACATACAGAACCAGTACTGTTGTGAAAGAGGCCGCAGTAGCGCTGGAACTGCTGCAGTCTATTTGGTCTGCTGCTTCCCATGCAGCAGCTATTTTACGGTGTCTGAGGAGCAAGTTTATTGATCTTGCCAGGGTATTATCTCACGGCCAGTGGCAGGGGTCCTATTTTCTGGCAGCAGCGGCAGCAGCAGCAGACAGAAACCTGCAGGGTAGGTATTGGGATCCCTGTGGAATGTAGTCACTTAGATTTCTGCTCTCCTTGAAATATTCCATTGCCTAAGTCAGGGAGAGTGAATGACAAACCAGGCTTTCATAAATCATCGAGGCCAGTTCGGCCTATCGAGGGCCAGAAGGCCACCTTGTGAATGTATTAGAGGTTTTCTTGAAATGCCTCCCAAGGCCTTACAGTTACACGTTCTGCTGCTAAACAGTAGTCAGAGCTACAGAGTAGTCACTCTGTTGCTATGTGCCGCACATTTTAGCAAAACCAGAGGGTTTCCCTCCAGACATAACAGAGTTGAACAAACTCCCAGCCTGACTGCATGGGGAGCGAGACTCTCCCGAGAACACCATAATCATGGTTCTGAAAGAGGTTGTTACTGTTCTCTTGAGCTTTTGCCATCCTAGCCACAAAGCAAGCATTTCCCAAGTACATTTTCCCTTAACCCTTTTTCTGGTTGCGGGAGGGTGGGGAGGGAGTGGGGGAGAATGTAGGAGGAGAACAACAACCACATGTTAATGGGGTTGAAGGTTCAAAACAAACTCCAGAAGATGAAACCACTCTTAAGATCCATCAGCTTCCTTTCAATTATAAGAAATTAGAAATGTTTTTGGTTAGCTTGCCTCTGTCTTATCCATGAATTTGACACTTGAACTGTTTGGGAGATCTATTGAGTCTCTCCTTCCTAAGTTCTGAAATTTCCACTAAATGTGTTTGTGAGTGTAACAGTAGTTTCATTCTGAAGACTGGAATAAGCAACTCTTCTGTTTTCTATTACTCCAAATCAACAGAGCCAAGGTGAGAAGCAGTGTAGCCTCCTGGAGAGAGCTTGGGCCTTGGGAGTCAGAGGACCTGGGTTCTAATCCCAGTCCCACCACTTGTCTGCTGAATGACCTTGGGTAGGTCATTTAACTTTTCTGTGCCTCAGTTCCTTCATCTGTAAAATGGGAATTAAGGGTAAGCCTCATGAGAGACACGGACTGTACCCAACCTGATTATCTTGTATCAGTGCTTAGAACAGTGCCAGTGCTTAGAACAGTGCTTTGCACATAGTAAGCGCTTATCAAATACCATCATTATTATTATCATCTACCCCAGTGCTTAGTACAGTGCCTGGCACATAGTAAGTGCTTATCAAATACCACTTTAAGAAAAACAAGACCAAACCACCAGGGGATAAATTGCTCTTTAAATCAGCATCCTCAAGCTAGAGAGTCTAGCCCAGAAGTTAAGATTTTGAAGTTAAAATGTATTCTGCTGCTGTTTGACTTGGTCAAACATTTCTTTGGCCAATTGATCATATTTCTTGAGCGCTTACTGTGGGCAGAACACTGTACCATGTGTGGATTTAAATAACTCCAACATGACCATCAAGCAGTGGTATTTGTTGAGTTCTTGCAGTATGCAGAACACTGTACTAAGCACTTGGGAAAGTTCAACAGACTTAGTGGAAGTGTTACTTGCCCTTAAATATTTTATAATCGCATGTGGGAAGTGGGGTGTGGGTGGCAGGAGTGGGGGAATACAGGCCCTAAAGTGAATTACAGATAGGAGAAGTAACAATTTAAAGAAATGTTCATAATTGCTATAGGTAGGTGGGGAGGAGTGGCGAAGTAAGTACCCAAGTGCTTAGTTACCCAGAAGTACTGGAGTAGTAGTAGGGAGGATAGTGGAGAGAGAGAGAGAGAGAGAGATAATATTAATCAGGGTAGTCTCCCCGGAGGAGGTTTGATTTCAGGACCTTAAAGATGGGGAGAGCAGTTATCCACCAGATGTGAAGAAGGTAGGAGTTTTAAGTAGAAGGGGGGAGTATTTGCAAGGGGTCAGTAGTGAGAGAGATGAAAACAAGGCACAGTGAACAGATGGGCATTAGGAGAGCAAAGTTTGGGCTGGATGATGTTAGGAGAAGAGGTGAAGATAGGTAGAAGGGAAAGCTGATGGCTAGGAGATTTTGCTTGATGTGGAAAGGAATAGGCAACCACTGGAGGTTTATTATTATTATTATAGTACTTGCTAAGTGCTTACTATGTGCCAAACACTGTTCTAAGCACTGGGGTAGTTACAAGGTAATCAGGTTGTCCCTCGTGGGAATCACAGTCTTAATCCCCATTTTACAGATGAGGTAACTGAGGCACGAGAAGTTAAGTGGCCTGCCCAAGGTCACACAGCAGACAAGCGGTGGAGCCAGGATTAGAACCCATCCTCTGACTCCCAAGGCCGTGCTCTTTCCACTGAGCCACGCTGCTTCTACTATGAAAGGGAGATTATGCAAAATGGTGCCATAGATAAATGATCTGGGTGGCAGAGTGAAATATGGATTGGGGGGGGGGGGGGAGGTTTGGAAATATGGACTGGAATGGGGACGACAGCGAGGGAGATGATGCAGTTGGTTGAGATGGGATATGGCAAGTACTTGGAGCAGGGGATGGGCAGTTAGATGGGGAGGAAAGGGCAGATTCTGAACATGTTCTGAAGAAAGAAATGACAGGATTGGTGACTGAATATGTGGGTTAACTTTCAATAGTATTTATTGAGCGCTTACTGTGTGCCGAGCACTGTACTAAGTGCTTGGAAAGTACAATTTGGCAACAAATTGTACTTGTTGTTGGGTAGAGACAATCCCTACCCAACAACAGAAAAGAGGAGTCAAGGATAATATCAATATTGCAGACCTGAAAGGGAGGGAGGATAGTGGTGTTGACACAACAGGGATGGGAAAACTAGATGTAGGACTGAATTTGGGAGAATAGATGAAGAGTTCAGCTGTGGACATGTTGAGCTTGGGCAGGAGGTCTATGTACAAAGGTCCTGGAAGCAGGAAGAGATGTGAGATCACAGAAAGACAGAGATTCTGGAGAGTGAAGTAGATTTGGGAGTGATTAGCACAGAGGTCGAATTTGTAGCTATGACAACAGATGAATTCCCATGACTTTATGTGAAGGTTTGAAGTTAATACACAATATCTGATGGGCATTGTTTGCAACATTTTACAAACAAAAATTGTCAAATTCTTTAGGAAATGTTTGTTCAAGGGTAGTACCTACCCCAGATAATTTTCTTCAGTACAAGGACTTCACCCTCAACTTAATCCCTTTATCCCGCCCTTTATCGTAGACCTGCTTCTTCTAGCCTTTCTAGCCTGGTGACTTGGAAAATGGCAGGAAGATGAGTCAAGCCAACTCTTTTATTGTACTCTCCCAAGCGCTTAGTACAGTAAGCGCTCAAAACCATTGATTGATCTTTAGGCTGTACTGAAAAACTGAATGACAAATACTTGTTAACCAATTAGGAAAAATCTGATCATATGCTCCAGCTTCTAGCAAATCTTTGACAGAGGTTGTGAACAGGATTCGGTGTATGTTTTCCAATTCAATGAATGAAATTCTGTGGCTCCCCTTGGACACATTAATTCCTGTGCTTAACCTTGTAGCCGTGACCCTTCCTGAAAGTTGCCACTGGCCATATTACACATTTCTCTGGCCTTGAACTACTAAACTATATTATGGAAAGAAGAGCTGGGTTATCCAGGGGCTTTCTATTCTTTCTGTTGGCTCCCCAGTTTTTGGCCTTCTGGAGTCTTCGGCTATTTGATTTCAAAGTGTTTTGCCTATGGGGCCATTTCTAATCATAAGCTTTTGCATTCCTTCACTCTTCTGTGTATTGCCTCGGGGCGTGAGATTTCTGTAAGTTGCATCTTGCTTTACAGCACTGGGGTGGTCGCGTTCTGCTAGCCCCATTGTATATGTGAGAGAACAGTCAGGTCACAAGGATTTGTCTGAGGGTAACACAGTCAGGGCAGAACTGGGACTAAAATCCAAACTTCTCTGAGTAGCAGTTCTGTCGTTTATCCTAGACCTTCTTCTTCTGGCCTAGTGCCTTGGAAAGAAGTTGGAAGGTGGGGCGGGCCAAGCTAACATCTGGGTGGAACCAGAGAGAACCTGTAAGGCTGGATGAACACAAAACAGCAGTTATTGAGAGTGAAGCACTGCACTAAGCATTTGAGAGTGTACTACAGAAGCCAGCATGGTTTAGTGGAAAGAGCATGGACTTGGGAATCAGAGGACAGGTCTTCTAACCCCAGCTCTGCCACTTGTCTGCTGTGTGACCTTCGGCAAGCCACTAAACTTCTCTGTGCCTCAGTGACCGTATCTGTAAAATGGGGATTAACACTGTGAGCCCCATGTGGGACAACCTGATTGCCTTGTATCTACCCCAGTGCTTAGAACAGTGCTTGGCACATAGTAAGTGATTAACAAATATCATTATTGTGATTATTAGAAGCCAGACACATATTTCCTGCCCTGCAATGTAGTAGGGTAGGCAGATGGACAAAATGTATGTACAGATCGGGGGAAGCAGAAGGAAGAAGAAGACCCTTTCTCATCTGGAGGTTCTGGCCTGCATCAGTGCTTAGAACAGTGCCTGGCACAATGTAAGCACTTAACAAATACCATAATCGTTATAATAATAATAATAATCTCTTGCACATTCAAGAAATAGGGTAAATTTATTTTTACATATGGAGGCAGCTCAGGAAGGGCAAAAAGGCTAGGTTTTTTTTAGCTCCAGTCAACTCCATCTGATCATGCTGAATAGACTATGTTATGGTGACCTCAGACAGCCTCAGCAATAGATGCTGAACAAGCAAAGGGATAAAGGAAACTTGCAGCAAAGTCTAAATTTAACATAAACCCATATGTACAGATCGTGCAGCCTCTTAGATCAGGAATGTGGGCTGCACCTCTCCTGGGCCTGTTTACAACATTCACGGAGGGAAAAGAATGGTGTCCCCCAGGATCTGTCCTCAATGGTTTCCCCCAAGATCTGTCCTCACGGGGCCAACTTGCTGGCAGCAACAATGGCAAATGAACGATCCACCCCCTATGCCCACTCTCTTTGCCAATCTCTTCCCACTGTGGCAAGCTGAACGCCATCTAGAAATGCTATTTCAGTCAGCCACCAATAATCCTAGTTGGTAGATGAGTTTACCCCAGTTATGCTTATCTCTCCTTTTTATGATATTCAGTAAGCACTTGCTATGTTCCAGGCACTGTACTAAGCACTGAGAAAGATACAAAGTAATCAGGTTGAACACAGGCCATGTCCCTCGTGGGACTCCCAGTAGTATTCATTCATTCAATCATATTTATTGAGCGCTTACTGTGTGCAGAGCACTGTAATAAGCGCTTGGGAAGTACAAGTTGGCAACATATAGAGACGGTCCCTACCCAACAGCGGGCTCACAGTCTAGAAGGGGGAGACAGACAACAAAACAAAACATATTAGAAAAATAAAATAAATAGAATGAATATGTACTAGTAAAATAAATGGAGTAATAAATATGTACAAACATATATACATATATACAGGTGCTGTGGGGAGGGGAAGGAGGGGGAGAGGAAGGAGGGGGAGAGGAAGGAGGGGGCTCTCAGTAGGGCTTTGAAGGGAGGAAGAGAGCTAGCTTGGTGGATGTGTGGAGGGAGGGCATTCCAGGCCAGGGGGAGGATGTGGGGCGGGAGACGACGGTGGGACAGGCGAGAACGAGGCACAGTGAGGAGATTAGCGGCAGAGGAGCGGAGGGTGCGGGCTGGGCTGTATAAGGAGAGAAGGGAGGTGAGGTAGGAGGGGGCGAGGTGATGGAGAGCCTTGAAGCCGAGAGTGAGGAGTTTTTGCCAATGCATAGGTTGATTGGTAGCCACTGGAGATTTTTGAGGATGGGAGTAACATTCCCAGAGCGTTTCTGCACAAAGACGATCCAGGCAGCAGCATGAAGTATAGATTGAAGTTGGGAGAGACAGGAGGATGGGAGATCAGAGAGGAGGCTGATGCAGTAATCCAGTCGGGATAGGATGAGAGATTGAATGAGCAGGGTAGCAGTTTAGATGGAGAGAAAAGGGCAGATCTTGGCGATGTTGCGGAGGTGAGACTGGCAGGTTTTGGTGACGGATTGGGTGTGAGGGATGAACGAGAGAGCGAAGTCGAGGATGGCACCAAGGTTGCAGGCTTGTGAGATGGGAAGGATGGTAGTGCCATCAACAGTGTGGGAAAGTCAGGGAGAGGGCAGGGTTTAGGAGGGAAGATAAGGAGTTCAGAAGCAGAGAAGAAAAGAGTAGAGAAGCAGCATGGCGTAGTGAATGCCGCATGGGCCTGGGGGTCATGGGTTCTAATCCTGGCTCCACTGCTTGTCTGCTGTGTGACCTTGGGCAAGTCACTTCAATTCTCTGGGCCTCAGTTACCTTGTCTTTAAAGTGAGGATTGAGACTGTGAGCCCTACATGGGAGGTCTATGTCCAACCAAATTTGCTTGTATCCACCCCAGCACTCAGTAGAGTGCCTTGAACATAGTAAGCACTTAAATACCATAATAATAATGATTAATAATCCCCATTTTACAGATGAGGTAACAGGGACAGAGAAATTAAGTAGCTTGCTCAAGTGCACACAGACAAGTGGAAGAGCCAGGATTAGAACCCAAGCCTTCTGACTCCAGGCCCATCCTCTTTCCACTAGGTCACACTGTTTAACCTGGCTTTTTTCACTAGCCCTCAATACTGAACACTAGAAACTACGTAGAGACAGCTTCAAAGAGATGAGAATTAACAATAACCAGTATTTCCTTGGGGCATTTTATTCCCCAACAGGAAAATATTGAATTATTTTGAAGGAGATCCTCACTCACTGCACGTTATAATAATAATAACAGTGGTATTTAAGCACTTACTAGGCAGGTATCAAGCACTGTATTAAGTGCTGGGGCAAATACAAGATAAATAGTTCCCACATGGGGCTCAAAGTCTAAGTAAGAGGGAGAACAGGTATTGAATCCTTATTTTGCAGATAAGGAAACTGAAGCACAGAGAACTGAAGTGACTTACCTGAGGTCACAGAGCAGATGAGTGTCGGAGCCAGGATTAGAACCATGATTCTTTGACTCTTGAACCCATGCTCTTTCTGCTAAACCATGCTGCTTCATAATTTCCCATGGTGGTGTCAGACTCCTTGGTTTTAATTAACGTGTTTTGTTTTATTGCCTGTCTCCCCCTTCTAGACTGTGAGCCCGTTGTTGGGTAGAGACCGTCTCTATATGTTGCCAACTTGTACTTCCCATGTGCTTAGTACAGTGCTGTGCACACAGTAAGTGCTCAATAAATATGATTGAATGAATGAATGAATTACCCACAAGTTGGGATCCAAGGACAGTGCTCTGCACACAGTAAGCGTTCACTAAACACCACTGATCGGTGATTATTTTGGAACATGCTTCTTTGGGTCAACTTTCCTAAGCTATCTTTAAAAGCAGAGATTTTGAGTCTACTAATGAATATTATTTAATGGTCACCAGGGTGTATGGTGACAAACAGGATGGCCTGAAGAGGGGACCACAGCAAACTTGGGTTTCTTGCTCAAGACCTCTGGGCCCCGGGCCAGGGCAATGGCCTTTTACCTTTGTTGCATTTATATTATGTTTGCACTAGTTTATAATCTTCAATGCTCTTAAAAGGCCCTTTAATGTAAATAAGAAGGAAATCACAGAACTGCTCCTTGAAGTCACCCTTACCACCTCTCTTCAACTGTCAAACAAACACAATGAAAAAAATGATGTAGATCTGGCCTCAGGCCAAAGTAAACAATCTGGAAATGCTATGTAAACCCAGCTGTTGCTCTGCAGAACAGGGGCCCCTTCTTATGGTCTTCAAGAAGGTTAGCCATATGTGAAATAACATCATTTTATCATTTACTTCTGCCTTTTGAAGATATGTTGGTTTTGGCATTTCTTTTATTGACCCAAAATTAGGGCCTCACCTAAATCACCAAGGCCTATCTGAAAGGGTCTGGGCTCTGAACCTGCCCAAAGAGAGATTGTCCTGGTGAGATGCAAATAAAAAGAACAAGAGTGATCACACTTTAAAAATAGACTTAAGCTCCTTGAGTAGTATTACCCGAGGAAGTTGCAGTTATTTTACCAAGTCCTTGTCTAAAAAAAAAAAAAACCTTGGCTGACCACTGTTGATTCTGGTTACCGCAAAGACATTTCTAACTTGGAAAGGGGCAAAGGGGACTTTGTTAGCGGTGGAGGATTCTTCAACAGGCCGGGATGAAGGTCAAGGTTAGCTTGGCCAAAGCGGGAGCATTAGTATGGCAGAGCACGCACTCCGTTCCCATCGAAGGAATGGCCAAATTCCTACTGATCCTGTCAAACCCCACACCCTGCTGGGCTGTTCAGAAATCGTGTGAACACGATGCTTGTCACAGATAGAATAAATCCATTTCCTGAATTATATAGGGAGCCCTGTGGCTCAAACCCATGAAATACAACTATGGCGCACGCAGGCTTCCCTGCAGCTGCATCAAACGGAAATAAACGTGTGTCACTGCGGTTTTAAGCAATGTACTGGTCCGTGAGGGCCGCCTTTTGATATGCCACTCAAATGATCGATGGGATGTTAAAACTAGCTTCTTGGAGGTAAGGCAATTAGGAGGTAGAAAGAACAAAAAGCATTTCATGGCAGACACTGAACTTAGGTCTGGAAGACTAAATAGAGGAAATTTTCTCAGTCATCTTTCAAGAGATGAAAAAAATAATTACAAAAATAAATAAATGGGGGGAAAATACATTGGGGCTCTGGGGCTATTTTAATTTGGGAAAAAGTGTGTCTATCGGTTATTTCTGGAGAACATATAATGAGCTTCTTGATGTAGTACATTTTTGTCTGATGATTGAATGTCTCTGGTCTCTTCTGATCATTGATAACTAGATGTAAGTTTTTTAAAAAATCTCCATATTTGAAAAGAGGAGTAATAAGAAAAGCTAGAGCAGTAGCAGGTGTACAAAAAATCCCAGCAAAAATCCCTGCATCAGTTCCCATTGTTCCTGGCATGAGTTAAGGCCCTAAGCAAGCACACCTAAGTGCTACAAACATTACATACAATCACACAACAAGGAACAACCTTTTTGTCTGCCTAGCATGGCTGGGACTGTGGGTCTTGCCTTGGTCTTTTCAGCTTCACACACACTGGTAGGTGAATTTCACCATCAGTAGTGTCTTCTTCCAATGTGAAGCACAACCATATATTGCAGCTATATATCTAAATATAACATACGTATGCTTCTGAGAAAATGCTTGATAAAATAAACTATCATCATCATCAATCGTATTTATTGAGCGCTTACTGTGTGCAGAGCACTGTACTAAGCGCTTGGGAAGTACAAGTTGGCAACATATAGAGACAGTCCCTACCCAACAGTGGGCTAAATATACCTTTGCAAAAACAATAGCTTTGAGGGTCCAAATTACTAAAATATTTTTAAAGGAAACATCTTAGCAACCATCACTTAGGAGAAAGGTACTCAACTTGGTTTATACAAATATTTTACTCCAACAGGCAAGTAGAGCCTGTTTAGACTGTGAGCCCACTGTTGGGTAGGGACTGTCTCTATGTGTTGCCAATTTGTACTTCTCAAGCGCTTAGTACAGTGCTCTGCACATAGTAAGCGCTCAATAAATACGATTGATTGATTGATTGAAGTAGTAGTGTGGGTAAATGTCTGCAAACATTTTTGGGTTCCTAAATATCTCTCCCCACCCCAAAGACTATTTGGGTAGTAACAATGGAAATACACACTTCCATTTATTTTCAGTACGCAGTAATTATTGAGCATCTACTTGCACAGAGCCCTGTACCAAGTTGATCTCTTCCTTGGAAATCTCCACTCCTGGATTTTAGGAGGGTCTAAAGGAATACTTATTTTCACTAACTGACCCTTTATTTGGAAAAAAAAAAATTACCAGTGTTGACGTCACTGAAGTTTACTACTTAGGCAGATGGGGCCAATTCATTCAAAGAACTGCCTATGATTTTCCTGCCAGAGGAACCCCTCTGACTCCCAGTTAACTGCTTTTTGCGCAAATAATATCTCCAGACCCAGCAACACTCCTTTTCCCCTCCCACCACAGATAATACAGTCCAAAAGATAATCCTACCACTCTCTTCCACAGATCTTTGAAATACCATTTACCTACCAAAGTCTTCCCTAAATAGAAGTGAGGGGCTGCTACCCACTAAACTCCAGAGACACCATAAGGCAGGGAAACCTTTTTTTTTTTTTGACAGTGCATCATTATTGCTCTATTGTTCAACATTCTACCATCAAAAAGTGCATGATGCTTCCTGGGGATAGGAGCCAAACATCAGACATAGAAAAAGAGAGAGACAGTGGGACTGTGAGCCCGTTGTTGGGTAGGGACCGTCTCTATATGTTGCCAACTTGTACTTCCCAAGCGCTTAGTACAGTGCTCTGCACACAGTAAGTACTCAATAAATACGATTGAATGAATGAATGGGACAGAGATACAGAGGAAGACATATGATGATCAATCAGTCAATCAGCCATATTTACTAAGTGCTTGGGAGAGTACAATAGAACAGAGTTGGACTCATTACTGCGGTTTCATTCTTCTTCCAGGAGCCACAGATCATACTGCTATGATAGCAGCTGTTCTGGTTAATAATAATAATAACAACAATAATAATAATAATAATAATAATTGTGGTTATTTGTTAAGCATTTACTACGTGAGGCACTGTATTAAGCACTGGGGTGGATACAAGCAAATCGGGTTGGACATAGTCCCTGTCCCATGTGGGGCTCAGTCTCAATCCCCATTTTACAGAAAAGGTAACCAAGGCCCTGAGAAGTGAAGTGATTTGCCCAAGGTCAACAGCAGACAAGTGGCAGAGTCAGGATTAGAACCCATGACCTTTCAACTTCCAGGCTCATGCTCTATCCACTAATAATCATAATAATATTAATAAATATAATAAATCATTAATAATGATAAAATAATAATACTGATATTTAAGTTCCATAAGCTATGTGCCAAGCACTGTACTAAGCGCTGGGATAGATACAATCAAATCGGGTTGGATATAGTCCTTGTCCTGTATAGGGCCCACTGTCGGGTAGGGACCATCTCTATATGTTGCCAAGCGCTTAGTACAGTGCTCTGCATACAGTAAGTGCTCAATAAATATGATTGAATGAATGAATAGGACTCACAGTCAAGTGAGAGGGGCTTCCTTGGGACCTGAAGAGTGAGTGCTCTATCCCACCCAGCCAATCAAAATGCTTGGCAACTGAAACCCAAATTGTATCTATTATGTCAGATTGTCAGTTCCCCCCTTTCCCCTCTTCTCTAATTAGGTGTTGTATGCATCAATCCACCTTTTCATTTTGAACTTGGGGGGCAAGAGGAAAGGGGAGGAGGAAGTGGAGGCAAAGGGAGAAAAAGGAGAGAAGGAAGAGGAGTGCTTTGCACATAGTAAGTGCTCAATAAATGCCATGATGATGATGACGTGCAAACAGAGGAGCCCTAACTCCTTTCCCACTGCCTCTCCTCAGATTTTCAGTGGGCAGTGGGGCCAGACCTGAATGGTTCCGTTTGCCTTTAGTCCAGAACAACCTCTCAGCTTACTCACCTCTGCCCGACTGCCAGTCCCATGGGACCGCACGAGATTTGTTGCTATGGCAACTGTGATGCTGCAGCATCTCTAGTGTCCAACTCTTGCTCCCACCCAAATCCCACATTCATGTCACAATGACCCCAATCTGGGCCCAGCCACCATGGCATCCACCATTCCGGATCCCCTTATTCTGTTCCAAATCCAAAGGTTGGACAGGTTGGGTACTTATGCTACCCTATTGCCCCAAAAACCTTTGGGGTAAAAGTAATGGTGCTTTGGCTGCCAACTGGAGTGGGTACCTATGGATGAGGGCTGGTAGCTCTGATTTTCCCATCTCACCTTAGCCTGTTTGGACTTTAGATACTGCTGGACCTTGCATGGACAGCATATGGTAGGGGAGTGGAAAAACCTGAAATATTTCCCATCAATCAGGCAGACATTTTGGCATCAGGATTTCCCAGGTTTAGAGACAGGATTTGTGATGTCTGTCAAGTGTAATTCGTGCTAAAACTGAGTTGGCACCATGGAGTTTGGAATTGTCAATGCTTTAAAACTGTGTGTGTGCATGTGTGTGTTTGTACGAGGAGGAGGGTGAATCAAAAGGAGCATCAACTCATGCCTCTGGAAGCTTAATAAATAATTTTAGATGATAGTGGCCTCAATCACAAATTTTTAAACCACAAAACTGGTCGCTGAATTCAGAGTTCTGTAATTACTGTACATAATCCTCTGTAACATATAGGCTTCTTTAGAATAGCTTCATATTACTTGATTAACATAATGATCATTCTTTTGGCATTCACGCAGTAATCAAAGATGTTACAGATATGGAGATAGATCACATAAGATACCAAGAAAGCAAAAGTTGGGATTGGCCTGAAAAATGTTCTCAGAATTTAAATGTTTAAAGGAAACCTCGGGAGAGGGAGATGGGGAGGAGGAAGGAAGGGGAAGAGAACAGCAGCAGAGTCACATCACTGCATTTACACCCATTAAAGTATAACAATGAATTTCCATGATTCAAAAATAAAATTTGGTGGCAGAATATTGAAAAAAATTAATTTGATTAAAAATGTCAGTCATGTCAGTCTTACTCCAATTACTCATTCTGAACTGATTATGATCCCAAAAATGCAAATATTCCAATGAGGTTGCGTGATTAATGAATCACTCTTAAAAAACATTGATTTCTCCTTACATTTCTCATACCCAGTACAGCAGAACCAAATATAAAAACATCATTTGATTTATGACTTTGTAATAACCTTTAGTCTCTGGTGGCTTTTACCAGATGATTTACTTTAGCCCACACTGAGTTGATTTCGTGGCTAGACTGTCTACAGTCATCATAACTCAGAAGTATGAGGAGGCGGAATCCAACATTCAGCTACGTACCGTCAACTCAACTCCCTGCTTCACCGGGAGTGGAGAATTTGAGGATAGGTAGGGACCCCAAAATCCTGGCACTCCTCTGCCATCCCTCCTCTTTCTCTTCTTCCTACCTCTATCTTTTAAGACCCATGTGATGTAGTGCAGATAACTTAGCCCTTTCTGAGGCAACACTAATGTAATGCTGCAAGATACGTCCTATCCAGGCAATTCTATGCAAAGTACAGGGAAAAAATTGCTTCATCTCTTGCTCATCATTGCCACACTCCACCCATCTCTATCTGTTTAACTTCATTTAGCTCCACCTATTGTGACTTACCTATCCTGCCACACCTGTACACCCCTTAAAGATTGCTTTAAAGGTCATTATGATGCCAAACGTCCTAAATTCATCAATCAATTGTATTCATTGAGCTTTTACTAAATGCTTGGGAGAGTACAACAGCGTGGCTAGAGAGTAGAAGCAGCGTGGCTTAGTGGAAGGAGGACGGGCTTGGGAGTCAGAGGTCGTGAGTTCTAATCCTGGCTCTGCCGCTTGTCAGCTATGTGACCTTGGGCAAGTCACTTAACTTCTCTGTGCCTCAGTTACCTCATCTGTAAAATGGGGATTAAGACTGAGCGCCCCACGTGGGACAACCTGATTACTTTGGGTCTACCCCGGTGCTTAGAACAGTGCTTGGCACACAGTAAGTGCTTAACAAATACCAACATTATTATTATTATTATTACAACAGAGTTAGTGGACATGATCCCTGACCTCAAGGAACTTACAAATTAGTGGGGGGGGGGGGGGGAGAAACCCTAAATAAGGTAGATGTATAGCAAACTACAGCATAAATATATGAATGAAAGTGCATTGGCTGAGAGTGTGAGTGTCCAAGGTATTTTTTTTAATGTTTTAATGGTATTTGTCAGTGCCTACTATGTGCCAGGAATTGTACAAAGCGTTGGGGTAGATACAAGATAATCAGGTTGTACATAATCCATGTCCCACATGGGGCTCACAGTCTTAATCCTTATTTTACAGATTAGGTAACTGAGGTATAAAGAAGTCAAATGATTTGCCCAGCATCACATGGCAGACAAGTGGCAGAGCCTAGATTAAAACCTGGGTCTCCAACTCAAAGTCCTGTGCTCTTTCCACTAGGCCACACTGCTTCTCGAGAAGAGCTTAGGTGATATAGAAGTACAGTTTGGTGGAGGATAGAGTATGGAGAGGAGAGATTAGTCAGGGTGGACTTCCTGGAAGAGATGTGATTTCAGAAGGGCCTTGAAGATAGAGAGAACAGTGGTCTGCCAGATGTGATGGGGAGGCAGGAGAGGGGAGTTCCAGACAGAAGGGAGGAGATAAGCAAAAGCTCAGGTGGAGGATGGGTGGGGGTAGGGGGAGAGAGTGGGAAGGAAGAAGGAGGGGAATGAGGCACAGCAAGTTGGTTGGCTTGAACAAAGCACAAGAGCTGGGGTGTAGTGGAGAGGAGGGACACTAATGGGTGTGTGAGAGAGGGTGAGTTTATATGAGTAAAGTGTGCAGTTGGTACATAATGCCTGTTAGAAATGTGTCCATCTCTGCAGAATTCACTCTCTGCCTGTGAGTCATCTGCATTCTCTAGTGATATTGGGACATAAAACTTCCTGACCATTCCTGACCATTTGTTTCAAGTATCTTTTTACTTATCTGATCTGTTTCCTTCTCTGTAGACTAAAAACTCCTTGTGGGCAGAGTTTGTGCTTCCAAACTCAAGTTCACTGAACTTTCCCAAGTGCTTAGTACAGTACTCTGCCCCAGTAAGAGCTCAATAAATGCCACTGATAGATTGATCTTCTGGCTACATCAGAATTCTTTTCTCTTCCCCGGCAACCTTCCTAACCAACCTTTGCTATTCACTCTCAAGGAACTTGACACGATGGTTGATTGTTTTGAATGATTCCTTTAAGTCCATTACCCATTTGGTCAGTGAACAGTGTTTCTTAAATAAGGATACCCAGGTGCTTGAGTGTTGACTAAAGTTGTCTCTTCCATGATTGAACAACCAATATCCTGGTTGTCTACTTGCAAAGGTCTGTGAGTTAGGAGAGGGTAGGGGCTATAGTAGTACGAGAGGCACTTGATTTGTTTTCCCAGTAAAAGAGATAGGTTGTCCTGGACTGTCCATTCTCTCACCCTATTCATCCATTAGCTGGGTTAGTGATGCAGTCCTAATCAATCAGTCATATTTATTGAGCACCTACTGTTTGCAGGGCACTCAACTAAGTGCTTAGGAGAGTACAACAGAAGTCAAAAACATGATCCCTGATTTACCTCTAGTTCTTCACTTACTATTGTTGAGTGGATCATTCATTTTCAAAGAATGAGGGCAAAGAATGAAATAATTTCTCAAGAAGAGGTTCTAATTTTTTTCAGAACTGGGCCATACCACCCCAGAGTGTTGTGAACTGGGAGAGAACAATCCCATCCAGATAAAAACAGAGGGCTTTAGGAGAGCTGACCATAATTGGAATTGACATTGCTGTGGTGAATGAACTAAGGCTTCTCATGAAAGAGAGGCTAGATGAAAGAGGAGCCTGATATACTTTCTCCGACTGACTTCCCAGGGACTGTCTCTATATGTTGCCAACTTGTACTTCCCAAGCGCTTAGTACAGTGCTCTGCACACAGTAAGCGCTCAATAAATACGATTGATTGATTGATTGATTCCCACTTCTGAGAGGCGGTGGCATCTTCTCTGCAGTGAAACAATTATCTCCCGGTTGCCCCTAAACATGTTGGTTCAGATCTTCCCAACATGTTTATGGGCAACAGTGGAATTCTAACGTCCACATATCTCCCCCTAGCATCCCTACCACAATCAATACCCAGGCCCCACTGGGATGAAAAGATTAAAAAAGGATTAGGTTAGACCAATGGCAAATATACCTAAATCCGATGAGTTGACTTTCATGGGAGATTTCAATGCAGAGATGGTGAAACATGGAGAAAAGTCACGAGACCACACAAGAATGGAAAGAAAAATGTAACCTACTGGTGCTCAGTGAGTGTTCCAAGTATTAGGCTACAATCACCAACAGAGTCTCGCTTGTTCCGTAAGAGAAAGATATAAAGTACCTCAAATCTATCTTAGTGACTAGTTATTGAGGTTTATTATCAATAATAAGTGCATAGTTTTTAGATTATGTCTCTCTCCCACTTCTCGCCACTTGCAACCTCATTGCCAGCAAACATGACTCGTTAGTGAGGAACAATTTGGAGTTCTGGGGTCAAGCTGCCCAGAGCTCTGGGGTGGTGCAGTGAAGTGGTGGCAGAAAAACGATCCTCTACAAAATGTTGTGGGGATGCGCAGCATAAAGTAAGGAAATGATGTGAGGAACTAGGGGTGGCTGGTTTTTCCTTGGCTCAGGAGTGGCCCATTCTCCGAACCTGGCCCTGCTGAGAAGTTTGGCCCTTAGTGAGTCTGACAAAACAGAATTTCTCACATATTTTCATATGCTTCATCTTTCTCCTTTTAGCTCCTGTGGCCTGCTAATATTTTGTTTTCTGTTTTTTATGGTCATTTCAGAGAAGCAGAGAAACCCTAGTTTCTTCAGTAACATCCAGATGGGATGTTTTCCTTTTTATTAGAACTGCAAGGGGTAGCTCAAGCTACCAAGAGAAGCAGGTCATTTTATTGACATTTTGACTAGGTGACCAACAAGGGGCCCACGCGATAATCTGGCAAAATGCCTGGAATATTGAAACGAAGTTGTCATTTCTGTTGTTATGCTATAGCTGTATTTTCGAAGAATCTCACATGATAGAGAAGCAGCGTGGCTCAGTGGAAAGAGCACAGGCTTTGGAGTCAGTGGTCATGGGTTCAAATCCTGGCTCTGCCAATTAGCTGTGTGACTTTGGGCAAGTCACTTAATAACTTCTCTGTGCCTCAGTTACCTCATCTGTAAAATGGGATCGACTGTGAGCCCCCCGTGGGACAACCTGATCATCTTGTAACCTCCCCAGTGCTCAGAAAAGTACTTTGCACATACTAAGCGCTTAACAAATACCGTCATTATTATTACTATGATGGGAAAATGGTGTTATAATATAGCCATTGATTCAACCGTAATTAGTGTGTTAGGTGGTTCGAAGACAACACTATGATCATTTTTCAATACAGATTAAGTTTTTTCATATACCATATGAAATTTTTAAATTTCATATGGTATATGAAAAATAATATTTTTAAAAATAACATTGAGGGGATAATTATTTTGTTCTTTTCACACTTGTCTATCACTTAGAGTTTTTGGTCCAGACTAATTGTTTTTCTCTTCTCTGGCATCAGCTGCACTCCCACCACTAGCAGACACTTTACACCCTTGCCATTCATTTTTTTTTTAATTCATTCATTCAATCGTATTTATTGAGCGCTTATTGTGTGCAGAGCACTGTACTAAGTGCTTGGGAAGTACAAGTTGGCAACATTTAGAGACGGTCCCTACCCAACAATGGGCTCACAGTCTAGAAGGGGGAGACAGACCACAAAACATGTGGACAGGTGTCAAGGTGTCTTTTTTAATTGAATAACAATGCAAACCCACAGAGGGACAAAGTACAGTAGAGGAAGGCAAGGAGCACAATCCCATGAGCTTTGTGCTAGTGAGCAGAACAAAGTCTTAGAGCTTCACCCTTGACCTATGTCATCACAGGTATAACCACAACCATTTGTCCCTACTGAATCTATTCTTGCACCAACCTGTCGGTTGGGCGAGTTATATCCAGAACTGACTCCCTCTGAGGGAAGAACCTAGATTCTAATCCCAGTTCTGCCACTTGTCTGCTCTGTGACCTTGGACAAATCACTTCTCTGTGCCTCAGTTACCTTATATGTAAAATGGGGATTGAGACTGTGAGCCCTGTGTGAGACAAGGGACTGGGTCCAACCTGATTATCTTGTACCCACCCCGCATTCATTCATTCATTCAATCGTATTTACTGAGCACTTACTGTGTGCACAGCACGGTACTAAGTGCTTGGGAACTACAAGTTGGCAACATATAGAGACGGTCCCTACCCAACACTTAGTACAATGTCTGAAACGTAGTGAGCACTTAACAAATACCTTAAAAAAACTTAAATTATCTAACAATTCCATGACATATCTAAATTATGTAATAGAACTTTATGTTATAGCAGAACTGGCAGTAATCGGAAAGGGGGAAGGACAGATGGAGGGAGATGTATGGGGATACAGAAAAACTGTACATTTTATGATTTTATTTTCCTTAAAAAAACACATCCATGCTGTAGAACACATGGGTACAAACCGTAGTGGGTTTACAGCCGTCATGCAAAAGGATGGGCTAAATGAATCAAATATTTGTTGTATGCTTTCTGCATGCAGAGCACAATACTCAGTGTTAAAGTCATCATCTGCCCAAGACCTGATGATGGTTGAAACCACTTGTCCTCCATGCTGTAAGCTCATTTTGGGCAGGGAATGTGTCAGTTTATTTTTGTATTGTACCCTCCCAAGTACTTAATAGAGTGCTCTGCATACAGTAAGCATTCAATAAATACAACTGAATTAATGAAACGGAATCTCCTCTGCCTGGTTCATTCATTCATTCAATCGTATTTATTGAGCGCTTACTGTATGCAGAGCACTGTACTAAGTGCTTAGCCTGGTTCCATTTCCCTTGGGGTGGAGGATGGTGTCTTACTAGAAAAGCAGCGTGGCCTAGTGGAAAGAACACAGGCCTGGGATTCAGAGGACCTGGGTTATGTTACTAGTTCTGTGACCTCAGGCCAGTCACTTAATTTTAATTTTTTTTAACAGCATTTGTTAAGCACTTACTATGTGCCAGGCACTGTACTACATGCTTGGGTAAGTACAAGCTAATTAGGTTGGACACAGTCCCTGTTCCACATTGGACTCACAATTTTAATCCCCATTTTACAGATGAGATAACTGAGGCACAGAGAAGTTAACTGACCTGCCCAAGGTCACACAGCAGACATGTCTCTGGACCTCAGTCACCTCATTTAAAATGAAGGAGAAATCCTACTCCCTCCTACATGGACCATGAGCCTCATATGGGACAGGGACTTTGTCCAACTTGATAACCTTTTATCTATCCCAGCTCTTAGAACAGTGCATGGTACAACATAGCAAGCACTTAACAAATACCATTATTATTATATTATTATTCAGAGACCCCTCTGAAGGATAAACCTGAGCCAGTTTCTTTCCTATTCCTGCCCTGCTTTAAACACTTAATGTGGCCTCATGGGGCTTTGGCAGGGGTATTTGTAGGCATCTGTGAACTGCCTATAGGCTTGAATAATGTATCTGGATTCTCTTGGATCTCAGGTCCATTGGGCCAACCCAGGGTGGTATATTCAGCGCTTAGAACAGTGCCAGAGCTTAAAACAGTGCTTTGCACATAGTAAGCACTTAATAAATGCCATTATTATTATTATTACTATAAGGATGATTCAAAGGGTACATGTGATTCATTTGGCCATCACATTTTACTCCCTCTCATAAACTGTTGACAGCTGAGGAATTATTTCAACGTGAATGAATCCATATTGGAACAGACTCTCCCTCTAAAATTGAGGTAGCAGAGCTGGATATTCTCGTTCCGTCAATAGCTGCAAACTGGTTGTTCTGAATCTTGGACCCGCATTTAATGTTACGCACTTACTGATGACCAGGAGCTGTCTGAGTGAGATTTTGCCCTCTTTCTGCCTTTCAATGGCAAATTTAGTTTTGAGAAACTGCTAGGCCCCAAAATATTGTCCAAAAGAAGGCCCAAACTAGCCATACCCCCTTGTTTTAGAAGAACTGATTGTATTTGCACACACATTCTTTGTTGGTGATGCCTCTGACAGTGAACATTTATCTGTTCTTGAGCCTTAGGCAGAAAAACCCAAATTGTAGCTCATTGTTTCTTCCTCACTCTGGCACTGAAGATCAACTTTTGATGTGCTTTTGCATTTGTTATTTGCAACACCTGGTACTGATTTTGCTTCTGGCTCAGGGTTGTGATTTTTCCTGAAGCCTTTGCTTGAAAATGCCACCTCTTTCTTGATTACTACATGGCAAGCTGATCATCTGTACTGGTGGCAGCCCAAAGTCTACTGATCATGCCATCCTTTGAAGTTATAAAGAGGAGATATGCTTTGGAAAAAGATATACACTTTCCACCTTTACATTTGGTATGCAGTTAAAGCTCTTGTAATTTATGGAATTTCTACTAACCCTATTAAGCAGTTACTTCCCATAAAATGTTATGCACCTGGTGAGGATTCAATAAAATGTTAATTGTCAATGATGATAATCATGTTTATTATGGATCCAGAACAAATGCCTAGTTTGTTATTTTGCCTCTTAATTTCAAAAGAATCTTGAAAACGTACATACGTGAAAAAAGGAAACTTAAACCATGCCAAAAATGTGCACCTGATTAGGACTCATGGTTTCTTCTATTAAAGTAGAAGATCATTGTTCATGAATATAATAGGCGACCTCTAGTATTACTACAGCAAAATCCATGCACTATGACTCAGGACAGTTTTAGCAAAACCCAGAGCTTTCAGTCTTTATAAAGCTGGAACAATGGATTGATTGAGGAAACCATCCACACAAGTCTGCTTAGTAAGGAGGGTTGAGTCCAAACTTGGGTTGACTCTGTTGAAAATGAATAAGGAAAGCAAAGACAATGACTCCATGGTGATGATGTCTCTAGGTCCCTCTGCTTCCCCATGGATTTGGGGGCTAGTTTGTCCTGCCCCTTGGGGCTGGAATGGCCCGCTCTAGGCAGGATGCAGCCACCTCCTGGGGGTAGCCATCTGCTTGTCTGGGCTGGGCTATCAGGTTAGTAGATATCAGGTTAGTAGTTATAAGATAGTAGGTTTGCTATCAGCAGCAAGCAAGAGTGGTGTCAAAATCAGGCTGGGCACATTAAACACTTTGTAATACACCCCAGCCTCACAGTGCTTAAGTAATTATTCTTATACTCTACTGTTTCCCCTAATAGTAACAATAATAATGGTATTTCTTAAATACTTACTATGTGCCAGGCACTGTACTAAGCGCTGGGTTAGATGCAGTCCCTGTCCCAAATGGGGCTCATAGTCTTAATCCCCATTTTACAGATGAGGTAACTGAGGCCCAGAGAAGTGGATTACATCCTGTCAGGTATATCTTTGCATAATCTCCAGAGTCCACTCCTCCTTTCTTTTAACGACTGCCATGCTGATCCAAGCAGTTATACCTAGCCTTGACTACTGCATCTGTGTCCGAGCTGACTTCCCTGCCTCCTGTCTCTCCCATCTCTATTTCAATCTGTTGTCCAAAATTTTCTAAAAAAAACCCAGAAAACTGTCCACACCTCACAAACCTCCAATTGTTACCCATTCATCTCTGCATCTAACAGAAACTCTTGATGACTGGATTTAAGGCACTCTATTAACTCTCTCCCTCCTACTTTAAATCACTGATCTACTTCAAGCAATGCACACACTTTGCTTCGCTAACGCCAGCCTTCTCAGTGTATTTCGATTTTGTCTTTCTCACCACCAACCTCTTGCCTATGTGCACCATCTGTGCCAGAACTCCCTCCCCTTTCAGATCTGACAGACCACCACATCCCCATCTTCAAAGCTCCACTACAATTTTACCTCCATCAAAAGGCCTTCCCTGACTAAGCCCTTGCTTGCCTTATTCATCCTCCCTTTTGGGTTGTCTATGCACTTGATTGTGTACCACTTTAGCACTTTGAAATTCACCCTAGCCCAACAGTACTTAGATATACATAACAAACTGGCAGTCAGGAGACCTGGGTTCTAATTCCACTTCCACCCCTTGCCTGCTGTTGTGATCTTGGGAAAGTCAGTTGGTTGGACCACCTGTCTACTTGTTTTGTTGCCTGTCTCCCCCTTCTAGACTGTGAGCCCGTTGTTGGTAGGGACTGTCTTTATATGTTGCCAACTTGTACTTCTGAAATGCTTAGTACAGTGCTGTGCACACAGTAAGTGTTCAGTACATATGATTGAATGAATGAATGGATTGACTTACCCAAGATCACACAGCAGTCAAGTGGCGGACCTGGGATTAGAACTCAGATCCTTCTGATTCCCAGGCCGGTGCTCTATCCACACGGCTATGCTGCTTCTCTACTTGTAACGTATTTTAATATCTGTCTCCCTCTGCAGACTGTAAACTCCTTGTGGGCTGGGAAGCGTTGATTGAGTTAGACCTGTTTTAGGTAGGCAAGGCATCGGAAAGGGGATACAGGCTCAGTCTGGCCTGGATGGACAAAGTGGCAGTGATGTCCAAAGGCCTGTCAAGCATAACAGTACTCCAGTGCTTAGAAGCGTGTTTGGCACATAGTAAGTGCTTAAAATACCATCATCATTATTATTATTATTATCTGAGAACTGTGTGTAGAGCTTGAAGAAAATGAGTAAGAAATATTTTTTATTTTTAATAGAGAACTTTATATACTGCTTGCTACTACTATGCCCTTGTAGACACCCGGAGATGAGAATATTTACAAAACAGTAGTGTTGCAGGGAAGGGACTATACATTCTAAATTCTTTGTGGAACCAGTTCATTTCACATTTATTAAGCACCACACTGTATTAGGCACTATGGAATCAGAGGATTCAGAACACCGAAAATACGATCTCAGCCATTAGGAATAACAATAATTGCAGTATTTGGTATGTGCTAAGTGCCCGGCACTATACTAAGCATTGTGGTAGATACAAGGTAATCAGGTTGGACATACAACATGTCCTATGTAGGGCTCACAGTCTTCATTCCCATTTTATAGATGAGGTAACTGAGGCATAGAGAAGTGAAATCACTTAACCAAGGTCACACAGTGGACAAGTGGCAGAGCCGGGATTAGAACCCAGGTACTTCCGACTCCCGGGCCCGTGTTCCCTGGAAGTAACTGGGAGTTACAATCTAGCTATGCAAGTTTGCTACTGAAGCGGGGAACAGGTGCTTTCCTACTACAATGGGGAGCGAATATTTATTTTCCTACTACAACCCAGACCATTGTATGTAGAGCTCATCTATTTTGCTGCCGGTCTCTCCTTCTCCTTCTCTACTCTACATCCTGCCTCTGGTATGGGACACCTTCCTCTTCACATCTGACAAGCAATATCACTCTCCCCACCTTTAAACCCTTATTAAAAGCACATCTCCAGGAGGTCTTCCCTAACTAAGCCCTCATTTCCTCTCCTCTCATTCCTTTCTATGTTGCCCTCGCGCTTGGATTTGCACCCTTTATTCACCTTTCCCTGAACCCCACAGCACTTTTGTACATATCCATGCCTTATTTATTTGTATTAATGTCTGTCTTCCCATCTCGACTCATTGTGGGCAGGAAACATATCTACCAACTCTGATAAACTGTATTTTTCCAAGCACTTAGAACAGTGCTCTGCACACAGTAAATGCTCAATAAATATGATTGAGTGGCTGATAAGATAGATGGATGAGTAATGATATTAAATGTAGAAAAAGGATAGAATCCACTAGACTGTAAACACCTTGAGGGTAGGGATCTGCCTATTTACTCTCCTCTTCCAAGCTCTTAGCATAGTGCTCTGCTCGTGATTGGTAAATACTGGACTAAACAAATGTACCTCTTCCAATTCACTCCTCTCTTACAGGATAAGGTGGGCATGGCATAGTGGATACAGCCTGAGCCTCGGAGTCACAAGGTCATGGGTTCTAATCCTGGATTTGCCATTTATCTGCTGTGTGACCTTGGGCAAGTCACTTCATTTCTCTGTGCCTCGGTTACCTCATCTGTAAAATGGGGATTGAGACTGTGAGTCCCATGTGGGCCATGGACTATGTCCAACTAGATTTGCTTGTATCCATTTAGTACCATGCCTGTCACATAGTAAGCACTTAATAAATACCATTATTATTATCATTAATAATAATAATAAAAGAGACAGTCTGGAAATGCAAAAGGCTCCGAGTACCTTTCAGAGCTGAACTTAGGTGGCCTATCTTAACCAGTGGGCCTTGATCCATCCAGTTGTTGATAAGAGGTTTGGAAGGAATAACAAGGGGAAGGGAAAAAGAAATGAAACAAGCTTTTCTGGTTCCATTTTTTTTTAAACACAAAATTCCCCTTCAGGTATGTCCTCCATGGATCCCAACACCCACCTCCACTGGAAAAAGACATAAGTGGTAAAGGAATGGACATGGAAGTTACTAGGATTCTGAATGTTCCAGAACTTCCATGAGTTTGGTTTTAAAATAATTCTTTCCATTTCTGACACTTTAAAAATGGAAACTTCTAGAGATGAATGAGGAGGTATTTTTAAAAATGAGTTTCTGCATTCATCTCACTTGTTCTAAACACAGGGGCAGAGAAAGCATTTTCAGAGAGCTAAGGTAATGTTGAAAAACAGATTTTCTACTCAGAGATTGCAAGTGCTCCCTAAATAATAATGATGGCATTTGTTAAGTGCTTACTATGTGCCAAGCACTGTTCTAAGCGCTGGAGAGTTTACAAGGTGATCAGGTTGTCCCACGTGTGGCTCTCACAGTCTTAATCCCCATTTTACAGATGAGGTAACTGAGGCACAGAGAAGTTAAGTGACTTGACCAAAGTCACACAGCTGACAGTTGGCGAAGCCGGGGTTTGAATCCATGACCTCTGACTCCCAAGCTGAAGAAAATCTACTTACTTGTCCTTGTCCAGTGAGACCTTGTTTTAAATTTGGAATGATAGTCTACTGAAAAGTTATTTTAGTAACAGTATCATTCTGGATTTTCTTCTCCTTAATTTAGAGTTTAAGTATCAATCTAGAGAAGCAGCATGGCCTAGTGGAAAGAGCTTGGGCCTATGAGTCAGATAATGTGGATTAATAATGATGGTATTTGTTAAGTGCTTATTATGTGCCAAGCACCGTTCTAAGCTCTGGGGTAGATACAGGGTAATCAGGTTGTCCCACATGGGCTCACACTTTTAATCTCCATTTTACAAATGAGGTAACTGAGGCACAGAGAAGTGAAGTGACTTGCCCAAGGTCACACAGCAGACAAATGGTGGAGCCGGGATTAGAACCCACGTCCTCTGACTCCCAAACCCGCGCTATTTCCACTAAGCCACGCTGGATTCTAATCCTGGTTCTGCCAACAGTGCTTTGCACACAGTAAGTGCTCAATAAATACGATTGAATGAATGAATTACTTGTTGTGCGACCTTGGGCAAGTCACATCTGTGTGCCTCAATTTCCTCAACTGTAAAATGGGGATTAAATACCTCTCCCCTAGACTATATGCCCATTTTGGGCAGGGAATGTGTCAGTTTATTGTTATATGGTACTCTCCCAAGCTGTTACTACAGTGTTCTGCATGCAGTAAGCACTCAAGAAATATGATTGACTGACTGACCTATTCTCTCTCCTACTTAGATTGAGAGGTCCATTTGGGATAGGGACTATGACTAACCTGATTGACTTGTGTCTACTCCAGCACTTAGAGCAGTGCTTGACACACAGTAAGCATTTAATCAGTACCATAATAATCATCAATCTGGCGTTATGAACTACTAATACTAGAAAAATGTCATTTTTTATCAAATACAAAAATAATGTCCAATTTCTTTTTATGCCAGAGATGTAGTGTGTATGCATTTTCGTTCTGGATTTACATTAAAAATAAACTTGATGAGTAAGGGGGATGTGCAAAGAGATGTGGTCAGAAAGACTAACATGGGTCGTCTATGAAGTAAACATTTGCATTAGAAAAGAACCCTAACCCGGGATTTCCAAGATACTCTTCAAAACAAAGAGCAAGGAAAATAACTCCTCAGTGACTCAGATCAGAGCAGCTTCCAAAAAGGCAAAGCTGCCCAGAGGCTCAGGCTAAATGGGTGACTCTACAGCCATGAGAAGAATTTCAGGTTACCCCAAGACCTTGTTCCATCAGCTACCTCAGGATTTTGCCCTAGAAGTCTGATGTTTGGCAGAATGTGGAATATGCTCTGGTGTTATATTGAAGTTGAGGCTCTAGCCTGGATGGGCGAATGACCCAACACGTCTGAACTGATCTTGGGTCCTCCTCAGCCCGGTCAGTCTGGTTCATTCTGGGGTAAAACTGAGGCTTCAGAAAAGTGGGTCTAGATTGACATAGCAGTCTCTTTAGGCAAGTCAGACTTGTTACTGTGTGGGGGTTTTCTTGGTAATCTTTAGCCCAAAGGGCCTGTTGCAGTTGGTTCTATGCTATAGGATTAATTTTAGTTATTCTGATTCTATTTTGAAGCATCCTCCTCTCCCTGAAGGGTTACCATGGTCCCGGAGGGAGCAAGGACCATCTTTGGGTTGGTTCTTCCATCTCCCCTATACCCAAGATGAGAAGCAGTGTGGCCTGATGGATAGGGCGTGGGCCTGGAAGACCGAGGGACCTGAGTTCTAATTCCGACTCCGCCACTTGTCTGCTTTGTGACCTCGAGCAAGTCACTTCACTTCCTTGTGCCTAGTTACGTCATCTGTAAAATGGGGATTAAGACTGTGAGCCCCATGTGGGAGGGGGCCTGGACCCACCCTGATTAGTACAGTTCTTAGTAAAGTGCTTGGTACATAGTAAGCACTTATTGAATACCACACCCAAATGAATACAAAGCAGAAGCCTGGATTAATAAAACCAGCAATGTTGGTTAAATTACATTCCATTTTATGTGGCAATTCATATCGGCCATAGTTGCCATCCTGTAATTAAAGCTCTGGACTGTAAGCTCATTTTGGGCAGGGAATTTGTCTGTTTATTGTTACATTGTACTCTCCAAAGTGCCTAATACAGTGCTGTGGACACAGCATTCAATAAATACTGACTGACTGAAAGCACTTCGGTTCGGGGTACAAACAGTGTGAAGGAAGTTGCTTAGTACAGCGTCCCCCACATAGTGAACATGCAATAAATACCACTGAGTATTGGAATATGCTAATTGGAACATCATTTTCTGTGTTTTGTGTAAGCTACCATCAAGCAAAGATCAATGAATGGATGTAAATCCTTTCTCCTGTTTTCTGCTTCTATAATTAGAAATGATGACTATCCATGTGATCTGGGAGGCAAAACATGGGTTTGGAAAAATATCCATTAGGGATGGAGGGAGCATAGCTGGCCCTACTAAATTGTGCATCTTGGGTGCCTATTAGATTGTGACTGGTGTCCTTGTACAGAGGGATGCTTATGTATTCTTTGTTATTTATTCCTTTCCCCATTAATTTATGGCTACTATTTTTACACAAACCCAGAGCAAGCCTTACTCATAGCATATCTCCTTCAAGAGACCTTCCCTGACTAAGCCCTCATTTCCTCTTCTCCCACTCCCTTCTGTGTCATCCTTTATTCACCCCATCCTCAGCTCCATGGCACTTATATACACATCTGTAGTTTATTTATATTAATGTCTGTCTCCCCATCTAGACTATAAGCTCATCATGGACAGGGAAAGTGTGTATTAACTCTGTTGTATTGTACTCTCCCAAGTACTTAGTATAGTGCTCTGTACACAGTAAGGGCTCAAAAAGTGTGATTGATTGAGTCTTCCCCATTAGATTAGAAATACTTGAAGAACAGGGATCATGTCCTTTACTTTTGTGTATACTTTCATTCAGTCAGTCAGTCATATTTATTGAGCACTTACTGTGTGTACAGCACTGTACTAGGTGCTTGGAAAATACAATTTGGCAACATATAGAGACAATCCTTACCCCACAACAGGATCACAGTCTAGAAGGGGAGAACAGTCTAGGGCAGAGATGTGCTACTTCTTTAGTGCTCTATCTTCTTCAGTCCAATCAATAAATTATTTTGTTGCTGTTACCGGAACCAGACACAGTCACTCTTCCACTTCCCTGCTTCTGTATCTATTTTCACAGTACTGGTGTAATCTCCTGATGCTTCCTTAGGATTGAAATTCCTTGGAATACCCCTGAACTATACTAGGAAGTAGCACGGTGTAGTGGATACAGCATGGGTTCTGGGAGCCTGAAGGGCAAGGGTTCTAATCCTGGATCCACCACTTGACTGCTGTGTGACCTTGGACAATTCACTTCACTTCTCTGTGCCTCAGTTATCTCATTTGTAAAATGGGGATTAAGACTGTAAGCCCCATGTGGGACAGGGATTTTGTCCAACCTGATTTGCTTGTATCTACCCTAGTGCTTAGTAAAGTGCCTGGCACATAGTAAGCACTTACCAAATACCACAATTATTAATCAATCAATTGGTAATCAATCGATTAATCGATTGCATTTATTGAGCACCTTTGTGCATACTACATGTTTGTTAAAGTACAGAAGACCCAAAGAAGTGGTCCCTTCCTCAAAGGGCCAACAATCTGAATGGGGGAAGACAGGCAGACAAAAGTTGCTTACAAATAGTGAGAAGAACCGTCTCTGTATGCTGCCAGTTTGTACTTCCCAAGTGCTTAGTACAGTGCTCTGCACACAGAAAGTGCTCAATAAATATGACTGAATGAATTAATGAACAGGAGGAAGAACAAGGATATGCCTGGCAATAGCAGGACTATAGAAAGGGGAATATTCCTGCTCTTTAATGCTCAGGGCTTTTATCTCGATGTGACTTGGGGAAGGGTAATTCATTAAGGAAGGCCTCCTTCAGGAGATGGGTTTTAACTATGGGAAAAGCTGTGATCTGGTCAATTTGGATGGGGAGGAATTTTTTAGACTGTGAGCCCACTGTTGGGTAGGGACTGTCTCTATATGTTGCCAACTTGTACTTCCCAAGCGCTTAGTACAGTGCTCTGCACACAGTAAGCGCTCAATAAATACGAGTGATTGATTCTAAGACAGGGGAGGGACGATGTGAACAAGGGTTTTAAGGTGAAAGCTGAGAGCAAGGTACACTTAAAAGATGAGCATGGGAGAGTGAAGATGGAAGTGAGGTGTAGCAGGTGAAAACAGTAGTAGTAGTAATGGTATTTAATAAGTGCCTGCTAGATGCTGACACCGGGGCAATTTTAAAATAAGTGAATTCTGACACAATAGAAACAGGGCTAACATGTAAGGTGATGAGAGTGGAGAAATGATGGAAAGCCCTGACGCTAAGGGTAAAGGATTTTTGCTTAGTGTGGAGAGAAAAGGATAGCCACTGGAGCTTTTAGTGGGGGAGTGGAAAAAACAGGGGTCGAAGGCCATTTTAGGAAGAGAACCTGGGCAGCAGTGCATACTTCTGGCTTGCTAGATCCTCACCTAACCTGCCATCTCCTGGGTCATTTTGAGGAGCTTAGGCTGATCATCAGAGTTGTAACCATGATGCTGTGGGCCCGAAGTCCTGGCAACAACCTCTTCACACCTTTGGGACTCTGGTACAAACCCAAGTCACTTCTTCTTACCCACTCCCCACACCTTTGAGAAGCAGCGTGGCTCAGTGGAAAGAGCATGGCTTGGGAGTCAGAGGTCATGGGTTCTAATCCCAGCTCCACCACTTGTCAGCTGTGTGACTTTGGGCAAGTCACTTAGCTTCTCTGTGCCCCAGTTCCCTCATCTGTAAAATGGGGATTAAGATTTTGAGCCCCATGTGGGACAACCTGCTGACCTTGTATCTACCCCAGTGTTTAGAACAGTGCTTGGCACATAGTAAGCACTTAGCAAATACCATAATAATAATAATTATTATTATTTGGCATGATAACCATTTATGGCTGTCATTACCTGCTTGAAATCCAAGTCCCGTGATTCCCTGATCCTTCTCTATCCCTTAATGTGCAACCCTTTTCTTTAACGCTAATACATTGTACATGTTCCTTAATTTACTTCATTGCTTTTCCAGTCATTCTGAATGCTCTTTACGTGTCTGTTCAGGTCACAGTAATATTTTTGATTCTAATCCCCTAGGGATCAGGGAGATTATTCTGTTATTTTGTTTGCCTCCTTATTTAGTGATCCAAGCAGAAGGCACTCAGTAGTTCATTTTGGCTGATGATAACACCCCTCCCCAACCCTGAGGTTGGAAGGCGAGCACTTTTGGTTACATTTTTCCCAACCTGAAGCCCAAGAGCTATTCAGGTCAGTCCCAACACTGGCCAGGTTTTGAATGACTGTTGATTCTGCTTCAATCAATCAATCACTTTTATTGATTGAGTGCTTACTGTGTGCACAGCGCTGTTCTAAACACTTGGGAGATTACAATATAACGGACACATTCCCTGCTCACAATGAGCATAGAGTCTAGAGATGAGCTTCATATGGAACTCACAATCTTTCACCTGGTTCTTTTGAGATGGGACCATAAGGAAGCAAACTACTCCTCATTTGAGGCCAACTTTGCTGAGTTGATCTGTCAACTAACAGCCCCTGGGGTAGAGGAATCAGCCAAGACTGCCCAACTATGGCCTCAACTGCCCAGCACAGGGTGGGAAAAACAAATGATGCATCCAAATCACTTGCTTACTATGAAATCAAATCAAAGAAAATACTTAGAATGCTTTCATAGAGTTTTATTTGGCAATTTGGCACGTGTCTGTTTGTGAATTTTGTAGTATTCCATCTGATTCTGTTGCTTGGCTGCCTTTTACTAGCTGTTTCTTTTGCAGCCGTTTCCCCTCTGAATTGATCTGACGCTGTGAGCATATATTGCTGTGGGAGGTTTTGGCTATTTATCTTAAATACTTGGAGGATTAAGTACTTTATTAACCAAACCCTAAAATGGCCGGAATCCTTTTAAATGGTGGTGTTCAACTGGACATAACACACACATGGGCAAACCTCATTTCACCACAAAAATCAATGGTTAAGATTGACTGTATATCAAAATTAATATGAAAATATGCCATTCCATGGGAATGTGTGTGTTATAAATCTCACACATGTGTCCGTAAGAAATGAGTGGCAAGAGGGTTCAAAAACCAAGGTAGGTTATTGCAGCCTTAAAGGCTGATTAAGCAAAACACTCTCATTTGAACTTTTTCTTGCCTTTCTGTTTCTTAAAGATCCAATAAGTGAAATGCAAAGAAGGTATAAGATAACAGCACAGTTGAGGATACAAATGAGCCCTTTCAGGTCAATAGGAATAAAATCCTGATAGCCCATTCTTTTAAAAAAAAAATGCTTTCTGTTTCACTAAGGCTACCCAAATATTTCTAAAAGATCAGGGGCTAATAGAAATCCCAAGTTGAACAGAGGGAACAGTTTAACAGAGACTCGTGAAAATGATTTAGGTTTTATGAGGAATTAAGTTACAGTTTTTGACTCTGGGTCGTTAAAGCTCATGATTCAGCCAAAAATGTATTCGAGATTTAATGTTCTCTTTTGTAAAAACATCATTAAAATGACGTACCATAGTCACCACTTGGATAACGTGAAACCCACTTTAAATTAGGGGCCCCCTTTTGGGGGAATCGAGGTTAACAGTTCTATGCCCTAAAATCGGGGCCCAGCAACTTATAAGGAGAGAGTTTTTTAGGTTTGTTGTGGCTTTCATGGAAGACTTGCGAGTTTTGTGAACCAGTGAAAAACAGCTTTTGCTAGATTTGATGCTAGCAACTGAATTTAACACAATACTATCTCTAGGGCAAAGATAATCTCTAGTATATATGGTCCAACCTGTAATTCTGTGAAGCCTATAGCCACCCAGAAGAGGTACAGGATTTCTTCACATTTCAAACTTAAACCTTGTATTCTGGACCAAATGACTATTCAGCTTTGGGACTGAAAGACAGAGATGAGCCTCAGGCAGCAGGCTTTCTCAGCCCTCTTTAGATCTGGCCTAAGCCACACTCCTACTTTCTCTCCTTTTTAGTAATAATAATAATAATAATAATGGTATTTAAGTGCTTACTATATGCTAAGCATTGTACTAAACACTGGGGTAAATACAAGGTAATCAGTTTGGACACAGTCCTTGTCCCATATGGGGCTCACAGTCTAAGAAAGCAAGTATTGAATCCCCATTTAACAGATGAGGAAACTGAGACACAGAGAAGTTATTTGCCCAAGGTCAAACAGCAAGCAAGTGGAGGAGCCAGGAGGAGAACCCAGGTCCTCTGACTTCCAGGTGGTACTCTTTCCAGTAGGCCATAGTTTTAGGAGCCTCAAAAGTGGAGCTAGGCCCAAGTCTGGTAGCATTAAGGCTCTCCTTACCAGGCTTGTGAATCCTGTTGAATAACTGGCAGATTTCAATACTCGTCAGATGATTAGAGCAGAGGAGGTCCAGAAGGTGAACCTCAGGAAGGAGATAAAGGGAAGGGAGTATCCCATGAGGAAATGGGTGTGTGGAAAGGAAGAAGATGGGGAAAGTGTGTCCGAGGAAGAGAAAGTAGCCAGTACTAAACCGCAGCTTTAGGCTTCTAGTACTGATAGATTCAAAAGGGAATAGCTAAGCTCTAGAAGTGTGCCAAGTTTTCCAACAATAGTATTGGATTAAGAGTATTTGTTAAGCACTTTCTGTGTGAAGAGTTCTGTTATACACTACCTATCAATATATGAAAATACTCTGATATCAGAACCCATGTTTCACACTTTGCGATTAGAATGAGAATACATTATTCATGTTTATCCCACACTGGAAACCCAAAGAACACCTCGATCAGCACTTCCAACTAATATCTGAGGTATCAACCTGCAAATCATTGTGTAAATGTGGCTCAGTTAAGATTAAATTCGAGGTCTCTTTATAAATGATGTCTCCTGGCCATTTAAAAAGTTGTACTAGAAAACTGATTAAACTTGCACTATGACAACTGTGCTAGATAGACTGTAATAGGTTTTGTCTGTCTCGCTCCTGGCCTCTCGCCCACATCCTAACTCAGGCCTGGAACGCTCTCTCTTCTCATATCTTACAGACAATTACTTTCCTCCCCTTCAAAGCCTTATGATGGCACTTCTCTTCGAAGAGGACTTCCCTGACTAAACCTCTTTTACTTTCCCTTCTGCACCTCCCTGATTTGCTCCCTTTATTCATCCCCCCACTCCCAGCCTCACAACAGTTATGTGCATATCTGTAATTTGTTTATTTATAATAATGTCTGTATTTCCCTCTAGACTGTAAATACCCTGAGGGCAGCAAATTTGTTTCATTGCTATATTGTACTCTCCCAAGTGCTTAGTACAGTGCTCTGCACACAGTAAGCGCTCAACAAATATGACCGACTGAAAACTGGAAACTGTGATGCTTGCCAGGGAAAGGATGCAATACAGAGTTTTTTGATGACAACGATTTGAAACAAAAAAAATCTTATTTTCACTGATGCTGGTCACCCACATTGTTCTGGGTACCTCCTAAGAAAAATACATAAATAAAACCCGCTTTAAAAAGACTGCATAAAACAGTGAATGGGAAGTTAAAAATCTATCATGAAGGCATATGACAAACTAGATAAAATGAAAGTGCTTTAAACTTCTCCCTATAAAATACTAAACTGACACAAATAAAACTTCAATTTGCAGTATTCTAAAGGTCCACAATTGAAAAAAAAGCAGTAATTTCTTCTGATCTAACAACCCTACTACAGAAAATCTACATATTCACTAATCACCACCCTATTTTTATGTTTAATGAAGGTGAGATGGGAAAAACAGTAATATGCCTGAAGACATGTAGTTGGTGTTTCTCTGCTGGCTTGGCCCAGAGGTATTAGAGTACAAAAGACATTTGAGCCACATGCTTAATTCCTTCAGTGTAAATAGTTTGATCTGGAATTGACTCACTGTGATAGCTCTGCTTGAAGGAAGAAAGAAAAAGACACAAAACCATATATATTTCATGTAACTAGCATGAACTTGCTTCCTGTTGTAATATAGATTCAAAAGATCTTTTCTAAGTATAAGTTAGTGAAGGGGAATAGAAGCAGCATGGCCCAGTGGAAAGAAGAAGGGACTGAGAGTTAGAGGACCTGGGTTCTAAACACAGCTCCATCACTTGTCTGCTGTGTAACCTTGGGCAAGTCACTTAACTACTCTGTGCCTCAGCTACTTCATCTGTAAAATGGGGATTAAGATTGTAGGGCCCATAAGAGCTTAGTACAGTGCTCTGCACACAGTAATAACTCAATAAATATGATTAAATGAATGTGGGACATGGACTGTGTCCAAACTGATTAACTTGTATCTACCCCAGTGCTTACTACAGTACCTGGCCCATAGTAAGCACTTAACAAATACCATAAAAGTGGTTAATTTCTGTACTTTGCTTGTTTTGGGGGGGGTGAAGAGGAAAAATTCATTAAATTTGTGCTTAGATTACAGGCTCTATGAGACTCTGAGTTGCATCTTCGCTATGAAAGTATTTATTGAGCCCCTACTGTGTGCAGAGCCCTGTACTAAATGTTTGGAAGAGTACAATAGAGGACAAAGACATCCCTAAACAGTCCATATAGCGTGGTACAAAACCTCTGAAGTTCTCTAAGTGTGATAATGCTCTGCAAATAGTACACATTTAATAAGTACCACTGATTAATTGACCCATCACTAATGGTCCCTGTGGCAATCACCTCGGAGAAATGTTGGCTTGTATTAGTTAATTTAATATTGAAATATTCTGCTACAAGAAGACAAATCTTTTTTTTTTCTGTCATGGTTACTTTTGTTTCAAATAACATGAGTGAAGTCTTTGTGAAGCAAGTGTGACAGCATCTCAATGTCTGTCATTAATCACCTTTCATGTCTGATGTTTTGGAATAAATAGTATTCATTGAGTGGGACAATACACTGTACTAAGTGCTTGGGAAGTAAAAATCAAATAAGTGATATGTTCCCTGCCCATGGGGACCTTTCAATTTAATGGGAGAGATGGACACAAAAATAGCTAATCAAATAAATAACTGAATACACAACTGCATAAATATGTTTACATTAGGGCTGAGGATAAGGAAAAATTAAGTTCCCTGTTTTAGAGATGGCTGATCGGTTTTTATGAGGTAAGGGTGCTAGGAATTAACCAGGTAAGGCTTGTTTGAGGTGGGAATTTAGGAGTGTTTTGAATGTGGGGATTGCCGTGGCTTGTCAGATTTGGGGAGGAAGGGAGTTTCAAGCTGGGGGAACAGCGTGAGTGACAGAATGGAACAGGAGAATTGAGAGTAGAGTAGAGTTAAAAGGTTAACTTGGGAGGAGAAACAAGAGCAGTATAGCCTAGTGGATAAAGCACAAGCCTGTGAGTCAGAAGGACCTGGGTTCTAATCCCAGCTCTCCCACTTGTCTGCTGTATGAACTTGGGCAAGTTTCAATGAGTGTGCCTCATTTACCTCATTTGTAAAATGGGGCTTAATACTGTGAGCCCCATGTGGAGCATTGACTGTGTCCAACCTGATGAGCTTGTACCTATCCCGGCACTAAATACAGTTCCTGGCACATAGTAAATGGTTAAAAAAAATACCATTAGAAAAAAAAATCCTGGGAATAGTAGTGAACAGAGCAGAAAGGTAAGGTAAGAAAAATTGGGCGAGACCTTAAAGCTGATTGTGCCAGGTTTTTGCCAGAGGTGGAGGGACAAAGTAAACTAGTGGAGGGTTTGCAGGAGAGAGGAGATATGGGCAGAGGTGCTTCAAGAACATAATCTGTGTGGCGGTGTGTACAGTATACACTGGAGGGAGGAGAGACTGGAGGCAATAAGAGAAGCAGGGAGTTTCTTTTTTTAATGGTACTTATTCATGCCAAGCACTGTACTATGTGCTGGAGTAGATTCAAGACACTCCATTTGGACAGTTCCTGTCCCACATAGTACTCAGTTTCAGAAGGAGGGAGTAGGATTTAATTCCCATTTTACAAGTTAGCTGAGGCACAGAGAAGATAAGTGACTTGCCCAAAGTCTGACTCTGTCTCCCGGGCCCATGATCTTTCCACTAGGCCATGCTGCTTCCCTGTTGATCTAATAGTATATCCCCAATTATGACCAGCGCTTGTACCAGGGTAGTACCTGTTTGGGTGGAGATTTTATTATAATAATAGTAATAATAATAACAATAATAATATTTGTTAAGTACTTACTATGTGCCATGCATTGTACTAAGTGCTGGGAGGGTACAAGGAAATTGAGTTGGACCCGGTCCCTGTCCCACAGTCATTCAATCATATTTATTGAGCGCTTACTGTGTGCAGAGCACTGTACTAAGTGCTTGGGAAGTACAAGTTGGCATCATATAGAGACAGTCCCTACCCAACAACAGGCTCACAGTCTAGAAGGGGAAACAGACAACAAGACAAAACATGTAGGCAGGTGTCAAAATTGTCAGAATAAATAGAATTATAGCTATATGCACATCATTAACAAAATAAATAGAATAGTAAATATGTACAAGTAAAACAGAGTAATAAATAGAGCCCCACATGGGGCTCACAGTCTCAATCCCCATTAAACAGATGAGGTAACTCATCATTTTATATAGGGTGAGTGAGTAGGACCTGTCAGTAAACTGAATGTGAGGTTTGAAAGAATGAGGAGTTGTGGATGATTGAGGACAGGGAGACTGTGGTACCTGAGATGGGAAAATTAGGAGGAGTGGAAAAGATGAGAAGTTCTGTTTCAGATATACTGAATTTGAGTTTCTGGCAGGATATCAAAATAGAGATGTCCTGGAGGGAAGAGGAGGTATGGAATTGCAGGTCAGATGAGAGAGGTCAGGGCTAGAGAGAGCTGGATTTGGGAGTCATCCGAGTGGAAGTGGTAACTGAAGCCATGTGAGCAGATGAGCTCCCTGAGAGACAGGGTAATCAATTGAGTATTTAAGAGCACTTGTGCAGAGCATTGTACTAAGCGCTTGGGAGAGTACAATATAATGGAGTTGGTAGACACATTCCCTGCCCATAAGGAACTCAAGAGTAGAGTGAGAAGACTAGAGAACTCAAGAGAGGGCCGTCCAAAACACCCACAGTAAGTGGATGGGTGGCACAGGTGGAATTGCAAGAGGTACTCAGAAGTGTTTAGTGCAGTGCTCTGCATACATTAAATGCATAATAAATATGATTTAAATGATGGAGCAGTCAGAGAGGTAAGAGGAGAAATAGGTTGACAGCATGTCAGCAAAATTGAGGCTTGGTAGGAATTTGAGTAGGAGGAGGAGGGAGCAGTTCACAGTGTCAAAAGCAGTTGAGAGGTGACCATCAAGAATGTGGCATGCATTTAGGCTTTTTTAAACTGGCATGTGAATTTAACACTCATGTTTTTGGTCTCATTTTAACTTTTAAGTGCATATCTTTTACCTTATATCTTACACAATGTGTGGAGATTTTGCTTGCCTAAAGAAGATTACTTGTTCATAATGCTTTTTTAAAAAAAGAAATCAGTATTCCTCTGCCATCCTACACCCAGGATAAGTAGCAGTACTTAGCAGTAGTCTACCAGAGTTTGACTAAAAATAAAATCCGGGGAGATAGGAGGAGATGAAATCATGTAAAATACTAGGAAAGGAAAAATAAGTAAAGGAGACAGATTATTGCAAGCTCCTTGAGGGCAGGGAGAGTGTCTACTGACCCTATTGTATTCACTCAAGTGCTTAGTACAGTGCTCTGCAAACAGTAAGTGCTCAAATTCTACTGATCAATTGATGCACTAAATATTTTATATATAACTGCAGTGTTCTGTTTTTTGCATTTTTACCTTGACTCCCCACTACATTGTAACCTTCCATGAGCAGGGAACATATCTTTATTAAAATTCCCCTTGATATTGCATATAGATTTCTGCTCAGATTCATTCCTAGGGGCAGATTTGGTTGCAGAAAACAAAACACCTTAACCACCTGCAATTTCAGTGTTTTGCTTCAGCCTGCTATCCAGCTGTCTTTCTCGCTTTTCAGCTTAGGCTTTAAAAACATTTTCTGGTTAAATCCAGGAGATCCCAGCAGACCCAACACCATGGCTCATATGGAATGTATTTAGAGAAGGGGGAAAAAAAAAGTTTTGAACAGAGTGGGTATGTTATTTTGAACTGGTTTTATACTTGGTGTGTACATAACATGGCTGGAATTTCAGAGCTGGCTTTTGTTTGCATTCATTGTGAAACATGTGTTATATGAGCTGCTGCTCCAGCTACCAAAGCAGCTGCTATTGTTGCAGAAACAATCTCAATGGTTTCTTTTTCCTGTGGTAGTTTTAGCTGACAAATAAGACTCAGAATCTGATGGTAAAATGAACACTTCTGGCTTCAGTACCTTTTTCTTTTTAATGATGTTTGTTAAGCACTTACTATGTGCCAGCCACTGTTCTAAGCACTGGGGTAGACATAAGTTAATTAGGGTTTTTTTAATAGTATTTATTAAGCGCTTACTATGTGCAAAGTGCTGGGGAGGTTACAAGGTGATCAGGTTGTCCCCCGGGGGGCTCACAGTTTTAATCCCCATTTTACAGATGAGGTAACTGAGGAACAGAGAAGTTAAGTGACTTGCCCAAAGTCACACAGCTGACAATTGGCAGAGCCGGAATTTGAACCCATGACCTCTGACTCCAAAGCCTGTGCTCTTTCCACTGAGCCACGTTGGACACAGTCCCTGTCCCACATGGAGCTCACATTCTTAAGCCCCATTTTAAAGATGAGGTAACTGAGGCACAGAGGAGTGAAATGACTTGTCCAAGGTCTTATAGCAGACAAGTGGTGGAGCTGGGATTAAAAACCAGGTCCTTCTGACTCCCAGGCGTCTGCTCTATCCACTAGGCCGTGCTGATTCCCACCTTTCAAGCTATCCTTAAAGTAGGAACATCCTTTCTTAATGAAAAGGCATTGGCAGCAAAGAAGAATATTCTTGACAACATTATATCTATTTTTTCATGTTTTTTCATGTTAGAACTTATCCATTTCTTCAATCCACATTCTTCTCTTTCTCAAAGCCCCTGCATTCTTGTATGTTGCTTATTGATTTTTTTTTTTTGCAAATAGCAGTTAAGGGGCAACTACACTCCATGTGCCATTCATTACAAGAGCTAATTCAGAACTCTGTTTTGTGTGGCCCTCTAAATGCATTGCATGAAAATGGCCCTGTCGCAGAAGATCTATCTGAGAGCTGCAAACACATTTAGTGTAACAGATGCTGGGAATTAAAAAAAGACACCACTAATGGGTTCACAATATCCACACAAAATAATTGTCCTTTGATGCGTTGTCATGCTTAATGTTTGCATCACCTGGCCCTGTTACATCTTTTATTTATTTGTCTCATCTCTCATGAATCTTTTGCTTGAAGAGAACCACTTCTTTCTCTAAGAAAGAATTGAAAGGTACTGATGAAATTCTAGACTTTTCCATGGTCTTAGAAATGCCATTATGTGGTGATGTCGACTAATTACTAGACTATGGGCAAAATTGGATGTGTGACTAGATGTGATTTTTACTCCTAAAGATCTTCCAGCTTTATAGTGGGCAGGGCATGTCACTGTATATTGTTGTACTGTACTTTCCAGTGAGTGCTCAATAAACATAGTACAGTGCCTGGCAAACAGTAAGCACTTAATATACAGGCAATACGTTTATATGACTGAAGATATTCTGGAAAACACATTTTTTAACGAAAATTTCACGAGGTATAAAATCCCACTGAAGATAATGATGATAAATTCTTACTGGACAGAGACCTTGCTGACTGGAAACAGAATTTTCAATAGCCAAGTCTAGAGTCCACCAAAGCAATAGCTGATTAAACCGATATCTATTGCAACTTTTTTATGAAATGCAATACTGGGAGATGATGAGAAGCAGCGTGGCTTAGTGAAAAGAGCACGGGTTTGGGAGTCAGAGGTCATGGGTTTGAATTCTGGCTCTACCACTTGTCAGCTATGTGACTTTGGGTTAGCCATTTTACTTCTCTGTGCCTCAGTTACCTCATCTGTAAAATGGGGATTAAGACTGTGAGCCCCACGTAGGACAACCTGCTAACCTTGTATCTACCCCAGCGCCTATAGAACAGTGCTTGGCACATAGTAAGCGCTTAACAAATACCATCATTATTATTATTATGCTGAATTCAAAGCCATAAAAACTTTGTGAAACCTACAATTTCTTTATTATGATGGGTATCTGACATTTCTTCTCATACACTTTTTCTTCCTATAATGAAACAATATGGCCCAGTGGAAAGAGCATGGGCCTCAGAGTTAGAGGCCCTGAGTTCTAATTAATTAATTCATTCAGCTAATCATATTTATTGAGTGCTTACTGCATACCGAGCACTGTACTAACCACTTGGGAGAGTACAATATAACAATAAACAGTCACATTCCCTGCCCACAATGAGCTTACAGTCTAGAGGGGCTGGGGGAGACAGACATTAATTCAAATAATTAAAATTACAGATATGTACATAATAAATACTGTGGGGTTGGAAGGGGGGAAGAGCAAATGCTGCAAGTCAGGGTGATGGAAAAGGGAGTGAGAGGTGAGGGAAGGTGGGCCTTAGTCTGGGAAAGCCTCTTGGAGGAGATACAAATTTAATAAAACTTTGAAGGGTGAGAGTAATTGTCTCAGCTCTGCCTTGTCTGCTGTGTGCCCTTGGGTAGGTCACTTAACTTCTCTGTGCCTCAGCTTCCTCCTCTGTACAATGGGCATTAAATACCTGTTCTTCCCTTGTTTAGACTGGGAGCCCCAAATGGGATGGAGACTGTGCCTGAGCTGATTATCTTGTTTCTACTCCAGTGCTTAGTAGAAGGTTTGGGCAAACAGGAAGCATCTAACAAGTATTATTATTATTATTATTACATTTCATACTAAATTACATATTTGCCTACTTTGTAGGCACTATTGTGATAGGTGAAATATAATCCATAAAGGCAGTCCTCAAGTACAGGACACAACTGGTTCCCAAACCCTGAGTTTTAATTAAAATAATCAACCAACCACTTATTGAGTGCTTTCTGTGTGCAGAGCACTGTACTAAGTGCTTGGGAGAGTACAAAATAACAGAATTGGTAGTCTCAGTTTACAGTCTAGAGCTTACATTGTAGTCAGAACCAATTTTCTCAGAAGAACAGTGTTATGAATTTGTTTCCTGAATTTACAAGGTTTGATGTTCTCTCTTGAATTGTGTATTCAATCAATTTTAAAATATCAAGTAATGAATGGTACTCATTGAGTGCTTATTGTGCGCACAGCTCCATACTAAGCACTTAGAGGGCAATAAAACATTAACATTATATAGAGTCAGAAGGATTCCAGATAGGGTAGACAACTGTTGTCGATTTGTACTTCCCAAGCGCTTAGTACAGTGCTCTGCACACAGTAAGTGCTCAATAAATACGAATGAATGAATGAATGAACTTTTATATCATAAAAAGTATTGGTTCTCCCTGGTGATTCTCCCTGGGTATCAGAGATTCCCCTCCCTTTCTCCACCTCCTGGTCTCTCACACTCCATCCCGCCAACTACTTTAATTTCTCTCTCCCACTTTCTCCACTCCTTGCAGCTCTTTTCATTCTTTCCCCATGGCTCACAATCAACCCTCCCCCAGATTAGTACCATACAGGAGGCTACTATGAGAAGCAGTGTGGCTCAGTGGAAAGAGCGTGGGCTTGGGAGTCAGAGGTCATGGGTTCAAATTCTGACTCTGCCGCTTGTCAGCTGTGTGACCTTGGGCAAGTCACTTAACTTCTCTGGGCCTCAGTTCCCTCATCTGTAAAGTGGGGACTAAGACTGTGAGCCCTATGTGGGACAAACTTGATCACTTTGTATCCCCCCCAGTGCTTAGAAGAGTGCTTGGCACATAGTAATGCTTAACAAATACCACTATTATTATTATTATTATTACTAATGAACACTTGGAACCAATGGAAGGTAAGACTGAAACAGCAAGCATGTAAATTTGGAACCACTGTAAGCATGACTTGTCTTAACTCTCAGACTTCCTGTAGTGGATATGCTTATACATGGGCAAGCTACAGTGATTGTCAATCCCTTGACGTGTAAAGGCTAGAGAACTGATATTTAAAAAAAAAATCTCCCACTCCCTTCTGTATCACCTTGACTTACTCCCTTTGCTCTTCCCCACTCCCAGCCCCCAAAGCACTTACGTACATATCTGTAATTTTATTTATTTGTATTGATGTCTGTCTCCCCTCTTCTAGATTGTGAACTTGTTGTGGGTAGGGAGTGTCACTGTTTATTGTTGTATTGTTCTCTCAAGTACAGTGCTCTGCACAGAGTAAGTACTCAATAAATATGATTGAATGAATGAATTATTGCTGCTTAGTGAATGAAGCCTAAAAGATATTGATGATTTTTATTCACCTCTATTCTATCTAGGAATTAGGCAAATGTGCCTTGAGAATGAGATTTTCTTGAAGACTTTGGGTTTATATTATAAAAATTCAATAATACTCATTGTGAGCCCTCTATAGGCCAGGGACTGAGTTTTATTTCATATTTATTGAATTCTTCCCCAGGACTTAGTAGTGTAGTTTGCACATGGTACGCTCTCAATCAATACTATTGGATTAATGAACAATGACATCTAAATGCCCTCTTCCTGAATGTTAAGATTTCCCATGTTATCAGCCAAGTGTGAAAATTAAAATCTGTGATCATCATCATCATCAATCGTATTTATTGAGCACTTACTATGTGCAGAGCACTGTACTAAGCTCTTGGGAAGTACAAATTGGCAACATATAGAGACAGTCCCTACCCAACATTGGGCTCACAGTCTAATGTCTTGCTTAGTGTGTGAAAATTGTGAAAGTGTGAAAATTAAAATCTGTGATGTCTCCTCCAAAGATCTATGTTACCATCATATTCCTATGGTAACATTAGCATCAAACAATAAAAATTATTGAAACATTTAACATTTCATTAATTTCAACTCAATGGTATTTACTGAGTACTTACTACGTGCAAAGCACTGTATTGAGCACTTGAGAGAGTACAATATAACTGAGTTGGTAGACACGTTCCCTGCCCACAACAAGTTCAACTACCATTTTTATAAGAATGATTTGCCTCTCCATCCCACCCCCTACGGATGAATAACTCTAAGGCCTTGATCGTTCGCTGTCCTTAAGCACATTCCCAGTGCTCAAGCTCTAAGTCAGAAATGGGAATTCTGGAGATGTTTAGAGCTATTCTATGTTTCCCAAAACTTTCAGGCCATGTTTTCCCATTCCTCAAGAAACTCCAATGGTTGCCCAACCACCTTTGCATCAACTAAAAGCTCTCACCATGGGCTTTAAAGCATTCAATCACCTTGCCCCCTCCTACCTCACCTTGCTATTCTCCTACTACAACCCAGCCCGCCTACTTTGCTCCTCTAATGACAACTTATTCACTGTACCTTGATCTTGTCTATCCTGCTGCTGATCGATTGCCCACATCCTGCCTCTGGCCTGGAACACCCTCCCTTTTCATAGCTGACAATCATTCTCGCCACCTTCAAAGCCTTACTGAAGGCACATCTTCTCCAAGGGGCCTTCCCTGACTAAACCCTCATTTCCCACTTCCTTCTGCATTGCTCTGATTTGCTCCCCTTACCCCCAACCCCCCCCCCCCCCCCCCCAGAACCACAGCACTTAGGTACATATCCATAATTTATATATTTATTTTAATGTCTGTCTTCCCCTCTGGACTGTAAACCTGTGGAAAGGGAATTTGTGTGCTATATTATGGGGGTGTACTCTCGCAAGTGCTTAGTACAGTGCTCTGCACACAGTAAGTGCTCAATAAATATGACTGATTAATAATAATAATAATGATGGCATTTGTTAAGCGCTTACTATATGCCGAGCACTGTTCTAAGTGCTGGGGTAATAATAATAATAATAATAATAATAATAATAATAATAATAATGATAGCATTTATTAAGCTCTTACTATGTGCAAAGCACTGTTCTAAGCGCTGGGGAGGTTACAAGGCAATCAGGTTGTCCCACAGGGGCCTCACGGTCTTAATCCCCATTTTACAGATGAGGGAACTGAGGCACAGAGAAGTTAAGTGACTTGCCCAAAGTCACACAGCTGACAAGTGGCGGAGCTAGGATTCGGACCCATGACCTCTGACTCCAAAGCCCGTGCTCTTTCCACTGAGCTACGCTGCTTCTCCCACTGAGCTATGCTGCTTCTCTAAAAGGTGATCAAGTTGTCCCACATGGGGCTCACAGTCTTAATCCCCATTTTACAGGTGAGGCAACTAAGGCACAGAGAAGTGAAGTGACTTGCCCAAGGTTACACAGCAGACAAGCAGCAGGGCTGGGATGATTATTACTACTAGTAGTAGCCATGTGAGCTCTATAATGATAGCAGTCTTCATTTTGAAATGGGGAACCTAGGTGTAAGGCCAATCTAAGGAAGCTAACAGACTTTACTTTTTACAGTTCATACTGGTCGATGATGTACTTGGAACTCTGATGGGAAATCCTATTCTTTTCAGCCTAGGGGACTCAGGGTTGCACACAGGACTTTTATTCAGGGTCAATGCAAATCCATTCTTACTAATTCAGCTAACACTTCCCTGCCTCTATGATGTACTTGGAACTCTGATGGGAAATCCTATTCTTTTCAGCCTAGGGGACTCAGGGTTGCACAGAGGACTTTTGTTCAGGGTCAATGCAAATCCATTCTTACTAATTCAGCTAACACTTCCCTGCCTCGGAAAATGGAGAGATGATGCCACCTTCTGGACAAAGGTTATTAATTTTTTAACCTCATTTTTTGTGTAATTTATCAGAAATATTCCAAGAGCACTTTTTTAAGCGACTGAAATTTTCAAATCCTATCGACACCAAAATATTACTAAAGCTCCTGGCATCGTTTTAAATTTATGGTAATTTTCCTTAGCTTCTCTGTAATACAGAATGTCACTTAAATGAATAGGACGTGATGAGATTTGTTCATTCCTTTGCTTCTAAAAACTCGTATCGCCTCTCAGGGGTTGGTGATGTCATTTTGACCCATGGCTCTTGACCCTCGGGTTGCCGACCTCTGAACTATCACGTGGGAAAATGACCAAAGTGACAGGTAATGTTTTCCTCATTCTCAGCTTTGGCTTTTGAGCAGAGGTCCCTTCACAGGCTTCACCCTGTGAGGACAATAGCATTAGCTTTGTCCTCAATACTTTGGGGGAGAATAGCTGATCACTGAAACTGAGGTGGAAACCAAAATTGCAACCCTATTCCTTGCTTTCTCTTAGTAGGATTCCGGCCTGCTCGGCCAGAGGACTTGTTGGGGTCCCATCATTCTCACCACACTTTATCCTACCCACCCTGTATGGGAGGAATCAGTTCCCTTCCCCAACTGCCGTCAACATTACCAAGAACCGATTTCGTGGAAGAGAGCCAGACAAGGCCAGTCATCAAGAGGGACACACAGGTGCCACACACACTGACAGCAGTCCACGGGCCCTGAAGGAGAGGGAGGTTTGGGCCTGACACACGCCAGAGCAGGAGCAGCCCAGCAGTGGTGCAGGAGGAGGAGGGTGTGAGAGCTGCTTAATTGTGAAATGTTTCTAATAATAATAATGACGGCACTTATTAAGTGCTTAACTATGTGCTGAGCACTGTCTAAGAACTGAGGTAGATGTAAGGTAATCAGGTTATCCCAGGTGGGGCTCACAGTTTCCATCCCTATTTTACAGATGAGGTAACTGAGGCACCCCCTCCTACCTCACCTCCCTTCTCTCCTTCTACAGCCCACCCCGCACCCTCCGCTCCTCTGCTGCTAATCTCCTCACCGTACCTCGTTCTCGCCTGTCCCGCCATCGACCCCCGGCCCACGTCATCCCCCGGGCCTGGAATGCCCTCCCTCTGCCCATCTGCCAAGCTAGCTCTCTTCCTCCCTTCAAGGCCCTACTGAGAGCTCACCTCCTCCAGGAGGCCTTCCCAGACTGAGCCCCTTCCTTCCTCTCCCCCTCGTCCCCCTCTCCATCCCCCCATCTTACCTCCTTCCCTTCCCCACAGCACCTGTATATATGTACATATGTTTGTACATATTTATTACTCTATTTTACTTGTACATATCTATTCTATTTTATTTTGTTAGTATGTTTGGTTTTGTTCTCTGTCTCCCCCTTTTAGACTGTGAGCCCACTGTTGGGTAGGGACTGTCTCTATATGTTGCCAACTTGTACTTCCCAAGCACTTAGTACAGTGCTCTGCACACAGTAAGCGCTCAGTAAATACGATTGATGATGATGATGATGAAGAGACTTGCCCAAAGTCACACAGCTGACCAGGGGTGGACCCGGGATTAGAAGCCACAACCCCTGACTCCCAAACCCGGACTCTTTCCACTAATCCAAGCTGCTTCCCAAGGTCTCTACCGCTCCTGCTGCTCGCTCACTACAGGACCACTGGGATGTGATGCAACTGGCTAGGGAGCTGGCAAACCTGGAGGGAATTGTGCAGTTCCTTCTCTTCCCCTGTGAAGAGAGTGAAGTAATTGATTCCAAGCAGTTGCTCCCCTCCCTTTCCCATTTTCAAAGAAGCCCTAGTTGATTGGTTTTAGATTTTTAGGTTCTTCCCCAGTGAGCTAGTGCCCCTTCATATCCCCCACCTCTCTCCTGCTCTAGAAGTCTCTTTCCCTCCAGGTGAATGTCAACAAAGCTGTCAACTGTAATAATGAGTAGTTATTGTTACTGTACTTACTATAAACCAAGCACTGGGTTAAACCCTGGGGTAGGTACAAAATAATCAGGTTGGACGCAATCCCTGTCCCACATGGAGCTCAGAATCCAAGAAGGAGGGACAACAGGTATTTTACAAATTGGTAAACTGAGGTAAAGGAAAGTTAGGTGAGTTGACCAAGATTACACAGCAGACAAGTGGTAAAACTGGGATTAGAATACAGGTCTTATGAGTCCCACCCTTTACCCTTCTCTACCTCAGTTTTGCATATTTACATGGGAATAAATAAGGGTGAGAATTTTATAAACTTCCCCTGGCACATGCTGGAGTCTTGCAGAAAGAAAAAGCTCAATACAGCAAACATTTGTGGGTTTATCTTTTTCATGTTGTCTTATTCACTGGTCTATAAATTATAACCTCTCACTTTTAACTAGTGTACATTTTCCAGTTTACATCTACACATATCATAATAGAAGCAGCGTGGCTGAAAGGAAAGAGCCCGGGCTTGGGAGTCAGAGGTCATGGGTTCTAATCCCACCTCTGCCTCTTGTCAGCTGTGTGACTTTGGGCAAGTCACTTAATTTCTCTGGGCCTCAGTTACCTCATTTGTAAAATGGGGATTAAGACTGTGAGCCCCACATGGGACAACCTGATCACCTTGTAATAATAATAATAATGATAGCATTTATTAAGCGCTTACTATGTGCAAAGCACTGTTCTAAGTACTGGGGAGGTTAACAAGGTGATCAGGTTGTCCTACGGGGGGGCTCACAGTCTTCATCCCCATTTTACAGATGAGGTAACTGAGGCCCAGAGAAGTTAAGTGACTTGCCCAAAGTCACACAGCTGATAAGTGGTGGAGCTGGGATTTGAACCCATGACCTCTGACTCCAAAGCCCGGGCTCTTTCCACTGAGCCATGCTTGTATCCCCCCCCAGTGCTTAGAACAGTGTTTTGCACATAGTAAGTGCTTAACAAATGCCATCATTATTAATAGATGGAACAGAACTGCCAAAAACCTGACAATCCTGCCCAAAGCCTATTAACTTTAGTTGCACTACTTGCTGAGATTTTTCAGCACTTAGAACAGTGCTCTGCACACAGTAAGCACTCAATAAATACGATTGAATAAATTCCTTGATGGATAATAGCATGTATGTTGCTTCTTTTGTAAGTTTCTCAGTGCCTAATAATAATGATAATGATTGTGGTATTTAAGAGCTTACTGAGGGCCAAGCACTATGCTGAATGCTGAAGTAAATGCAATCAAATTAGACTGCATTTCATTGAGCCCTCTGGCCCACTGGTGCATTAAGTCTCAGGGGAGGGATCATGAGTATTTAATCCCCATTTTACATATGAGGCACGAGGATGTTAAGTGACTTGCCCAAGGTTACATAGCAGGCAATAATGATGGCATTTATTAAGCGCTTACTATGTGCAAAGCACTGTTCTAAGTGCTGGGGAGGTTACAAGGTGATCAGGTTGTCCCATGGGGGGCTCACAGTCTTCATCCCCATTTTAAAGATGAGGTAACTGAGGCAAAGAGAAGTTAAGTGAGTTGCCCAAGGTCACACAGCTGACAAGTGGCGAAGCTGGGATTTGAACCCATGACCTCTAACTCCAAAGCCCGGGCTCTTTCCACTGAGCCAATGGAATTAAGACCCAGGTCTCATGAATCACAGTCCTTTGCTCTTTCCACCAGGTCACGCTTTTTCTCTAGAAGAGTGTTCTGACTACAGAAGGTATGCAGTATGTAATACTGTTGATTCTGAAATTGTTTTGTACCAGTTGTCCTGTTGCTCCACTATTTGCCTGTTCATGCGCATAGGCAACTTACTTAACAGCTCTGTGCCTCAGTTTCCTCACTTTTAATATTGAAACTAAATATCTGTTCTCTCTCCTACTTAGACTGCAAGCCCATTATGGCGTAGGTCCGACCTGATTATCTTGTACCTACCTGAGCATTGAGCACAGTGATTTGCAAATGGTAAGCACTTAAATACCTCAATTGTTGTTATAATTACTATTATCATTATGGTAGTTGGCTTTTGCACTTGGATTTGCAACCTTTTTGACCCACTCCCTCAGCCCTTATTCATTCAATCATTCAATTGTATTTACTGAGTGCTTACCATGCAGAGCACACTCTTGGAAAGTACAGTTTGGCAACAGATAGAAACAGTCCCTACCGACAATGGGCTCACAGTCTAGGGCTGGGAGACAGACAACAAAACAAAACAAGTAGACAGGTGTCAATACCAACAAAACAGATGAATAGAATTACAGATTACACATTACACATAATTAATAAAATAGAGTAATAAATATGTACAAATATATACAAGTGCTGTGGGGAGGGGAAGGGGGAATGGCAGAGGAAGGGGAGGAGGAACAGAGGAAAAAAAGGGGGGGGGGCTCAGTCTGGGAAGGCCTCCTGGAGGAGGTGAGCTCTCAGTAGGGCTTTGAAGGGAGGAAGAGAGCAAGTTTGGCAGATGTGTGGAGGGAAGGCATTCCAGGCCAGGGGAAGGACGTGTGCGGGGGGTCGATGGCGGGACAGGCGAGAACAAGGCACAGTGAGGGCACAGTGAGGAGGTTAGCGGCAGAGGAGCGGAGGGTGTGGGCTGGGCTGTAGAAGGAGAGAAGGGAGGTGAGGTAGGAAGGGGCGAGGTGATGGAGAGCTTTGAAGCCAATAGTGATGAATTTTTGCTTCATGTGAAGGTTGATAGGCAACCACTGGAGATTTTTTGAGGAAGGAAGTGATATGCCCCAAGCGTTTCTGTAGAATGATAATCCAGGCAGCAGAGTGAAGTATAGACTGAAGTGGGGAGAGACAGCAGGATGGGAGATCAGAAAGGAGGCCGATGCAGTAATCCGGTCGGGATAGGATGAGAGATTGAACCAACAAGGTGGCGGTTTGGATGGAGAGGAAAGGGTGGATCTTAGCGATGTTATTGAGGTAAGACGGGCAGGTTTTGGTGATGGATTGGATGTGTGGGGTGAATGAAAGAGTGGAGTCAAAGATGACACCAAGGTTCATTCAATCGTATTTATTGAGCGCTTACTGTGTGTTGTGGGCTTGTGTAATTTTGCTAATTATGGTCAGGGAACATGTCTGCTAATTTAATGTTGTACTCTCCCAAGGGCTTAGCACAGTACTCTGCACCCAATAAGCACTCAATAAATATGACCGATTGATTGATATGGTGTTAGAAAAAATGGTTGTACCCAGGCACATGGCATCAATCTAGGTGTGTGAATCATAAAATGAGAGTTCCTTAATCACAGGTTTGTCAAGAATATAATTGCCACAGTCTAAGAGTACTGACTGGACATTCATAAATATAAAAGGGATTCGTAAAGATGGAGGGAGTCTGGTACTTAAGAGGGTCATTCATCTGAAGCAATTGAGGGAAATTTTTCATTTTCTCAATCATACGCTTCAGATAGACTAATTTCCCTTAGAACAATCCAACTAGAAAACTGAGAGGCTGATTCATTGAGCCTGTCTCTTGGAGGCTCCATTACAAAGAATTAGTAGAAGACAAGGAAGTACTGGGTAATTAGTACAAAAAAACCTACCTGATGGTTTAAAAAGGATATCACACTCCCTCATTAATTCAACTTTCTGAAACTTTGTGTGATTAGATTCTACCCAAGTTTGAGAGAGCAACTGACCAGATTCTAAGAACGCCAATCTCAGATGGAGAGAACACAGTTAGGATTTGGGCAGATGTTCTGAGTTTGATGGGGTAAACGTGACCCTGCTGGTTAAGCTTTACAATGGTCCTCTTCTTAAGTTAATTGGAACAAAGATGACACTGTTCTCATTTTAGATAGCAAGTCTGTGCCTAGCTGGTGTTGACATTCAGTTTACTGGACTATGGTATTGCTGTACTGATATCTCTTGCAGGGTCACGGACCAGATCTCAGAATAAATATTCATGACTCTGAATAAACCGTATGATGTCCCAACTGATGACTGGATATTCTTTGCAATAGTTGCATGGCCAATGAAAAAAACAATCTCAATTATTCTCTGCCATCTATGTTTAGCTTTTTTGTTTAATCTTCTGTTTTATAAGTAATGTGAACACGTGCCATTTAATAAGCTAATCCACAGAATGGAAAAGCACTTTGAAATTTATGTACTCAACACTTTGTTTGGAGAACTCCAATTTAAGATTAGGCCCTTCTGCCGTAAGAGGACCGGACTATATTGTCACATAAAGACATCAGCAATTTGAATGGAAGACCACTACTAGACTCTGCAAGGTTGCTTTGTTTCTTTGCAGGCACTCAACACTATTTGCTCTCCTAAGGTAGGTGATAAGACCTGCATTTTAAGAATATACTGGTCACAGTAAAGTACTCAGGCACTGGGTTCAGCTGATTCTTTATTCAGGTAGAGATTTTTCTCTTGGGCTCCTAAAATGCTGGGTTTTTTTACCAGGTCAATATTTTGCTAAGGAATATAAAAGACTCTTGCCTGTCTACTATGATTTTGGGGAATGTTCTATTTTCACAAATGTCAGTCACGTTCCATTTCAGAAAAGTAGTTATTAGAGGACCATTTTGTATGTGAGAGAGTATAGGGCTTGTGCAGTGAGGGGAGGATGAGATTAAGAGAGATATTGTTTCTTGTGTTAATGTGGAAAAAAGTAATGTGAAATATAGATTACTTCAACACAAAAGAAATTTTAACTGTGTGATATCTGTAAAATAATTATATTTGCAAAGAAAGTATGAACTGGCTTTAAAAGAGTTTTGCTACATTATCTTCATTACTTCCATTTGAGTGGAGCTCTGATAGGAAGCAAACAGATGTAATTCATAATTATATTTTTAATTAACTGCATTATCTATCCTATTGCAAGGATTAGCACATCAGAATCCTGCAGGAGGAAACCAGTCTTCTTTCAGCAATGTAATATCTACAACCATAACTTTATATTGTAGATATCACAAATTTTATCTGAGGCTCTCATGGCTAATGTATTGAGCCTCAGGAGAAAGGTCAGTAGAAATTGTCATGAGCCTTTTAGGAAGGGAAACCTGGAGAGAGTTGAACAACTTGTTCATGGTTACATGGTACGTTTACGGCCCATTGTTCTAACCTTCATACACTGAAACGGGTAGAAAGTTCTGCCCACACTGAGAACAAGTGGTTCTTTCCCCAAGTCCACCACAAAAAGAACCCCTTATTGAACAGCCTCTAGAATAAAATTACCTGGGTTTTTGTAGATACTGAGCACATCCTTGAAATAATGAGGTAAAAATCTTTCTAGTAAAAGCAGCACATCTTCCAACTCTTCGAGGATCCCCACAAGTAGGAAATTTTCATTCACGTTTAATTTTGCTCTTTCAAGAGCCCACTCCCCAGGCTCCCTTTGTGGACATAAACATAAAAGATTCAATTTGTCAAAGACATGATAAGGTTCATAAAAATCATTTTCATTTGGCACATTTTAAATAGCTCTGAATCACAGCAACTTTTATGCAAGTGGTTATTGCTAGAGAGCAAAACCATAGCCAGAGCAGGGGGCTTTAAAATCCTTTCACCCTTGCACTTGGATTTTCTCCCTTTATTCATACCCATGATTTATTTATTTGTATGAATGTCTACCTCACCCTCTAGAAAGTAAGCTCGTTGTGGGCAGGGAAAGTATCTACCAACTCTGTTATATTGTACTCTCCCAAGCCCTCAGCACAGTGGTCTGTCCATAGTAAGCACTCATTAATGATTGATTGATTTCACAATAACTGACAAGAGGCTTGTAGGGAAGGAAACACAGACTCTAGATTCCATGGTGCAGAAGGGCTGGTTTTTCCTCCACTTCACAGAACCTTTGGTCTCCTCTGCCAATAGCAAGAAAGTCTATCATGTTTGAATTTTCCTGAGGGAGAACTGGAAGAGGAAATGCAGTTTGGAGTCTACTATGGTATGCTGTGCTGCTGGCCTGTTCCATGTAGTAAAATATTTCTCTCTTCTTAACCTATACCTGGGGTAGAAGAGACACTTGGGCAAATTAACTTGGGGGTTATTGTAGTTTAACCCCATTTCCCCAAACACAGCCTGCAGGCAGCTTCATGGATGAAATATTTAGTGTCCGGTTTACGTTGATCTGATCACGAAGCTTGGTTCTGGCAGTTCTGAACTTCAGCAGCTTTAAATATTACCATGTCTACCCTGACATTGGCATTTGCTGATGTTACCCTTTCCAGTGTATGGTTTGGAATAAATTCCAACTGTGGTCGTTATCTTGTTTGGGATCTGGTTTGGCAATGGTTGCTTGGACCCTTCACAGAACTTTCAATTGGTTCCTGGCTGGAGCTTTTAATCCCAAATTTTTCTTGACTCCCCCTCAATGCAAGATGACTATTTTGGGTCCTGGTTTGGGGTCATAGACCCATATGGCTCCAATTTTAATCACATGAGGCAAGAGTTTATGAAACCAATAGTCATCAGGATTTGCTGTTTTAATAAATGGTTTAAATTGAGACTGAGTAGAAAAGAGAGTTGGTGACAAACTAGGTTTATAGGGATCAAAAGGGTGCTAGGATGAGCCTGGTAATCTTACTTTCAAACCTGAATGGCTCCATGGCAGGCAATACCCCAGTTTCCCAATAGCAATAAAAATTTGCACCTGGGTATGGATCCCCGCCCCCACCCTACCCTCTTCCCCTCCCCACAGCATATGTGTATATTTGTACATATTTATTACTCTATTAATAATGTGTATATAGCTATAATTCTGTTTATTCTGATGGTATTGACACCTGTTGTTTTGTTTTGTTGTCTGTCTCCCCTTTCTAGATTGTGAGCCCATTATTGGGTAGGGACCATCTCTATATGTTGCTGATTTGTAGTTCCCAAGCACTTAGTACAGTGCTTTGCACACAGTAAGCGCTCAATAAATATGATTGAATGAATGAATGAAATTGTGAATTCCCAGTACCATGAGATCAATTTTCTCCATAAGAGACAACAGGCATCTTGAATCAGATCTGTATTTCAAGCCCCATGACCTGTAACTCCTTTAGAAGTCACTGAAATCAATTGGGGAATTTGTCATCAAGCTGGAGAAAAATTACTTTTTGAACCCAGAGGGAAATTTGTTGGATGATTACCTATGTTATCAAAATGATTTTAATCTCTCCTCATAGTCTCTTCTCCTGTTGGATCAAGACAAGGCTCTCTCAAAGAGAAGAGAGTAATGAAAAATTAGAATGAGTGGGACGACTTTAGGGATAAATTACTGCTCACCCGCACATTCTTTTCCGGAGCCCACAGTGATTAATTCCACTTTAACTTCTCTCAATCCCAAATTGCCCCCATGGTATTCTCTGTCCAGGCAAACAAACTAAGTTGCTGATGGAACGGTTAACGACAGTGTTAGGTTATTTTTGTCACTTTCTTTTAGGTTATAAACTCTACTATGTCATGTCTTCCTGTTCATTACTACAAATGGCTATCTGGTGCTGACATAGGTTTAAAGGGAGCTCAAGAGGAGAAAACTAACAGGCATTCCCTGGAATAGACCTAGGGATATATTAGGCTTACAATTAGGCTTGTTAGGTACCTGGGTACATTTATAGTATCAAAATATTAAACCTTTAAACAGCTTAATTCTGTCCTGCAGCATGCCAGCTCTTGCTCTCCACAGCTACCTGGCTCTCCTCTGCCTTCTATACTGGATCCTGATATTACTATGTCTAAAACATTTCAAGCTTCCCAATGAATTATTTATTATTTAATTCAGGAATGTTGAAATATAACATCATAGAAATACACTATATTGAACTGTATTTTGTATTTACCTGCATCGGGGATGTTGTCCACAAAAATACGGTATGATGTAAAACAATCTGGGATTGGAACATTCAGGGTAATTTTCAAGAATACACTCATTGATGTCCTAAAAAAGAAAACATAACAGGTTAAAATGTCCAGACGATTCTGAAATATACCAAGCTAGCCAGAACTTTTCAAACAGTTCCAGGACCAATTGGTAAGAATATTGTGCCTAACTGTCAAGTCACAATCACAGGATTCTGCAATTAGCTTTCTAATTATTCTAACTTTTCTGCTGAGGATTAGGAAGTAGTGTAATGACAGCCCAAGAAGAAAATCTTCCTTTATCAAGGGAAAGAGCAGGATTGTCATTATGTCATCTCTTCATGGTGGGGAGGTGAACCTAGTACCAGAGGTTTAGACTCCACTGGGGTGGCTGTCACGCTCTTCCCTTACCTCAGCTCAAACCAGGTCTGTGACAATACTGAGACACCCAAAATGGTGGTTTTCTGGCTATTAAGCTCTAGGAAGCCCGTCCCTTTCTAGTTTCCAACTCCTCTGAAAGCCTCACCCTCCTTTTGTCCCCCACATCCAGCACTACTGTCGACATCAAAAGTGAACAGCTCACTAGAGCCCAATGGGCTGAGCAGCGAAGGTTGATCAATGATACATCTTAAAACTTTTGCATAATGTAATAATAATAATAGCACTTGTTAAGTGCTTACTATGTGCCAGCACTGTTCTAAGTGCTGGGGAGATACAAGGTAATCAGGCTGTCCCACATGGGGCTCACAGTCTCAATCCCCATTTTACAGACGAGGTAACTGAGGCACAGAGAAGTTAAGTGGCTTGCCCAAAGTCACACAGCTGACAAGTGGTAGAGCTGGGATTAGAACCCATGACCTCTGGCTCCCAAGCCCGTGCTCTTTCCACTGAGCCATGCTGCTTCTCCAATATAATATTATGTAGGTTGCCATAAAGAAAAGATAGGATTTGGTCTGAAGGGCTAGGCCAAAGGGAATTTATGATCCTCTTAAAAATCAAAGCAAATTTTGATGATAGTCATCCTAAAACAGCACACTCTCAGATGAAAGAAAATGCATTTACAGGTCAGAATTTCCTAACGCTTCAGCAGCTACTTAATTGAGGGGCTGGATTCAAAGAGTCTCTTTTAAGTCCGCTAGGTTTTGCGGCAGTCAAAAAGCTCAAAGATCTTCAGCACAATAAATTCCACATCAATGTACAATAATGAATTAAGATTTCACTGTAAGAACAAGTTAAGGATGAGAATGAACTGTAAAGACATGCTCATCAAGCTTCACACCCTTTGAATAATGACAGAGGCAGAGAACATTGGTAAACAGCCAGAATGACTTTGTAAGAGGATTTGATATGTTCCCCCAGAAATAGTCGGATACATGGGTGCTTCTGCCTTTAGGATCTGCTTGAGTGCAATAACAGGATAACATGTCAAAGTACATGCAATCACAGCAAGAAAAATGAATGAATGACAACCCTACGGCACATACCTTGTGGACAGGCATCATTTTAGGAGGGAATGTGCTTATTGGTGTACTGAACTCTCCCAAGTGCTTACTACAGTGCTCTGCACACAGGAAACACTCATTAAATATGATTGACTGCCTTTCCAAAGCTCTTGGCAATAAGCAATTGCTTTTCACCTTGTTCAATTAGTCCAAGTTCCCAAATTAGTGGGTATTCATTCATTCAATTGTATTTATTGAGCACTTACTATGTGCAGAACACTGTACAAAGTGCTTGGGAAGTACAAGTTGGCAACATCTAGAGGCGGTCCCTACCCAACAATGGGCTCACAGTCTAGAACGGGAAGACAGACAACAAAACAAAACACGTGGACAGGTGTCACCAGAATAAATAGAAATAAAGCTTAAATGCACATCATTAACAAAATTAATGGAATAGTAAATATGTACAAGTAAAATAGAGTAATGACCCCATGAACTCTCTGTGACCTCATTTGTGTCCTCGGGTGACCCCATTTTTACTTTTGAAATTGAGAAAAATTTCAGAAACCTGTTTAATGTCCCATTTGACCTCAAATGGCCCGATGAACTCTCTGTGACCCCCTACTCGTGTCCTCAGATGACCCCATGAACTCCCCATGACCCCATTTGTGTCCTCAGATGACCCCCACTTTCATTTATGAATTCGGGAAAATTTTCAGAAAGCAGTTTAATGTCCCATTTCACCTCAAATGACCCCATGAACACTGTGTGACCCCATTCATGTCCTCAGATGACCTCATGAACTCTCCATGACCCCATTTGTGTCCTTGGCTCAGTGGAAAGAGCCCGGGCTTTGGAGTCAGAGGTCATGGGTTCGAGTCCCAGCTCTGCCATATGTCTGCTGTGTGACCTTGGGCAAGTCACTTAACTTCTCGGAGCTTCAGTTACCTCATCTGTAAAATGGGGGTGATGTCTGTAAGCCCCACGTGGGACAACCTGATCACCTTGTATCCACCCCCCAGCGCTTAGAACAGTGCTTTGCACATAGTAAGCGCTTAACAAATGCCATCATCATCATCATCACTTTCACTTATTAAAATGGGAAGATTTTCAGAAAGCAGTTTAATGTCCCATTTCATCTCAAATGACCCCCATGAACTCTCCATGACCCCAATCCTCATCCCACATACACTAAAATAGATGGCACAGATAATATTCTTTTCTAGCCTTAATTATCTTTCCATCTCATTTTTTTAGAAGTCTTAAGAATGGAAGCAGCATGTATAAAGAAGAAATATTTTCCTTGAGGGGTGAGTCAGTGATTTCCAAGCACCAGATGGGTTTAATGGACCACTCAACCACCCAATCTAGGGAAAAGATGGTACTGTTAAGCAACTGAAATTCAATCAGTTCAGAAAATCTAGTGTGTTTTTCTTTTAAGAATCTTTTTTATAAGACTTGTTATCTGGAGGAAGAGACTCAAGAGGAACTCAAATGACTTTAGTGTTAAAGACTGGGTGATGCTGATCCAACCATCACCTTTTTCTATATTGTAGGTAATAATAATTAAGACATTTGTTAAGCACTTACTATGTGCCCAACACTGTTCTAAGCACTGGGGTAGATACAGAGAAGCAGCGTGGCTCAGTGGAACGAGCAAGGGCTTTGGAGTCAAGGGTCATGGGTTCAAATCTCAGCTCCACCGCTTGTCACCTGTGTGACTTTGGGCAAGTCACAACTTCTCTGTGCCTCAGTTCCATCATCTGTAAAATGGGGATTGAAACTGTGAGCCCCAAGTGGGACAACCTGATCATCTTGTATCCTCCTTTGCACATAGTAAGCGCTTAACAAATATCATTATTATTATTATTATTATTATTACTACAGGATAATCATGTTGTCCCACATAGGGCGTGAGAGCTGAGAAGGGCACCATAATAATAATAATAATAATAATAATAATAATAATAATAATAATAATAATGACATTTGTTAAGTGCTGACTATGTGCAAAGCACTGTTCAAGCGCTGGGGAGTTTACAAGGTGATCAGTTTGTCCCACGGGGGGCTCACAGTCAATCCCCATTTTACAGTTGAGGTAACTGAGGCCCAGAGAAGTTAAGTGACTTGCCCAAAGTCACACAGCTGACAAGAGGCGGGGCCGGAATTTGAACCCATGACCTCTGACTCCCAAATCCGTGCTCTTTCCACTGAGCCACGCTGAACAGCTCTCCATTTTTATATCTAGGAAGCAAGCATGAAGGCTGGATATTTTAATGGGCTAGAGGCAGGAAAGTTCATATATTAAGTTGAATACAAAATAAATTATGCAGAAAATGTACTCAACACCTTTCGGCGACCAACAGATGGTGCTCTTTACTGGCTGCTCCTTGCCTAGTTCTCAAAGGTCTGATTCCCAGGAAAGAAGGTAAAAACTAAAAACACGCCACTGACTTCATGTCCAAAAATATTTCTGTACAACTCGGAGGCAACAAGAAGTTGCCCCCCTAGATCACATATTTTGGGGAGGGAGTTGGACTATTCCAAATTACTGTGTTTTTACCATTTCATTCACTCATTCAGTCAGTCAGTCAGTCGCTATTTATTGAGCGCGCACTGTACTAAGCACTTGGAAAGTTCGGCAACATATAGAGACAGTCCTCACCCAACAACGGGTTCACAGTCTAGAAGGGGGAGACAGACAGCAAAACAGAACAAGTAGACTGGCGTCAATACCATCAAAATAAACAGAATTATAGATATATACATATCATTAATAAAATAGAGTAATTTATACGGAATATCTTTCCTTTAAGAAAAGTGATCTATACATTGAAGGCTTATCTTGTGACCCTATTTATGTTTCCAGTTATGAGGTACTGCAACCCCAAATTCTACAAAATCTGCTTACCTGCCCCAAGGTTGCTAAGTGTGGGGCATTAGAACAGGATAGATCCCATACTGGGATAACAGGTTGAGATATCTATCTCACCGCTAACCCCTTTCCCACATTCTCCCTCTAAATCTGGAACTTCCTCCCTGTCCAAATTCATCAGACCACCCCTCTCCCCACCTTCAAAGTCTTATTAAGGTCACATCTCCTAATAATAATAAAAATGATAATAATAATAATTGTGGTATTTGTTAATAATAATACTATTTTTGTTAAGCGTTTACTATGTGCCAGGCACTGGGGAGGATACAAGCAAATTAAGTTGTCCCATGTGGGGCTCACAGTCTCAATCACCATTTTAAAGATGAAGTAACTGAGGCACAGAGAAGAGAAGTGACTAGCCCAAGGTCACTCAGAAGGCAAGTGGGGTGACGAGATTAGAATCCATGACCTTCTGATTCCCAGGCCCGTGCTTTATCCACTATGCCATGCTGCTTCTCAATGAGGCACTGTAGTAAGTGCTGGAGAGGATATAAGCAAATCTGATTGGACAGTCCCTATCCCACATGGGCTTGACTCCCTTTCCTTTTTGTGTCATCTGTCTATGCACTTGGATCTGCACCCTTTGGGGATTTGATATTCACTCCACCCTTATGTCCATATCTATAAATCATATATTATAAAGTATTTATTCATTCATTCATTCAATTGTATTTATTGAGCACTTACTGTGTGCAGCACACTGTACTAAGTGCTTGGGAGGTAGAAGTTGGCAACATATAGAGACGGTCCCTACCGAACAATGGGCTCACAGTCTAGAAAGGGGAGACAGACAACAAAACAAAACAAGTGGACAGGTGTCAAGACGTCAGAACAAATAGAATTCAAGCTAAATCCACATCATTAACAAAATAAATAGAATAGTAAATATGTACAAGTGAAATAAACAGAGTAATAAATCTGTACAAACATATATACAGGTTCTGTGGGGAGGGGAAGAAGGTAGGGCGGGGGGATGGGGAGGAGGAGAGGAGAAAACGGGCTCAGTTTGGGAAGGCCTCTTGGAGGAGGTGAGCTCTCAGTAGGGCTTTGAAGGGAGGAAGAGAGCTAGCTTGGCAGATGTGCGAAAGAAGGGCATTCCAGGCCAGGGGGAGGACGTGGGCCAGGGGTCGACGATGGAACAGGCGAGAACGAGGTATAGTGAGGAGGTTAGCGGCAGAGGAGCGGAAGGTGAGGACTGGGCTGTAGAAGGAGAGAAGGGAGGTGAGGTAGGAGGGGGCAAGGTGATGGACAGCCTTGAAGATGAGAGTGAGGAGTTTTTGCCTGATGTGTAGGTTGATTGGTAGCCACTGGAGATTTTTGAGGAGGGGAGTAACATGCCCAGAGCGTTTCTGCACAAAGATGATCCGGGCAGCAGCATGAAGTATAGACTGAAGTGGGGAGAGACAGGAGGATGGGAGATCAGAGAGGAGGCTGATGCAGTAATTCAGTCGGGATAGGATGAGAGATTGAAACAGCAGGGTAGCAGTTTGGATGCAGAGGAAAGGGCGGATTTTGGCGATGTTGCGGAGGTGAGACTGGCAGGTTTTGGTGACGGATTGGATGTGAGGGGTGAACGAGAGAGCAGAGTCAAGGATGACATCAAGGTTGTGGGCTTGTGAGACGGGAAGGACGGTAGTGCCGTCGACAGTGATGGGGAAAGTCAGGGAGAGGGCAGGGTTTGGGAGGGAAGATAAGGAGTTCAGTCTTGGACATATTGAGTTTTAGATGGCGGGCAGACATCCAGATGGAGATGTCTTGAAGGCAAGAGAAGACAGGAGCATGAAGGGAGGGAGAGAGCAGGGGCGGAGATGGAGATTTGGGTGTCATCATTGTAGATATGATAGTTGAAGCCATGGGAGCGAATGAGTTCACCAAGGGACTCCCCTTCTAGGCTGTGAGCTAATTGTGGACAGGGAATATGTCTAAAACCTGTGGAATTTTATTCTCCCATGTGCTTAGTACGGTGCTCTGCACACAGTAAGCAGTCAATAAATACCACTGATGAGCAACAGTTATTAGATCATTAGGCTGATCTTTGAGACTGGAAATATGGTCAAACCACTGCCTTTAGCTTTCCACGAGAAAGGGAAACATCTCAGCATGGTCTAGTGAAAAAACATGGACCTGTGTGTAAGGGGACTTGGGCTTTGTTCCTAACTCTGCAACTTATGACTTTGGGGATGTAACTTTACTATTCTGTGCCTCATCTGCAAAATGAGAATTAAGTTGGATCCAAAATCTCTCTGTCTCCCTTATACTGAAAGCCCCATGTGGGACAGGGACTGTGTCTGACGATTACTCTCCCTCCCTTCAAAGCCTTATTAAAGGTACATCTCCTCCAAGAGGCCTTCCCAGACTGTCTCCTTTTCCTCTTCTCCCTCTCCCTTCTATCTCCCCACTTCTAGACTGTAAACTCATTGTGGGCAGGGGATGTGTCTGTTTATTGTTGTGCTGCACTCTCCCAAGCACTTAGTACAGTGCTCTGCACACAGTAAGTGCTCAATATGATTGAATTAATGAATTACAGTGCTTGACACATACGAAGCACTTAAATACTATTATTATTATTATTATTATTATTATTAACCTCCTGATGTAAGAATATGAGAACATAAGCAATGCCATACAAGTTCAGATCAGCAGAACTTCCAGCCCAGCGTTCTGCTTCTGGGGTGACAATGCTTAATTAGAGATGAGCTTTTAGCATCTTTTAGACTGTGAGCCCATTGTTGGGTAGGGGCTGTCTCTATGTGTCGCCGAATTGTACTTTCCAAGCGCTTAGTACAGTGCTCTGCACACAGTAAGCGCTCAATAAATATGACTGAATGAATGAATGAACATCCTTTACCTTTTCCTTCTAATAACCTATGCTGGAGTAATTATCCATAAATGTATTTACATCCTTCTTGCATCTTTAACATTCCTAGTTTATTATGGACATATCAACCACATACTTTTCTGATTCCATTTCTAGCCTATTGATATTTTCAGTCTGTATTACTCTCTGTGGCAATGAATCACATATGTTTATCACCATCTGTTGCGGTGACGAAGTAATGAAAGCACAAATATTTCCCGGCTTGTTAGCAACTCCACCAGGGGGAGGCGAGGGACAAGGAAAGGCAGTGAAACTCAAATCAGTAGATTTTGCTGCTTAGAAAAGATTAGGAATTTTAACTTATCAGATTTTAAAATTTTAGATCTTATTTTTATGCCCTTGGTTGAAATTTCATTTCTAAACTGTTAGAAGCACGGAAACTCTGGAGTTCATTTTAGAAGGATGATTCACCTTCCCTTTCTCTCATTCCTTATTTATAGAATCATAAAATAATTATGGAGTTTTCAAAGGGATTCCCGTGGATGTCCATTTTCATTTTGGTTCACTGAACTCAATGCACAGAAGAGATTAGATTTCTAGTCTGTCATTTAAAAATTCAGATACGTGTTTGACTATTCAATTGATTGGGCTGCCGGTGATTGCCTCTTCTATCAGGTTACCAAACCCTCACTTCAATCAGTCATTCTGATTTTAGTGACTGAAGTTTGAACGAAAATACAATATCATCATCAATCGTATTTATTGAGCGCTTACTGTGTGCAGAGCACTGTACTAAGCGCTTGGGAAGTACAAGTTGGCAACATATAGAGACAGTCCCTACCCAGCAGTGGGCTCACAGTCTAAAAGTCATACAAATGAACAAATTATAGTAGTTAAAAGATAGTCACTCAATATTCTATAATCTGGCAGCAAGGACCCATACTTTTAACTACTTTGAAGTCATTACCAAGTATGTCCAAAGTATACACACACAACATCATGGTAAGATGCAAATAAAAAAATATATGGAGAATCAGATCACTAGTATGTTGAAGAGAAACAGCATGGCCTAGTGGATGGAGCACGGAACTGGGAGTCTGAAGGACCTGGGTTCTAATCTAATCTACACTCACTCCCTTGGTGAACTCATTCGCTCCCACGGCTTCAACTATCATCTCTACGCTGATGACACCCAAATCTATATCTCTGCCCCTGCTCTCTCTCCCTCCCTTCCGGCTCGTGTCTCCTCCTGCCTTCAAGACATCTCAATCTGGATGTCTGCCCGCCATCTAAAACTCAATATGTCCAAGACTGAACTCCTTATCTTCCCTCCCAAACCCTGCCCTCTCCCTGACTTTCCCATCACTGTTGACGGCACTACCATCCTTCCCGTATCACAAGCCCGCAACCTTGGTGTCATCCTCAACTCTGCTCTCTCGTTCACCCCTCACATCCAATCCATCACCAAAACCTACCGGTCTCACCCCTGCAACATTGCCAAGATCCGCCCTTTCCTCTCCATCCAAACTGCTACCCTGCTGGTTCAATCTCTCATCCTATCCCGACTGGATTATTGCATCAGCCTCCTCTCTGATCTCCAATCCTCCTGTCTCTCCCCACTTCGATCTATACTTCACGTTGCTGCCTGGATCATCTTTGTGCAGAAACACTCTGGGCATGTTACTCCCCTCCTCAAAAATCTCCAGTGGTTACCAATCAACCTACACATCAGACAAAAAGTCCTCACTCTCGGCTTCAAGGCTGTCCATCACCTTGCCCCCTCCTACCTTACCTCCCTTCTTTCCTTCTACAGCCCAGCCCGTACCCTCCAGTCCTTGGCCGCTAACCTCCTCACTGTGCCTCATTCTCACCTGTCCCGCTGTCGACCCCCGGCCCACGTCATCCCCCTGGCCTGGAATGCCCTCCCTCCGCACATTTGCCAAGCTAGCTCTCTTCCTCCCTTCAAAGCCCTACTGAGAGCTCACCTCCTCCAGGAGACCTTCCCAGACTGAGTCCCCTCCTTCCTCTCCCCCTCCTCCCCTTCCCCATCCCCCCACCTTACCTCCTTCCCCTCCCCAAAGCACCTGTATATATGTATATATCTTTGTAAGTGTTTATTACTCTATTTATTTTACTTGTACATATTTATTCTATTTTATTTTGTTAATATGTTTTGTTTTGTTGTCTGTCTCCCCCTTTTAGACTGTGAACCCGCTGTTGAGTAGGGACCGTCTCTATGCTGCCAACTTGTACTTCCCAAGCGCTTAGTATAGTGCTCTGTACAGAGTAAGTGCTCAGTAAATACAATTGAATGAATGAATGAATGAATGAATCCTGAATCTGCCACTTGTCTGCTGTGTGACCTTGGACAAATCACTTAATTTCTCTATGCCTTAGTTACCTCATCTGTAAAATGGGGACTTAAGGCCTTCAGCACCATGTCAATCTTGGATGTGTCCAATCTGATTAGCTTGAATCTACCCCTGTGCTTATTACAGTGCCTGGCATATAGTAAGAGGTTAACAAATACTTTTTTTAAAATAAAAAAAAAATAGTTTGCCACAGGGTCAGCAGGAGCCTTGAATTTAGGATTCAAAACTCTGGATTCAGATAGGATATAATAGCATATTCACCTGTTCTTTGTATTGCTCTTATATACATCAAACTACAGTTATACATTTCAGTTTCTGATCAAAGGCCAGTAAAAGATTCTCATTTAATAGCATGCACTGATTTTTTTCCCCCACAACCTCTCCACTACAAATCTAACCCCAAACCCACACATGAAAATCTCCCTTCTCCAATTAACTCCCCAGTTATCTTCTGTCTCACGTGTAACAATCTAGATAAAAAGATATGGTTATATCAAAGCCTGCAGGTAACAGATTTGAAGCAAAAAGTCACAGTAAAGTCTGCAAAGGAAGTAGTTCATTAAAAAAAGACTTTCAACAGTACCTTTAATGTATTAAGTTTCTTTCATAATGTGGAAAAACTATGAAGGAGCTCATACAGCAACTGCTTTCAAGACTATTGTTTTCACAGTGCTTCAGTCAGTACAGAATTTCATTACAGCACCTATCGCTGATAGCCAGAAAATCTCTCTGTGTTCAACTAAGAAATTCCCAATGCCCTGCCCACCACATCAAAGACAGCCTTAAACAGGAGTAAATGTTGGGAAATATATCAAATTGGCAATCACATCAGCACAGCACCCCTGATGTGAAATTAATCCAATCATCAAAATAATTCCTGCCTCAAGATTTGGGATGGTGTGCATTGAGATTTAGGCTACTACTGATAAAAAAAATACATATTAACAATTATGGATGGAAGCCAGCATAATAAATTCTTATACTAGACAGGAATGCTGTAGTAAGTATAATAATACCAACCTCCTCACTGTTCCTTGATCTCATCTACTGTACAGCCAAACCTTTGACCATGTCCTTTCTCTGGCCTGGATCTCTCTTCTCCTTCATATCTAATAGACCCCACTTTCCCCACCTTTAAAATCTTATTTAAATCACATCTCCTCCAAGAAGACTTCCCCAACTAATACCTCATTTCTTCTACTCCCGCTCCCTTCTGTGTCACCTTTGTACTTCGATTTGTACTCTTTAAGCACCAGACACCCCATATTCAGCTCCTACAGCACTTATATACATAGCTGTAATTCATTTCAATATAATAATAATGATGATGGCATTCATTAAGTGCTTACTATGTGCAAAGCATTGTTCTAAGCGCTGGGGAGGTTACAAAGTGATCCGGTTGTCCCACGGGGGGCTCACAGTCTTAATCCCCATTTTATAGATGAGGGAACTGAGGCCTAGAGAAGTTAAGTGACTTGCCCAAAGTCACACAGCTGACAATTGGCAGAGCCAGAATTTGAACCCATGACCTCTGACTCCAAAGTGAGGCTCTTGAAACTGAGCCACGCTGCTCTACCCCTCTAGACTATAAGCTTCCTGTGGGCAGGGAATGTGCCTAACATCTCTGCTGTATTGTAGTCTCCCAAGTGCTTACTACAGTGCTCTGCACACAGTAAGTGTTCAACAAATATCATTGATAAATTATTGGAGAAAACGTCTGATTTTTAACTACAGTCCTGGTCAGGGAAATGGATGGATTCAAGGATACCAAATCAAATTGCACAGAGCTGATTTTTTTTAATAACTTCAAGACTAGAGCAAGTGTACTACTTTGATGTGTTTTTATTATTTGAGTTTAATTCGGAGCTGCAGATTTCTGGGAATCTTAAAATGATCATATTTTCTGCAGCTCAACTTGGGCTTCCGTAAGTAAAGTCAGTGATCCCAGACTGAGGTAGGGGAGAATCAATCCATCAATCGTATTTATTGAGCACTTACTGTGTGCAGAGCACTGTACTAAGTGCTTGGGAAGTACAAGTTGGCAACATATAGAGACAGTCCCTACCCAACAGTGGGCTCACAGTCTAGAAGAGACTAGAAAGTCTAGAGAAGAGAGCAAGAGGGAGGAGAAGCAAGAAAAGGGTAGAGACAGAGACAATGAAAGAGAGAAATAGCGGCAGCAAGAGATGGCGAATGTGACAGACTGGTGGCAGGAACGTACCTGCAAGCCTATTGATTTGCACACACAAAAAGACACAAAGCAGTGACCCAGAGAGCCAGCAGGCCAGCGGTAGGTAAGCAAGGAGAGAGGAAATCAGGCTACCCTTCCTACCTTACTGCCTCCCCTCAACAGCTGTTGCAGTTGATATTGCTGATACTGGGAACTGCTGTCTGGGAGTTTGTGGTATGGCCTGTTTGATCTGATGTGCAGATCCCCACACCAGAAACCTCCAGGGAACTCTACAGCCCTGAAGTGGTAGTTGTGCTACTAGCAGCAGATGCCCCTTGGGCTCAGAGAGGGGCTACTGCCTACCTTTTTCGGTTAACAGGAGTTTAAAATTAGGACCGATGTATACAAATCCTTAAATTCTGCAATCTCCCCACCTGAAACCTATTTTAATGTCTGGCTTCCCCATTAGACTGTAAGCTCCTAGAGAAAGGGATCATGCCTACCAGCTCTATTACGCTGTACTCTCCAAAACGTTGAGTACAGTGCTCTGCACATAGCAAGGGCTTAATAAATATCATCGATTGGAAGCATTACAGAAAAATTGTCCCCAAGTGAATTGAGAGAATTCTGAAGGCCAAAGTGAGCACTTCAACCCTGGGAGAATATTCAGGGCTCACTCTTCAATCAATCAATCAATCGTATTTATTGAGCGCTTACTATGTGCAGAGCACTGTACTAAGCGCTTGGGAAGTACAAATAGGCACTCTTGGCCTATTCATACTGCCACCGGGTATCTGATGATAACTGGCTAGCAATGACAATACTGATCCTTTCCCAGGTAAGAAAGATGGTAGTGAATGGCTTTTGCTAGACTGTTCATGTTGGGGTGAGGGAGATGGCAACTAGAGCAGTTATATTTTAACAATAAGAATAATGATGGCATTTATTAAGCGCTTATTATATGCAAAGCACTGTTCTAAGCACTGGTGAGGGTACAAGGTGATCAGGTTGTCCCACGGGGGGGCTCACAGCCTTAATCCCCATTTTACAGATGAGGGAACTGAGGCACAGAGAAGTTAAGTGACTTGCCCAAAGTCACTCAGCTGACAAGTGACAGAGCCAGGATTTGAACCCATGACTTCTGACTCCAAAGCCCAGGCTCTTTCCACTAAGCCACACTGCTTCTTGACTTCTGTAATTTGCCAAGCTCTTAGAATAGTGCTCCACATGCAGTTAAGCTCTCTATATATATGATCGAATGAACTTGGCATCCTTCAAGTGATCCATTTTCCTGTTCACAATTGCAGATAAGACATCAAACATTTTCTCACTTTCCCAAATTAACCTTTTCTAATATAAGGGCTCCTCTTGTCCTCTTCCTATAACTATCTTCTGTTTTAATGTTTATTCTATATTTAATGTTTATTCTTTAATGTCTTTTCCTCTGGTCTGTAAGGTCGCTGTGGCCAGGGAATGTGTCTGCCAACTCTGGTTACTGTACTCTTCTATGGGCTTAGAACAGTGCTCTAAAAAAAACCGTCACTTGACCCCACCTCCCCTTCTAGTTATCACCCTATCTCCCTCCTACCCTTCCTTTCCAAACTCCTAGAACGAGTCATCTACACTCGCTGCCTCAAATTCCTCAATGCCAACTCTCTCCTTGACCCCCTCCAATCTGGCTTCCATCCCCTACATGCCACTGAAACTGCCCTCTCAAAGGTCACCAATGACCTCCTCTTGCCAATCCAATGGCTCCTACTCTATCCTAATCCTCCTCGACTTCTCAGCTGCCTTCGACAATGTAGATCACCCCCTTCTCCTCAACACGCTATCCAACCTTGGCTTCACAGACTCCATCCTCTCCTGGTTCTCCTCATCTCTTCAGCTGGTCATTCTCAGTCTCCTTTGCGTGCTCCTCCTCTCCCTCCCATCCCCTTACTGTAGGGGTTCCTCAAGGGTCAGTTCTTGGTCCCCTTCTGTTCTCCATCTACACTCACTCAGTGAACTCATTCGCTCTCACAGCTTCAACTGTCATCCCTACACTGGTGACACCCAAATCTACATCTCCGCCCCTGCTCTCTCTCCCTCCAGGCTCATATCTTCTCCCGCCTTCAGGGCATCTCCATCTGGATGTCTGCCCACCATCTAAAACTCAATATGTCCAAAAGTGAACTCCTTATCTTCCCTCCCAAACCCTGCCCTCTCCCTGACTTTGCTGTCACTGTAGATGGCACTACCATCCTTCCCGTCTCACAAGCCCGCAATATTGGTGTCAACCTCAACTCCGCTCTGTCGTTCACCTTTCACATCCAATCCGTCACCAAAGCCTGCCGGTCTCACCTCCACAACATCACCAAGATCTGCCCTTTCCTCTCCATCCAAACCACTACCTTGCTGGTTCAATCTCTCATCCTATTCGGACTGGATTACTGCACCAGCTTCGTCTCTGATCTCCCTTCCTACTGTCTCTCCCCACTTCAGTCTATACTTCACTCTGCTGCTCGGATTATCTCTGTACAGAAACGCTCTGGGCATGTCACTCCCCTCCTCAAAAATCTCCAGTGGCTGCCTGTCAACCTACGGATCAAGCAAAAACTCCTCACTCTCGGCTTCAAGGCTGTCCATCACCTCGCCCCCTCTGCTCTTCAGCCACTAACCTCCTTACTGTGCCTCGTTCTCACCTATCCCACCATCGACCACTGGCCCACGTCCTTCCCCCGGCCTGGAATGCCCTCCCTCCGTACATTCACCAAACTAGCTCTCTTCCTCCCTTCAAAGCCCTATTGAGAGCTCACCTCCTCCAGGAGGCCTTCCCAGACTGAGCCCCCTTTTTCCTCTCCTCCTCCACATCCCTCCTGCCCTGCCTACTTCCCGTCCCCACAGCACTTGCCTATATTTGTACAGATTTATTTTTCTATTTTTCTTGTACATATTTACTATTCTATTTATTTTGTTAATGATGTGCATATAGCTATAATTCTATTTGTTCTGATGATTTTGACACCTGTCTACATGTTTTGTTTTGTTATCTGTCTCCCCCCTCTAGACTGTAAGCCCATTGTTGGGTAGGGACCGTCTCTATATGTTTCTGACTTGTACTTCCCAAGCGCTTAGTACAGTGCTCTGCACACAGTAAGCGCTCAATTAATACAATTGAATGAATGAATGAATTCTCTGCACACAGTAAGCACTCAATAAATACCATTGATCTATTGAGTGATTGATTATTTACCAGTCACAGAGTGGCTGTGGTCAGGCATGCCAGATTCAGGACAGTCTTGACCCCACTGTGGGGACATCCTGGACTCAGGGACACAATAGTTAAACTGACTACTACTGCCAGGATCCTTGCATATTTATCCTGAATGAATAATCTCCATTCAGAAGGCCAGTTATGAATTCTGGGGATCTGTCTCACCTCCCCAAAAAGTCTCTGAGGGGAATCAATTGTATCCTGCTCTCAGCTGGGGTGGAGGTTGGGGGTAGACAGGTGTGGTGGCCCAGCAGCAGGGGTGGGAAGAGACATATGGGAGGAGGAGGATAGAGGCTGTCCAGACAGCCTCCTTTTCTTCCTCTTCAATGGCAGCAACTGACGTGATTGTTCCCGAATTGTTCCTTAGAGACTCTGGCATGACTGAATGATGAATCCAGGTGCAGGCCAGCTGCACCAGAAACTCCACCGAATGGACTGGGGAGGGCAATGGTGGTGGAAATAGTGCTGCTTAAATCCAGCAGCTACACTGCCAACACTGTTGTTCCTTCCCAAGATGGTGGCCATGGCCTGGGCAGCAGGATTAATGCTGGCTCTCATTCATTCAGTTGTATTTATTGAGCGCTTACTGTGTGCACAGCACTGTACTAAGCGCTTGGGAAGTACAAATCGGCAACATATAGAGACGGTCCCTACCCAACAACGGGGCTCTCGAGGCTGGGGCCAATCAGAAGTCGTCAGCCATGGCCGGGGCCAATCAGAGGATGGTGGTCACTGGGTAAGTTAATGTCTTTCCCTATGTTTCCCACCTTCTCCCTTATCCTCCTGCTCTCCCTTTGTCCTTCATCAATCAGTCATATTTATTTATTCATTTTAACGGTATTTATTGAGTGCTTACTATGTGCCAGGCACTGTATTAAGCACTGGTGTAGATAGAAGATCACCAGGTTGGACACAGTTCATATCTCACATGGCGTTCACCGTTTTAGTCCCCATTATACGGATGAGATAACTGAGGCACAGATAAATTAAGTGACTTAACCAAGGTCACCCAGCAAATGGCAGAGCTAAGAACCCAGTTGTTCTGACTCCCAGCCCTGTGCTCTATCCACGAGGGCAGACTGATTGAGTGCTTACTATGTGCAGAGCACTGTACTAAGCTCTTGAGAGAATAATAATAATAGTATTTGTTAAACTCTTACTATGTGCCAAGCACTGCTCTAAGCACTGGGGTAGATACAAGGTTATCAGGGGCTCACAGTCTTAATCTCCATTTTACAGATGAGATAACTGAGGCACAGAGAAGTTAAGTGTCTTGCTCAAAGTCACACAGCTGACAAATGGTGGAGCCAGGATCAGAACCCATGACCTCTGACTCCCAAGTCTGTACTCTTTCCACTAAGCCATGCTGCTTCTATATAATAGAGTTGGTAGATGTGTTTCCTGCCCACAAGGAGTTTATAGTCTAGAGGGGGAGACAGACATTAACATAAATTATAGATATGTACATCAGTGCTATGGGGCTGAGTGTGGGGTGAATAAAGGGTGCAAATCTCAGTGGAAGGGTGATGCAGAAGGGAGTGGGGGAAGAGGCAGTGAGGGCTTAGTCAGGAAAGGCCTCTTGGAGATGTGCTTTTAATTAGGCTTTGAAGGTGGGGATTGACCATTTATCAGATACAAAGTGGGAGGGAGTTTCAGGCCAGTGGCAGGATGTAGACAAGGTGTTGATAAGCAAGATAGACAAAATCGAGGTTCAGTATGTCTCTCTTCCTCTCTCTTCCCCCAGCCCACTTCCCTTCTTCATTCATTCATTCATTCAATCATACTTATTGAGCGCTTACTGTGTGCAGAGCATATTTCTTGTCTTCTATCCTTCCTGCTCTTTTAGCATCACTGGAGTGCCTGTCTCTGCCAACCTTGTGACTCAAAAATGGGTCACTTTTCACACCTTGGTCAGACTATGAGAGTATGTGTAAAGAGGTTAATACTGTGCATTCTTGAGTACCGTGTTCTGGAAGCCTTCCTGCTGCCCTCCTCCTCTGCTCCGAAAGTAATTTGGGCCCTGGCCAAAGAAAAGTACTAAACTGCTTTGGACCTTACCAATTTCAGGCCCGCTTCAGGGAAGGCCTAACCCTGCCCAGAGATTGTGGACTCTGGAAGATCCTAAAACTAGTGGCTAATATTGCTCAACAGAGCTGAGTCAGTGAACAGATCCCTTTGTGCTCACTTTGCATTTTTGGTAAGGAAGAGTTTGGATGAAGGATGAGAACTAGAGCTTGGACAGTGGGGAAGGGTAATTCACTCTCATGACTGCTACAGAGAGCTTCTATGTACTATTAAGACAACCCTTACTAGGCGCATCTTATTAAATTCAATTTAATATAATAAAATCTATTCCTAGGAATTTTTACTTAAGGTGTTCGTGTTGAATAGCACTAGCCAAGGCATGAGAAATTAAAACAGGTAATTTTGTTTTTCATTACCAACACTGGATGGGCTTGGCCTTTTTTTCCCATGCATAAAAGTTATGGAAACCAACAACATCAGATTCATCCAGGTCCATGCCCCACAAGATTCCCTAACCCAGCTATGTGGCCCAACCTGAAGTCAAAACTGCAGCACCCAGTGCTGTTCCAATCTCCGGGCCAGGAAGGAAGGCCAACTATGCAGAATTGTGCCAGCCTGTGTGGTTACTTTATGAGGTGGATAAATGTTTACTGGACATAGAGGGAAACCACCAGAATCATTCCACTTGGAAGGCAACAAAGGCATGGCCCTACATCTTCAAAGGTGAATCACTGGGAACTGTTGGCTACTGGTCTTCTGAATTTCGGCCTGGTTGGCTCACTGGCTCATTTTTACCCTTGATAGGCTCTCAATGAGCCATTCTGTGCACATGTCTCTTTTATGATTCCCTGGACATGTTTTCTTATACTGAGCTGATTAAAGCTAAAACAATGATACTTTATTGGAGCCCTTGTTCAAACATCCTTCCCTATTTTGAAGAGCTACTAGATGTTTCCAATAAGACAGTATGAACACAGATTTTAGGGGTCCTGCACACCACCCAAATAATAATAATAATAATAACTGGCATTTGTTAAGCACTTACTATGTGCAAAGCACTGTTCTAAGCGCTGGGGAGGATACAGGCTGATCAGGTTGTCCCACGTGAGGCTCACAGTCTTAATCCCCATTTTACAGATGAGGCAACTGAGGCCCAGAGAAGTTAAGTGACTTGCCCAAGATCACACAGCAGACATGTGGTGGAGTTGGAATTCGAACCCATGAGCTCTGACTCCAAAGCCCATGCTCTTTCCACTGAGCCATGCTGCTCCAAATAGTTTTTATCACAACTGTGGTCATGTAACCGGACCTATTTTTTTTTGTCATAACAGAGTGATTATGTATTTTGAAAAATATTATACTGCCAAGTAGTCTTGGCTTGTGCAGAAGTTTATACAATGTTATCAATTCTGGCAGGCAGACACAGCATCAAAACATCACTTTATCCTAAGTTCCGTGGCTCTTGGGATGCAATTTCCTGAAGCAGTGTGTTTATGAACTACACATTTGTTTCCACCACCTTTTTACTCATTACTGCCAATGTCCTCCTCAAAGTCCAATCCATACCTCTGCACATACTAAGCGCTCAATAAATACGACTGAATGAATACTTCACTGTGGTGGAGGGAGAAAATAGGGAGTTGAGGGTAAGGGCTTGGAATCACCAGCCAGCAGCAGGGGAGGGTGTACAAAGCTATGCCATCAGAGGTGAACCACTTTAGGATGCCTGATATGGTGGACTGGCCCAGTGGCTGGCTAATGTGGGCAGCGAAAATTGAAGTGGCTATCAATGTGGCTATTCCAATGGCTCTTTTTCCATTGTTTTCAAGCATGCCCATGTAGTCTCTATCTTAAAAAAACTCCACTGACTACCTCCAATTATCTCTCCATCTCCCTCCTACCATTCCTTTCTAAACTTCTTGAGTGAGTTGTTTAGATCTGCTACCTCCAGTTCCTCTCCTACACTCTCTGCAATCTGGCTTTCACCCCCTTCACTCCACGGACACTGTATTCTCGGACTCTTCTACATATTATGGAGTAGTGGATAGAACAGGGGACTGGGAGTCCGAAAGTTATGGGTTCTAATCCTAGCTCCACCGCTTGTCTGCTGTATGACCTTGGGCAATTCAATTAACTTCTCTGGGCCTCAGTACCCTCATCCATTAAGTGGGGATTGAGACTGTGAGCTCCATGTGGGATAGGGACTGTGTCCAACCCGATTTTGCTTGTATCTACCCCAGCGCTTACTACAGTGCTTAACAAATGCCACAATTATTATTATAACCTCTCCGATGCCTTTGGCACTGTGGACCACTCCCTTCTTCTGGAAACATTATCCAACCTTGGCTTTGCTGACACTGTACTCTCCCAGTTCCCCTCATCTCTCTATCTGTTCTTTCTTGGTGTCTTTTGCAAGGTCCTCCTTCGCCTCATCTTCTAACTGGTAGAATCCCCCATTTCTGCAGAGAACTCATTTGCTCCCACAGCTTTAACTACCATTTCTACATGCATGACTCCCAAATTTACCCCTTAAATCCTGACCTCTCTTATTTGCAGTCCTGCTGCTTTCAGGACATCTCTACTAGGTCTCCTGCTGACAACTCAAACTCAACATATTGAAAACAGAACTCCTTGTATTCCCACCTAAACCTTCTTATTTTCTTGACTTTTCTGACTTTAGACCACCCCACCATCCTCCCTATGTCACAAGCTTATAACCTTGTCATTATCCTTGACTCATCTCATTCAAGCCTCATATTCAGTCTGTTACTGAATACTGTCATTTGTAGCTCAACATCTCTAGAATCCTCCCCTTCTCCATCCAAGTCATATCCTGCCTTGACTTTGTCATCGGCCTCCTTGCTGACCTCCCTGCCTCCTTTCTCTCCCCACTTCATTGGATACTTCACTCTGCTGCCGGGATTATTTTTCTAAAAAAATATTAAGTTCACATCTCCCCACTCCTCAAAACCTTCTATGGTTGCCCATCCATCTCCACATCAAAAAGGAACTCCTTACCATCAGCTTTAAGGCACTCAATCACCTCATCCCATTTAACCTAACCTCATTGTTCTCCCACTTCTCTCCTCTAACACCAACCTACTTATTGTACCATGTCTCTCATCACTGACCTCTTATGTTTTCCCTCTGGCCTGTTTTCCCTCCCTCTTCATATCTTACAGACCACCACTCTCCCCCTTTTCAAAGCTCTACTAAAATCCTATCTCCTCCAACAAGTCATATCACTCCAACCAATTCTCCCTCCCTTCCCTGCCACCTATACACTAGGACCGAGACTTTTCTGTTGTTTTCCATAGGGCACTCTAATAGCATCATTATCGATGTTATGAAAACATGTTACCAGTTTTAATTTTGAAAATCCATGACCTCATCATGATCATTTAGTGAGCAACTTCTTGCTTAGTAGAAAACAAGAAGCCCAGAGGATCAGAATTATATTCTTAACCAGCTTCTATCATCATATCATAGATAGGTCAGTGAAATATCAAAATGGCACTTTCTCCCTCTTTCCCTAGGGCATCAAATGGGCTACTCTGAAGCCATTCCAGGGTTTGTGGTACTCCCAGTTTAGTCCCAGGAATTCTCAGTTAGGGGCTACACCCCAGGAGGAAATAAAATCTACGAGAATTAATAAGCAAATGGAAACATCTTCAAGGACTCCACCTATGACTACTGGAGATTTTACACCATTATGTAAAATAGCCAGAGCTAAGCCTAATCTTTCAACACTCTGAATTTATGAGTCTCCGATTATAGGTACTATTACAATCTAGCATACATCCCAACTGTGGAAATTTTTGTCCCTCCTCAGTGATTTCTGCACAAAGTAGAATAAGCAGGAGCAACATTAAGGAAAATACAGGCCACACATCAGAAGAACTGTGATACCCTCAGATTTCACTGAATGTTGATGTCTAATGTGAGGAGAAACAAGTCATTCACAGAAATCATCTGTTCTTTCCACCTGTAAAAAGAACCATGTGGAATAGTCAAGGGTCTTAATTCAGCTTTAGTAATTCTTGGAAGTTGTACTGAGGGGGAAAGAAATCAAAACATATCATCCTGACCAACCCAAAACTTTAGAGAGTTTAAGAAAAGTAGGAATTTGTGCAAAGCCAAATACCTTCCTAACAGGTTTTACCTATAAAAATTATTTATGATCCCTGGCCACCCAAAATTGTTAAAGCTGCTGAAGATCAAGGAGCTGCATCCTTTACTTTTGATATATTTTCCTACTTATCTCTAGAAAGTCAAAACCTCTTTTATCCTCTCCTCAACTACAAGGATACTCAAATCCAAAAACAAATAAGCAAAAATTCACTTAGTAGTCCAGGTCAAAATATTGCCTAGCAGATCAGGGAAGGTTATACAGGCAACTATTGATTATCCTGGATGGAGGAGGCAGACTGTGAATCATCCAAGTCCTTTCCTTGTCGTACATTACTGAGGAGACTGGCAGAAAGGGATGGCAGTATAATATCACGTTCTAGACGTAGTCGAAGTCCAAACTTCTGTAGGGCTTTAAGACACGGGGGTCATATCCAGTTATAACACGGCCTAATTTGTGTGGCCTAGTTGACACAGAATGGGCCTGAGAGTCCGAAGGACTTGTTTTCTAATCCTAGTTCCACTACTTGTCTGCTGTGTGACCTTGGGAAAGTCACTTAAGTTCTCTGTGCCTCAGTTACCTCATCTGTAAAATGGGGTTAAGACTGTGAGCACCATGTGGGACAGGGACTGTGTCCAACTTGATTTGTTTGTATCTACCCTAGCGCTTAGTTCGGTGCCTGGCATAAAGTAAACACTTACTGAATACTGCAATTATGTCACTGAACATCAGTTGTTCTTAAGGGAAGCAGCATGGTCTGGTGGAAATAACATGAGCCTGGCAGTCAGAAGATGAGGTTCTGCCACTTGTCTGCTGTGTGACCTTGGGCAAGTCACTTAACTTCTCTGTGCCTCAGTTACCTCAACTGTAAAATGAGGATTAAGTCCTTCTTCCTCTGACCTAGACTGCAAGCCTTAAATGAAGCAGGGATTGGGTCCAACCTGATTACCTTGTATCTAGTCCAGCACTTAGAACAATGATTGACACATAGTAAGTGCTTAAAAATATTATTATTATTATCATATCACCAGTAGCAATGCCCTTCAGTAAAGAAGCAAATAACCTGGAAAAGCAGCATGGCCTACTGGAAAGAGTATGGTCCTGGAAGTCAGAGGACCTGGATTCTAATCCCAGCTCCGCCACTGTTCTGCTGGTGATCTTGGGCAATTCACTTAACTTCTCTGTGCCTCAGTTACCTCATCCATAAAATGGGGATTAAAACTGTGAGCTCTATTTTGGACATGGACTGTGCCCAACCTGATTATCTTCTACCTACTCTAGTGCACAGTACAGTGACTGGCATATAATAAATGCTTAACAAATACCATTAGAAAAAAATACCTATTTACACTCTGTGTGGACAAAAATCAAGCCAACCCAGAATTGCAATTATCCTTCCAGCTCTTTCAGGATCTTTGTCTGTGGAGGACACCTGGACTCCAGCAGCCAGGACTTCTCCAAGATATATGAAATACAGAGAGGTACAGGGAAGACTGGAAAAATCAGGGGTACCCTGCACTCTACCATAATCTGTGATCTCTTACCATTTGGATAGATTGCCATTAGAAAAATGGGAAAAGTTCATCTTAGAGCAAGAGCCTATTTTGGACACAGCACACATAGTATTTATCAAAAAAAGATGTGGTTGTATTCTCCCATCACAGTGCGCAATGCGTGAGTTCTACAGCACATATTTTCCTTACTGTTCAGTTTTGCAAGAATGCAACTTCTGCCTTATAGGAGAATTGGGTTTCATAACAGGCACATCAATAATTCTCAGGATGACTGTACTAAAGAAAATCGCCATGCTGAAAGCTTCAAATTGCAGAGCAAGCTCTCTTGCTATTAGTGACTGGGGAGCTGAGGGGCAGTGCCAACAGGGAGAGAAGGAATGTAGCTCTGAGGAGCAGTGTCTGGAGAAGAAACGCTGAAAGGTGTCAGGTGGTGTGAGCTGATGCTGTAAGGAGCAGAACTTGATGGGTCCAGAGAAGTCACAAGATACTCCATTGGAGGAGGGAGAGAAGTGTGAGATGAGTAGTCAAGGCCCTACTGAGAGCTCACCTCCTCCAGGAGGCCTTCTCAGACTGAGCCCCCTCCTTCCTCTCCCCCTCCTCCCCCTCTCTGTCCCCCCGCCTTACCTCCTTCCCCTCCCCACAGCACCTGTATATATGTATATGTGTTTGTATGTATTTATTGCCCTATTTATTTATTTTACTTGTACATATTTATTCTACTTATTTTATATTGTTAATATGTTTTGTTCTCTGTCTCCCCCTTCTAGACTGTGAGCCCACTGTTGGGTAGGGACCGTCTCTATATGTTGCCAACTTGTACTTCCCAAGCGCTTAGTACAGTGCTCTACACACAGTAAGCGCTCAATATTACGATTGAATGGAAATGAATGAAAGTAGTATGAATGAGGGTGTATTTTCTCATCCAACTTCTTCCAGTTTGTCTAGCCGGAAATCTTCTCATTCATTATGGAACTGGCATGCGTATCATGATACTTTAATTTGTATCAGGATTATAGTGTTACAGTATGTATATAGGGACTGTCTCTATATGTTGCCAACTTGTACTTCCCAAGCGCTTAGTACAGTGCTCTGCACACAGTAAGCGCTCAATAAATATGATTGATGATGATGATGATGTATTGATCAGGGTTAAAGTTCCATGCATCAAAACTCCTCACCATTGGCTTTAAAGCACTCAATCACCTTGACCCCCTCCTACCTCACCTGACTACTCCTCCTATAATCCAGCTCTCCCATTTCACTCCTCCAATGCTAACCTCCTCACCTCCTACCTCCAAGAGGTCTTCCCTGACAAAGCCTTCCTTTCCTCTTCTCCCACTCCCTGACTTGCTCCCTTTGTTCATCCCCACAGCACTTATTCACATATCTGTAATCTGTTTATTTATATAAATGTCTGTCCCTCCGCCTCTAGACAGTAAGCTCATTGTGGGCAGGGAATGTGAATGTGTCTGTTGTTGTATTGAACTCTCCCAAGGACTTAGTAGAGTGCTCTGCGCACAATAAGCACTCGATAAATATGATTGAATGAATGAATGAATACATAGTCTCATGGGTGCCTTAAGTGGTGCTATCACAGAGTTACCTTGAGCCTGGGAGGCAAAGGATCATGAAGTCTGAATAAGTGGGATTTAAATACCTGTAGTGGCTTCTTATTTTTGGTGTGGTTAATTGCTTCTTGATCTTTAATTAACCAGCAATATGATTCCTCTAGGAGGGGCAGAGTCAGTTGGCCAAAAAGAAAAGGGCAAAATCAGACTAGGCCTGTCTTCCTCCCTTCCTCATCACCGCCGCCCCTGCCCTACTCCCTTCCCCTCCCCACTGCACTTGTGTATATTTGTACATATTTATTACTCTATTTTTTAAAATGATGTGTATATAGCTATAATTCCATTTATTCCGATGGTATTAACACCTGACTACTTGTTTTGTTTTGTTGTCTGTCTCCCCCTTCTAGACTCTGAGCCCGTTGTTGGGTAGGGACCGTCTCTATATGTTGCCAATTTGTACTTCCCAAGCACTTAGTACAGTGCTCTGCACACAGTAAGCGCTCAATAAATATGATTGAATGAATGAATGATTATCTTTCATTTACCCTGGAACGTTGTACAGTGATTGGCATATAGTAAGTGCTTAATAAATACTATAAGATTTGGGGAAATAGAGGAGAATGGGAAAAGGGAAGAGGAGAAAAAGAGAGGGAAAGATGAGAAAGGGAGTCAGGAGAAGTTGGGGAGAGTGGAAGGGAAGCAAAAGAGGGATTGGGGAAAAGGAGAGAGCATTACCAAGGGTGAAGTGTTCTGGACAGTAATAGAAGCAGCATGGCTCAGGGGAAAGAGCATGGGCTTGGGAGTCAGAGGTCATGGGTTCAAATTCCTTCTCCACCCATTGTCAGCTGTGTGACCTTGGGCAAGTCACTTAACTTCTCTGTGCCTCAGGTTCCCTCATCTGGAAAATGGGGATTAAAACAGTGAGCCCCATGTGGGACAACCTGACTACCTTGTATCCCCCCGGCACTTAGAACAGTACTTGGCTCATAGTAAGCACTCAACAAATGCCATCATTATTAATAGATGGAACAGAATTGCCCCAAACCTGACAATCCTGCCCAAAGCCTACTAACCTTAGTTGCACTGCTTGCTGAGATTCTTGGAGGGGCCTTAAGCCTGTCTGTCTGTGCAGTGCTGTTCTACATCCACTACTGCTTACAAACACCTATGCAGTTGTGTGTGTGTGTGTGTGTGTGTGTGTGTGTGTGTGTGAAAGAGAGAGAGACACACACAGAGATAGAGTGAGTTAGTTCACTCACATAAGGTGTCATCAATCATGAGCTTACTGTAGCTGGTTTGGAAAGGATAAAAAGCCAAAGATGTCTTTTGGAATACTTACTGAAAGTTTACCAAACAACATCGTTTACAGGCAATTCTGTGACTAGTCATGTTTCAGTTCCAACTATCCATGTTCCACTCCTACCCCATTTCCACTGTGGTCCTCTCTTCACATTTGGCATTTGTATATGCTCTTACATATCCATGTTTTTTTATAATGGCAGGCGTGAAAAATCATAAATCTTTGTTCTGACTCTTCTATGCCTATTTCTACTTCCTCATATACTCAAATTATCAGTGAAAATTGCACAAGCAATTAAAATCTTTATTTCCCCACCCCTCCAGTGAGAAATATAATAATAATTTTTGTATTTGTTAAGCGCTTACTATGTGAGGCACTATAATGCTAGTCTTCAACCTGCCTTGAATTTATTAAAAATTGGGGCCTGAGAACTGAGAAACCTCAGAGAATGCCTTTTCAAAAAACAAGTCTTCACATAAGCCTCTCAAAAGGCTGTATCTAGGAAATAAAAGGACAGACCCAAATTAAAAGCTAAAAACAAAAAAAAATAAATAGACCTTAGGGGTTATTTAAAAGAAATTTTGGAAGGTGGACCAACAACTGGAAGGAAATGCATTTTACAGACAGGATGTATTACATGGCAGTGTTATCTTTCAGACATGTTGGCAAGTGAAGAGAGCCTGAAAAAGGAAAAGGCAGACACTGGGCTGACTTCTCTAAGAAGAATTCAGGGGACCAGCCTGACTTTTTTCCCATTAAGGGCAAATGGGAAACTGCAAATGCAAAGCTAATAATTTTAAAAATCAAAATAAAACAGAATTTTGGGCAGGGATATTGGTATCAGCTGTTTAGTCTGCAAGCCAGGAAGTGTTTGTTCAGTAAAGAAGAAGGCTGTCCAAACGTAGTGATTCTAATTTTCCACTGGAAACCTTTTGCAAGGACTCAGTGGCCAAGGGCCTCTTCCTTATTAAAGAACCACACAGTTAAGATAGGTCCTGAATCTGCAATATTCTGGGCATCTAGTTGCTCCCCGCACCCCCCAAATCAAGTACTTTCCACCAGTTCAGGAATAGCAGGAGCAATGGCAGGGAAAATGGCAGGGGCACAGTGAGAGGCCCTAGGCTTTTTGCTGGGCTCCTGGTAGGACGTGATGAGCCCTGGGCACTGGGGCCATGGATTCAGGAGTAGATTAGCCGTGAGGCAGCAGGAGGTCCATGGATCCTGTCTCTCACTCACACCATTCCCCTAGCATGACCTGGTGGAAAGAGGGCAGGGTGGAAAGACAGAAACCTGGGTTCGAATCCCAGCTTCATCACTGGCCTGCTGGGTGACCATGGGCAAGTCACTTAACTTCTCTGGGCCTCAGTCGCTTATCTTGTAAAATGGGGAGGAGATGGATTGTGAGCCCTATATAGGACAGGGACTGTGTCCAATCTCATGACCTTGGATCATCATCAATCGTATTTATTGAGCGCTTACTAGGTGCAGAGCACTGTACTAAGCGCTTGGGAAGTACAAATTGGCAACATATAGACACAGTCCCTACCCAACAGTGGGCTCACAGTCTAAAAGGGGGAGACAGAGAACAAAACCAAACATACTAACAAAATAAAATAAATAGAATAGATATGTACAAGTAAAATAAATAAATAGAGTAATAAATATGTACAAACATATATACATATATACAGGTGCTGTGGAGAAGGGAAGGAGGTAAGATGGGGGGGATGCAGAGGGGGACGAGGGGGAGAGGAAGGAAGGGGCTCAGTCTGGGAAGGCCTCCTGGAGGAGGTGAGCTGTCAGCAGGGCCTTGAAGGGAGGAAGAGAGCTAGCTTGGCGGATGGGCAGAGGGAGGGCATTCCAGGCCCGGGGGATGTCGTGGGCCGGGGGTCGATGGCGGGACAGGCGAGAACAAGGTACGGTGAGGAAATTAGTGGCGCAGGAGCGGAGGGTGCGGGCTGGGCTGTAGAAGGAGAGAAGGGAGGTGAGGTAGGAGGGGGCGAGGTGATGGAGAGCCTTGAAGCCCTTGGATCTGCCTCAGAGCTTAGAACATGTTGAGCACTACATAAATGCCATAATTATAAATAGTATTATTGTCCCCTGTTCGCATCACCTCTATGAACATCAGGAGCCCTGGGGAAAACAATTGAGATGAACTCAGAACTCTCCCAGCTGTACAGGGATACAGCAATGAGAACAAAGTTTGCATTCTGCGGGATGGGGAAAGGTAGGAACACATAAACCAAGGGAGAGAAATTAAAAAAGACCAGGATATTGTGGTGACAGGGCACTGACTTGTCCAATTTTCCATTGGGTTTAGTGGTCAATACAGTTCTTAAGCTTCATTTTAGTAGAAAACCTTACAAGGAGACATGCCAATTGTACTAGGTTAAAAAAGGTTTGCCTTTTTTTTTTTTACAATAATTCTCTGACTGTTCACTAGAGTAGTAGCCAGAGTTTACTAAAATACTGGTAAGTAGTCTTTCCAAAACAGCTCTTGACCATTTGGTTCTATCAAAATGCTACTACCAATCAATCAATTGTATTTATTGAGCGCTTACTGTGTGCAGAGCACTGTACTTCCAAGGGAGCTGCAGTTACTAGCTATTGTAAACCAAACAGGTCTAGAAATACTGGTTCAGTAGACAAAGTAGAAAAGAAAAGACAAAGTGGGGTTCCCCTCGATGGAAGCAAGAACAAGAACATTTTGGGTAGAATAATATTCACAAAGTTATTCTTCAGCTGATACTATTGCCATGTCTCATAGCTACTAGTATATGATAGCTTGCAATGACAAGAGCAATACTACCCAAATCAACCATCCCATTTGTATGAATAGAAGCAGAATGTGAAGCAATGAGGCTTTACAACCCCAACTGGCTTTTCAACTCGCCTTTTGGGCAGAAGTCATCTACCAACTACTCCTAGAAGTGCTTTCTTGCTATGACTTGAAATGACACGTTTGATGAAGTAGCTGAGAGTTTGACTAACAAAAGACTCCTTGGAAACCACAGATCATATGCACAAGTTATGCCTATAAACTTAAAATTTATGTATTCATCTTCTCCTCCTCAAAATCCAGCCCAGACCTCACTGTGGTGGGGTGGGGAGGAGTCGTGAAAGAGCCAGAAGTAGGGAAATTCATGGTGGGGTTATGGTATGAGTGGTGAAGGTTTCTCACCGAAGAACTATTTAGGGCACTTCGTGTGGTGGAAAGACTCAGCAGGAATCTTCAAAACAGCTGGCTAACAAGGACCGCAAAAACCACAGCAGCTATTGGAGCAACAACCCTAGTATCTGCCTTCTGTCATCCCAGCACCGCATCAGCAGTGAACTCTGATCCCTTTATCTATGAATGGGTTTGATAAATAAAATTATTGATGTACTTCACATTGTGCTGCACCCCAACAACGATATGCTGAACATCAGGGGCCCTGGGGAAAGCAGTGGAGATGTGCGCTGATTGCAGGCAGGAATATGTCTGTTCTTGTATTGTACCTTCCCAAGCGCTTAGTACAATGGTTTGTATACAGTAAGTGCTCAGTAAATACAATTGAATGAATGAATGAATACTCAGGACTCTTCCGAGAAAAAGCACTTTCTTTTTTACCTAAAAGCTAGTGGAAAATCAAAGATATCATGATTCTTGATTGTCACCTTTACTTCTGGGTTCGTTTTGTGTATGTTCCCAAGGACTTAGTGAAGTAACATGGGATAGTGGATAGAGCACAGGCCTGGGAGTTAGAAGGGACTGGGTTCTAATCCCAGCTCCACCACTTGTCTTTTGGGTGACCTTGGGCATGTCACTTCAATTGCCTGGGACTCAGTTTCCTCATCTGTACAACAGGGAGGTAGACATCGAGCCCTATGTAGGACAGGGATTGTGTCCAATCTGATTACCTCGTATCCACCCCAGCATTTAGTACAGTGCCAGGCACATAGTAAGTGCTTAGCTAATACAATTATTATTATTAATAATAAACTATTATAGAGTTGGTAGAGATGTTCCCTGTCAATACGGATTTTACAGTACAGACATGGGGACAGACATTACATAAATAAGTTATATGTACATAAATACGGTGGGGTAAATAAAAGGTGCAAATCCAAATGCAAGGGTGACGCAGAAGAGAGTGGAAGAAAAGGAAATGAGAGTGTCATCAGGGAAGGCCTCTTGGAAGAGATATGCTTTTAAGGCTTTGAAGTGGGGAGAGTGGTCATCTGTCAGATATGACAGGTAGGTTATTCCAGGCCAGTGGCAGGATGTGAGTGAGAGGATGACAGAGAGAGAGATGAGATTGAGGTAGAGTGAGTGAATAGGTTGGTGTTAGAGGAATGAAGTGTGTGGGCTGGGTTGTAGTAAGAAATTAGAGAGATAAGGTTGGAGGGGGCAAGGTTATTGAGGGCTTTAAAGTCGTTGGTAAAGAGTGGCTGTGGAGACAGATTGGCAGCCCCTGGAGGGCCTTGAGGAGTGGGGGGACGTGCACTGAAAGGTTTTGTAGAAAAATGATCCAGGCAGCAGAGTGAAGTATGGACTGAAGTTACATTGTTGTGTTGTACTCTCCAAAGCACTTAGTACAGAGCTCTGCACACAGTAAGTGCCCAATAAACATGATTGATTGATTGACCGTTTCAAGTCGAACGTGACAGGAGGCAGGGAAGTCAGACTGTAAGCTCCTTGTGGACAGTCTACCAACTCTATTGTACTCTACCAAGTGTACTCTGCAATCAGACACATTCCTGCCCACAGAGAGCTCACAGTCTAGAAGGGGAGTGAGCTCACTTCACTTCTCTGTGCCTCAGTTCCCTCCTTTGCAAAATAGGAATTCAATATCTCTTCTCCCTCCTACTTACCTCCCTCCTACTGCAAGCCCCATGTGGGACCCAATTATCTTGCATCTTCCCCAGCACTCAGTACAGTGCTTGGCACATAGAGTGCTCCACAAATACCACAATTATTATACCCAAGCAAACACCAGGACCAGTGGGCAAAAAAATTGGCTAGAAAACCGACACTCTCCAGGAAAACATTGACAATGAAAATCCAGTCTGCTTCTTGAGTTATCAAAGTTGTGGATTTGCTTAAGGCACTCTTATCAAGAAGCTACAGTAACGGGTCTTCAAGGGAAAAAGAAGAAAAGCAGCTTTGTTTGTAATGGAATAAATGCTTCCTAGATCCAACCCCTTTGGTTTTCCTCAGGGATGTCAAATTCACATAAAAATATTCAACCTTTGTTGAAAGAACATGGGAAGTTTAAGTTTTTTATACTTTCTGATCTTGTCCACTTGCAATGTTTGATTATTTAAACATTAAAAGTTGCTTTTTATCCTTACCAAATATTTCTTGATCTGAGTTCGCTTTTTAATACAAGGAAAGGTTCTAACCCCCTACCAGGGGGTGAAGTCATTCCAAGTATTGGGAAGCCAAGAGAAACACTGCTTTAACCAGATTAACTGAAAAGTCACAGGATCTGTTGGGCTATTTCAAAGAGCATGGGTGGAGGGAGAGAGTATCATATAAGGACAGGATTTTTGGCTTCTCAAATTAGGAAGAATAGTTACTTTCCTCTTGGAGGAATCTAGTTTTGAAACCTCTGACATAGGGTAGAGAAACCAGGGAGTGGGCAATTTGGGGGGTTCTTATCACAAGGCTCCACCTACTCCTGCTAATTTTAAAATAGTGGAAAATGCAGATTGACATCTGCCCCCTCTCATGTTACATCAGAGCCTGATAATATAATAATAATAATAATAATTTTGGTATTTGTTAAGTGCTTACTATGTGCAAGGCACTGTTCTAAATGCTGGGGAGGTTACAAGGTGAGCAGGTTGTCCCACGTGGGGCTCACAATCTTAATCCCCATTTTACTGATGAGGTAACTGAGGCACAGAGAAGTTAAGAGACTTGCCCAAGGTCACACAGCTGACAATTGGCGGAGCTGGGATTTGAACCCATGACCTCTGACTCCCAAGCCCGTGCTCTTTCCACTGAGCCACGCCTGATGCCACCCATCATCCCCATGCACTTCTTGGTTTTATATTTGTACACCAAATCCTTCTGCTAAGGTAATTAAAGCTGTTTTCACATCATCACGACATCTGAACAAGGAACTAGGACAATTACTTTTATTTGGTGAATTTTTGTTCCTCTAAAGCCCTGGCCCTTGATTGGATTATTTGTTCCTTTCTTAATAAGCGAATCCAGTTTGTGTTTGATCTGGACCTGGTGGAGAGTTGCTGAACTCTTCATCCCCCCTCACAAACCCTTTCATCTCCCTGACTTTCCCATCACTGTGGACAGCACCACCACCCTCCCTGACTTTCAAGCCTACAACCTTGGCATGATTCATGACTCTTCTCTCTTTCAACCTGCACATTCAGTCAGACATCAAATCCTGTTAGTTCTTCCTCCACAACATTTCCAAAATCTGTCTTCTCCTCTCCAACCAAATAGCCCTACCATCCTGGTTCAGGTGCTTTGTTTTCTGTTATTTGTTAAGTGTTTACTGTGTGCCAGACACTATGCTAAGCACTGGGGTAGATACAATATAATAAGGTTGGACAGAGTCCCTGTCCCACATAGGGATCACAGTCTCAATCCTCATTTTACAGATGAGGTAACTGAGGCCCAGAGAAGTGATTTGCTCAAGGTCACACAGCTGACAAGTGGCAGGGCAGGGATTAGAACCCAGGCCCTGTGACTCCCAGTCTCATGCTGTATGCACTAGGCCAGACTGCTTCTTCATTCAATCGTATTTGAGCGCTTACTGTGTGCAGAGCACTGTACTAAGTGCTTGGGAAGTACAAGTTGGCAACATATAGAGACGGTCTCTACCCAACAGTGGGCTCACAGTCTAGAAGGTGGACTCACAGGCTTCTTGTTTTCCTATGCACTACGGTCCGCCACGCCTAGCCCTTGGTAGTCCACCCCTCCTTTCTCAGGTAGCACACTTACATACATACAAAAGAAGCAGCATGGCTCAGTGGAAAGAGTACGGGCTTTGGAGTCAGAGGTCATGGGTTCAAATCCCAGCTCCGCCAATTGTCAGCTGTGTGACTTTGGGCAAGTCACTTAACTTCTCTGTGCCTCAGTTACCTCATCTGTAAAATGGGGATTAAGACTGTGAACCCCCGTGGGACAACCTGATCACCTTGTAACCTCCCCAGTGCCTAGAACTGTACTTTGCACATAGTAAGCTCTTAATAAATGCCGTTATTATTATTATTATTATATTTAAACTGTTTCACCCTCTGTCATTTATTTTAGTGTCTATGTACCATTCTAGATTGTAAGCTCCTTGAGGGCATTGATCATGTCTACTGTCTCAAACACTTGGTATGATGCTTTGCCAGAACAAAAGGTCAATAAGTACTACTGACTGATAGGTTGGAGATTTAACGTTCTGCTCCAAACATGTTACGTAGCACCATGCCTCTTCCCACTTCTTCCCATTCAGTGATCTGGTATTTCTTTCAGGAGTTGTTATCAGATCTTTTCTCCCCATTTCTGATATCCTGCATAGCCTTCAAATCAGGGGTTTCCCTCCCTGCCACCGTATCTCAGACTTTCCTTAGGAGACCACTGAGGTATGGCAAAACTCATAAGGCTGGTGAACCTGCTAAATCCACTTCCATGCCCACATCACACTCAGAGGTGTGGGATCTATAATAAAATCTACAGTACCTATACTTCATGCCTTCAATGAGGATGAGAAACTTCAGCAAGAATGTCTGAGTAAATCTGACACCCTGCAGAAACAAATCTCCCAAAAGGGAAAGCAACTCCCAGCCCTCACCCTCCACTCTTCTGCCGCTACCTCCTCACTGGGCCTCGTTCTCGCCAGTCCCGCCATCGACCCCTGTCCCATGTCCTTCCCCTGGCCTGGAATGCCCTCCCTCCACACATCCGCCAAGTTAGCTCTCTTCCTCCCTTCAAAGCCCTATTGAGAGCTCACCTCCTCCAGGAGGCCTTCCCAGACTGAGCCCCCTTTTTCTTCTCCTCCTCCCCAACACCCCCAGCCCTACCTCCTTCCCCTCCCCACAGCACTTGTATATATTTGTACAGATTTATTACTCTATTTATTTTACTTGTACATATTTAATTTTCTATTTATTTTGTTAATGATGTGCATATAGCTTTAATTCTATTTGTTCCAATGATTTTGACACCTGTCTACATGTTTTGTTTTGTTGTCTGTCTCCCCCTTCTAGACTGTGAGCCCGTTATTGGGTAGGGACCGTCTCTATATGTTGCCAACTTGTCTTCCCACGTGCTTAGTACAGTGCTCTGCTCACAGTAAGCGCTCAATAAATATGATTGAATGAATGAATGAATGCTTCCCAGGCCCCCTTTCAATCTATTATTGCATTTTAATTCACTGGTAAGGCTCTTGGTGCTCCCACTTTATTCAGAAGGTGCACATGTGGGTAAGGTTCACTTACTGTTTTTAAAAGGGGAACTGGAATTTGGATGAGAGATGGGTGATGATTCATATCGGCTTTGAACTGACACAATGGACTAGGGGTCAGCAACCTCTTTGTGCCAAAGAGCCAAAACAAATGAAATTTTGAAGCAATTTGTGTGCAAAGACCCATTCAATTATGGTCCCCATCATGTGGGGTGTGATATCATATATGATACCATGTGTTGATATTACAAAACCAAGTGGCTGCTTCATAGCAATAGATATTGCTGCCAGCAGGGATGTTGAAGTGGAAGGAAGGAGAAATAAAATGGAGGATGAGAAGGGAGAGGAGGAGGAGGAGAGAGAGGGAGAGAAATGAGGGATGGGAAATAGGGGAAGGGAGGGAGAATGCAAGGGGGAAAAGGTGGAGAGAGAAAAGGGAAGAAAGAGGGAGGTTAAGGAAGAATGGAAAGAGGAAGGGAAGGGTGAGGGAAGGGAGTGGGAGAGGATGGTGAAGCTAAAGGTTGGCCCTTGCCCTGCTCCTGTTATTCAACTCACCAGAACTGGGAGGGAAGGAGAGAGGTGAGAATCTACTGGCTGGTCCTAGCCCCTATTCCCGCCTCTCCTCCTGCCCAGCCAATGGGCACTTTACATTACGGCTGATTTGTAGAAAAATACATAAAACTGAGAGACAAAAGGAAGGTTAGAGTTGGAATGATACAATTTTGTGGATTGTTTTGTGGATTGGATATGTCCAAGACTGAACTCCTTATCTTCCCTCCCAAACCCTGCCCTCTCCCTGACTTTCCCATCACTGTTGACGGCACTACCATCCTTCCCATCTCACAAGCCCACAACCTTGGTGTCATCCTCGACTCCGCTCTCTCATTCACCCCTCACATCCAATCCGTCACAAAAACCTGCCAGTCTCACCTCCGCAACATCGCCATGATCCACCCTTTCCTCTCCATCCAAACCACTACCCTGATGGTTCAATATCTCATCCTATCCCGACTGGATTACTGCATCAGCCTCCTCTCCGATCTCCCATCTTCCTGTCTCTCCCCACTTCAATCCATACTTCACACCGCTGCCCGGATCGTCTTTGTGCAGAAAAGATCTGGGCATGTTACTCCCCTTTTCAAAAATCTCCAGTGGCTACCAATCAACCTACGCATTAGGCAAAAACTCCTCACCCTCGGCTTCAAGGCTCTCCATCACCTTGCCTCCTCCTACCTCACCTCCCTTCTCTCCTTCTACAGCCCAGCCTGCACCCTCCACTCCTCTGCTGCTAATCTCCTCACTGTGCCTTGTTCTCGCCTATCCTGCCGTTGATCCCTGGCCCACGTCCTCCCCCTGGCCTGGAATGCCCTCCCTCCACACATCCGCCAAGCTAGCTCTCTTCCTCCCTTTAAAGCCCTACTGAGAGCTCACCGCCTTCAGGAGGCCTTCCCAGACTAAGCCCCCTCCTTCCTCTCCCCCATCCCACCCGCCATACCTCCTTCCCCACCCCACAGCACCTGTATATATGTTTGTACAGATTTATTACTCAATTTACTTGTACATATTTACTATTCTATTTTATTTTGTTAATATGTGTTGTTTTGTTGTCTGTCTCCCCCTTCTAGACTGTGAGCCCGCTATTGGGTAGGGACCGTCTCAATATGTTACTAACTTGTACTTCCCAAGTGCTTAGTATAGTGCTCTGCCCACAGTAAGTGCTCAATAAATATGATTGAATGAATGAATATGGAAGAGAGTCCTTGTAGGGTACTGTAAAGTTAGTGACTCTTCACTAAAAAGTTGATGGGAAAGTGTTCCATGCTCAATAGCAACACCAAAATTGCATTAAATTTTGCCTCTGCTGGGGATTACAGAGCACCATGGAAAGAGGAATTCCCTCTTTAAGTTTAATATAAAATAGAAAAATGGATTTGGCTCAAATCCCCGCAGATTCACTATCTGTAACTCTGGTCTCTTCTCCAAGCTCAAAAATACTATTGCAAAATAAGGCAGTGTTATCAGTCTGAAGCTTGTGGACTGAGGAGATGGCTTAGGCAACTTCCTGAGAGGTCATGCTTGGTTTTATAGTTCAATTATTCAGTGACTGACAAGGCCAAGGAATAGGAGAGTCCTAAAGATGAGGTATTAGCCGAGGAGGGAATTACTGTCACTGACAATGCTGAATATTTTGTTTGGCTGTTTGGGGGTGGTTGTGGGAGGGTGAGGGGTTATGACGAATTATTGCTAGTGAAGCAGTTAACCTAAGGTCAGGAAGGGGAGAGAGGAAGGGGCATGGTTTCCTGTGATCTTTTTTCTTCCTGGGAGATTTTCACTTAAGCTATGAAAGAATTAACTTTATATTTAAAGGAAAATGCACGGAGAGCTATGGTCTCTTACCTGAATGTGCCACTACCTGGAAGTGTGGGGTTGCAGGTTGCTGTCCTCCTGCGACAATTTGTGAGGGAGTTGGATTATTCCCAAACTGCAAGTAGCACAGGACTGGCTTCTGGCCTAGGACAGCTTCTTGGTCAGCTGTTTGCCATTTCATCAGATAACTTCAGGTGACCAAGCCAGAGGAAAAGGCCCTCACCATTATTTATTTTCACCATTGTGCTTATAGTTGTTTCATGTCTGTTGTTTTTGCTAGAGTGTGAGCTCCTCGTGGTGTGGAATGTGGAACTTGGTATTATACTTCCCAAACACTTAATACAGTGCATTGATCCAATAAGCTTTCAATATAACTACAACTACTACAACAACTGCTATAATTACTATAACTATTACCTTATTATTATTAGCATGACCTCTGCTGACTAGGTATGTTCTTCAGAATTTCTGCCTTATCTTTTACCTCCATACCTCACAATCCTTTGTAAATTCAAACCAGTAAACTTCTCACAAAGACAACAAGAAGTCGAGAGGAAAACAGGCAATAATTTAAGTCTTCCCATTTTTGAGCTGGGGAAACAGACACTAGGCATGTCTGAACGGGACAAGAACTTTTGAAGAGATAATAGTTTAAAAGAAAATTCTAGTTTTGCCCTGGATCTGCATGGGCAAGCCTCTTGCTAAGCACCTGACAGTACAACTCTTTGATCTATACTGAAACTTTAACACCATATAATTTAGGGGAGAGTAAAATTTGGAGAACAAAACGTAGACCGTAGGTTGTGAATTACAAGTGGGTCAGGGAATGTGTTCAAACTGTTTATTTATATCCTACCCTTCTGCTTAACCCAGTATTCAGTACCTTATTATTTTTTATTATTGCCATTATTATTAATAATAAAAAGGTATTTGTTATGCACTTACTATGTGCCAAGCACTATTCTAAGTAGATAGACGATAATCAGGTTGGACACAGTCCCTGTCCCACGTAAGTCTCAATCTCCATTTTGCAGATGAGGTAATTGAGGCACAGAGAAGTGAAATGACTTGCGCAAGGTCACACAGCAGACAAGTGGCAGAGCCGGGATTAGAACCCAGGTCCTCTGACTCCCAAGCCCGTGCTCTAAGTGTTTAAGTGCTCTAAGCTCTAAGTGTTTAGCTGACTGAGCCCCTTCCTTCCTCTCCCCCTCGTCCCCCTCTCCATCCCCCCATCTTACCTCCTTCCCTTCCCCACAGCACCTGTATATATGTATATATGCTTGTACATATTTATTACTCTATTTATTTTGCTTGTACATATCTATTCTATTTATTTTATTTTGTTACTATCTTTGGTTTTGTTCTCTGTCTCCCCCTTTTAGACTGTGAGCCCACTGTTGGGTAGGGACTGTCTCTATATGTTGCCAACTTGTACTTCCCAAGCGCTTAGTACAGTGCTCTGCACACAGTAAGCACTCAATAAATACGATTGATGATGATGATGATGATGTTTAATAAATACCATAATCAAGCAATCGATCATTTGCCTGATTTACAGAGATAATCTCCAGATTATTTTCAGATCATCTCCAGTCCAGTTCTTTGCGTGCCACTCCACAGCCATACTGTGAAGACAAGGCAGCCTTTAGAGTTCAAACTGGGCAGACATGGAGTAACCATACTGGATGACCCGTTACATCAGGCAGCACCTAACCAAGAGGAAGGACTGTGGAAAACACAGGAGGCATAGACTGGTGGGGGCAGCTTCAGACATCTAGGCACTCTGAAGCAGGGTTTAGAGCTTCAGAGTGCAGAGCGCAGGTTCAGAGTGCTTAGTTCAGTGCTCTGCACATAGTAAGTGCTCAATAAATACGATTGAATGAATGAAAGGGTTGCTGCACCCTTCTATTCCCTATAACATCATTACACTGCCCTCCAACTTGCAGTTATGGGAGCATTCAGTGTAGTGTAATAATTCCATGAGGAAGCACATTCAAACCTTGAAATCTAGAGTGTTTCTATAGATGACCCATAATCGATCGCCCTGGCTCCAGAGTTATTGCTTTTCCCTCCCAGATTCCTGTTCAAGCAGAGACTGGTTTTGACTCTGATGAGGTGCTTCAAAATGCTTAACTGCTGCAGCACCAGTCCCGTTGCCCCAGCCTCTCTGAGGTGGTGCCCTTGCCACTTCTCTGGCTATTGCCCACCCCACATTCCAGGTGAAGCCATCCCTGTGAAGGAAAAACCTCTAGCCTGTAAGCTTGGTATGACAGGGATAACTCTGTTATACTGTACTCTTCCAAGAGCTTAGTACAGAAGCAGCATGGCTCAGTGAAAAGAGCACAGGCTTTGGAGTCAGACGTCATGGGTTCAAATCCCTGCTCCACCACACGTCTGCTGTGTGACTTTGGGCAAGTCACTTCACTTCTGTGGGCCTCAGTTACCTCATCTGTAAAATGGGGATGAAGACTGTGAGCCCCCCATGGGACAACCTGATCACCTTGTAACCTCCCCAGTGCTTAGAACAGTGCTTTGCATGTATATATGGTTGTACATATTTATTACTCTATTTATTTATTTATTTATTTATTTTACTTGTACATTTCTATCCTACTTATTTTATTTTCTTGGTATGTTTGGTTCTGTTCTCTGTCTCCCCCTTTTAGACTGTGAGCCCACTGTTGGGTAGGGACTGTCTCTATGTGATGCCAATTTGTACTTCCCAAGCGCTTAGTACAGTGCTCTGCACATAGTAAGCGCTCAATAAATACGATTGATTGATTGATTGATTTGCACATAGTAAGCGCATAATAAATACCATTATTATTATTATTATTTGCACACAGTAAGTGTTCAATAAGTACGATTGACTGAATGATTGATTGAACTAATAATGATGGTATTTGTTAAACACTTACTATGTGCCAAGCACCGTTCTAAGTGCTGGGGTAGATACATGGTAATCAGGTTGCCCCCCCATGGGACTCACAGTCTTAACTCCCATTTTTCAGATGAGGTCACTGAGGCACAGAGAAGTGAAGTGACTTGCCCAAGGTCACACAGCTGACAAGTGGTGGAGCTGGGATTAGAACCCACATTAGAGTTCTGTAAGATGGGCTGTGACAAAAAAGATAAATCATCAATCCACACAAGCACAGAGAGCGTAAAAGGCTCAGAGCATGGAACAGAAACCAAGCCAGTGTTCTAAGCAATGGATATTATGACTTCCAAAGGAGAAAGGGGCAAAAGGATCAGGAAATGGGAAAAATCACCAGTGCACACAGTTTTTATTTTGGCATCCGGATTGATAGGATGACACCTACCAATCCATAGTAATTACTAAGTGCCTGCTTTGCTGATGATGATGATAGCATTTGTTAAGCGCTTACTATGGGCAAATCACTGTTCTAAGTGCTGGGGAGGATACAAGGTGATCAGATTGTCCCACGTGGAGCTCACAGTCTTCATCCCCATTTTACAGATGAGGTAACTGAGGCACAGAGAAGTTAAGTGCCTTGTCCAAAGTCACACAGGTGACAATTGGCAGAGCCAGGATTTGAACCCATGACCTCTGACTCTCAAGCCCATGCTCCTTCCATTGAGCCATGCTGCTTCTTTGTTCAGAGCACTGTAGCAAGTGTTTGGGAATGTGCAGTAGCTGTAGGAGACTTGATCGCTCTTCACATGGCACTTGCTCTCCTACTTTTGGAAAAAAAACCACTAGCTAAAAATGTTTCAGTTTCGTATACAATCCCCATAGAGGAGGATTGGCAGAAACACTATTATAATCTAGACCCTAAGGAGTACAAAGATCTTCCTACATGCTGTTCATTTGCAAGGGGCCAGTAAATTCAATTTTATTAAGAAGTATCTAAATTGAACAAGTTGAACATCATTTTGTGGCAGTGTAAATACACAAAGAAATTGAGAAGTGAAGACACAGCCAATTACGTAGCCTCAAAGGGAAAGGATGGTTGCAACTATTTGAAAGAGCTAGACTGTAAGCACGTCGTGGGCATGGACTTTGTCTACCAGCTCCGCTGTATTGTACTCTCCCAAGCATTTAGTGTACTGCTCTGTACACAGTATTATACTCTCCCAAGCATTTAGTGTACTGCTCTGAACACAATAAGTGCTCAATAAATACCACTGATGTTGATGATGATAGGTCAAGGCAGACGAGTGATTTTTTCAAACCCTAAGATTGGAAATTGTTCCTTTTTTTAAAAAAAAGTTACCTACGATAGTTTTATGTTTAAACATCCTTCCCCTAGGAGTGCTATTTTTTCTAATAGAACCGGTTAATTCAGAAGAGCTAAGTGAAACTCATGATAAGCAAATGCAAAACCAACCAGTCTAATTTGTTCACTTGGCTTTCTGTCTCCCTGGACAGCCTCCAGAGTAATAAAGAGCCTAAAGGTGCCTGTTAGAGTCCATCCCATACTCCCACGATCAGCCTTCTACTTTACCACTGGAGAAAGAATATCTTTCTGATTTCTCAAATTAGTTCCTGTCAACCACTGTATTAAAACGTTTAAAGCTGGACTCATGTCTCCAAGTACAACCAATTCTGTGTGTTCCACTGTCAACTTGCATTTAACAAAAAAGTATTTAACCGCTCATATATCACAGCACTTCTATTAACCCCAGGACCCTGGCCTCCCGATGTTTGTGGATTATTCAGGACCCGTTTGATTTCAGAGAGCTACTGGACCCCTGCGACCCTTCCCTTTGATCAGATCCCTTCTCATGCAACCCTCCGCGGCTGCTATTCTCATATTGGCAAGAGAAACACATTCTGATTAGAATCTTACTCTCTGAAAGCACTCAGTCATCTAGTGACTTGCAAGCATTGTTTCAGTAGATTTCATTTCAGTAGATTTGATTTCAAGGGCAGTGCAAAAAGGGTTGGAACAGGAGAGCTTTTCAAGAGCAGATTCAGGGCAGCAGAGAGGATGGGCAATAAGGGGTTAATGGCATATTTTGGCAGTGGGAGTAAAGACTCTTTCAATTCAATCACTGTCCCAGAAAAAGGTGAAAGGCAGCATCATTTATTGAAGCTTAATTTTAATCAATCAGTGGAATTTAGTGAGCACTTACTGTATACAGGGCACTGCACTAAGCACTTGGGAGAGTACAATAGAACAGAGTTGGTAGAGATGTTCCCTGACCACACAGAGCTTACAGTTTAGAGGGGAAGACAGACATTGATATGAATAAATTATTTACAGGTACGTGCATAAGTGCTGTGGGGCTGAGAATAGGATGAATACCAAATGCCCAAAGGGTTCAGATCCTAGTACATGATTTTAAAGATCTAAGATATTAAAATATTATTACTTCAAGTAGTTTATACTGTTGTTGAGAAGAGGGGACCTAATTCTGCTCATATCACCAACATTCAAAAGTACTGAGTACAGGAATGTAGGACTGGGCTAATGATAAAGGGAAATGAATTAAAAATGACACTATGAAAGGAGTCTGTAGACTGGGAGGTGGTTAAGGCCCTTCTTTGGTCAACTCACTGAAATACACTGAATCAGGTTCTGATTTTAATTTCCCAGATATAATATAGAAAAGCAAGTCAGATCACTGCTATGGACCATTGCCTGGGTTTGCACTGGGTAAGCCTTCCTGATGTAGGAAGCAGAGGAATCAGGGTAGATTGCTTTCTTGATCCCCCTGTCCACCCCCCTCATCTTACCTCCTTCCCTTCCCCACAGCACCTGTATATATGTATATATGTTTGTACATATTTATTACTCTATTTATTTATCTATTTATTTTACTTGTACATATCTATTCCATTTATTTTATTTTGTTAGTATGTTTGGTTTTGTTCTCTGTCTCCCCCTTTTAGACTGTGAGCCCACTGTTGGGTAGGGACTGTCTCTATATGTTGCCAACTTGTACTTCCCAAGCGCTTAGTACAGTGCTCTGCACACAGTAAGTGCTCAATAAATACGATTGATGATGAGGATGATGCTTAGTAACAGGGAAAAATGAGTCAAGGATCTAGAGATGGCGGGAAATCTCATTGGGAATGATGCTAAGGTGATCAAAGTAAAATCCAAAGGGAGAAGGAAGCCAGGCTCTGGCTCTGAAGGGCAGGAACTCATCAAGGCTTTGAAGAGTGCAGGAGTGGAGCTAATAATAATAATATTTGTGGTATTTATTAAGCATTTACTATGTGCTAAGCACTGTACTAAGTGCTGGGAGTAGATACATGTTAATCAGGTCCCACATGGGGCTCACTGTCTATGTAGGAGGGAGAATGTATATAGAATCCCAATTTTGCAGATGAAGGAACTGAGACAAAGAGAAGTAAAATGATGTGTCCAAGGTCACAAAGTACTTGAGTGACAGAACGAGGTTAGAACCTCGGTCATCTGACACCCAGGCCCTTGCTCTTTCCACCAGGCCAAACATTTCTTGTTTGATTCCTTAAAACCTCCACGGAGGGAGACAAGTGAAAAGAGAAGGGGATGGGGAAGGAGAGGACCAGCAGATTACCTACCATGAGAGGGCCTAGCCAAAAGAGGACCACTCAGTTGCTCACACCCAAAAACTCAATACCTCATTCTCTGAAGTGTCATTTCTAGGCACACTAACCATGTGAAGAACTCCCTCCCAGAACCCACGGAGCACTGAAGGTCCTGAATCAACAACATTCAGTCCCTAGAACTAGTTTTCCTCACATCTCCTTTGCAGTCCAGAACCCTGTGATTTGCTCCAAGACTTTATTTGAGGTGCCCAGGTCTGACCCCTCTCTTGCCAATTGGTTCATCTATTTGTCAGACCACTCACTTCTCAATTTAACATTATTTTCATTGTTGACTAGTGTTCTTGTTCCTATTCTTGTTTCAGACCTATCTTACTACTCTTTTCATTTACTAGCTTACTCTAGGCTGCAAGCTTGTTATGGGCAGGAAACATGTCTGTCAACTCTGTTGTACTGTACACTCCCAAGCACTTAGTAATGCTCTAAGTGCTTAATGCTCTGCACATAGTAAGTGCTCAATAAATACCATGGATGATGATGATTTATACCATGAGATTACAGTCTTTCTGTTGTCCAAATTCCCTTCTAGATACACTGCCCCCTCTTTTCTCTACTTCCTGCCAATGACCTTGGGTTAGCTGCTCTTTTTTCTTCTGGTTTCCTGATGGTGACCAACCATGAAGCTCCTCCCCTAGAATGTCCCACAGGAACATTCCTGATCCAGTTTGGGGCTCACCCGGGCCTAGATCACCTTGGCTAACTCACTCCTTGCCTTGGTTTTTTCACCTGCGAGAGAGGATAATAATGACAGAGTGTAAATGGTTATTACTGAGTTTAATGAGATAGTTGTAAAATCCTCAGAATTCCTTAAAATAAAGTTTCTGGAATAGCTCAAGATGTTATTACTCATTCAGCGCTACACGCCATGTAGAGATTGGATTTTTAAGATGATATTTTGAACAAATTGTTTGAAGCACATTTATTTCTGGCACAAAAAGCTCCTCTCTATGAGGGCAATCTGAATGGAAATGTTCTTTCAACAATGAACCAACAAAAACATCTGTTTTCTAGTCTTAGGGGTTGAACACTTCTATAGTGAGAAATAGTTTCTTTCCAACAAACCAATGCCTATTTTTCTAGCTCCACCACTACCTGCTGTGTGACCTCTGTGCCTCAGTTCCCTCATCTGCAAAATGTGGTTTCAATACCTGTTCTCCCTCTTACTTAGACTGCGAGTCCCTTGGGACCTGATTATCTTCTATCTACCACAGAACGTAGTACAGTGCCTGGCATATAGTAAGCACTTAACAGTTACCATGATTATTATTAATGACAGGTCATGCCCATCCAGGTTCAGAGAATATATTCTGTGACTGGATGTTCTCCTCAGTTTCTTACTGCTCTCAGCTGGGTTGATCAAGTCTTGGACCTTTGTTTCTTTTCACTTAATCATAGGTCCAAGTTTCGCAATCACTGTGGAGATCTGGCAACTGTCAATATTCACACACACACACACACACACAGCCTAGTGGATACTGTCAATATTCACAGACAGACAGACACACACACACACACACACACACAGCCTAGTGGATACTGTCAATATTCACAGACACAGACACACACACACACACACACACACACACTAGTGGATAGAGCACAGGCCTGGGAGCCAGAAAGACCTGGGTTCTAATCCCTGCTCTGCCACTTGTCTGCTGTGTGACCTTGGGCAAGTCACTTCACTTCTCTGAGCCTCAGTTACTTTATGGCAAGTCACTTCACTTCTCTGAGCCTCAGTTACCTTATCTGCAAAATGGGGATTAAGGTTGTGAGCCCCATGTGGGACATGGACTGTGTCCAACCTGAGTATCTTGTATCTACCCCAGTGTTTAGGACAGTGCCTGGCACACAGTAAGCACTTAAATACTATTGAAAAAAGATGGGTTTGTTCATTCATTCAATAGTAGTTATTGAGCACTTACTGTGTGCAGAGCACTGTACTAAGCACTTGGGAGAGTACAATACAACAATAAACAAACGCAGTCTCTCCCACAATGAGCTTACAGTCTAGACAGTCTACCGTCTATATTATTGAAGGAATATGAACGGGTTGTGTTGGAATTTACAGTGGGTGAAAACCAGAAGGAAAAGACAACAAAGAGATAAGTTTGAATAGGCTTCTAAATGACAGACAAGATTGGAGATGGAAAACCAGAGGGAAAGAAAACGTTTTAGGTGTGTGGCATAGTCTTCAAAAAGTCACAGAGGTCAGCTGGGAAGGAGACTAGGTAACAACAGGATGAAGATATTCCTGGCTAGCACAGAGAGTGTGAGGAAGAGACTATCAAGATTGGGGCACGATTAAAAGAAGGGCCGTTCCTTGAAAGCGACCATGAAAAAGATATCAGGAATGAGAGGTGAAAGGAAAGGAAGAAATAGAATAGTACATAATAAAATAGCCTAAATCATTTCAATTTAAGTTAGAGTTTCTTTTAAGAAAAGTGAAAGAGTTGCTCAGAAAGTTTGAGTGACATAATGGGTGAGGGTGGGACTGATGAGGACAGGATGTGGTGCTTCTTTTTGAAGTTCACTTCCATAGGCTTTTCAAGTATTGTACTACCAAGAGACATAATATTAAAAATAAGCCCCAACAGTCAGCATCACTTTTAAATGTTGTGGTATAATGCTTTCAAACTGTTACTTAAATATGAGTGGAATCAGAATATTTAATGTTCCATTTCCATTTCTTAAGTCAGAAGCTCTTGATTTTTAATATTATGCATGCACGTATTCAGGTAGTTGCATAAAAATCACTTCAGATCTTCCCTTAGGCCTTCCTCCTAGTTCTTGTAGCCTTCAAAAGAAGATTTCACAGTACTTTCATCACTAGGTTGGCAGTGTGGTCCTAATACGGTAAGTGCTCAATAAATACAATTGAATGAATTGAATGAATAATAATTATTATTATTATTATGAATAATGACAAAGTCATGGCTAAGACTGACAGCCTTCCCATCACTCTAAAGCTGCTGTCTTCAGTAAACCTAGTAACAATAATGCTAATGATAATTATGGAATTTGCTAAGTGCTTACTATGTGGCAAGCACTGTACTAAGAACTGGAGTAGATACAAGATAAGCTGGTTGGACAGAGTGCCTTGTCCTACATATAGTTCAGTCTAAATAGGAGGGAGAATGGGTATTTAGCCCCCACTTTACAGATGAGGAAACTGAGGCACAAAGAAGTCAAGGTCACACACCAGGCAAATAAATAGCAGAGCCAGGATTAGAACCTACATCCTCTGACACCCAGGCCTACACTCTTTTCATTAGGTCAAACTGATTCTACATCTTTCCGGAACTCACATGCCTGGGCAGATACTTGAGCCAAGCAAGAACAGTGTGGGTAGAGGACTGGAGAGCCCCAGTGGAGTAAGGGGCAGTTTGAAATGACCAAATATTTACCAGCTTGAATTTTTAGCACATCTTTCTCTTCTCAGATAGCCATTTGAGTAGTGTTCAACTGAAATTCCAATGCAGTTTTGATTCAGTGGTAGCAAGGGATAAAGAGAGCAAGGAGAAGGGCCTAAAATTCCCCAAATCAGCAACAGACCTTGATCCGGAACACAACATTTTAGAAGAAAGTAGCAATTTTTATGAAAACAAAGCAAAACCCAGTAAAAGAAGGCAGAACAGACAGAAGCCGAGACTTGACGCCACACAGCCCAGGGCTCTTCAGCCATTTGGGCACCAGGATTTCCGCCTACTACCAATGCCAGGGAGAAGTCCTGTCCCACAGGAGCCGACAGATAGAACATTACACCAGCTGGAGACCTTGGAGCTCTGTCTGGAGCTGCAAGGAGTCAGTAACACTGTCATGCTATTGTAATGCTAAATGAAACAAGTCAACATGCTTTAGGGGAAAATTAACAGGAACATACCAAACCAGAGCTGGGGAATAAGTCTCATGCTGCTACGTCAGGCACAGCCTGCTGCTGCTTCAGTAATAGCATAGCTTTCTTCTGCTTTGGGAAAATTAAGAAGCATAGCACTGGGACTGTCTCTCTATAATGCTTGGCTTTGGGTAAAACCTTTGTAGGCTGACAAGAATGATGAAAGTGGCTTCTATGTAAAGGTGGTAAAGGAGGTGGAGTTGTTTATGCTGAAGAGGGGATTCTTAGAAGTTTTAGAAACCTGAATAAGGAGGACCTGATTAACTGGTCTAAGGAGCAATCAAGAGTGCGGAAGTTTGAATTGCAGCACCTGAAGATTTGAGCGGACAGGCAGAAGAGCTTTTTGTCTCCAAGGAAGATAAACCATTGGAACAATGATTGAAGCTATGGAAGTACAATAGACTGCTTTGCTTTCTTAATCACAGGTCTAAAAGCAGGGGTGTGGACTGGATGACTGTTTAAGGCCCCTCTGGCCCTGATTTTGTACTTCTATAGATTCCCCCACAAATGCATCTTTTACACTAGGATACCAACTGCGTAGCTCTAGATGAGATGAAAACTAAGTAAATTTGCTTGAGGTTTCAGCATAGTATAGTAGAAAGAGGGCAGCAACTGAGTTCTAATTCCAGCTCTGCCACTTGCCTGCTGGGTGACCTTGGGCAGGTCAAATGGGACAGGGATTGTGTCCAACCTGATCAACTTGTATCAATCCTGGCACTCAGTACAGTGAATAATAATAATAACAACAACAATAATTATTGTGGTATTTGTTAAGCATTTACAATGTGTCAAACATTATACTAGGAACTGTGGTTGATACATGGTAATCAGGTCCAAAAGTCTAAGTAGGAAGGAGAAAAGGTATTGTATCCCCATTTTACAGATGAGGAAACTGAGGCAAAGAGAAGGGAGGTGATTTATCCAAGGTCACTCAGCAAATAACTGGCAAGGCTGGGATTAGACCACAGGTTCTCTGACTCTCAGGCCTGTGCTTTCTCCAATAAATCAGTACTTTGCACATAGTAAGCGCTTAACAAATACCATCAAAAAAGGTTCAAACCCCGGCTCCGCCTCTTGTCTGCTGTGTGACCTTGGGCAAGTCACTTAACGTCTCTGTGCCTCAGTTCCCTCATCTGTAAAATGGAGATTAAGACTGTGAGCCCCATGTGGGACAACCTGATTACTTTGTATCTACCCCAGCGCTTAGAACAGTGCTTGGCACATAGTAAGTGCTTAACAAATGCCACCATTATTATTATTATTATTATTATTATTAAAAAAGTCAAGCTGCTTGGCACATAGTAAGAACTTAACAAATACCATAATTATTATTATAATTCTCTGCTTGTCCCCCAAACAGATGCAGAATAATTTTCCTTCTAGTACATATGAAAAATTTAAAGTTTTATATACCCATCAAATACACTAGAAATGGAATATTGAATGCTTTGAAGTGGCCAGGGAGCTTTTGTCTGCTATTGTCTGTAAGACATCCCATCAGCTCTCACCCTCTTATCCACTCAATTTTACTCCCCTCAACTGGTTAACTCCAGGCTTCCCAATATCACTTTCACTGAGCCTCATTTAAGATTTTCTGATCTGTGACCCCCCCTGGTTCAACCTTTTTCTTGACTGGAACTTCCTCCCATTTCCCATTCTCATCTTTAAATTCCTTCTGGAATTCCACACCCTCTGGGAATTTTTCCTCAATCAATTTTTCTACTTCCAAGGCCATACTCTCCCTACTCTCATCTCAGTGCTTTTGCACCATTTAAGCATTTTTACACTCACTACTTATTACCACTTTGAACGTATTGCTTTAATATTATTAGTGATAATAATAATAATTGTGGTATTTTTAAAGCATGTTGTATATGCCAAGCACTCTACTTTGCATTGGGTAGATACAAGATAATCAGATTGAACACAGTCTCTGTCCCAAGTGAGGCTCACAATCTAATGGGAAGGGAGAATAGGTGTTTCAGTGCTTAGTATAGTGCCTGGCACATAGTAAGCACTTAACAAATGCCATCATCATCATAATAAGAAGTTTACAGATGACAAAACAGGTACACAAAAATTATATGATTTCCCCAAGATCATACAGCAGGCAGGTGTCAGAGCTGGAATTAGAACCCAGGTCCTCTGATTCCCAGTTCTGTTCTCTTTCAACTAGACCATGCCATTTGAGGACTTCTTCCTCCTCCTTGTACTTTATGTTTGTTCACCCTGTTTGCTCAGAAACTCCTTGTAAGCAGGGATATTGTCATCTTCTGGTCCCTTCTCCAAAACTTTTAGTGGAGTGTTCTACACAATGTAAGCACTCATTAAATATTTTTGAAAAAGTCTGTGCTTCATAGATCTTGGAAAACTTTGAGTGCTCATAGTTATGATTATATTTATTGAGCAGAGACTGTGAGCCCTACGTGGAACAGGGGCTGTGTCCAACACGATTTGCTTGTATCCACTTGAGCACACAGTAAGCGCTTAACAAATACCAGAATAATTATTATTGTTATTAATCATTCAATCATATTTATTGAGTGCTTACTGTGTGCAGAGCACTGTACTAACTGCTTGGGAAGTACAAGTCGGCAACATATAGAGACGGTCCCTACTCAACAAAGGGCTCAGCACTTGAGAGAGACAGTAGCCCAGTCAGTGATATTTATTCATTCAATCACATTTATTAAGTGTTTACTGTGTGCAGAGCACTGTATTGTGTGCAGAGCATTATACTAAACTCCTTGGAGAGTACAATACAGACACATTCCCTGCCCACAACTAGCTTACAGTCTTGCGTACAGTCTAGTTTGCAGTCTATTGAGAGCTTACTGTAAGCAGAACACTGTGCTAAGTGCTTGGGAGAGTACACTATAACCAAGACACATGTTCTCTGCCCTCAAGACACATTAAAAACATGGCAACCTGCTTTGGCTCCTTGCTTAATTTAAAAAAGGGAGAGAAAATACATTTGCCTCATTTATTAATAGGTAATCATTTACTCACAAATGAAAATGAATGTAAAGAATCAGAATTCCTTTCTTAAACGATAGGAAAAAATTCACTGCAATATTGTGAATACCAATAGGAGTTCAACATGAGGTTTAACATTCTCTCCTGTGCTACTGGAATGACTGATTTGATTCCCAGTCCCTCAAAATTGGGGTAATAGTGATCATAGTAACAGATGTTGAAAATAAAACTGAAAAGTTACTTTCATTATCATTATCATTACTAATACTCTTCTCCACAATCAATCAATCATATTTATTGAGCACTTACTGTGTGCAGAGCACTGTACTAAGCACTTGGGAAGTACAAGTTGGCAACAAGAAGGATTACGGGGTTAAATATTTCCATATTAAGTTTAATTCCAAAGGGAGAAGTATGGACCCAAACTATTATAAATCTATGTGTAAAAATAGGTGCTTTTCCTCCATTATAAAGAATTATAACAACTTTTTAGTGTTTGAGTTTGACAAATACAACTGAATATGAAAAATGAATGCAGCATCTATTGGAATGATCATCCTTCAGTTAAACAGAAATCAAATGTAAATTTGACAACATAGGGTAACATTTTAAAGGCCTATTTTGTGCTTCATAAGAAACAGCAGGGTTTAATGGAAAGAGCATAGGCCTGCGAGTCAGAGAACCTGGATTCTAACAGTGACTCCATTTTTACCTCCTATGTAACTTTGGACAAGTCTCTTAGCTTCTCTGTGTCTCAGTTCCCTCATCTGCAAAATGGGATTTCAGTACCTGTTCTCCCTCCTAATTAGACTGTTAGCCCCAAGTGGGACCTGGTTACCTTGTATCTACCCCAGCACTTAGCACAGTGCTTGTATAAACACTTAGTTCTTTGATTATTATTATTATACTCTGTCATAAAAAATGAATGGTTATGTTTCGGGCCAATAATGAATACTGTGGGCAAGAACTTGCTTGGAGGAGTTGACTGTAGTGCTAGTGTTTTACACAACACATAATAATAATAATGATGGTATTTGTTAAGCGTTTACTATGTGCAAAGCACTGTTCTAAGCGCTGGGGAGGTCACAAGGTGATCAGGTTGTTCCACGGGGGGCTCACAGTTTTAATCCCCATTTTACAGATGAGGTAATTGAGGCAAAGAGAAGTTGAGTTGCCCAAAGTCACACAGCTGATAGTTGGTGGAGCCGGGATTTGAACTCATGACCTCTGGCTCCAAAGCCCGTGCTATTTCCACTGAGCCACGCTGCTTCTCCAGTGCTGCTTCTCCAACACATGCTTTCACCCCGGCCAGTCTTGTGCTCCCTAGGAAGTAGGCAGGAAGAGATGCAACACACTGCAGAGTGCCTGCAAAAATTTAATGGACAAAATCCACTTAAAGCCCAAACGGCCTCAATTTAGTGCAGATATTATGTCCCATAGTGCATTAGCCAGTTGCCAGTGTAGCCACTTGGAAGGAGAGCTGCTTATATTTTTGCCCTTGAAGTCAGCCAGCTCTTTGCAGGATTCCTGCAGATCCTGTCCATTGTATGTGAATCCTCAGCAGTTCTTCAATCAGAAACCAGCAACCCTGCTATCACAGCCTCAGCATCATCATCATCAATCATATTTATTGAGCGCTTACTATGTGCAGAGCACTGAACTAAGCGCTTGGGAAGTACAAATTGGCAACATATAGAGACAGTCCCTACCCAACAGTGGGCTCACAGTCTAAAAGGGGGAGACAGAGAACAAAACCAAACATACTAACGAAATAAAATAAATAGAATAGATACGTACAAGTAAAATAAATAGAGTAATAAATATGTACAAACATATATACATATATACAGGTGCTGTGGGGAAGGGAAGGAGGTAAGATGGGGGGATGGAGAGGGGGACGAGGGGGAGAGGAAGGAAGGGGCTCAGTCTGGGAAGGCCTCCTGGAGGAGGTGAGCTCTCAGTAGGGCCTTGAAGGGAGGAAGAGAGCTAGCTTGGCGGATGGGCAGAGGGAGAGCATTCCAGGCCAGGGGGGTGACGTGGGCCAGGGGTCGATGGCGGGACAGGCGAGAACGAGGTACGGTGAGGAGATTAGCGGCGGAGGAGCGGAGGGTGCGGGCTGGGCTGTAGAAGGAGAGAAGGGAGGTGAGGTAGGAGGGGGCGAGGTGATGGACAGCCTTGAAGCCCAGGGTGAGGAGTTTCAGTCTGATGCGCAGATTGATTGGTAACCACTGGAGAGTTTTGAGAAGGGGAGTAATATGCTCAGAGCGTTTCTGGACAAAGATAATCCGGGCAGCAGCATGAAGTATGGATTGAAGTGGAGAGAGACAGACACTTCCTGCTATGGACTGTTTCACTGCCCCCACTGTGGGGAAGCCTGGGTCACAATTTGGGGTGGGGGGACGGAAACATTCGCGATTATAGGTCAGGGAGACTTCAGTTGAAGTTGAACCTGAAGATGCCACGTCGAGTCTACAAACTTAACCCACCTCAAAGGGCTATTAATCTTCATATTTTCACTTCCATTATTTCTGCTCGCTGTCCTCCATCCTACCCCTTAGTTACCCAGTCATTAGAGGACAACTGTTTCAGCAAACACATTTTAAGATTCTGTTCCCGAGCGAGGTCTGAAGGGAGTCAGTATTTTTCCATGAGGACATTACCTAATTTAATTCAGCACTATTAAAAAAACCCCAACTAGTCTATGTTGATAACAATAATCTATTTCACTAGAAAACAATTCCAATAAATGATTCAGACTACTTGATATTAAATTATTGTCTTCTGTCCCAGTAAAACTCTTTTAAGAGCAATTTCCAGTAATATGTAGGGGTCATTCAGACTTTGAAGTCTCTCTATTATTGCAAAAGACTTGGTTGAAGGAAAAATACTGCAAACAGTACAGCAGATCAAATTGTGAACAATGGCAAGCCAGAGAAGCAGCATGGTTTAGTGGATAGAGCACGGTCCTGGGAGTCGCAAGGTCATGGGTTCTAATCCTGCCTCTGCAACTTGTCTGCTGTGTGACCTTGGGCATGTCACTTTACTTCTCTGAGCCTCAATTACATCATCTGCAAAATGGAGATTGAGACTGTGAACCCCTTGCGTGACAGGGACTGAGTTCAACCTGATTTGTTTGTACTCACCCTAGAGTTTAGAATAGTGCCTGGCACAAAGTGCTTAACAAATACCACAATTATTCCTCTTATTATTATCCCTGTCAGGAAAAACAACAACAGTATGTTCTTAAACCTAAGTTAATTGTCCCTTTCCTTCTAATATTAAGGACTTTTGTTAAGTGCTTACCATATACCAGGCACTGTACATAGGGCTCACAGTTCTAATCCCCATTTACAGATGAGGTAACTGAGGCACACAGCAGACAAGTGAGAGAGCCAGAGTTGGAACCCAGATCCTCTGATTCCCAGGCTCATGCTCTTTCCATTAGGCACACTGCTTCTAATATGGACTTGAATATCCACATTAGAATCAAAACTACGATTCCCAAGAATAAATTCATGACACCTTATAAGAAATAAATGCTATCTTTTCGTAAGGCCAGAAACAGACATCTCTACAGGGCTGTGTTCGGCTCAAGCGTACAGATCACACAAGCAGCCTGTGTGTCCAGATAGGGCGGGAAGAAGGAGACAAAAGGAGCAAATTTCCTGTCATTCCCTTACAGGCCTCAATTCTGGGCAAGATGGCCACTGCACAAGAGAGAGAGGAAGGTTCTGTTTCTGAAACTGGGGTGATCTCCAGAGAAGCTGGGGTCTCTGCCACCTATTCCCAGGATCAAAAATGGAACTCACTAATGCCCTCACTGTCCTGAAGATCTGGACTCAGGAAAGTGCGAAAAATAGCTTCCCTACAGTTACACCCCCAGATTAGGAGAAAGACAGAAAGAGAGAGGGGGAAAAAAAGAGAGCTAGACATTAGAGCATGGAACAAGAAGGAAATATGAATGAGGGGAAAAAAGATACAAGGAATTGCTAAAATCCTGTGTTTGCTTCACGAATCAGTGCCTATTTTACCTAAGCACCATTCTCATTCTTTTTATTGAAGAAATGTAAGGCTATTTATCCAGAGGAAGATATAATAATCAAATGTGTAAAAGCCACATATTGAAGAAAAGCACAAAACTATTTCCACCCTAAGATTTGTTGGCATCAGATGAGGTTAGAAGCACAATCCAAAATTCTCAAAATTCTCTTCTCAGTATGTTATGCTATCTTTTCCAATCTTGTTAAACTTGCCAGATTACTCAGGACCCAAAATCTTTCCACACTCCACATTTCCCCTCCTTCTTCCTTTTCCACACAACCCCCAAATCTTCTAATTCCTGTTAGTTTAATTTCAACTCCTTTGCTTTCAAGAATACTCTCTTGAAGTTCAATTGATAATATAGAAAGTATCAGTCCATGGCAATTTAAGTTTTGATGGTTGTCATTGGTTCACAGAATGTGAGGAGAGCTCGAGAGATTATTTGGTCCAGCCCCTTCCCTGTCACTAATACTGATGAGTAATTAAGCCCCCGGGATAAAACTAAGTATTTTGAGGGCAGGGATCACATCTTTGGTTTTAACTGTACTCTCTCCAGCACTGCCCGTAATAGGTGTTCAATGACTACTACGACGGACTAGTCAATAATTTCTTCCCTGTGTTCAATTGAGATCTTCCCTGCTTTCTTCACTTTGATTCTCCATGAACCCAATCAGCATCTTCTCCATAAAAAAATTCTTTATAATTTGAAGGAGCATGGCCTAGTGGAAAGAGCACTCACCTGGAAGCCAGAGGATCTGGGTTCTAATCCCTGCTCCATCACTTGCCTGTGGTGTGTCCTTGGGCAAGAAACTTCTTTGTACCTCAGTTTTGTCAATTGTAAAATGGGGATTCAGTACCTGTCCCTCCTCCAACTTAGACTGTTAGCCCCAAGTGGGAGAGGTACTGCATCTGACCTGATTAACTTGTATCTATCCCAGCATCTAGAACAGTGATTGACACATTGTAAGTGCTTACCAAATACCATTATTATTATTACTCTTATTAATATCAATACAAGCATTAATTCACCTTTTAGACTTCAACTCCTTTAATCTTTCTTCATAGGACCTAGTCCTCATCCCTCTAAATCATTTTTATTGTTCATTTGGATTCTAATTTCTCTACATTCTTAGAATTTTGATCTAAACTAGACACAGTGCTTCAATAAAGTTAGGTTCTTTCAGTGCTGAGAAGAGTGAAAGGATTAAATCCCACTGATCTATTTCAGGACCTTGTTAGCTTTTTCAGTGATGGCACAACAGGCAGTTCTGCAATTTAAGATGTTTCTAGTTAAGACAAACTGCACTTAAAATGTTGCTAAATTTATACCCTATTTCAGCTTTACAACTCTTCGGTTTTGACTTTACAACCTTAGCCTCCTTTATAACACTAGCTTAAGAGGCCAAGGCCTGCTTGCAGCCTCAGAAAAATGAAGAAACTTCATTCATTCATACAGTCATATTTATTGAGTGCTTACTGTGTACAGAGCACCATACTTAAAGGCCATGTTGGAGGGGTTGGAAGTGGGTAAGGAGATGGTGATGAAAGTTTAAAGAGAGTGAAAAGTTGTGGGGGAAGGGGGAGAAATTTAGGAGGAAAGAGTGGGAGTGGCCATAGGGTTGGGGTGGTGATGTGGAGGTGGGATTACTTGATCAGCAGTTACCTCACCTGGAAAATGGGGATTAAGACTGTGAGCCCCATGTGGGACAACCTGATTACCTTGCATCGCCCCCAGCACTTAAAACAGTGCTTGGCACATAGTAAGTGTGTAACAAATACCAAAAAATATTATTATTAATTATCACCAGGCCAGGATCACTAGGGAAAGTAAATACAGCCACTTCACTTCTAATCAAGAGAAAATCAGCTCCTCCATATTTGAACCATTCTGATTTAATCAATCAGTGGAATTTTTCGAGTGCTTATTGTTTACAGAACACACTACTAAGCACTTAGGAGCATATGATAGAGTCGGTAGGTACATTTTATCCCCACAAAGAGTTTACAGTCTGGTCAGGGAGACAGGCAATGTAATATAAACAAGTAAATTACAGATATGTACTGTAGGACTGAGCATGGATCATGTGCTAAAATGTTACAGATCCAGGTGCAAGGGTGGTACAGAAGGGTGAGGGAGTATGGGAAAGGAGGGTTTAATCAGGGAAGGCCTCTTGGAGGTGATGTGGTTTTCATAAGGCTTTGAAGTTGGAGAAAGTAGTGGTCTGTCATATGGAGGGGGAGTTAGTTCCAAGCCATAGGGAGGACTTTGGCAAGAAGTTGGTTGTGACATCGGCTCATCCTCTAGACTGTAAGCTCATTGTGGGCAGGGAATGTGTCTGCTTATCGTTGCATTATACTGTCCCAAGCATTTTGTACAGTGTTCTGCACACAGTAAGCGCCCAATAAATAAGATTCAATGAATGAATGAATGTCCCACATGGTGCTCACAGTCTTAATCCCCATTTTAAAGATGAGGTAACTGGGGCACAAAAGAGTGAAATGCCTTGCCCAAAGTGAAGTGACTTGCCCAAGGTCACACAGCAGACTAATGACAGAGTCAGGATTGGAACTCAGGTCCTTCTGACTTCCAGGCTTTTGCTTTAACCATTCAGCCATGCTGCTTCATTTTCTCACACAGAAAACATGCTCAGGTTACTTCAGTTTACTATAACAGCAAAGCAGGGACAGAGTGAAAGGTAGTCAATCAGCATGTCAGTATACTACAAGTTCACAGGTCTGTATACTGAAAGTTTCTAGAGCACAAAGTAAGATTCCTACAACTGAGAAGAGGTAGAACCATTGTCAACAATTTTTTACACTCAAATGTCCCCAACTCTACAAAAGAAAAAATTCAAACCAGGAAGCTAGAACAACCCAGATTTCCTTGCCCTTCAACCTTGGGGTTCTACTGAGTGCAAGTCAAGTAACAATAATAATATTTACAATAATAATAACAATGATAATAATAATAACAGTGTGCTATTTGTTAAGTGCTTACTGCATGTCAAACACTGTACTAAGTGCTGGAGTAGATACAAGATAATCAGCTTAAAGTCCTCGTCACCTCCGGGGCTCACATTCTGAGGGAAGAGGGGGGTGAACAGGTGTTTAGTCCCCATTTTACAGATGAGGAAACTGAGGCACTGAGAAATTAAAGCAAATGCTGTTCCATTGCAGCATGAGCTCGTGGGATGAACACAAGCCCGGGAGTCAGGGGATTTGGACTCTAACCCTGCTCCACCACTTGCCTGTTGGGTGACCTTGGGCAAGTCATTTAATTTCTTTGTGCTTCAGTTTCCTCATCAGTAAAATGTGGATTCAATACCTGTTCACTCTCCCCCTTAGACTATGAGCCCTGTGGGGGATAGGGACTCTGATAATATGTGTTTGGCACAAACTATGAACTTAATAGACTGTGAACTTTTAGAACTTTTAGACTGTGAGCCCACTGTTGGGTAGGGACTGTCTCTATATGTTGCCAACTTGTACTTCCCAAGCGTTTAGTACAGTGCTCTGCGCACAGTAAGCGCTCAATAAATACGATTGATTGATTAATAAATAACACTAATAATAATAAGAACTTAATAACACTATATTATTATTATTATTGTTTCCTGCCCTCTGTAGGCTTTCTCTCTAAACCATTGATGACTCTGAGTGGACTATCTACCCCAGCATTTAGTACAGTGCCTGGCATATAGTAAGTGCTTAAATGCCATAATAATAATTATACTCCACAGGATTAAGTACCTAGTAAGTGAGTGCTGGGAAAGTACAACAAAAGCACAAACAAGATTACTGCCTTCCACGAGTTTGCAATCTGAGGAGGCAGGTATACAGAGTAATCGTGGGAGCTGGAGAAGAGCAAGGAAATTTGGTCCTAGCCACAGGGGAGTATCAAGACTCAGCTGCCCAGGAGAGATAGCCCATGCTATTCAGGAGTCCTCTGACGCCCTGTTCCGATGGGTAAGGGGGAAGGCTGAAGCATCAGCCTGAGGCCCTGCCTGCCCCTTTAATATTAGGGTACTGAGATCTGCCACCCAGTAGAGAGACTGGCCAGGCCTCACGCTGGCCAGGGCACCCACTGGGCTCCCACTGGGTCCTGCTTTGGCTGGCCTCCTGAGGCCTGCCACCTCTCAGAATATTTGGAAGGCTGTGGCCGTGGTAACTGTTGTGACTGTTGGATTTCAAACATCTCTGCTTGAGAGGTGAAAAGCCTGAAGCCCTGCTCTGAAAAATCTGCTTTTGCTCTTTGGGCCCAGTCTGGCCAAACTGTGAAGGGAGGGTGCATAGAGAGACAATCTGAAATGATATTGCTGGGATTCCTAGATCACCGGAACAGAGTCATCTCACAAAATCCTTAAGGGGGAAGTGTTTCTTGCTGACCTGGCTCTCCCGGTCACCCCACTTCTCTTCGTTTCGCCTCATGGTTTTGCTATTCTGTAAGCAAAGTCAGATGTGGGGTGGCTGGTTGTTGGGGGTAAAAGGAGTTGAGGGAAAAGTCCTCTTCACCCTAGTTGTAGCGACCTCCCTCAACACAGCATGGTGGATCTCTGATTAGGAGACACACACATGCATGCATCAGAAATTTTCACTAATGGAAGCACACATCTCTGCTCCACAGAGATTTCCGATTTCCCATTTTATCTACTCCCAAATCTTTTAACATCAAACCCACTTTTCCTCCTTTCCATTTACTATCTGCTTAATGATTCCCCTCCCATCAGATAAATCAACGAGATTATTCCTGGAGGCACTGAGATGAAGAGCTAGGGGTTGGGGGCGGTGATTTGCATGCATGCCAATTATTTGGAGGATCAATCCAGATGCACCAGCAAGGGCTGTTCCAGATGGCCATTCTGGGGAAAATATTTAGTACACCATCTTCATAATACCCAGGCAATTATTAATGTCCATAAGGTCAAGATGAGGCATGACTTTGGGGACTTGCCAAAGACCTTTGTAAGTAAGCTATGTTTAGCCCCTGTCTGTGGGTTTATAAGGCAGGGTGACAATCAGGGAGGAAGGAACTGTGGCGAAGTTGAAAATAGAGATCTTGAAGGTTACGGTAGAATCCAAGATGCTTCAAGAAAACTGGACCTGCCAGGAGCCTGGGCATGGCCTAGTGGATTAGAGCATGGGGCTGGGAGTCAGAGGGACATGGATCCTAATCCTGGCTCTGTCACTTGTCTGCTGTGTGACCCTGGGCAAGTCACTTCACTTTGTTCCTCAATTATCTCATTTGTAAAATGGGGATTAAGACTGGGAGCCCATTGTAGGAGAGGGACTGTGTCAAATCTGTTTTGGTTGTACCCCCCATGTACCTAAGTACAGTTCCCATCACATAAATGCTTAACAACAGAATTATTATTATTATTATTGAGAAATATTCTCTGGGATGTTCTACATTTTAAAATGATATTTACAACAGTGAATGTTTCCCTCTCTGAAAGCTAACAACCGTGTAAATAAGGGGGACTTAAGATAGGTGGGGAAAACTTAGAGGAGCAGCAGAGGAACCACTGCCAGTTTCCAACTAACCCGAGGGGTTTCCTGCTGGAATGATTTTCCTTTTAGAAATTTCTTCTTTGATCATCTCCCTTTTGACCAAGGAAATCACATTTGCCATTTCTAATTGGATTTCCTGGAAGTCTGGTGGGGGAAAGAAATCTACAGTTCGGGATGATTCTCTTCGAAGTCAGGAGGCAAGCAGAGTAGCTGCTCAATTCATTCATTCATTCAATCGTATCTATTGAGTGCTTACTGTGTACAGAGCACTGTACTGAGCTCTTGGGAAGTACAAATTGGCAATATATAGAGATGGTCCCTACCCAGCAATGGGCTCACAGTCTAGAAGGGGGAGACAGTCAACAAAACAAGTAGACAGGTGTCAATACCATCAGAATAAATAGGATTATGGCTATATACACATCCTTAATAAAATAAATAGGATAATAAAAATGTACAAAAATACACAAGAATAATCAAACAAGCCAGCAAGAATTAGGAGTTAGCGGGGCAGGCCTGGCATTATTCTTCTCTCCCCTTCCCTGGCTTCCAGGTACAAGACCCTTGGCTGTCTAGTCAGAGGGGAGATTTAGCAAGGAGGAACAGTAGAGTAGGATGGTAACTCCAAAAGGGTCTCCTGTGGGAGCGGACTCCTGAAACTGCTGAGATTATGAAGCTTTAAAAATCAAGAGCTCCAGGGTCCACAAAGACACCGAGGTTGCCCTACTAGCCATCCTCTTGCTGCAGACTAGCATGGGATGGATGCCTACGTCTCTTGCAAGAGTGGCAGAAGAGGAGGAAATGGCCAGAACCCATGTGACCTGAAGATCCTTCAAGATCAATAGCTTTGGGGTCACACCTTTACTGGACCACCACAGATTCCCTCTCCACCCCACCACTCAGTAAGGAGGCTTAGTCCACGGGAGGTGTTGGGGGATGGACAGAAACTGCTAAGACTGACGATGACTTCAGCCCATATATCACATGGGCACCCCAATGCCCAGACTAGATAGCCCATTGCTGTAGGCCACCAAAGACTGGAAACCTCATCTTCGCATATGGAGCACTTGGAACATCAGAGAGGTTGTGGTGGCCCATAACCAGGGACTGTGACCTGCAGCAGTGAAGAGGCTGAAAATACTCCTTCCAGTAAAAATTCTAATTGTGGTATTTGTGAAGTGCTTACTTCGCGCCAAGCACTGTACTAATCGGTACAAGTTAATGAGGGTTGGACCACGTAGTTAATCCCCTTTTTACAGAAAAAGAAACTGAGGCTCAGAGAAGTGACTCAGCCCAGGTCACACAGGAAGTGAGTGGCAAAGTCAGGATGATGACCCAGGTCTTTTGACTTTCGGGCCTGTGCTCTTTCCACTAGGCCTTGTTGTTTGTCGTTTAGCTAAACAGTACTTGTTATACAGTCCAGCTCACACCTCCTCATGGTTGCTGGAGGGGGGTGAAGTGAAAGCAGAGGTAATTTCTTTAATAGGAAAATATAGTTTCCTCACAGACTTTAGGCTATTTGCTCATTGCTGATAAAGAAACTGATTTCAATAGGTTTAAGGGAGTTTTTTTACTCTTTCAGAATAAGAATACCATAATTAGTATGCTTAGATCAGTTTCCTAGTTTCAGAATCATTCATTTCCTGAAGACAAGAACTAACCCAGCAGCACATAGTCTTCAGCATGGCTCAGTGGAAAGAGCCCGGGCTTTGGAGTCAGAGGTCATGAGTTCGAATCCCAGCTCCACCACATGTCTGCTGTGTGACCTTGGGCAAGTCACTTAACTTCTCTGAGCCTCAGTTATCTCATCTGTAAAATGGGGATTAAGACTGTGAGCCCCACGTGGGACAACTTGATCACCTTGTATCCCCCCCAGTGCTTAGAACAGTGCTCTGCACATAGTAAGCGCTTAACAAATGCCATCATTATTATTATTACATGTCCTATGTGTTTGCTGCTGGATTAAATAGTACTTTTAACTTCTATGAGAAGCAAATGATAAATTGATCAAGTTGGGAGATAAATTATTTGGGTGTGGTGAAAATTCTGTAAAAGATTTCTCAACTTAGTTCAGTGCTCTGCACACATTAAGCGCTCAATAAATATGATTGAATGAATGAATGTCCATTTTAAAATACTTTTGAAATTCCAATATTCTCATTCTATAACTTCCATGACAGAAAAATAATACTAGTTTGTATGTCCCTTGAAGGCAGAAATTATTATTTTTACTGCTTTGCAATTCCTCCCTGTGCTCAGAAAAGTTTTCTGGGTACACAATAAATCATTATCCTCAGCATTTGAGTCCCTATTATAAGCAGAGCATAGAACTAGCACCATGGAATTTAGAATACAGGAAATTCTTAAGACAGTGCTCACAATGTGTAAATTTGGACACATTTACTGTTTGAGCTTCCCAACACACCGGTTTAAACATTACAACACTAGTCTCTTTTATGGCACCAGCTGTGGAATATGGTGAGGTAGAAGGTGTGCACCGGAGTCACAGGGAAAGGGGAGTCACAGGGAAGTCACTGATTTTATAAACTGTGATCAAAGTGCGAGGGGAAAGAAAAGGGTGACAGTATAAAGAAAAAGGTGTGTGGAAGGGATGTGGTGGAGTGGGAGTACTGAAAGATGGAGGTTGTCTGATCACCAAGAAGGATAGACACATCCATTTTACTTCTGAAGAAAGTAAAGCATAAGCTGGTTGTGGAAGTTAGCCCCAATTACTGAAATAGTCTTCAGACCACTAGCCAAAACCCGGGCAATTTTAGGAAAAGGGTATCCAACCTTGGTTCAGGAGCCAGTCCTCCATTTAAGACATTAATCTTTGAGAAAATGAAATTCTAACTCTATGTCTATAGATGTGGAACATAGGTTTCAGGAACCAATTGTGAGGTGCATCTCAGGACTTCCTGTACAATACTGATCAATGTATTACAGATTCAAATGCCTCTCCTAATGCTTAGGCCTTGTCTATATGCCATGTAAGTATCATAAAAGAAGACTAAATTTGGGATAATTTGCTCAGAACAATTCTATGAGGGATGCTCCCATGGTCTTTCAGGAAACTGAAAATCGATTGTTCTGCTACACTTCCTCAAGATATCAGTGTTAAATCTCCTGATCTATTATTACTGAGTTTTCCTTTATTTCCCGTCTTAAAGATAGGCACAATGGCAGAGGAAAGAGAGCAGAATTGAAATCAGGAGACCAGTGTTGGAGTCCTAGTTTCACCACTGGCCTATTGGGGGTTCTTGGCAAGTCACGAAATCTCCCTGGGTCTCAGTTTTCTCATTTGTAAAATGGGGATAAGATAGATTGTCTGTGTCGGACAGAGACTTTGATCTCATCACTTACACACTAACCCAGCACATAATAAGTGCTTAACATATGCCATAATTAGTATTGTCCTCTTCAATTCTCAAGGAGTTCTGTCCTTTAAGAGTTTTCAAAAATATTAGCTAGTGGATGTGGTAGCAATTGCTAAGTTCTTAAACCAGAAATGTCCTAGTGCTTGGGACTTTTCCTAAGCATACTAATCTTTAAAATACCCTTAAACAAAGCATAAGCATGGAGTAGTGTTGTCCTTCCATATCTTCTTATTTTGAAGTATGGATCCCAAGTAAAACCAGTTCTAAAACAACATGAGGCGGCTGGGGTGGGGTCTGTTCTTGCAAAATCCCACATGGGCAATTCATATTGTAGTACTCTGCATATTCAATGCTACATCATCATCATCATCATCATCATCATCAGTCGTATTTATTGAGCGCTTACTGTGTGCAGAGCACTGTACTAAGCGCTTGGGAAGTACAAGTTGGCAACACGTAGAGACAGTCCCTACCCAACAGTGCGCTCACAGTCTAAAAGGGGGAGACAGAGAACAAAACCAAACATATTAACAAAATAAAATAAATAGAATAGATATGTACAAGTAAAATAAATAAATAACTAGAGTAATAAATATGTACAAATATATACATATATACAGCTGCTGTGGGGAAGGGAAGGAGGTAAAATAGGGGATGGAGAGGGACGAGGGGAGGTATGTGTTACATACCTAACACAACTGTTTCTTCCAACACTGCACTGAACTGTGCCCAAACAAGACTAGTTGTTGGAAGAATGCATCTAACATTATTAGGTACATCTAAATTAGAATGCATTTAATTTTCCAACAGTCTAGAAAAAAAAAACAAACAAAACCAAAATGAATTATAGCAGATGAGAGTAGTTTGGGCAAAGGTTTCTGCAAGACAAGCTGGTTGTGGAAGCTAGTTACCAGAATAGTCTTCAGACTACTAGGCTATTCTATCTGCCATTAAATTATTTTCTGAAATTAGCAGAGACTGTCAACTCTTTTAGTAAAAACACTGTGAGGTATTGTGTTGCCTAGGCTTTGTTTGATTGCTCTTTTCATTGCCTACTACTACCTTCTGAATTAAGAGGTGCGTACTTTAGAACTTTAGCCAAGTTTTTCACTGGGATCATATTAAAAGAAAACATGTCTTCTCTGGGAAAAAGGTCACTTTATCACCCACTTTCATATTTCACCATGTTTCTTAAAGAAACATGTGTACCCAAATTATCTCACTTAAAGCTGATGTGTTTCATCTTGAATGTATGAAAACACCACTATTAATACAGTTGATTTCTTTCTATGCAATGTGAAAGTCCTGGGACATAAGCTACAATCAGTGGGCTCATCAGGGAGCCAATTTATGCTTCCAAACTAAGCACCTTTCATCACATTACACAGCTATATTCTCATTCTTCCTTACAGTGCCTGGGAGAAGTCAGAAGATAAAAGGTATTAATAACTTCCTGGATCGAGAAAGTGGGATAGAGTGAGGAGAAATTTGCTAGGTGGGGCAAAATCTGGAGTTATGACTTGACTAGAAAGATCTACTTCTTAAACTGAGTCAGTTTCACACCAACAGTAGCATAATAATAATAGCTCCATTGTAACTAAACTCTCTACATAATCCATCCTTGGCCCTAGCAAATATTCTCCACATGAAGCTGTCCCAAAAGTAACAAGTTCCATGAGGTTAGTTCTCTGTGCACTAATATATAGAGCTATACACAGATTTGAAACACACAGAAGAAGTTTCTTTTCCTCCTGAATTTCAAGAATGCTCAAACAAACCAGAAATAACAACTTTCAGTATACCTTGCCCTTCCTGTTACTTGGAGATGGGGATTGTTGCTTTCCTTAGATTTCACCTTAGGACTTGCATTAGCTGGGTTTCCAAAGTAAATACATGTGGGACAAAAGGGTGCCTGAAGGCATGGGTCAGAAATCAATCCCCACCTGCTTGAACACAAGGTAGAGTGGCTCCCAAATGGACATATCTCTAGGAGAAAATGTCTCAAGCCACTGAGAGATCTTGGAGGAGGTGGATATTGTGGCTTTTGTTTTCTGTCAGTGTATCTTCCTTCACCAGTACCTCATTGCTCTGAGATTCTGCTCGGTTTGACTGATATTCCGAGGCCTGGAGAATGGGGCTTTCAGGTCAAGGGGAATCACCTTTGCAAGGTGGGTGGCAAATATTACATCAAAATCATTGGCACAATAGCTGGGGGTGGGGGGACAAAAGTTTTCCATTTATTCCCTCCCTCTTGGATTCTGTTTCAGGAAAATGAACATTTGTTCAACCCTTTAAAAACAGGCTTTCTTTGATTTAAAAAACAAAAAGTTTTTTGTGGTGGGGGCGGGGTGGGGGTGGGGGGGTCAAAGCCCAAGGCTTTGTTAGCAAAAAGATCCCAACTAGTCAGTGTTAGAGTGGAAATTTCCACCAGACATATTTTGATATGTAAAATTCCAGTGCTAAAGGACTTTCAGAGTTCACAGGCTTGGGAGTAATTGAAGTATAAATGTAGTGATCTGAAAATCCTTGACAATGTGAGATAATTGTTTTTATCTCTCTTGGCAAAATGATTATTTGGATTACTTTTGAGTTCAACTATGGATTGTAATCTTTCATTTCCATTGTATTTCACAGATTGCAGGAAAATGGTAGTGGCCATGAAATAGGAACCTCATTTGTTTCCTGGGCTAGCTTTTCCTCTTTCAACTCTTCAGTGAAAATGAGGGAAAATCCTGTTTACAAATACAATAAAGTCCAGTCAGTTCTCCTGAAACACAATGATTGTGTCCTGAACAAGCCCCACTTTAAGGAAAACAAATAGGACAATAGGCATACCATGATCGACATCAAGAATGTGTACACAATTACAGCAACAACTACTCTGGCACTGCCCCAAATGGCTAGCCAGTCTCCTATCCAGTTCCAATATGACACCAGATACTTTTATGTCTGGCACAGAGACTCCCTCTATCTGGGCTCCTGCTGCCAAATTCCATGATTTAGATGATAAGCCACACTTCACATGCACCTAGGACTGGAACACAAGGGTTCTGGAGCAAAAGAATAGGTCAGAGTAGCCTGGGCCAAATCAAGTGGACTGAACAAAATGGCAGCCATATCGCTTCATCATGACAACTCCATATGTGACAACTCCATATGTGACAATATCATATACATTCCATGGGTGTTTCAGGGTAATAATAATAATAATGATATTTGTTAAGCGCTTACTTTGTGCCAAGCACTGTTCTAAGCGCTGGCATAGATACAAGGTAATCAGGTTGTCCCACGTGGGGCTGACAGATGAGGCAACTGAGGCACAGAGAAGTTAGCGACTTGCCCAAAGTCACACAGCTGACAGGTCCTGACCACCCTATGCACAACTGTTCTTTACACCATCACATCTCTATCTGGTCAGGCATGTGGGAGGAAAAACAATACTTATTCCCCAACATCCTAAAATTCTAGGGAGAACACACATAATAGAAAAGCTGATGACACTCTGAATGCAGCAGACACTGTGCATATAGACACTTTGCCTATATTTATTATTTCACCCATCATTTTTCCTTTACCAATTTTTTGGGATCTATAGAGGAAAGATATATCAACCTTTATTAGGAGTGTGTGCATGATTCATGCGTTCAAATCCCGGCTCTGCCAATTGTCAGCTGTTTGACTTTGGGCAAGTCACTTAACTTCTCTGAGCCTCAGTTACCTCATCTGTAAAATGGGGATTAAGACTGTGAGCCCCCCGTGGGACAACCTGATCACCTTGTAACCTCCCCAGTGCTTAGAACAGTGTTTTGCACATGGTAAGCACTCAATAAGTGCCATTATTTTTATTATGATAAAACAGTAAATTGACTTTGGTACATATGGGAACCACAGAGTTTGTGGTAGGATTGGATAATAAGTTTGGATGGTACTATCTGTCCTGTGAAAGGCAACCATGATGTTCATGAAATTTATCTCATGGGTTGTTGTATGGATTTTAGTTCAACTCTACTCTGCATCTCTTGGTTATCAAATTAGGAGGAGAGGCCCACCACTGCCCTGATGAAAGTATGCTCTCAGCTGTATGGAAAAGAATGAAACTGGCTCTCTGTGTTATCAAAGAAGCTTTATCTTTCCCTGTCGTCCACCACCATGGAAAGCAAAGGAAAATCAGTAGCTGCATGAGGCCTCCACAAAACCTTTGGAAGACCGAAGGCTGCTGTAGCAGTCACTGTGGCAGTAGTGTGCCTTGGACTCTAAGTCCTGCAGAAATTGAAACTCTTTTACTCTAAGCCACAGCACCCTGCTGATTTTTGTTTTCATTTTGTGTATTTACCCTTGTCTGGTATCTTCTTGTGTTGTGTTATTGTTTCATCACTCCTGAGGAGTCGGTTTATAGTCCCCATTCCTCCCTTATATTCTTAGACTGAGCCCCTTGTGGGCCAAGGCCTGTGTCTAATTCCCACCAGTGTATTCTCGCCTATTTAGTGTCTGCACTCAGTAAGTGCCTAATAAATACTACTACTACTATAATAATAATAATAATTAATAATTATGGTATTTTTAAGCACTTAGTATGTGCCAAGCACTGTTCTAAGTGCTGGGGTAGATACAGGGTCATCAGGTTGTCCCATGTGGGGCTCACAGTCTTAATCCCCACTTCACAAATGAAGTAACTGAGGCACAGAGAAGTTAAGTGTCTTGCCCAAGGTCACACGGCAGACAAGTAGCAGAGCTGGGATTAGAACCCACGTCCTCTGACTCCCAAGCCTGTGCTCTTTCCACTTTCCTCTTTCCACTGTAGTACTACTACTACGGGAAGCATCATGGCTTAGTGGAAAAAGCTTGGGCTTGGGATGTGGGCTCCACCACTTGTCAGCTGTGTGACTTTGGGCAAGTCACTTAATTTCTCTGTGCCTTAGTTCCCTCATCAGTAAAACGGGGATTAAGACTGTGAGCCCCACATGGTACAACCTGATTACCTTGTATCTACCCCAGTGCTTAGAACAGTGCTTGGCACATAGTAAGCACTTAACAAATACCATTATTATCATTATTATTACTATAGCAAGAACAGTCGACCAGTCAATCAATGGTATTCAGTGAGTGCTTATTCTGTGTAGAGCACTGTACTAAGGGCCTGGAAGGGTACAATACAACAGAGTTGGTAGAACCATTTACTGCCCACTAAGAGCTTACAGTCTAGAAGGGGAGACAGACATTAAAATCTGCTACTGATATGTGCTTTACTGCTTTAGAGCTGAGGGTGGGATGAAAATCAAGGGTTAAAAGAGTACAAATCCAGGTGCAAGGGTAACATAGAAGGAAGAGGGAGTAAGGGAAATCTTCTCACACAAAAAGAATATTTTAAAAGAATTAGAATCTAATCCAGAATCTAGCTCTTTCCAGATAGCCAGGTGATCACGTACACAATCCTTCTGTATTCTCTAGACCCAATTTACCTACAAAACTCACAGTCAGAGCACTATTCTCCCACTGATATTCTCTCTTCAAAAGCTCAATGTCACAGTATCAGGTTATTTCTTGGGAGCTAGAGGGAAAGAACCGGACCATCAGCTGTATGCTAAACAGCTTCAGCACCCGCTCAGGTCCAGCCGAAAAGCCGCCTGCCTTTTAGGTAATGAGAAACAACTGGCATGGCAAGTTTTGGGATGAAATTTGCCAACTCAGAATAAAAATTTAATTATGCTTAGAATTATATATATCTTTTAAACACACACACACCCATGAACTCAAAGTGCAAAGAACTGCGACTAGTTTAATGATGTGCATTTTCTTCATTTAAAATGCCTGACTTTGATTACAGTTTATTTCATTGGCAGCTAGCCTATACCCCACTCAGACACAAACAACTAGCCTCTTTTATGTTAGACAACTAACCAGCAAAGCTTGCCAATGGGAGGACAAGGTCTGAAAGGGGACAATTTTATTTTTAATGTGTCTAATAGGGCAGTGGAGAAAAAACAGAAACCTAAGCTCTTTTGCAAAAGGCAGTTTGACTGTCTCCCTTAAAATAAACAAAACTCTCTTTGAACAGGAGAAAATCATCTACAAACCCATTTTATAGGGCTTCGGGTATTATAATTTTTTTTTCTTATGCTTAAAACACCCATTTCTCTGTGACAGCATTTAGGCCATGTTACATTAAAATCATTTCTCCAAGAAACAATATCTTGCCAGAGTACAAAGGCATTAGATCATTTTCCCATTCTCCCATTAACAATTTAAAGAAACAGGATCTCTTAGAACTCTTGCTAATTCTAAAGTTTCTAAATCTTTACTATACTGCTGCAAATTTCTTATCAAGGATAAATCACTTAGACAAACATTTTGACTTAACTGATGGGAAAATCTAAAAAGAAGGATGACCTGAAAATTTCTAAAATGTATTTAAATGTTCATTAGTCAAAATCCAACAGCTTGCCAAAAATAGATTACTTTCTGACTCCATTTGTTAAAAGCATTGTTAGTCTCCCCATAGAGCCTGGAATACAGATGAATACACAACCACCTCCTTGTTATCAAATTAATTAAAGCTATTATTCTACTGTACCCTTCTCCCCCAAATCTGTATGAGATGGTGAGCAGATTCATTAGAGATTTTTTTCCCTTGTATCATATCAAAATTTTTGACCAGTAATTTTTACTAAAACGGTAAATACCGTTAAACCATTAAACAGTGGGTGTTTATCAACCATCTTGTCTATAAGAACCAGAGATGTCTATTACAGAACTACTCCATGATTATTGGAATATTATCCCTGGTCCTGTTTGACTTCCTCCATCCTATCATCCCTTCCTAACATGCTTCAAAGCCCACATCCTCCAAGAAATTTTTTCTGCTTAACCTTAACCATTCTTCTACCACCAACAAAATCTGTTCTCCTCATCCTCCTCAATTGGTTCTTGGAAAAAGCGTGCACATTTTTATAGGTTTGTAGGTTCATTCTAGGGTGAAATATTTGCATTTGCGAGTCCTGTATCAGTTTACTAAACTGGACCCCACCAAGTATAGTGCTCTACACTCCATGGAAGCTCACACTTTATTGCCTGATTAGCTGAAACCCTCAAAAAGGACTTCAACAAGAAGGATTTCACAGGATTCAAATACAGTATAACCAGTTCCTCTAGAACATGATGGATACATTCTTACAAAGCCTCACATGGCAGAAAACTCACACTGAAGCCCTGATGATGTACATTTGTGTGGAAGTTATTTCTTCCACTACCTCAGAACTTGAAAGGCAAATGGACTTTGTCAGATGATCATTGTCTAAATCCTTAGCATTGTGTTGTGGTTGAATTGAATTCATTTATTTTTTTTCAGAGGGGGAAGGGAGAAAATTTTAAAAATGCATTCTTAACTGGTCTGGGAAAATAGATCTTTTCTCATTTCTCTCCCTCCTTTCTCATCCCCTCCCCTTTTTGTCCGGTTTTGAGAAAAATCAACAAAATTCTCCCCCTGCCAACCCAATTAGTAACACTACTCTTTTTCAGCTCAGCATAGCAAGCCTAAACAGCTTAGAAAAGTGCTTTGCACATAGTAAGCACATAATAAATGCCATTATTATTATTATATGATCAAGCACATCATTAGGAACAGAACCAAAGGAAGCAGCATCATTTCTTTTGAAATGACACTGCTATTGGAACTGTTCATAGTGGATCCATTTCTTTCTACAAAACTTAAACCTCATAAAGCTTAGTATTTTTAAGTGCTTAATAAATGCCATTATTATTATTATTTGAAGGGAAGCCAAAGAGAAAACCTAGAGACCTTCTTTGGAAGATCGTAAATTAGAACTCTGAATTAGGATCTACTTAAAAAAGTATTTTAAATGTAGACAAACTCACTAGATATCTCTCCTCTTGCCTCATGCTTGGGGTCCGGATCATGTGATTCTGTTCCCCTCTCCAGTCGCCAAAACGCCGGAAAAAATAGTTGGATAAAAATCGATTGACTGGGTCTCGAATAATGTTGATGTACACGGGTTGATCTCCTCCAAACCTGGCAGGGATAAAAATATGTGTATCATTAATTGTTGGCATTTAATCATTCTAATACAAAAAGGAAAACCCTATCCTAGAAATGTTTCTTGGATAATAGTCATATATCATCACATATTTATTATCACATAATCATCACATATTTATTAAATGCTTTCTGTGCTCCAAGCACCCTGCTAAGCACTGAGGCAGATAGAAGATAATTACAGCCAGTGTTTTGTAGCTTCTTATATTTAAGAGTTTAAGACTTTGAACTGTAAAAAAACAATGATATTCTTCACTTTAGCGGCAAAAATAGATGTGCTGAGTAGTTGCTAGTGTGATAGATAAAAATGTAATCCCCTTTATATGTTAATTTGCATTTATGTTTGCTCTCTGCAGGTGCATCTGATGCATCTTCCCTAGACTATTGACTTGAGAGATGGGACACTATCCAAATTATTATCATTATTATCAATGATAATAATTTGGATAGTGTCCCATCCCTCAAGTTAATAGTCAATATTATCAATGATAATAATGATAATTGCATTTATTATGCATTTACTATGCACCAAGCACTGTACTAAGCACTGGGGTAGATACAAGATAACCAGTCCCACATGGGGCTCACAGTCTAAATAGGAGGTAGAATGAATGAAGTAGGAGAGAAAATGAATCCCCATTTTGCAGATTAGGGAATTGAGGCACAGAGAATTTATGCGACTTGCTTAAGGTCACACAGCAGGCAAGTGGCAGAGCTAAGACTAGAACCCAGATCCTCTGACTCCTAGGCCCATTCTCTTTCCACTAGGCCATGCAGTTCCACTTGTAATTTACTTTGTAATCTACTTTATTCTAAAACGACGAGGATGCTGAGAAATCTCATCTTGATTCCATCAACACAAGTGCTATCAATCAATCATATTTGCTGAGCACTTACTGTGTGCAGGGCACTTTAATAAGCCCTTGGGAGAGTACAGTAAAACAGCATTGGTGGACACGTTACCTGCCCACAATGAGCCTACAGTCTAAGTAGGGGAAGTAAGTGAATACATTATAAGTGCATAAGTGCTATGGTGAATAAAGGGTGCAAATCCGAGTGCAAGAGTGACATAGCAGGGAATGGGAGAAAAGAAAATGAGGGTTTAGTCAGGGAAGGCCTGATCAAATACTGCATCTGAAGAGGGAGGGCATTCCATTCCAGAGGCAGGACATGGACAAAATATTGGCATTGAAATAGACGATATTGAAGTATATTGAGTAGGTTGCCATTATAGGAGTGGAGTATGGTAGATTGCAATAGGAAATCCAAGAGGTAAGGTATGAGGAGAGAAGATGATTGAGTGCTTTGAAGCGTATGGTAAAGAGTTTCTGTTTGTTGCGGAGTTGGATGGACCACCACTGGAGGTTCTTCAGGGGTGGGGAAACATGGACTGAATATTTTAGCAGAAAAATGATCTGGGCAGCAGAGTGAAGTATGGACTGGAGTGGGGAGAGACAGGAGGCAGGGAGAACAATAAGGAGGCTGATACAGTAATCAAGGTGGGATAGGATAATTGCTTGGATTAACATGGTAGCAGTTTGGATGGAAAGGAAAGGATGGATTTTAGTGATGTTGTGAAGGTTCAACCCAAAGGATTTGGTGACAGATTGAATATCAATCAATCGTATTGATTGAGCACTTACTGTGTGCAGAGCACTGTACTAAGCGCTTAGCACTGTGGGTTGAATGATAGAGATAAATTGAAGATAATGCCAAGGTTACAGTTTGTGAGAGAGGGAGGATAGTTGTGCTGTCTACCGTGATGGGAAAGTTGTGGAGAAGCAGGGTTTGGACATGAAGATTAGTTCTGTTTTGGACATGTTAAGTTTGAGGTGTCATTAGTACATCCAAGCAGAGGTGTTCTGAAGGCAGGATGAAAATCATTTTAATTTTATGATGATTATTTCAACTGATTTTGCATTAAAACAAAATAAGCACCTGGGCTTTCACCCGTGAATTAGAGGTAAAGGGAAAGGGATGGCAAAGGTGATACTGTATATCTTAATGAAGAGCACTGAATATATTACAATATCAAAAGCTTGAAATCAATTATGTAACTCGATTGGCAGTGACCTCCTCGCCATGAAATGTCTACAGTCTAAGACAACATTATTCAATTAAATCTATTTCTCTTTTCTTTATTCAAATGATAAGGCAAACAGTACAAATGCATTATGTAGTAAGGGACATTGCAATATTCTTTTCCTTTTTTTAAAAATCACAACTCTTCATTCTGGCACAGAGTATGGCAAAAGGTCAATAAAGTGAATTGACAAGCTGTCCAAGATACACTCTGGATTAAAATGAAATGTCGGAAAGTCAACGAACCATTTCCCATTATGGGACTTCAACCCTGGCTCTGCAAAAGCCTTGTCATTACAAAGAATGAAGTCTCCAAGCACCTGGCCTGGCCAGGTGTTGTGAGCAGATGAAGAAATAGTTTTATATATATGGTTTTATCTATAAATATGTATTTGGAGAGAGTGAGGAGAGCACCGTGCTTCAAAACTGACACTACCAATGACAAGATTTTTATATCTGTGAGGTGGTGTGTTTGTGTCACTGAGACAGTGTGATGGGCAATTCTTTGTTCATGTGTGCATGGAAGGATTGATCTCTTGCTACACTGTTGCATTGTAATCCCAGGGCCTGATGGTGTGTTCTGAAATATTTTTTTCCCAACCTAACGTTTTAGAAAGTTTAATGAGTAGTAGATTAATGCCTTATTCCAGATGAAGCACTCTTCAATTTTTAGGAAAACAAAGTGGAGCGAGTCTCAGTATACATAGGCCCCCATTTCAGAAGTAGCATGAAGTGGCATCTGTAAACATTTTTTCATGGATGCCAACCTAAGCTATTGGCCCTTTTCAGTAATGTTTTCTTCCTCTGGACAGATAAACAGAGATTTTTCCAACTTTTTCCCTCCGTTTTAAATAATCTAATCCATCAACCACCTGGCTTTCACCCATGCCACACCATACCAGAGAGATGATAACATGGTTTAGTTTAGAATCCTTCAAGAAAGAAAACTCCTTAACCTCCCTCAGCAACCAGTTCTGGTTTTTAATCATTCCTATTCAATTTCCTTAAAATGTGACATCAATCCTGGCCTCAATGTAATAGAGAAGTAATACCATCTACAAAGTACTCACTTTAGACTGTGAGCCCACTGTTGGGTAGGGACTGTCTCTATATGTTGCCAACTTGTACTTCCCAAGCGCTTAGTACAGTGCTCTGCACACAGTAAGTGCTCAATAAATACAATTAATTGATTGATTGTGTAAAGAACACTGTATGAAGTGCTGGGAAATAGTATACATAATTATGGGAATTAGACACAGACCCTGCACCTCAAGGGGCTCATAATCTATGAATACAGGTTGCAGGGAGGACTGCAGACAGATATATTGGGAACAATGAAACACTAAAACATTAAAACAACAGAAAGGGCACGGCCAAATACACAGTACATGAAATAAAATGGTTAGAGGAACAGAATTTCTCCTCATGATTCAGAGAACAATGGCTACTCATCCACTAGCTTTCACGACATTATAGGAGGCCTCATGCTACATGCTGTATTCCTAGGGCAAAGTTCATCTCTACAGAGATGAAATAGGCCTGGTCTGCATCTTCTATTAATAATTTGTCATGTACTTTGAATTTTCTGGTGATCAACAACAGCAGCCCTAAATGAGTGTCTACCAGTTGGGGAGTACAGACTTCTAGGAGCTTGGAGAACTAAAAGATAGAGACTCTACACTCAGATAACATACAAATTAAATAGGGGGAAACAAAAATGGACTAGTTCTCTAGTTCCTGAAAAATATTTTAATTTCTGATTCTCTCATTCAAGTTACTGATGAACTTGAGGATGATGAAAATAGAAGATAGTGATGGTCAAAGGGAAACTGGTGAATACTACCCATAGAGGAATGATGGGAAGAGGGGTAAGAGTGAGGTAGGAAATAATAATGATAATAATAACAATGGTGGTATTTGTTTAGCACTTACTATGTATCAATACAAAGCACTGCGGTAGATGAGCCCGTTGTTGGGTAGGGACCATCTCTATATGTTGCTGACTTGTACTTCCCAAGTGCTTAGTACAGTGCTCTGCACACAGTAAACACTCAATAAATACAATTGAAAGAATATAAGAAAATCAATTCCCACATGGGGCTCCCATTTGAAGTAGGAGGGAGAATAGGGAGAAAGAAAAGAAGTGGCAATTGAGAGAGAAATCTAATTGGTAAGATTATTTTATGGTATTTGATAAGTATTTACTATGTGCCAGGCACTGTACTAAGTGTTGGGGTAGATACAAGGTACTACTACTACTACTAATAATAATAATAATGGCATTTATTAAGCACTTACTATGTGCAAAGCACTGTTTTAAGTGCTGAATCAGATTGGACACAGTCCCTGTCCCACATGGAGCTGTCTTAATCCCCACTTTACAGATGAGGTAACTGAGGCCCAAAGATGTTAAGTGACTTGTCCAAGGTCACACAGGTAACAAGCAGGCAGCTGGGATTCTACTCCCAGGCCTGTGATCTTTTCACTAGGCCACATTGCAATAGTGCATGTTTTCAATATATTTCACATTTGAAGATTCTTCCCACAGCACAGTTTGTTCTAGTGTAAGTCAATCCACAAGTTCACACAGGTACATTAAGTTTAAGAAGAAAAGGATTGGTCTTACATACAGCACAGTTTCAGTTAAGGCGGGATACTGCTAAATTTCCAAGACATTCTACCTCCAGGCTTCCTGTACTGTATTGCTAGGTACTTGGAATGTCTTTGTTTGGGTACACTGCAATATCTGAGAAAGTAAAATAGAGTGGTAAGGGTATAAAATACTCCATTGGGGATAAGCAGAGCCTGGAGCATCTATTTTCAGGTGAGTGTGGGCTCTGTCCTATTTCCGATTCTGGATAGGAGGCATTTGGTAGCTGGAACTACCATGTGAAAATGATGATATCAGTGGAATTCTGTTAATGGGGAGGGTTTCTGTTAGGCTACTTGTGAGTAGTAGGAGAGGCTCTCCATAAGGACCATTTCAAATGAAAAAAAAAAATTTCCAGATGGAATTGCTCTGCTCTTTTTGTTGAAGGCATTGTCATTTTGGAAATATGCTTTCTTTCACATCACAGGCAATGTTCTCTCTAATTATCGCTTTAGCAGGCCGTCAAACATTCCGAGCATGCACTGATTTAAATACACCGAGCTTTAGGTGCTGGAAGGATGGTAAAAACAAAATTGTATTATAAATTCCAACTGGAATAGAAATAACATTTTTCCTAGGAGGAATGTACAAGATGTCACATCTACGATTTCCTGGGTGATTTGTTCAGAAATGATACTTTGTCTGAATTGCTCAGCTAATTTTGGGAAAAACAATCTTCCAAGCTGGGCTCTTAATTATGCCTTTTTGTGTAGTCTGTACTATAAAAAGTGAAAGTGTTTAAGATACTTCTTGCTGGAGCATTTCCTCAAGTCAATTTTTTGCATTATTGCCACCCATTTGTTTGCCTCTGGGCAGACATGGTGGGTGAGTGGCACTGCACAAACCACTACCACTGGAGAAGCAATGTGGCTTAGTGGCAAGAACCCGGGCATGGGAGTTAGAGGTCATGAGTTCTAATCCCGGCTCCACCGCTTGTCAGCTGTGTGACCTTGGGCAAGTCACTTAACTTCCCTGTGCCTCAGTTACCTCATCTGTAAAATGGGGATGAAGACTGTGAGCCCCACATGGGACAACCTGATTGCCTTGTATATACCCCAGCATTTAGAACAGTGCTTGGCACATAGTAAGTGCTTAACAAATACCAACATTATTATTATTATTCATAATGGTATAATCAACTCCCCTGTGTAGGTGCTTGGTCAGGACTGAGACTTGTCTGTCATTCACTCTGGGAGATTGCAACATTATCATCATCATCCTAATCATATCATCTAACATCTAACCCATTAACACAGAAGGGATCCAGTGATTTTTAACATTACAAGGATAAATTCAGGAGGAGAAGTCCACTAGTGTGTCAGCTGCACAAAAATAATGGAACATCAACATCATCTCTAGCCCACTAGGTATCTGGGTGACAGAGCAGGGCAAGCCTGGTGGAGGTCTTAGGAAACCTGGGAATCCCTGAGCAACCCAGAAGACAGTCCAATTCCACATGGCATCCTGTGTCAGGAGTACAAGTGTCTGCATGGGAAATTTGAGCTACTGGTGGTCAGTCTTCTAGAGCATAGGTTGCTAGAAAATATGGTAGTGGGATTATCTTTTGGGAGGGCCTACTGAGAATTCATACGTTCTGTGTTAGGCTGCCCAGCATGTAGCCAAAGCAAGATGGTCTTGCAATTTCTAGGCTAACAATGCCATGGGAACACTGAATGCCCCATCTGGGGCCTTCTGGAGAGACATCATGGGCAGCAGCAGCCTACCCCAAGTTAAAGGGGTGTCGTGGGAAGGGCACTAGTATCCTCAGCCCATCCAGAGCCTGGTGCACCAACCTAAACTGCTGCCAACATGGCTAAAGGTGGGACCTTGGCACGACCCAATGGCTTTCTATAGATGCCTGGGGCAGGATGCATATCATGGAATGATCCTGTCAAGATCGGGATGTCTTATTTACTCTAGATACTATCAGCCACTTTCATAGAGTTGCTGAAAAGAAGATCTAATAAGCAGGATTGCAAAGTGTACTGTAAATGAAGTTCTAAAGAAAGCCTTGACGAATGATCAGATAACAATGAAAAAATCTCCTCAGCTTCCAGAGAGCATGTGGGCAGGGAATGTGGCTACCAACTTTGTTATATTGTACTCTCTCAAGCACTTAGTACAGTACTCTGCTCAAAGTAAGTGCTCAATAAAAGTGATCGACTGGTTGAATGGAGGCATCAAAATCAAACTCTGGAGAATTCAATATGCCCCTGAATTGTTTTTCAAAATAAAAAGCCCAAGTGCTAAAAAAAAGTCAAATGATCACCATTGACATAGACTGTCTCTTACTAAATTGTAATTTGGGGAAATATGATCCCAAATAGATTGAAAATTAAGGCTGACCCACTCTGAACGGAAGGCTCTGGGGGCATGTCGAAGCCCAAATGGCTCCCTTTGGCCACAGGTCCTCAGGAAACTCTCTCTCAGAATTTCCCCGAGGTGCCACTATACATACTTGCATTTATCATACTGCTGGAGCTGCATCAGGAGGCTGTTGGAAATTACTGCTCCAGCATCCCACTGGGAAACACTACATATGAGAAATGTCATTCATGCATTGTAGTGATCCTGCTGAATTTTGGCATTCTCCCACTTCCCAAACTCAAAAAGGATGGGAGAGGTAGGGGAGAGGGAAGGCTTCAGAGGACAGCTGGATCAAGCCTGAGTTTGGTCTGACCGGGTCACAACAATTTTGAGCTTGGATGGAACTCATGACCTGCTCTATCTATGCAGGACCACCTTGAGGCCTGCTCTTGTGGGTATCTACTTTGCGGGGGCATTTTTCAGCTGGACAGCCCAATAAGGAGGCCTGGCCAGGGTCAGGGTGGGTAAAAGTGGGGAGAGTAACCCTTGTGCCTCTTCCTGGTTGTACTGTACACTAATTATGGTGGGGATTGTGTCTGTTCAATAATAATAATAATGGTATTTGTTAAGCACTTACTATGGGCCAAGCACTGTTCTAAACACTGGGGTAGATATAAGGTAATCATGTTGTCCCACGTGGGGCTCACGGTCTTAATCCCCATTTTACAGATGAAGTAACTGAGGCCCAGAGAAGTGAAGTGACCTGCCCAAAGTCACACAGCTGATAAGTGGTGGAGCCGGGATTAGAACGCACAACCTCTGACTCCCAAGCCCGTGCTCTTTCCACTAAGCTACACGGCTTAAAACCTACTCTTCCAAGTGCTGAGTAGAGTGCTCCGCACACAGTCAACGCTCAATAAATATGACTGAACAATGGAATGAATAGTATGTCATACATTCCCTTGGAAGCCTGGAAGAGACATTGCAGCCCAGCTGTACTCGATTTCCTCAAAAATGAAGATCCTACAACAGCATCAAATGATACTTCTTCCCAATCTGCAGACACAAGAACCTCATGAAGTAGGACTATCCTGCTATGTCCAAATTGGGTTTTTTAATTGAATTTGTCAGCTATTTCTGAGTTGACAATTAAAGTGATCAAACAGTTTTGTATGCAGGAAAGAAAGCAACCCCTTTATTGTCTTTTTGGGCAAGACAATAGTGGATTGAAGGGTACAGTAAATATAGGAACAAAATTGCTTGGCTAATGAAAATGAAAACAAAGAACACTTCAGAAATGAAAAGTGGACACTAAATTGAATTAAAGAATTACACAAATTGAATTTATTGTGGCTAATGTTGCCATTAGAGGGCAAACTTTGTTCCTACCAATAATTAAGGATTTATATAGAAAATTAAGTCGACCATGATTTTATTCCTCCTTCTTGGGATGAGTCTTTTGTCATTAGTATTGGATTTGAGGATAGTGTTGGAAATAAAAAAGGAAAAGAAAAGGGGGAGAAAACAGAGGCTCATACTTTAAATAATTCTTCCCTGTTATAAATTATTTCTTCTAAGATTTTTCTAGGCTAGTGTTTTGATAAGCACTGTAAGCTAAAACTAGATTTAATGTTATTACTAGAAACAAGAATTCTGAAAATTATGTGGAATGGAAAAAGAATTGCAAAGGAACCTCATGGAATGAAAATGGAAACAATCCCACTGTGGTCTTAAAAGAAAATCCCTGCTGGTCCCTAGATGCTACTGAATATCAATTAAAAGGAAGAACAGCACTCAGGTACCTTGAATGAAAAAAGGAAAGGGCAGGTTAATCATTTTAAACAATGCATATGTGTTCATATGAGGATAGGAGACAAAATGAAGAAAATTGAAGAGTTTTGATTTCATTGTCACAGTCAGTAAACTTGTTCTCTTTTTTGTTTTCCAAGTGACTTTTCATGTTAAATTTTTTTAATGGTCTTTGTTACGTGCATACTATGTGTCAGGCACTACACACTGGGGTAGATACAGTTAATCAGGTTGAACACAGTCCCTATCCCACAAGGGACTCACAATCTTAACTTAAAGTTAATGGTTTTGGAATATTTGGACAAATTTAGGAATTAGACGGTGATTGTTTTTTCTAAATATTGCATCTGACTTTGGAAGTACTTTTGTGACTCTCAAACAAATTAGCTAGTTTTGGAAACTGTATTAGTTTCTTTGAGACTTTAGCACAGTATATCATTCTACTATTTTGAATCAATCATTTAGTGGTTTTAATTGAGAAGTTACTGTGTACACCAAGCACTTGGGAGAGTACAGTAGAGTTAGAGGAGATCATTTTCCTTAGTCATCAGAAGCCCCTGCAGATTTCATTCATTCACTCATTCAGTTGTATTTATTGAGTGCTTAATGTTTGCAGAGCACTGTTCTATACACTTGGAAAATACAATATAGCAATAAAGCGAGACAATCCCTGCCCACACCAGGTTTACAGTCTGGGCCCACAGCCCACATCCTCCCCCTGGCCTGGAATGCCCTCCCTCCGCACATCCGCGAAGCTAGCTCTCTTCCTCCCTTCAAAGCCCTACTGAGAGCTCACCTCCTTCAGGAGGCCTTCCCAGACTGATCCCCCACCTTCCTCTCCCCCTCCTCCCCCTCCCCCTTCCCCTGCTTTACCTCCACCCCCTCCCCACAGCACCTGTATATATGTATATATGTTTGTACACATGTCCAAGACTGAACTCCTTGTCTTCCCTCCCAAACCCTGCCCTCTCCCTGACTTTCCCAACACTGTTGATGGCACTACCATCCTTCCCGTCTCACAAGCCCGCAACCTTGGTGTCATCCTCGACTCCGCTCTCTCATTCACCCCTCACATCCAAGCCGTCACCAAAGCCTTCCAGTCTCAGCTCCGCAACATTGCCAAGATCCGCCCTTTCCTCTCCATCCAAACCGCTACCCTGCTTGTTCAAGCTCTCATCCTATCCCGTCTGGACTACTGCATCAGCCTTCTCTCTGATCTCCCATCCTCGTGTCTCTCCCCACTTCAATCCATACTTCATGCTGCTGCCCAGATTGTCTTTGTCCAGAAACGCTCTGGGCATGTTACTCCCCACCTTGAAAATCTCCAGTGGCTACCAATCAATCTGCGCATCAGGCTGAAACTCCTCACCCTGGGCTTCAAGGCTCTCCATCACCTCGCCCCCTCCTACCTCACCTCCCTTCTCTCTTTCTACAGCCCAGCCCGCACCCTCCGCCACTAATCTCCTCACCGTGCCTCGTTCTCACCTGTCCCGCCATCGACCCCCGGCCCACATCACCCCCCGGGCTTGGAATGCCCTCCCTCTGCCCATCCGCCAAGCTAGCTCTCTTCCTCCCTTCAAGGCCCTACTGAGAGCTCACCTCCTCCAGGAGGCCTTCCCAGACTTAGCCCCTTCCTTCCTCTCCCCCTCGTCCCCCTTTCCATCCCCCCGTCTTACCTCCTTCCCTTCCCCACAGCACCTGTATATATGTTTGTACATATTTATTACTCTATTTATTTATTTATTTATTTATTTTACTTGTACATATCTATTCTATTTATTTTATTTTGTTAATATGTTTGGTTTTGTTCTCTGTCTCCCCCTTCTAGAATGTGAGGCCACTGTTGGGTAGGGACAGTCTCTATATGTTGCCAACTTGTACTTCCCAAGCGCTTAGTACAGTGCTCTGCACACAGTAAGCGCTCAATAAATATGATTGATTGATTGATTGTACAGATTCATTACTCTATTTTACTTGTACATATTTATTCTATTTAATTTATTTTAATATGTTTTGTTTTGTTGTCTGTCTCCCCCTTCTAGACTGTGAGCCCGCTGTTGGGTAGGGACCATCTCTATATGTTGCCAACTTGTACTTCCCAAGCACTTAGTACAGTGCTCTGCACACAGTAAGCACTCAATAAATACGATTGAATGAATGAACAGAAGCGGGGAGACAGACATCAAAACAAGTAAACAGGCATCCACAGAAATAAATATAATTATAGATATATAAACAAGTCTAAACAAGTAAATGGGCATCAATATAAACAGAACTAGAGATATCTGCATATATATATATACAAGTGCTGTGGGGTGGTGGAGTAGAGCAAAGTGAGCGAGTCGAGGCGATGCGGAGGGGAGAGGGAGTTGAGGAAAAGGGGGCTTAGTCTGGGAAGGCCTCTTGGAGGAGGTGAGCCTTCAGTAGGGATTTAAAGGGGGAGGAAGAGTAATTCTGCTCCATCACTTCTCTCCCCCAACATTTAATGGTGTCTATCAGTTAGTTAATGCAATTGAGACTTGACTGTTTTACATTCAACCTATCAATTGTAAGCACTTACTGTGGGCAAAAGCACCATACTAAATACTTGGGAGAATACATGGCTTATTTAAAAGCTTTCCACATTTGGATTTAATACCAGGGACCAAGATCTGAAAATGCGGACAATTTACTCGCTGAAAAAACAAGGTTTGGTATTGAAACGATTAGTCGCTTATTTTTAAGTGTTTCACCCTCAAAATTAGAGGGACCTTGTTTCTGATCCCAGCTCTGCCACTTGTCTGTTGTATGACCCTGGGCCAGTCACTTAACTTTCATTCAATCATTCATTCATATTTAGAGCTTACTCTGTGCAGATCACTGCACTAAGTGCTTGGCAAAGTACAATACAACAATATACAGTGACCCTGCCCACAATGAGCTCACAGTTTAGAGTGGGGGAGACAGACATCAATACAAACAAAATTACATGTATATTATATATATATATATATATATATATATATATATATATATATATATATATATATACATATATATGTGTGCGTGCTGTGGGGCTGGGATTGGAGGGGGGAAAGAAAAAGGAACAAGTCAGGGTGACGCAGAAGGGAGTGGGAGATGAAAAATGGGGCTTAGTCTGGGAAGGCCTCATGGGGAAGATGCACCTTCTATAAGGCTTTGAACAGGCAGAGAGTAATTGTCTGTTGGATTTGATGAGGGAGGGTGTTCCTGTCCAGAGGTAGGATGTGGTCCAGGGTTTGGTGGTAAGACAGGTGAGACTGAGGCACAGTGAGAAGGTGTTAGCACTAGATGAGAAAAGTATGCAGGTTGGGTTGTACAAGGAGAGAAAATTCTTGGTGCCTCAGTTAATTCATCTGTAAAACGGGGATTAGGACTGTGAACTCTATGAGGGACATGGACTATGTCCAACCTGATTAGCTTGTATCTACCCCAGTGTTTAGAACACATAGTAAACAACAAATACCATAAAAGGAAAAAAAAATAGATTTTTGCCTGCTGCAAATACAAATGAACTAAAAATATTACAATCAATAAATCAGTCAGTCAGTCAGCAGTATTTATTGAGTGCCTAATTTGTGTCAAGCTCCTCTGTACTAAGCACTTGGGAGAGTACTACAAAATTAGTGGACACGTTCCTAGCAGTAAGGGGTTTACAATGTAGCGGGGGAAACAGACACTAAAATAAGTTTCAGATAGAAGAATGTAACAGAGTATAAAGTTTTGTGTCCATCAGCACTATGGAATGTGGAAGAACGAGTGCTTAAGTGAGAAACAGCATGGCCTAGTTGAATGAGCAGAGGAGTCAGAAGTACTGGGTTCGAAATCCTGCTCTGCCACTAGTCTACTGCGTGACCTTGGGGAAGTCACTTCACTTCTCTGTGCCTCAGAGAAGTATTGGATGGGGATTCCAAACCTAGTCTCTCTCCTACTCAGACTGTGAGCCCCGTGTGGGATCTGATTACCTTGTATCTACCCCAGTGCTCAATACAGCACTTGATATATAATAAGCGCTTTAACAAATACCACGGTTATTAGGAAGTACAGGAGGTACAGTGGAGGTATTGGATAGGAAGAAGAGAAATCATAAAATTTCCCAAGCATCCTGAACTAAGTTTACAAATCTCTCATGCACTGTAAAGAGCTTTGTAAGTTTTCTGGTAGCTCACTGGAGAAAAACAATTCAGTGAATTAAATGTACACACCAGAAGTACCCTCCATTTCAGAAACTCTCGGCATCTTGCCGCTTTATAAAAAAACAGAATGACAAGGAAAGAAAGTTATTTGCAAAGCGTCTCTGAATTTTTTTTAATAAGCAATTTAAACCTCCTGCCTTGCGGTGGGAAATTGCTATGACACTCTTTTCAGGAGTCGACATCATTTGAGGCAAAGGAATAATAATCCCTGGATCACGATTATGGTTATTCCTGGTTAGCCTGGACTGACAATTATGAGGATCAAGCCAATCTCTACATTTTTTGGTCGATTTTAGGTTCACCAAATTGTTTAGTTGGTCAGGTGGCTGCCCAAATTGTAAAGCATCATGAAATAGAAGGCTAATGTTACAATGGGTATCGTTCTCACAGTTTCGATCCTATAGAAATTCCGACATTAAGTGATCCAACACAGAATGTAATTCCTTTTTTTGAGCACTTCCAGCCTTCATTTTCCTTTATTAAAGAAACTATGCCAAGGTGCAGTAACTAAAATAATATCACTCTTTCCTGAACCTTCTAGCAAAAAGTAAATGGAGAAAGAAACTACTGCAATAAAGACTTCCATTTAAAATAGAGGTTAGTACACTAAAAAGGAATGAGAGCAATTCTGAATAGGAAGGTATCTTACCTAGAAAAGTTGAGGAAATGAACATGTCGAGTGAATAAATAGGGCTGCTCTGCAGTACTTATGTTTTTAATCAGTTCCATCTAAAAAAAAATAACAAAATTATCACTTGGGAATCAAAGTTTCTATGTTTAACTAAGCCAAATATTATTTACCCAACTCAATCCATTTTTATGCATTCCATAGTACTTCTGGAATCAAGCCTGCAATGCTGAATTTTGTGCAAGATTTATGAATCTTGCCTATATTGCCCGAGTGTTTACGCTGTTGCTGAACAAGATTTACGACCCTGCACTATATTTGGCTGATCACTGCCGTCCAACAATGCGGCAGATTAAGTTGTGTCAACAGCCCCGTGAAAATCTCTCCTTATTGAAATGCAAGACAAAATGCCGTCTCAATTTTCTACCATAAAGCCTACTTTGGAAAAGATGCGAAATGTGACAGCGCCTTACTCCTCATACGTTACTGAGATTTTCAGTGAAACTGGACAGCTAGCCTTATTTTAAAACCCGCAGTTTCGGCAGCTCTCCTTTACAGTGCCCTTCGTTGCATGATGGAATCAGTCGTAGCTGATTCCATCATTTAGTCCACCAAAATTGATTGATTGATTGATTGATTGATAGCTCAGAGGGGTTCTGTCTCGGAAGGGTGGGGTGGCTGGGTGAGCCATGTGGTTGTTCCCTCAAAATCCTCAGTCCCTCTTCTCTGGATCTGGGACGTTGCAGAAACCTGGAAGGCTGCGTGATTTTGCATCTTCCATAGTGCTCCCCTAACCTTGTCCTGAGTGGGCAAGGGGGTAGTATTATTTTTTAGTAACCTCCTAACTGCTTCATTCATTCATGCAATTGTATTTATTGAGTGCTTACTGTGTGCAGAGCATCGTCATCATCATCAATCGTATTTATTGAGCGCTAACTGTGTGCAGAGCACTGTACTAAGCGCTTAAAAAGTACAATTGAGCAACAAGTAGAGACAATCCCTACCCAACAAAGGGCTCACAGTCTGGAAACAGGCTCACAGTGTAGAAAGGAAGCAGCATGGCCTAGTAGAAAGACCACTGGTCTGGGAGTCAGGGGTCATGGGTTCAAATCCCGACTCTGCCAATTGTCAGCTGTGTGACAATCGGGCAAGTCACTTAACTTCTCTGTGCCTCAGTTCCCTCATCTGTAAAATGAGGATTAAGACTGTGAGCCCCCCGTGGGACAACCTGATCTCCTTGTAACCTCCCCAGTGCTTAGAACAGTGCTTTGTACATAGTAAGCACTTAATAAATGCCATCATTATTATTATTATTATTACCTGGGTTCTAATACCAGCTCCACCACTTGACAGCTGTTTGACCTTGGGCAAGTCAATTCCACTCCTATGGGCCTCACTTACCTCATCTGTAAAATAGGGATTAAGCCCTACTCCCTCTTAGACTGTGAGTCTCAGGTGGGACAGGGACTGTCCAACTGAATTGTTTTATGTTTACCACAGCACTTAGTTCAGTGCTTCATATAAAGTAAGTGTTTCACATGTACCATTTAGAAAGCAACAACAAACAAAAACAAAACCCCCATATAACATTGATTTCTGGGGCTCTTTGTGGTGCCATGGAGCAGAATAAAGGGAGAGGACAGAAGAGCAAGGAAGATTCTGTAACTCCTCAAAACTCAATGGACAGTTGAGATCAATGTTTCACAATATACTGGATCACCACTGGCCTTACATTTGTAAAAATCATAGGGAAAACATTTGTATATGGTCACCAGACTTCATCCTATCCAGGGCTTTAAATTACAATTGAAATTGATCTCTGTCTGTGGCCAATTTAATCACTTAAACTTTATTCTTCTGAAAATAGAAAATAATACGAACACGTGGAAGCCTCTTTCTTTCACAACCTTCTGGATTGTGTCAGAGTCAGAAAGTGAGTGAACTCAACAAAAATTCCAGGAATTCTTATAGTTTCTGACTTCCTGATGTCTGCTTTCTTCAGATTTTCTGTATGACCTCATCTAAAAAGGTCAGGAGAAACATATGCTGCTGGATCTGAAGTACATCATAATTCCACTGGGCTCTTTTATTGGCAAATAAAATGCTACTAATTGGGAGGTGGAAATTGGGCTGTCAGTTTGCAGATGAACAATTTCGTTCCTTGATATTTTTATAACCTGTATCCAGTTGGGCACACTGAACATGAGACTGTCCAATTTGTTTACACAAAGAACATATGAGCAAGTAAATGAGAGATTTGAAGCAGCATAGCCTAGTAGATAGAGCAAGGGCCTGGATGTCCGAAGGACCTGGGATCAAAAAGCAACTCCATCATATATCTGCTGTATGGCCTTGGGCAAGTCATTTAACTTCTCTGTGCCTCAGTTATCTCATACATAAAATGGAGATTAATACTGTAAGGGATATGTGGACCATGGACCATATCCAACTTCATTCATTCAATCATATTTATTGAGCGCTTACTGTATGCACAGCACTGTACTAAGCACTTGGGAAGTACAAGTCGGCAACATATAGAGATGGTCCCTAACCAACAATGGGCTCATTTGCTTGTGGCTACTCCAGTGCCTACTGCAGTGTCTGGCACATAGTAAGTGCTTAACAAACACAATAAAAAATTGAAAATTAAAAATTTGCAAGCCATAAACCTAAACTATCTGGATAAAGAAATCTCTACCATTTTGTATAATGTAACTGAAATAGTACAGAAAAGATTTATGACATTTTTAGCACTATATATTATCTTCTCCAAACAAATGTCACTATATTGTGTTTTTTTGTAGTAGTGGTTGGAATTTGAGACAATTGTCTTAATATTCATAAAACAGTCTGAGTTTAAAAGAAACTAATCAAAAGGGTAATCAGTGGATCTCAATTCCTGGATTTCTAAAATAAAGATATAGGAGAAATATTTCCATTAATATTAATAGTAATAATAATAACAATGACAACAATAATAATAATGATAAGCAGCTACGTGCATATTGTTTGCCAAGGACTGTACTAAGTACTGGGGTAGACACAGGATAATCTGGTCAGACACAGTCCCTGTCCTATGGGGAGCTCAATATCCAAGGGGGAGGGAGAACAGGCATTTTGTCCTCATTTTACAGATGAGGAAACCGAGGCACAAAGGTTAATTAACTTACCTAAGGCTAAGGTCACCCAGCAGGCAAGTGGGATTAGAAGCCAGGTCCTCTGACTCCTTGGGCAAGACACTTACCTTCTCTATCTTGAGTTTCTCGATTTGAAAAATGGGGATTCAATACTTGTTCTCCCCCCTGCTTAAACTGTGTGCATCATGTGAGACAGGGATGGCGTCCAACCTAATTAACATGAATCTACTTTAGGGCTTAGAACAGTACTTGGCACACAGTAAGAGTTTAACAAATACAATAATAATAATGTCACCAATAATTAACAAATATTATTATTGTTATATGCCAGACACTATACTGAACACTGGGGTAGGTACAAGCTAATCAGGTTGGACACAATCCATGTACCATGTGGGGCTCCGTCTTAATCCCCATTTTACAGATGAGGTAACTGAGGCACATAGAAGTGAAGTGATTTGCCCAAAGTCACCCAGCAGACAAGTGGTGGAGCTGGGATTAGAATCCAAGTCCTTCTGACTCCCAACCTCCTACTCTGTCCACTAAGCCACATTTCTTCTATTTTTGTTATTTAAACTGAACCATGGTAATAATAATAATAATAATAATAATGGCATTTGTTAAGCGCTTACTATGTGCAAAGCACAGTTCTAAGCATTGGGGGAAAATAAGGTGATCAGGTTGTCCCTTGTGGGGCTCACAGTCTTCATCCCCATTTTACAGATGAGGTAACTGAGGCACAGAGAAGTTAGGTGGCTTGCCCAAGTTCACACAGCAGACAAGTGGCAATTTGCATGAATTATTATAGTTGGGAAAACAATTGAGTACGTGATATAGTCAATCAATGCTAAATACAATCTAGCCTCTAATAATGACCAAATGGAAGCAATCTATTTGCTTTATAAGTTATGATAATATACAGTGTATTGACACAATCATGGAAAACTTTAGAACAATTTTGTTATAAAGGTATTATATTGTAGTAATATTCTCTGTTGCCTGAACTCTGATCAGTTGCTAAAAATCAAGTTCAGTTGGCACAGTTCTATTAGAAACAGTGTGGTCTAGTGGAAGGAATACCCTTCTCCTTCCTTGATAGACTGTGAGTGCCATATGGGACCTGATTATCTCATATCAACTCCAGGGCTTAGTACAGTGCTTGGCACATAGTGATGAACAAATACCATAATTATTATTGTAATTACTATTATTGTTGCAGAATGGAAAAACAAGCTGCTGCAAACTGCACAGAAATATGCAGTGCCTGGCACATAGTAAGTCCTTTACAAATAGGGGAAATTGGGAAATGCACATAGAAGTGGTGTGTCGGGGGCGGGGGGGGTGTCTGTGTGTGTGTGTGTGTGTGTGTGTGTGTGTGTGTGTGTGTAATATCAAGTTATTAAGGGGTACACACCCAATGTATTGTTGACATAGAAGGGAGGATGAATCGGAGGAATGAGGACTTATTCAGAGAACGCCTCTTGGAGAAGATAAAATTCTAATACATTCGATTAGCGATGTCCTGAAAGCAGGAGGAAATATGAAGCTGCTGAATAGGAGACAGGTCAGAACTGAAGAGGTAGATTGGAGAATCATCTGTGTATAGATGGCAGTTGAAGCCATGAGAGCAAATTAGTTCTCCAAAGGAGTGGGTGTAGATGGAGAATAGAATGGCAGAACTCAGTCTTGAGGGACTTCCACAGTTAAGGGGATGGGAAGCAGAAGAGGAGCCTATAAAAGAGATTGAGAATGAGCAGTCAGAGACGTAGGAGGAGAACTAGCAGGAGATAGTGTCAGTGAAGCCAAGATTAAATAATGTTTCAAGGAGAAGGAGGTGGTCCAAAGTGTCAAAGGCAGGTAAGAGGTTGAGTAGAATTAGGATGAATTAGAAACCATTGGATCTGGCAAGAAGGAGTTCATCAGTGACCTTAGAGGGCAATTTCCGTAGAGTGAGTGGGGCAGAAATTGGATTGAAGATGATAAAGAAGAGAGTTGGAGGAGAGGAAGTGGAGGCAGTGGATATAGACAACCTGCTCAAGGGCTTTGGAGAAGAATGGCAGGATGGATATGGGGCAATAACTGGAGGGAGCCATGGGATCAAGAGAGTAGTTTTCAGGATACAGGAGACAGAGCACATTTGAAAGCATTGGGGAAGGATCCATTGGAAAATGAATAATTGAAGATCACAGTCAAGGAGGGAAGAAAGGCGATGCTCATTTGCTTCACTAAAGTAAGAAGGAAGCTAGGTGTTGCCAGGTGGACGCTGCTGACAAAGGCACAACCAGGTAGAAAACTTAACCTTTAGCTATAGGAAAGTTGAGGTTCAGTGGTAACATGAATGAATCCATCGCAATCCATCAAGCAGCAGAGTGAGCTAATGGAAACAACATAGTCCTGGGAGTCAGAGGACTTGGGTTCTAATCCTGACTCCAGTTTCATTCATTCAATCGAATTTAATGAGTGCTTACTGTGTGCAAAGCACTGTACTAAGCACTAGGGAGGTACAGTGTAATAACAGACACATTCCTGCCCACAGTGAGCTCACAGTCTAGAAGGGGAGACAGACATAAATAAATGGATAGATTTATAAATAGATAAATAAATTACAGGTATATACACATGTGCTATGGGGATGGGAGGGAGGGTGAATGAAGGAGCAAGTAAGAGCAGCACAGAAGGGAGAGATGAGGAGGGCTTAGTCAGAGAAGGCTTCTTGGAGGAGATGTGCCTTCAATAAGGTTTTGAAGTGGGAGAGAGCATTCATTCTTTCAATTGTATTCATTGAGCACCTACTGTGTGCAAAGCATTATACTAAGTGCTTGGGAGAGTACAATATAACAGCAGATACATTCCTGCCCACAACAAGCTCACAATCTAGAGGGGGAGACATGTTAATATAAATTAATTGATTAAATAAACATTTCTGTAAATCAATTACAGATATATACATATGCACTGTGAAGATGGCAGGGAGGATGAATGACGGAGGAAGTAAGAGTGGTGCAGATGGGAGTGGGAGAAGAGGAGATGGGGGCTTAGTCAGGGAAGGCTTCTTGGAGGAGATGCACCTTCAATAAGGTTTTGAAGTGGGTAGCAGCAATTATCTTTCTGATATGAGTAGGGAGGAATTGTTTGCTGTGTGACCTTGGACAAGTCACATAACTTCTCTGAACCTTTGTTTCCTCACCTGTAACATGAGGATTCAATACCTGTTCTCCCTCACCCTTAGACTGTGAGCCCTATGCATGACAGAGACTATGTCCAACCTAATACAAATATCATCACTACATACAAGGTTAAGTGCTTACTATGTGCCAAGCGCTGTTCTAAGCGCTGGGGTGGATACAAGGTAATCAGGTTGTCCCTCGTGGGGCATTTTACAGATGAGGTAACTGAAGCACAGAGAAGTTAAGTGACTTGCCCAAAGTCACACAGCAGACAAGTAGCGGAGCCGGGATTAGAACCCACAACCTCTGACTCCCAAGCCTGTGCTCTTTCCACTGTGCCACATTGCTTCCCATGCTGCTTCGCTGCTTGTAGTCAGAGGTCATGGGTTCAAATCCTGGCTCCACCAATTAGCTGTGTGACTTTGGGCAAGTCACTTCACTTCTCTGTGCCTCAGGTACCTCATCTGTAAAATGGGGATTAAGACTGTGAGCCCCCTGTGGGACAACCTGATCACCTTGTAACCTCCCCAGCACTTAGAATAGTGCTTTGCATATAGTAGGTGCTTAATAAATGCCATCATTACTATTATTATTGTATCTACCCCAGTGCTTACAACAGTACTTGGCACATAGTAAGTGCACAACAGATACCATCATTATTATTAGTAGTAGTAAGGCTGTGAAGGTGGGAAGAGTGGTGAGATGTTGGATATGAATGGGAGGTTGGGGTGAGCTCCAGGGCAGACGGAGGACATGGGCAAGGGGTTGGTGGGGAGAAAAACAAGATTAAGAACAGTGAGTAGGTTGTTCTTAGAGGAGGGCAGTGTGTGGGTTGGTTATAGTAGATTAGTGAGGTAAGTTAAGAGAGGTAGGTTGGATTGAATACCTTAAAGCCAACGGTAAGGGGTTCCTATTTGATGTGGAGGGTTTTGAGGGCTGGGGAGATGTAGACTGAGCAGTTTTAGAAAAATGATCTGGGCAGCAGAGTGAAGTATGGACAATAGAGGAGAGTGACAGAAGGCAGGGAGGGTAGGGAGGAGAACAATGACTGACCCAGTCAGGGTGGGAAATAAGTGTTTGCATCAGCTTGCTAGCAGTTAGGATGAAGAGGAAGGGAAAGATTCTAGAGATATTGTGAAGGTTGAATAATAATGATGGCATTTGTTAAGCGCTTACTATGTGCAAAGCACTGTTCTAAGCGCTGGGGAGGTTACAAGGTGATCAGGTTGTCCCACGGGGGACTCACAGTTTTAATCCCCATTTTACAGATGAGGTAACTGAGGCACAGAGAAGTTAAGTGACTTGCCCAAAGTCACACAGCTGACAGTTGGCGGAGCCAGGATTTGAACCATGACCTCTGACTCCAAAGCCCATGCTCTTTCCACTGAGCCACGCTGCTTCATTCAACTGAGAGGATTTAGTGACAGACTGAATATCTGGAATGAATATAAAGGATGAGTTCAGGATAACATCATGGTTACATGCTTGTGAAACAAAGAGGATGGTTGTGTTTATATAGTGATGGGAAAGTCTTGGGAAGGACAGGTGAGAAAATGGGTTTTGTTTTGGACATGTTAAGTTTGTGTCAGTGGGATATACAAGTAGAGATTCATTCACTCATTCAATCTTATTTATTGAGCGTTTACTATCAATCAATCAATCAATCGTATTTATTGAGCGCTTACTGTGTGCAGAGCACTGTACTAAGTGCTTGGGAAGTACAAGTTGGCAACATATAGAGACAGTCCCTACCCAACAGTGGGCTCACAGTCTAGAAGGGGGAGACAGAGAACAAAACCAAACGAACTGCAACTGGTAATTTCAAGTGCCTAATAATTATAAATTTAAAAATTCTTCCAATTTTGCCTGCTGTTTAAACCTCAGGTATGACGGGTAGAAATGAATGTTTTCTTCTAGAGGATAAGCTGTGAAAATTACTTAGTCCTTATCCTTCTTTTTTGCAGTAGAGTGTATCATTTTAGAAATCAGAAAATGCATTTCTACACACCCAACTTCCCCTGCTGAGATAGGTCAGAGGTTATTACATGATCCCAGTAAACACAGTCTCACTAAAAGTCTCCCATGGTCAACACAGACTTTGCCCACAAACTATGTACATTGCACTGTACTAAACACTTGGAAAGTACAATACAGCAATAAAGAGAGACAATCCCTGCCCACAATGGGCTTACAGTCTAGAGTCAGGGGATATAGACATCAAAACAATGCCCTGAAAGGCAGGAAGAAATGTGACACTGCTGGACTGAGAGATTTGGGAATCATCTGTGTAGAGATGGTGGGGACTGAGTTCTTCGAGGGTGTGGGTATAGACAGTGAATGGAAGGGGACCCAGAACTAAGCCTTGAGGGATTTCCACAGTTAAGAGGTGGGTGGCAGAGGAGGATCCCCTGAAAGAGACTGAGAAGGAGTGATCGGAGAAATAAGAGAACCAGAAGAGGATCGTGTCACTGAAGCCAATGTTAGATAGTGTTCTAACAGGTGTTATCAACTTTCTTTATGCATCTACATAACAAAATGTGTAACAAATAAAACTCTTAACATTGCAGCTAAAATACTAGGATTATATTTGATCTAATGAAAGGCTGTAGGCTGTGGGGCAGGGAGCGTGTGTTTCACTTCTGTTGGATTCTCCAAAGCAACTAGTACGTGCTCTGAAATCAATCAATCAATCAATAATCAATGGTATTTATTGAGTACTTACTGGGTGCAGAGCATTATAATAAGCACCTGGGAGAGTAGTATGTATCAGAGTTGGTAGACACATTCTCTTCCCACAACGAGTTTGCGCTTAAGAGGGGAAGATGGATATCAATAAATGATGGATATGTACATAATCCTGTGGGGCTGAGGGTAGGGTGAATATCAAGTGATTAAAGGATACGGATCCAAGAGCTCAGGCAATGCACTTAAGAAGCAGCATGGCCTAGTGGATAGAGCATAAGACTGGGAGTCTGAAGGACTTTGGTTCTAATTCTGGCTCTGCCGCTTGTCTGCTGTGTGACCTTGGGCAAATCACTTAACTTCTCTGTGCTTTGACGACCTCATCTGTGAACTGGTGATTAAGACTGTGATCCCCATGTGGGACATGGACTATGTCCAACATGATTATCTTGTAGCTACTCCAGTGCTTAGAACAGCACCTGGCACATACTAAGTGCTTAACAAATACCTTTTAAAAAAACAAACCACTGAAGGGAAAGGGGGTATGACAAATAAGGATTTAGTCAGGGAAGGCCTCTTGGAGGAGTTGTGATTTCAGGAGAACTCTGAAGGTGGGGAGAGTGAAGGTCTGGGGTATATGAAGGAGGAGGGAGTTTCAGGCCAGAGGGAGGACGTGAACAACTTGTCAGCAGCAATATAGGCAAAATTGAGGTATGGTGAGTAGGTTGGAGTTAGAGGACACGGTTCTCAGTAGGTGCTCGATAAATACCATTGAAAAGATAGAAAATTTGAGTAAGTAGAAGGAATGTTCAGAGCTGTCAGTCGAAAAAAGTAAAGCTCTGCCAAGGAGAACTGGGTATTCAGTGGAAAAATACAAGAATAGGTATGTGATTTTTTTTGTGGAGAGAAACATAAATATGTAATGGCATGTGCCTAAAGGAAAAAATTTAGAAGGTAGCATCTGTAATCCTGCTGGAATTGAGGAAAGGGAAAGAGAACAAGATCAAACAGGTTTTATAATGAGAAGAGAAAAACTCCATTAAGGTGAATTCTCAGTTGGTCCCAACTTTAGACTAAATCTCCTGCTCCATTAGCTCTGCTTGTCAGGGAGCTAGATGAACTGCTCTTTCCGGACCTGAGCGCTGATGTGCATTAGCCAACCTACTGCACCCGGCACTCAGTTCTTGTCCAACACACAGACAAGTGGGGGCCCTCTATTTTGGCCAACTATGTTAAGTGAGGAGATGGTTTTTCAATTTATCAATTCCAAAGGGGAAAAGAGTTTCATCTGGAATTCCAGGTTAACCTTGACCCATAGACAGGTGGAAGGTTGAGAGTAGGTTTAAACCATCATTCTCACTGGCCTAGTGAACAGAGCTTAATTATGTGAGTCAGGAGACCTGGGTTCTAATCCCGGCTCTGCCACTTATTTGCCATGAGATATTTACTTCTCTATCTCAATTTCCTCTTCTTCATCTGTATAATAGTGATTTAATTTTTGTACTTCCTCGCCTTTAGACTGTGAGGTCCCCGTGGGTCAGGGACTAGTTTGACCTAATTATTTTGCCAAGCACTTAACAAATAGCACTATTACTGTTAGTGTCATTATCATTATCTGTTAACATTTGCCCAGAATTTACAGTATGTGAGCATCACAATCAATATCCTACTCATTTCTGAGTTCTCCAAATATGAGTCCATAAAATCATAATCACACTCCACCCATAGATAATAAAAAAAAAATCCAGCAAGTGAGAAACAGTGTGGTCTAGTGGATAGAACAGTCCAGGGAGTTAGAAGGACATGGGCTCTAATCCTGACTCCACCACTTGTCTGCTGTATGACCTTAAACAAGTCACTTCACTTCTCTGTGTCTCTGTTACCTCACAGATAAACGAGAATTAAGACTGTGAGCCCCATATGGGACAGGAACTGTGTCTAACCTGATTAGTTTGTATCACCTCAGTGCTTAATACAGTACCTGGCACATAGTAAGCATTTACCAAACACTAAAAAAAATTGTACAATAAAAAGTTAATATGAAACTCAATTTGCCTCCTTTTTTCAGTGTAATGAACATATTGAGTAGATTCAATCTCTGGATAGTTTTGGAAAGAAAAATGGAGGGAGTTCCAGATGTGGTGTATAAAAATAACAATAATAATGAAAATAGTGGTATTTGTTAAGTCAGTCAGTCAATAGTATTTATTGAGTGCTTACTGTGTGCACAGCACTGTACTAAGCACTTGGGAGAGTACAACATAGCAGTCACATTACCTGCCCACAATGAGTTTACAGTCTAGAGAGGGATTATGAACATTGTACCAAGTGCTGGGGTAGATACTAGATAACCAGTTTGGGTGGTCAGAAGGGAATAGAGAACAGGTATTTAATAATCAATCGAGAAGCAGCGTGGTCTACATGATACAGCAAGGCCCTGAGAGTCCGAAGGACCTGGATTGTAATCCCAGGCTGCCACTTGTTGCCTGTGTGATCTTGGGCCAGTCACTTTACTTCTCTGTGCCTCAATTACTTCATCTGTAAATGGGGATTAAGACTGTGAACCCCACATAGGACATGGACTGTGTCCAACCTGATCAGCTAACCCCAGCAATTAGTATAGTACTAATACACATAGTAAGTGCTTCACAGATACCATAAAATTTAAAAAAACATATTTATTGAGTGCTTACCGTGTACAGAGCACTGTACTAAGTGCTTAATAGAGTATAACTGAGTTGGTAGACATTTCCTGTACACAATGAGCTTACCGACATTAATATAAATAAATTACAAATATGTACATAAATGATATGGGGCTGAAGGAGGGGTGAGTAAAAAGTGCAAAACCAAGTGCAAGGGCAACAGCACAAGGGAGTAGGATGAGAGGAAATGAGGGCTTAATCAAAGAAGACCTCTTGGTGGAGATATGGTTTTAATAAGACTTTAAATGTAGGGGGAGTGACTGTAGGTCAGATATGAAGATGGAGGGCATTCCAGGCCAGAGACTGGTTGTGGGCGAGAGGTCAGCAGCAAAATAGATGAGCTTGAGGAACAGTTAAGGAGCTTCTGTTTGATGTGGAGGTGGATGGGCAACCACTGGAGGGTCTTGAGGAGTGGGGAAACTTGGACTGAATGTTTTTGTAGAAAAATGATCCGGGCAGCAGAGTGAAGTACGGACTGGAGTGGGGAAAGACCAGAGGCAGGAAGATCAGCAAGTACACCAATTCAATAATCAAGGTGGGCTGGGATAAATCCTTGGATTAACATGATAGTGGTTTGGATGGAGAAGAAAGGGCAGATTTTAGTGATGGTTTGAAGGTTGAACCAACAAGATTTGGTGACAGATTGAATGTCAGTTTGAATGAGAGAGATGTGTTGAGGATAATGCCAAGGTTAGGGGCTTATGAAACAGGAAAGATACAGTGATAGGATAATCAGGGGAGGTCAGGGTTTGAATGGGAAAATAAGGAGTTCTGTTTTGGACATGTTACGTACGAGGTGTTGGTAGATATCCAAGTAGAGATGCCCAAAGCAGGAAGAAATATGAGATTGCAAAGACAGAGATCAGGGCTGCTGAATTTAATAGTCATTTTAAAGATGAGGAAATTGAAAAACAGGGAAGAGACTTGCCCAAAGTCACCATCATTTTTATGGTATTTTTTAAAACTCTGACTATGTGCCCAACACTGTACTAAGCACTGAAGCAGACACAAGGAAATCAGGTTGGACACAGTCCATGTCCCACACGGAGCTCACAGTCTTAACCCTCATTTTACAGATGAGATAATTGAGGCCCAGAGAGGTGAAATGACTTGCCCAAGGTCACACAGCAGACAAGTGGTGGAGCTGGGATTAGAAACTAGGTCTCCTGTCTCCCAGTCCCACATTCTTTCTGCTAAGTCAAGGTGCCTGGTGTTCTTCCTGTTTTATCCTCCACCTACACTCCATTATCATTGCTCAGTTTCACTGAGGATGGATAATAAATGCTAAAAACTTAGGCTACTAGAAAGAAAAAATGTGTTCCCCAGATAGCTAACAGTTTGAAAAGTGGGGTTTCTTCTGCACATGTGTGCTAACTCCTATCACAATAGAATTCAAGTGTGCAATGCTAAAACTCTTTGGCTGGTGTGGCTTCCAGGAAGAGGGATTTCGATTTATGATCTCCACTAACATTATGCAGATAAAAGTAGCCAATACTTTCGTCTCTAAACCTTTTAGGCTCATTGCATCAATCTCTGTCTCTCTAGCAAAAGGACAGTGTCATTATAAATTTATGCATCTTTATACTGCAGGGTAGCACATTAGCTTTTATTTTACAGAAAGCACAAACTAGTCCTGTGAAATGTAGGCAGTCCAGTCCTATTGTGGCCTTAAGTGGAGTGGGAGAGAGAGAGAGCAGGGCCTTAGTGTCTGAAGAGCCTTACCTTTGGATAAATTCTTCCCCTAAATGGCAGATAGCCAGAAAAGGCACCTGAACTTATTTTCATGGCATAGGGCATAAGTGACTATCTCTCAGTGACATATACCTGCAGATTTTATCTCACGGCCTGAAGCACCATCATTGAACCACAAAGTCATCATCGTCATCAAAACAGTAACTGTGGAATTTGTTAAGTACTGTCTATGTTCCAAGCACTATAATAAATGCCAGGGAAGATATAAATCAGGTCAGATGCAGTCCCTGTCCCACATGGAGATCCCAGTCTAAGAGGGAAGTAGAACATAGAGACTTTAGTCTATTTATATTAATGTCTGTCTCCCCCTCTTTGTGGGCAGGGAGTGTGTCTGTTTATTTTTATATTGTACTCTCCCAAACACTTAGTATAGTGCTCTGTATACAGTAATGAATGAACAGGTATTCAATCCCCATTTTACAGATGAGGTAAGTGACTTTGCCCAAGGTCGCACAGCAGATATGTGGCAGAGGCAAGATTAGATTCCAGGCCCTCTGATTTCCAGGCCCATGCCCTTTCCACTATGACACACTGCTACACTGTGCGTATATACAGTACTGGAAGGAAGTTACAAACCTTCAGTGAATCAGCTTACTGAAAGATTTGGTCCTCAGTGCCTAGGTGTTTTTGAAAATTGTCCTTAGGTACTCAAATTGAGTCTTTTAAGGTGAAAAATTCATATTGAGTTTGTTGAAAATATATCATGAAGATCTCCACTATTACAGATGTGCATGTGTAACACTGCTAAGACCTACCATGTGGGTGTTTGCAGATGATCTTGTTCTGCTAATGAAAACCTCCCTCTTCAATTAAGGACATTCAGAAAGTCAGTTGTAATAGAATTTTAGTGGCCAACATTATTATTATTATTATTATGTATTCTACTATTACTATACTATTTCCCCTATCACTAATCAAATTTAATGTCTGTCTCTCCCTGTAGATTGTAAGCTCCTTTGGAGCAAGGATCGTGTTTACCAACTCTGCTATACTGTGCTCTACCAAGTGCTTAGTACAGTGCTCTACACACAGTGTGACACAATAAACACCGTTGATTGATTGTCAGGATCTATCAATTTTTTTTAAAATCCTGACTATATTCCTGGACAAAAACAGGCCAGAATTTGATGTTGTTTTAAAAAAACATGTGCTTAAATGGCATATTGGAAAAGCTGTGATTCCCTAATAAAATACTTTTTTGGAACATCTTCTGAAAATGGGCAAGAATATTACAAAATTTCAACTATGTGGTATAGCTAATTAGTCAACCAACAGTATTTGACAACTCTGTGTAGAACATTGTGCTTCATTCTGGGTTTCTTGTGTTCTCTGGAAAGCTTTAGCATTTTCCCATTTTGTCCCTTTAGTCTATCAGTGCAACCAACTCTAAATCTCGGTATGTCCAAGACTGAGCTCCTTATCTTCCCTCCCAAACCCTGTCCTCTCCCTGATTTTCCTGTCCGTGTAGATGGCACTACCATCCTTGCCATCTCACAGGCCCACAGCCTTGGTGTCATCCTCGACTCTGCTCACTCATTCACCCCACACATCCAATCCATCACCAAAACATGCCGGTCTCACCTCCACGACTTCGCCAAGATCCACCCTTTCCTTTCCATCCAAACCGCTACTTTGCTGGTTCAATCTCTCATCCTTTCCCGACTGGATTACTGCATCAGCCTCCTCTCTGATCTCCTTTCCTATTGTCTCTCTCCACTTCCGTCTATACTTCACTCTGCTGCCCGGATTATCTTTGTACAGAAATGCTCTGGGCAGGTCACTCCCCTCCTCAAAAATCTCCAGTGGTTGCCTGTCAACCTAAGAATCAAGCAAAATCTCCTCATTCTCAGCTTCAAGGCTGTCCATCACCTCGCCCCCTTCCACCTCACCTTCCTTCTCTCCCTCTACAGCCCAGCCCACACCCTCCGCTCCTCTGCTGCTAATCTCCTCACTGGGCTCGTTCTCGCCTGTCCCGCCGTCAACCCCTGGCCCAAGTCTTTCCCCTGGCCTGCAATGCCCTCCCTCCACACATCTGCCAAACTAGCTCTCTTCCTTCAAAGCCCTACTGAGAGCTCACCTCCTCCAGGAGGCCTTCCCAGACTGAGCCCCCTTTTTCCTCTCCTCCTCCCCATAGCCTCCCCTGCCCTACCTCCTTCCCCTCCCCACAGCACTTGTATATATTTGTACATATTTATTACTCTATTTTACTTGTATATATTTACTCCTCTAATTTATTAATGATGTGCATATAGCTATAATTCTATTTATTCTAATGGTTTTGACACCTGTCTACATGTTTTGTTTTGTTGTCTGTCTCCCCTTCTAAACTGTGTGCCTGTTGTTGGGTAGGGACCATCTCTATATTTTGCTGACTTGTACTTCCCAAAAGCTTAGTACAGTGCTCTGCACACAGTAAGCACTCAATAAATATGACTGAATGACTACTGTATTTCACTCTTCCAAGCTCTTAGTACAATGATGATAAAGATAATCTGTTTTTACCGCTTAAGAATGTTCCCTGTCATTTTTTATTTTTATACTGACATCTTGATTTGTTTTTCTACCTTATCTTTACCAATCAACCAACAGTCTTTATTGCATTCTTATTTGGTGCAGAACAATGTACTAACTGCTTGGGGAAATGCAACACAATTGAGTTGGTAGACATAATCCCTACTCATAAGGAGCGTACAGTCTAGAGGGGAAGACAAACGTTGAAATAAATTACAGATAGTGGAATTGGCAGAGTGTGAGGATACGTCCGTAAGTCCCGTGTGGTTGATGATAACTTTATCCTTCTTAAGTTGTGTTTCTTGCTTTGTAATCAATTAATCAATCAATTAAATTTATTGAATGCATACTGTAATACAAAGCACTGTATTATGTGCTTGGGAGAATAGAACACAACAGAGTTGGTAGACCTTGTCCCCTGCCTATGGGAAGCTTACAGTCTAGAGGGGACAGACATTAATAGAAATAAATTACAGATTGTGCATAAGTGGTGTGGAGCTGAAGGTGGGATGAAAGATAAATGCATAAAGGGTACAGTTCGAAGTGCACAGACAAAACAGAGTGAAAGGGAGTAGGGGGAATGAGGGCTTAGAGATGATGTCTTGGACGAGATGTGATTTTAATAAGGCTTAAAGGTGGGGAGAGTGATGGTCCGTCAGATTTGAAAGGGGAAGGTGTTATCAGGCCAGAGGGAGGATGTAGGCAAGGGTCTGTGTGAAATAGAAGAGATGGAGATACAGTGAATAAATTAGTAATAGAAGATTGAAGTGCGTGGGTTGGGCTGTAGTAGGAAATCAGTGAGGTAAGATAGGAGGGGTCAAGGTGATTTAGTATTTTAAAGTTTACTGTAAGAAACTGAATTATTTTAAAGCTTATGGCAAGAGTGATTGATGTGGTGGTAGATGGGCAAGTACTGCAGGTTCTTGAGGAATGGGGAGATGTGGATTTTTTTTTTAATTATCCAGGCAGTAGAGTGAAATAAGGACTAGAGTGGGGAGAGACAGAGGCACGGAGGTCAGCGAGGATGCTGATGCAGTAGTCAAGGCGTAATATTTTAAATGCTTGGATCAGCATAGAAGCAGTTAGGATGGAGTAGAAAGGGTGGATTTTAGCGATGTTAAAAAGATAGAGCAGACAGGATTTGATAATACACTGAATATGTGGGTTAAATTAGAGACATGAGTCAGAGATAATGCCAAGGTCATGGGCATTTTACTGGGATTCTCGAATGAGTAAATAAGAATGCATGTAACAGAGCACAGTGAGACTGAAGGAATCAGAGTTATTCCCACTTCATAATATACACAATTTGTCGAAAGTTGTATAAAAAGATCATGAAATCATAATGGCTGGAAGGGATCAGAAAAGATTGTGTAAGGCTGCTTTCAGGTAGGACTGCACTACAGGAGGCTGAGAATGCAATATATTTTTTAAAGACTGGGAGAAGGTGATTTACCAATCTTCATCAGTGTTTCAAGGACACCCAGTTCTACAAAAATTTGGCAGGGGCTCATTCTTGACAAAGACTGCATTAAAGATAAGTCACATAAAATTTTGCATGTTTTAACCTACTTGAGAGGCAGTGTGGATCAGTGGAAAGAGCATTGGCTTGGGAGTCAGAGGTCATGGGTTCTAATCCCAACTCCGCCACATGTCTGCTGTGTGACCTTGGGCAAGTCACTTAACTTCTCTGAGCCTCAGTTACCTCATCTGTAAAAATGGGGATGAAGACTGTGAGCCCCACGTGGGACAACCTGGTCACCTTGTATCTCCCCAGCGCTTGGAACAGTGCTTGGCACATAGTAAGCGCTTAACAAATGCCATCATTATTATTATTATTATTATTATTGGATGTATGGCACAACCATTTCTTCCAACAGAAATCATGTTCTAGCTGGACAGCTGCATGTTGTTGAAAGAGTGTTCCCTAATTAGATGGTGTCAGTTTGGATTGCACCACCCCAATTACCTTGAATTTACTCCAGCACTTAGTACTGTGCCTGGCACATAGTAAGTGCTTAACAAAATATGACAATTCCACAATTTCCTAACGGTGTTTCCATCCAAAATGTGCATTGGGAGAACTGGGTTTATTTAACAGTGCTCTGCACACAATAAGTGCTCATTAAATGTGACTGAATGAATGAATTTGATTATAAGCTCCTTCTAGACTGCAAAGACCTTGTGGACAGGGAGCTTGTCTGCCAACTCTGTTATCTAATACTCTCCCTAGCACTTAGTACAGTGCTCTGTACACAGTAAGTGTACCATAAATACTACTGATTGATTTATAGCCCTGAAGTCCCCAAGTGGGCACAGTGCTGCACTAAGTTTTTACTTGAAAGAAACACAATAAAAAGACTATATTATGGCTCCTAAGCATCGGAAGCAAAACACTCAAATGAAATCAGAACAAAACACAAAAATAATTCAGTTCTAAACAATGCTGTATATGCTTTATGATATGTGCCTTCCATCAAGCCTGCTTATAACCTTTAATTAATTATTAATTAATAATAATTGTGGTATTTGTTAAGCACTCACTGTATGTCAAGCACTGTACTAAGCGATGGGACTGCTGCCTTCGACACTGTGGACCACCCCCTTCTCCTCAACACGGTATCCAACCTTGGCTTCGCAGACTCCGTCCTCTCCTGGTTCTCCTCTTATCTCTCTGGCCGTTCATTCTCAGTCTCCTTTTCAGGCTCCTCCTCCCCCTCTCATCCCCTTACTGTAGGGGTTCCTCAAGGGTCAGTTCTTGATCCCCTTCTGTTCTCCATCTATACTCACTCCCTTGGTGAACTCATTCGCTCCCACGGCTTCAACTATCATCTCTACACTGATGACACCCAAATCTACATCTCCGACCCTGCTCTCTCCCCCTCCCTCCAGTCTCGTATCTCCTCCTGACTTCAGGACATCTCCATCTGGATGTCTGCCCACCATCTAAAACTCACTATGTCCAAGACTGAGCTCCTTATCTCCCCTCCCAAACCCTGTCCTCTCCCTGACTTTCCCGTCACTGTAGATGGCACTACCATCCTTCCTGTCTCACAAGCCTGCAACCTTGGTGTCATTCTCGACTTTGCTCTCTTGTTCACCCCACACATCCAATCCATCACCAAAACCTGCCAGTCTCAGCTCCACAACATCGCCAAGATCCGCCCTTTCCTCTCCATCCAAACTGCTACCTTGCTGGTTCAACCTCTCATCCTTTCCCAACTGGATTACTGCATCAGCCTCCTCTCTGATCTCCTTTCCTATTGTCTCTCCCCTCTTCAGTCTATACTTCACTCTGCTGCCCAGATTATCTTTGTACAGAAACACTCTGGGCATGTCACTCCCCTCCTCAAAAATCTCCAGTGGTTGCCTGTCAACCTAAGAATCAAGCAAAAACTCCTCATTCTCAGCTTCAAGGCTCTCCATCACCTCAGCCCCTTCCACCTTACCTCCCTTCTCTCCCTCTACAGCCCAGCCCACACCCTCTGCTGCTAACCTCCTCACTGTGCCTCATTCTCGCCTGTCCCACCGTCGACCCCTGGCCCATGTCCTTCCCCTGGCCTGCAATGTCCTCCCTCCAAACTAGCTCTCTTCCTTCCTTCAAAGCCCTACTGAGAGCTTGCCTCCTCCAGGAGACCTTCCCAGACTGAGCCCCCTTTTTCCTCTCCTCCTCCCCATCCCCCCGGCTCTGCCCTACCCTCTTCCCCTCCCCACAGCACTTGTATATATTTGTACAGATTTATTACTCTATTTTACTTATACATATTTACTACTCTAGTTGTTTTGTTAATGATATGCATATAGCTGTAATTCTATTTATTCTGATGGTTTTGACATCTGTCTACATGTTTTGTTTTGTTGTCTGTCTCCCCCTTCTAGACTGTGAGACCATTGTTGGGTAGAGACCGTCTCTATATGTTGCCGACTTATACTTCCTAGGTGCTTGGTAGAGTGCTCTACACACAGTAAGTTCTCAATAAATACGATTGAATGAATGAATGATGGGATAGGTACAAGAAATAATAATAATAATTATGCTGGTATTTGTTAGGCCCTTACTATATGCCAAGCACTGTTCTAAGCACTGGGATAAATACAAGGTAATTAGGTTGTCCCAAATGGGGTTTATAGTCTTAATCCCCATTTTACGGATGAAGTAACTGAGGCACAGAGAAGTTAAGTGACTTGCCCAAAGTCACACAGCTGACAAGTGGTGGAGCCAGGATTAGAACCCGCAACCTCTGACTCCCAAGCCAGTGCTCTTTCCGCTAAGCCATGCTGCTTCTCGATAATCAGGTTCCACAAGAGAATATGTAATATAATAATAATAATAATAATAATATATGTTACATATATATGTATATCTTATCTTGGATAAGATATCCACATGATACAAGATAATCAGGTCCCACATGGGACTCACAGTTTACGTAGGAGGGTGAACAAGTTTAGAATCCCCATTTTGCAGATGAGGGAACTGAGGCACAGAGAAGTGAAATGACTTGTCCAAGGTCACAAATCAGGAACATGGAAGAGACAGGATTAGAACCGAGGTTCTCTGAATCTGAGGCCTGAGCTCTTGCCACTAGGCCATGCTGTTTCCCTCCCCAACTTGTGAAATGAGTAATCAGAACATGTCATTATTCCCATGTAGCAAACTTTCTTAAACTACCCAATAAGCAAATAGTGCAACTGGAGCCAGATTCTAGATAGCCTTAAATCTGGGCCTCTATCTTCTATGAGGTCTATGAAAATTCCTACCATTTCACTCAAACCTTATGAAGCAGGCATTAAAATATGGCACTGAGTGTGGTAATTTGCCAATACATTTAACACCTGATCTCTCTAACTGCGCATGAACTATTTTGAGAGACACAATCAATAAATGGATACAATTCTCACTAGGAAGTTGCATTTTACATGTAGGACACTGGGTATCCACACCCAGAGGATCACATCTATTAATTCTACTGTAGTCTCCCAAGTGATTAGTACAGTACTCTGCACACAGGAGGCTCTCCATATACATAATGATTGATCACGACATTATTTCTCTGTTAGTTCTGTCAGGAAGACAGTTCAGACTCCTTGAGGGCAGAGAACAATGTTGTGTTATATTACCACCAGAACTTGTCAATATAATTAGTACTTATAAAGTCTGGTCCTTTGTTGTTTATGTGCTGTTAGTTTTTGGCCAAGTGAACTGTTAATGTCTTCGGGAATCAACACCAATAAGAAAATTCCCCCTGGTAAAGTTTTGCTAGTTTGGAGTTTTGCGAAAATTACTTGCTTACATATCTCTGTATAACCTGGTAAGCAATATATGATGAAATTGTTATTTTGGCATACACTTTCAGCAGCATCTAGGTCATCCTCAAAACATCCCCTTTAATCCTCCAAAGTGAATGAACAGAAATCCAACTTACTTGCTCATTTTTGGTCAGTCTGGTTTTGTTATGAATGTCTGATGTGACTAAGTTGAAACCATGCTTCTCTGACAAGATCCTCAGAAGCAAGACGACGGTTCGACTGCCACACTTCCCCACTCTGTTGTATACCACTTGGCTTGGGAAAGGAAGTACCTGCAAAAAGCAATTGGCCTGGTAAGCACAGTTAATAAGCCACCCTGAATGATCTATCAGAATAAAGCTCTGTGGCTGTTTAATGTATGTTCATCAATCAATCGTATTTAATGAGTGCTTACTATGGGCAGAGCACTTTACTAAGTGCTTGGGAGAGTATAATACAACAGAATTAGCAGACACGGTCTTAATCAATTTAAAATGTAAATTCTACATATTTTCATCATCATCAGTATTTATTGAGTGCTTTCTTTGAGCATAGCACTACTAAGAGTTTGAGAGAGTACAATATAACAGATGTGGTAGACATGTTCCTTGCCCACAAGAAGCTTACAGTCCATACTTCTATCTGCACTGCAAAACATTTTTCTAAAAAAAAAAAAACATTCATTCCATGTTTCCCCACTCCTCAAGGACCCTGGTGATTGCCCATCCACCTCCATATTAAACAGAAATCATTTGCCCCCTCCTATCTTACCTCAGATTTCCTACTATGACCCAGCCTGCAAACTTTGCTCCTCTAACACCCACCTACTCACTGCACTTTGATCTTATCTGTCTCACCATTCATTCATTCATTCAATCGTATTTATTGAGTGCTTACTGTGTGCAGAGCACTGTACTAAGCGCTTGGGAAGTACAGGTTGGCAACATATAGAGACAGTCCCTACCCAACAGCGGGCTCACAGTCTAGAAGGGGGAGACAGACAACAAAACAAAACATAATAACAAAATAAAATAAATAGAATAAATATGTACAAATAAAATAGAGTAATAAATACGTACAAACATATATACATATATACAGGTGGTACTGACCTCTTGCCTGGAATTCACTCTACCTTCTTATACAACAAACCACCCCTCTCCCCACCTTCAATGTCTTATTAAAATCACATCTCTTCCAAGAAGCCTTCCCCAACTAAGTGCTAATTTCCCCTACTCCCTCTGTGTCAACTGTGCACTTGGATCTGTACCCTTTAAGTGATATTCACTCTACCCTCAGCTCTATTCACCCTCAGCACCTAACCACTTATGTACATTTCTTAATTTATTTTAATGTCTATCTCCCCCTGCAGATTGCAAACTCCTTGTTGGCAGGGAATGCGTCTACCATCTCTGTTGCACTGTATTCTTCCAAGTGCTCTGTGCAGTGTTCTGCACTCATTAAGCACTCAATACATAAATGGAACCGAGTTAATGTAGGGTTCTGGGGTTAGAGACCGGCACACTCAGGATGCGAACAAGGTCAAACAAGGTCTACTGGTGCCGAGCTGAATGAAAAAGTAGAATTACTGCCTCCACCACCATTGGAGGCCCAGAGTAGGGCATGGCCAAGACTGCACCACAGCCAGCCCTGAGGCCCCTTTGCCTCCTCTCCTTTGCTTCTAGCTTCTCACTCTTTCTCTCCCACTTTTCCGCCAGCCCACTCTGACCTTGCCCTAACCCAAAGAGGTCTGAGGACACTCTGCCCCAACAAGAGGGTGGAAGTAGCCAGCAGAAGGATCAGGAACAAGGCACATAGATGATTTCCCTATAATTCACCCGGCCTGTGCCAGGGTGCCACCGGCAGCTACACTGGAGGCCGGGCAAATATGATGGAAAAATAGACCACTTCTGCAGTACGGGTGGGAGGTCTGGGGGAGTGGAAGGCAGGCACGGGAGTTAAATATAGCACCTGTGTGGGTCTCTATCAGGGGTTTATAAGGAATGGATTACAATTAATGTAAAGATTCACGACATGTCAAATTGCTGCCCCAGGAAACATTTCAGGTGGTTGAATATCCTCATTGGAGAGAGGATATTGAATGCTGTCACCAAATTCTTATTTCTTGGCCATTCCCTGATAAATGATGTACTGATAGGTAAGGAAAAAGCAAACTGGATCAAGAGGGCCGGCAGCTTGTGCTTTGGCAGGCTATCACACAGAGTGTGTGCCAACCCCAGATTAAGCCTCCCACCATGCTAACCAGCCTACATAGTCCTGCCCAACCTCTTAATTAGCAGTGACACTTGGAACCGCTCAAGAGGCTAAATCTAATGTTTGTGGTAAATCCATCAACAACATCTACTTAACATGAAGTGGGAAGACGGAACGGCCAATAAAATGGTTCTTGAGTTCTGCAACTCCCAAAGTCAAGCTATGTTGACTGCAGTCCAACTCTGGAGGGCTGGACAGGAGCAAAGGATATAAACAGCTTCTGAATGCCAAGTTAAAGCCAGTTGACTGTGGGCACAGTGGACAGAAGGAATATTATGAAGATGAAGAAACAAAAAAACCCAGCATAACTGTTGGTTGTGATCACCTGTGAGTGGGGTGGGGAGGAGGAGAGAGGGAAGGGGAGAATGAGAAGGGGAGTGAGGTGAAAGGAGGGAAGATTTTTCTAGCCACTGATCTCTACTACATTATTTATAATAATGGTAATGCTAATAGCAATTATGGTGTTTATTCAGCATTTACTATGTGTCAAGCATTATACTGAGCTATGGGGTAAACACAAGATAACCAGATCCATCACAATCCCTGTCCCTTATGGGGTTTGAAGTTTAAGAGGGAAGGAGAACAGGTATTCAAACCCCATTTTACAGATGAGGAACCTGAGGCATAGAAAAGTTTAGTGACTTGCCCAAGGTCACACAGCAGGCAAATGCTCTTTACACTAGGTCATATTGCTTCCCCTCTGAAAAATCTCTAACCATGCGATTATAAGAAGAAAGTTGAGTCATGTGTCCCCATCTCAAAAAACCGACATTATCATATAGACCTGATAAACTTACAGTAAATTTTCCTTTACCATGTGTTTTGGATGGAAAACGTGCCGAATTAGGCAAATTTCTTCTGATAATGTGAGTCCATTTGAATAGAAATGATTGGGATGTCAGAAGAAACAACTGCATGTTTGTGCACAGCAGTGGTCAAAATGTTAGTACTATAAAGTAAGTGTTCCTTAGCAGAGCATTGTCACAGTGCTTAATTCGGTACTTAAATGTTAAGTATCTTTGGGCATAGCTATTCATGGCAACAATAAATTCAGTCTTCAAGGAGAAAGGAATTTTTTAAGGTTTTGACAAAGTGAAGGGACTGTGAAAATATGAAGAATCCATCAGAAAAACTCCTAGGTCAACTAGAAAGCATACCAGGGAACACGAATGCACACACAAAAATCCTAGTTCATACTGCCACTAATTAATAACTTTCCATTGATCTAAAGCTTCAGTGAGAAAGTGCTATTGCACATTTTCCAGTGCTTTAAAAATGAGAGTGTTTCTGCTTTTACGAACAGGTAGCTTGGGTTTTGGGGGTTTTCTTTGGAAATTGTTATTTGCTTTTCTTCTATTCAAACTTGGCCTCAGACAGCTGGGAAAGTGAGAGCAGTAGAAAAGCTGAGCGTGGAGCAATCGGATATGGGGGTGAATCATTTTGAGTAGAAGGGTTCACAAGAGTTTGAGACAAAGGGGTGAAACTGTGACAGGCCCTGCCAAACAATGAATGTACCTTCTAATTATCTAACAGATACTATATGGATTCACTGGGGATGGACACTCTTCAAAAAATAGCCAACCCAACGAACACATTAAGACATAGTTTTTGGCCCCAAACGAAACACAATTATCATACAGTTAGAGCCATGATGAATGCCATTTCTCCCAGTTGGCAAATTAACTGATCTAGTTATGCCAGCAGAGAAAGAATAGTTTGCTAAATTTCCCTTAACCTATGAAAAAATAACTATTACTATCTTGGCATTTATCAATACTAAGGAAATACCTCTAGATTTCACAGAAATACCATTTTCACCACCTTCAGCTCAAAAATGACTTGCAGAAAGAGTCATGGGATCTCATTGATTCAACATCATCGTGATCAAGCACTTGTCCAGTGCTCTGCATAGAGTAAATGTAAATAAATACCACTGATTGAGGAGCAGCATTTTCTGAATGACCATCGTGCTCAGAGTACAGTATTTTGCAACCACAGCCAATTAGATCTTTCCCAGAGTCCTCCGAGACAAATGGAAATGCTTTAGCCACATGGGCTCAGTATTATAAGGCAGCTAGGCCAAAGTGAACATGATTTGGGCTACACGTCAGTGTGTTACTGGGGAGGCAGTGTGGCCTAATGGAAAGAGAAAAAAAAACCAGAAGGTGCATGAGTCTACAGTGAGTTTATTTGGTCTGTTGGAATTCATTTCAATATGGAATTCATTATTATTATTATTATCCTTGTTACTAATAATAATTGTGGTACATATTAAGCAATTACTAAGTGTCAGTCAATGGACTAAGTGCTGGGGTAGATACACACAAATCATGTTGGACACAGTCCCTGTCCCAAGTGGGCTCACAGTCTCTATCCCCATTTTACAGATGAGGTAACTGAGGCACAGAAGAGTGAAGTGAACTGCCTACGGTCACACAGCAGACAACTGGAGGAGCATGGATCAAGACTCATGACATTCTGACTTCCAAGCCAGTGCTGCTTCTCACTATGCCATGCTGCACCCACACCTCACCACGATGGGAAGGCAAAACAACCAGAAGTAGGGGAGAGCCTCCTGGGGCCATGCCATTGGTAGTGAAGGTATCTGACTCCCAAATTACCTAAGGTATTATGTGTTGTGGACAGGCCCAACCAGAGTCCTGAAAATAGCTGATAACTTGGGATGCTAGGGCACAGCATCAGGACTACCATCGGGACTATGTTGCAGTGACTCCGGCCATTAAATGGGTTGTGTGTGCAATAGTCTTTCGTGCACTCCATCCCTTTTTTATGGTATTTGTTAAGCCCAAGTTCCAGACACCGTACTAAGCGCTGGGGTACATACAAGGTGATCAGGTTGGACATAGTACCTGTCCCACATGGGACACACAGGCCCACCTACTCACCTGTTGCACCCACTGCCAGGTGGGGAAGAGAGAGTGTGAGCGTCACCTCCCAAATCAGAGGCAGCATGGCCAAGTGGAAAAATCATGGGACTGATTCAGGTTCTAGTCCCAGCTCTGTCACATGCCTGCTGTGAGCCTTTAGGCCAGATTCTATGTGTCTCAGTTTCCTCTTCTGTAAAATATGGATTAAATATCTCCTCTCCCTCCCTTTGAGACCATGAGTTCCAGATGGGACAGGGACTTTGTCCTAACTTATTATTTTTTATTTGCTTCAAGCACAATGCATGTAATTAGCTCTCAGTAAGGGTCCATCATTATTACTATTATTATTAAAACCAGGATTAGAACCCAGGTCCTCTGACTCTCAGGCCCGTGCTCTTTCCACTGGACCACACTGCTTCTTTCAGCTAGATCAGCTTAAGCACTTGAGCTCCAACTCCTTGACTGAGACATCTACACCCACTGCCTACAGTTCTCTCCTTGACAGCACAAGAAACAACTCTCTCAGAGGTCACCAATGATCTCCTTCTTGCCAATTTCAACGGCCTCTACTCCATCCCAGTCCTCCTCAACCTCTCAGCTGCCTTAAGCACTGTGGACCAACCCCTACTCCTGGAAACATCATCCAACCTTGGCTTCACAGACACTGTCCTCTCCTGGTTCTCCTCCTATCTCTCTGGCCACTCATTCTCATTCTCTTTCACAGGCTCCTCCTCTGCCTCCCAACGCCCTAACTGTGGGAGTCTCTCAAGGCTAAGGTCTGGATCCCCTTCTTTTCTTTCATCTACACCCACTCCCTTGGAGAATTCATTCACTCCTATGGATTCAACTACCATCTCTCTGTGGATGAATCCCAAATCTACATCTCCAGCCCTGATCTCTCTCCTTCTCTGCAGTCTCACATTTCCTTCTACCTTCAAGACATCTCTACTTTATGTCCCTCAGACACATCAAACGTAACACATCCAAAACAGAACTCCTCATCTTCCCACCCAAACCCTGTCCGCCCCCTGACTTTCCTGTCACTGTAGACAACATCACCATCCTCCATCTCACAAGTACATAACTTGCAATATCCTCAATTCATCTCCCACATTCAACCTGTGTATTCAATCTATCACCAAATCCTGTCAGTTCAACCTTCACAACACGACTGACATCCACCCTTTTCTCTCCATCCAAACTGCTACGTTAGTCTAACCACTTATCCTATCCCACCTTGATTACTGCATCAGATACGTACATATCTGTAAATTATTTATTCATAGTAATGTCTGTCTTTCCTTCTAGACTTTAAGCTCATGTGGGCAGGGAGTGTGTCTACCAACTGCTTAGTACAGTGCTCTTCACATAGTAAGTGCTCAATAATACCATTGATGATGATTCGTTTTTTGGACCCCACCATACTTCCTACGGACTTATTGACATTCTGCCACAAGAACAACATGTCAAAGATAGTCACAGGAAGTGTAGCAATGAAGCAAGGCAATGTCCAGATATACGACTGTCAACCTGTTAACCTTAATTATAGTCTATCAAGGTCATTTTTAGATAGGAAAAAATAACTGTCAGAAATTATTTTAACCCACTTTCATTGGACTAGGAAAGAAGAGACATGGGGAATGAGAAGCAGTTTCCAGTGTAAAATGCTATTTGTTTCCCATATATCTATGAAATGATACAGTGAATCACTTCAATGGATAAGCTTAATGATTCCGTAAATACAAAAACATCTTACCAAGGACATACTCAAAATTCTTGTCTTTGGCTAGTGTTAACTCTCCTCTTGCAAACAACTTCTTGACAGTAATTTGTTCTACAGTACCCTATAAAACAGTAAATCCTTAAATTCTTTCCAGCAAAACTATTCTTCCTTCTTGGCAACTCTAAGTTACTGTTATGACTGTGGTTTTCATTTCACGGCCAATCTATAAAATCCAAAAGAGTTCCAAATTATTTTATTGAATGAATTTTAAAAGCAGATGTATTGTAAGCTGTACAAATGCTCTGAATCCCAGCAGCCTGGCAGGTCTATTAGGGAGCCAAGTGAATGTCAGACTTCACAGACTTTTAGTCACCACTTTCATTACAGTCAGATGGGGTGAGCGGACGCCTCTTTCTATTCTGATATGTATGAGCTCATTAAGGAACTCTTCTAGAAATCTTAAATTATCTGGCTACAGAGATGATAGAACTCCTAGGATGATACCTAATTCTGTAAAGCCTCAAGACTGTGAGCTCACTGTGGGCAGGGGTTGTCACTGTTTATTGTTGTATTATACTTTCCCAAGTGCATAGTACAGTGCTCTGCAAATAGTAAGCACTTAATAAATATGATTGAAAGAATGAATAAATTATATCAATATGGATATTGGTTTCCCAAACAATAGCCGATTGCCTAATCTGGAATTACCATTTTATTTTCATTTTTCTTTGGCCATAACATCCAATGTATTTACAAGTTTTGCTACTTCTAACTTTGTTATATTTCTGAGATCCATCACTTCCTTTTTACCTCAAAGAACCTAATCACTTCAAGCCTGGACTATAAACAACGGTCTTTCTGTCTTCAGTTTCTTCCTCTCCCCCTATCCTATACATGTAAGCCGGAACTAACTTTCTTGGCTAATATTTTTTTATGACCACTTCTTGATGTTGTGCCTCTTGCAGTAACTCAGTGATTCAAATCCTGGGCTTCAAGAACTCTACTCACAGAGTGCTCATTAAGAATTGCTGACAGTGACCGATTGTTCTAGCTACTCTCATTCCTTTCTATAGACTAGCCTACGCCACCACGCTGTTCAAGTAAAGCTTCCAGCCAATCCTCCTTACATATCCCATTCTCTATTGCTTCCAAATTCTCCTGTATGCGATTCTTTCATACCCATGAGAGGTGAATGCTTTCTTTCAGATCATATTCCATCCTACTAAATTGCCAAAGAACTATTAAATAGCACAAAATACTATCACAGTAGCATGGAAGAATTCATGCATCTGAACTGAATTCTCAATTTTGTTCTTTATATGTCAGCTTCTGCGCTAGGGACCTCACATTTACCCTTGCAAGGGATCTAGAGAACTAATATGGCCTAGTTGATACACCATGGGTCCGGAAGTCAGAAGGACTGGATTCTAATCCCAACTCTGCCACTAGTCTACTGTGTGAGCTTGGGCAAGTCGCTTAACTTCTCTGTGCCTCAGCTGTGAAATGGGGATTAAGATTGTGAGCCCCAAATAGGACAGGGATTGGGTCCAACCTGATTTGCTTGTATCCACTTCAGTGTCTGGCACATTGGAAATGCTTAACAAATACCATAATTTTTATTTTTTTCCTTGTTCTGCATGCCACGGGTAAAGAAGACGGATGGTTTAGCCCAAGACACAAATACAAAAGAACATTAAATTTAGTAATGAAAGAGGAAAGCCACGAAGAAGGCTCAAGCGACATAATGCGAGAGGAATCCGAATGTTCAAAATGAGCAGGAGCCCATATGGAACTGAAAGTTACGAAACTTTGTGACCAGATCTCAGAACCGCAGTCTGGGGGCCCATCTATGAAATGTATACACTATACAAGTGGAACTGAAGGAAATATAAAACCTTGGGATGCTAAATGGTCACAAAGAATTACGTGAGTGCTTGTGTGTAAATAAGTCTTCCTCTCCCACCATCTGGCAATCTTACAGCCCATATGCCAAGATGGCTCTTAGCCCTCCAGAGTAAGTGTTTTGGCCTTCTCTAGTGCTTAAAATAAAAAAAAAGGAGAAAATCTGCTAAAGAACCCATCTTCCCACCCCCCAAAAAACAGCTCAGTCTGTCTTCTTCTTGGCAGAACAGCAGATCCTAAAAGCTGGGGACAGACTTGGTGAGGGACACTCAACTCAACACATTTACATACTTCTGCGTCTGCCACCATCTTGTTAGCTGGTACTAATTACAGCGCTGCAAATTCCAGTTTCTGGGTCCTTCTAGCATCCCCATGGTCTCCAGCAATTTGAAGAATATTGACTGAAACCAAAGGAACTCCTTCCTAGGTAATCCAGCTCAAGAAGGGAAATTTGTATCAACTTAAGCTTCAAGCATTGAAACCTCTTCCCTCCCATTACCTTCATTAACTGATGGCAAAATAATTAAATTCCGAAGCAGGGGGATTGTCAGTTTTCCTTGGCTGTTTATACCTCATTTATTTCCTCTGTCTTCTTTAGATTAGATGTTATTTTTACAGAAACTTCTACCTACCATCTGAAAATTTGTTTCCTATAAAGGGGCATTCTGTTAATGGTCTAAAAGCAATACACGATGTAAAATAATCATACCAACAGTGGGTTGCAGTGTATGTGAATCCACAGAAGGCATATCTGCCATTTCATTATATAATACCTATGTAATGGTTCAAAATTCTTGTTTAACAACCTCAATAACCACAAAGTTGGTTGATGACAGTGGCAGGCAATTTTGAAGACAGAGCTATTGAGGTTATTGAAAGGGCAACAGAATTAATCTGGAGTTTGGGGGAAGACTATTTAAGCAGTCCAACTGCTTCCCTGAGGAATTTTTTAGATTTTGCATAAATTTTTTATGGGCATTATAACTGATAAGTCTTAACATAGGCAACCCATTAATTGAATTTAAGAATGCAAATTTACTTTCTTTATGGAAATGTACTTTATACTTATCTCAATAGACCAGGTAAATGTAAAAGCCTACTGGAGCCTAACTCTTCTGAGCCTCTAATGGATTTGATCTACTTATGAATGCATATTAAATAAGCAATTGAATTTACTCATGCTGTATATATGTTTTAAAAGATAGCTTCAGAAATCAAGCATTTCTTTCCTTTTGGCTGACTTAAAAACGTACAGTCAGCACTGTCTAAAACCAAACTGCCAAGACTCTTACGGAGAGTTACTGTTGATTACTGATTTGTAACTTCATAATTTAGAAGGCAGTTTGGTAACAGCCATATTCTGTCACTAATCACAATATTTCCTTAGATCTATTTCCGTCTTCTAGACTGTGAGCCCGTTGTTGGGTAGGGACCGTCTCTATATGTTGCCAACTTGTACTTCCCAAGTGCTTAGTACAGTGCTCTGCACACAGTAAGTGCTCAATAAATACGATTGAATGAATGAATTTAAAAAATACATAGAAGCCAACACACCCTTTCAGAGTAAGCTCCCCATACATCAGATCTAAAAGAAGAGTTGTGCAAGAACTGAGCCTAGTTTGCAGGTGCTACTCCTGGAGAGTTGGGTCAGTGCCATCCATTTCGGGTGCTTAAATCTTGGCAAAATCAGAAGTGGCTTGGACCGCCTCACTTCAGGGAACTCTGTTACTTGTGTATAGTGATTCTGTGCTACTGGAACTACAAATTCCCAATTCCTCCCCCTTAGACTATGCACCCCACGTGGGACAGGGACTGTTACTACCTGATGATCTTGTATCTAACTCGGTGCTTTTAGTAGCGTTTGACACATAGTAAGCACTTAACAGATATAATAATGATGACGATGATAATTCCATGGGTCTAGAAGTTGACTCCAGGCCAGGTCACCAGGGAGCAGACCCCAGATTTCCAACACGCCCACTGTTCTATTAAAAAAGTTTTGATTCAGCCCTTCTGTGCTCCCAAGAGGAACCTATCCCCATTTGGCTTCAGTGGACTGCAAAATTGCCATTCCCCCTCCCTTGAGTTCTGGCTGTGTAAGGTAGCCCTGCTAATTCTGAACTAGGATTTTCTTCTTCCTGTGGAATGTATGCAGCAGGCTTGGGAATTATAAATAATTCCTTCCTGTAGGTGTCAAATGCATCATGCTATTTGATGATGACCCAAGTTTTTAAAATCATAGAACTAAAAACTTGGTACCGCTGGGAAATCCCTGTTTCAAACTGCTTAATTTTTTTTTTTAACCAAAATCAATTCAAAAACCATATTGATTAGCTGTGCAGTTGACTAGAGGGTCACAGCCAGGGAGTAGAGAAGCAGCATGGCCTAATGGATAGAGCCCGGGCCTGGGGGTCAGAAGAACCTGGGTTCTAATCTCAGACCTTCCACTTGTCTGTTGAGTGACCTTGGACCAGTCACTTCACTTCTTTGTTTCCTCATCTGTAAAATGGGGATTAAGACTGTGAGCCCCATGTAGGATAGTGACCCTGTCCGATCTCCCATTCTCCTGTCTCTCCCTGCTTTGGTCTATACTTCACTCTGCTGCCTGGATTATCTTTCTACAGAAACACTCTGGGCATGTCACTCCCCTCCTCAAAAATCTCCAGTGGTTGCCTATCAACCTTTGAATCAAGCAAAAACTCCTCACTCTCGGTTTCAAGGCTGTTCATCACCTCGCCCCCTCCTACCTCACCTCCCTTCTCTCTTTCTACAGCCCAGCCCAGATACTCCGCTCCTCTGCTGCTAACCTCCTCACTGTGCCTCGTTCTCGCCTGTCCCGCAGTCGACCCCTGGCCCACATCCAACCTCTGGCCTGGAATACCGTCCCTCCACACATCCGCCAAACTAGCTCTCTTCCTTCCTTCCAAGCCCTACTGAGAGCTCACCTCCCCCAGGAGGCCTTCCCAGACTGAGCCCCCCTTTTTTGCTCTTCTCCTCCTCCCCTCCCCATCCCCCCTCTCTACTACCCTACCCCTTCCCCTCCCCACAGCACTTGTACATACATACAAGTACATTTGTATTACTCCATTTTATTAATGATGTGTATATAGCTACAATTCTATTTATTCTGATGGTATGAACACCTGTCTACTTGTTTTGTTTTGTTTTCTATCTCCCCCTTCTAGACTGTGAGCCTGCTGTTGGGTAGGGACCATCTGTATATGTTGCCGATTTGTACTTCCCAAGCGCTTAGTACAGTGCTCTGCACGCAGTAAGTGCTCAATAAATGATTGATTGAATGAATGAATGACTGCATCAAACCCGATTATCTTGTATCTACTCCAGCACTTAGTATAGTGCCCGGAACCCAGACTGAGCCCCCTTTTTCCTCTCCTCTTCCCCATCCCCTGCTGCCCTACCTCCTTCCCCTCCCCACAGCACCTGTATATATGTTTGTAGATTTATTATTCTATTTATTTTACTTGTACATATTTACTATTCTATTTATTTTGTTAATGATTTGCATCAAGCTTTAATTCTATTTGTCCTGAAGACTTGACACCTGTCCACATGATTTTTTTTGTTGTCTGTCTCCCCCTTCTAGACTGTGAACTCATTGTTGGGCAAGGACCATCTCTATACGTTGCCGACTTGTACTTCCCAAGCACTTAGTACAGTGCTCTGCACACAGTAAGCGCTCAATAAATATGACTGAATGAATGAATATAGTAAGTGCTTAACAGATACCACAGTCATTAGTATTATAATTATTATTGTTACTATTTGTCAACAGATTAGTGTCAACCCTGTGGGCATACGGGACCTGATAATCCCCTGGAGTGCAGGGAAGGCAGCCACCGGAAGGATGCACAAGGTCACATATCCTCTGCACACAGTAAGCGCTCAATAAATACGATTGAATGAATATCCCCTTCTGTGCAGCGAAGCTTGGAAGAGGCTATTCTATTCTTCCTACAAAGCTGTGCAGCACCAGTTGCCAATTGACAGTCATGTTGCAGGTGGGTTATTGGCAGCTCCACATATCCTCTGCACACAGTAAGCGCTCAATAAATACGATTGAATGAATATCCCCTTCTGTGCAGCGAAGCCTGGAAGAGGCTATTCTATTCCTTAGATAATGTGAAGCTGCCAATAACCCACCTGCAACATGACTGTCAACTGGTAATTATGGTGCTGCAGAGCTCTGTAGGAAGAAACCTTAAAGAAATGCTCTAGACTGTTAGCTCCTTATTGGCAAAGATGATATTGTACTCTCCCAAACACTTAGTACAATGCTCTGCACACAGTAAACACTCACTAAATATCACTGGTTGCCTGATCAATTTTTGCTCACTCTAGCTCACCTGTGGAAGCCTTAGGGTTTTTCCGAGCCCAACCATGGAGAGCACAGATCTGGTTTCTAACCCCAGCTCTGCCACTTGTCTGCTGCATGACCTTGGGCATGTCATTTAATTTTTGTGCCTCAGTTGCCTCATCTGTAAAATAGGGATTAAAGTTGTGAGCCCCATGTGGGACATGGATTGGGTCCAACCTGATTATCTCATAACTATCCCAGTGCTTAGTACAATACTTGGCATATTCTAAGCACTTAACAATATCATTTAAACTGCCCCCTCCCCCTGCAAAAAAAATCCAAAACCATGGACTACTATTATCTGAAAATAGGCTATGGGATGTACATAGGGAATAAGCCCAATGCTTAGTCAAAGGTAGAGGAGTTTAGAGCTAGGAGATAATAATAATTATGGCATATATTAAATGCTTATTATGTGTCAAGCACTGGGAAAGATACAAGTTAGTCAAGTTGGACACAGTCCCTGTCCCAAAGGGGATCACATTCTTAATCCCCATTTTACAGATGAGGTAACTGAAGGCGAGAGAAGTTAAGTGGCTTGTCCAAAGTCACACAACAGATATGTGGTGAAGCTGGGATTAGAACTCAAGTCCTTCTGACTCCCAAGTCTGTGTTCTATCCATTAGGCCTCACTGCAGATGGAGACCCGCAACAGACTGGGCTTGCTCATGAATTGGGTGAAAGCTGGGCCACAGAAAGGGAGGCTGGGCCTGGGTTCCTCAGCCCTGTCATATCAGGCCTCAGCAGGCCAGGAAGTACAACTCCTAGCAAGCACAGAGAATTACGAGAAACTACCAAGAGAGACCACAAATCCCCACGGTATACAGGAGCAGTCAGGGGCCATTGTTTATTTATGCAATTGCTTATGGGAAGCAGCATGGCCTAGTGGAAAGACCGTAAATCCGGGAGTCAGAGGACCAGGGTTCTAATCCTGGGTCTTCCAGATGTTTGCCATATGACTTTGGGCAACCCACTTAACTTCACTGTGCCTCACTTTCTTCAACTGCAAAATTGGAATTCAGTACCTGTTTTCTTCTTACTTAAACTGTGAACCGCATTTGGGACAGGGACTGTGTCCAAACTGGTTAACTTGCATCTACCACAATGCTTCATACAGTGCTAGACACATGGTAAGCACTTATCAAATACCATAATAAAAAATAAATAAATGTGTGGCCCCCTCCCTTCTTCCACTCCCTGGAAGTTGGACCTGAGTATGAGCATGAGGAAGAATGAGAATGAAGTTCTTAGCAGTCTTCATGTTCACCACATTTGGTCCTAGTTTTGCATAATGCTGGCATGACCTCTTGACTTTGACCCAGCAAGCAGTGCCATATAATGAAGTAATTCTTCGCGCAACAGTAGGTGAAGAACAGTCGATCAAAATTGACTGTTTTCATAAAGAAGGAGGGAAAAGAACATTAAAATCCTCTTTTCACAGTCATCTAGCAACGGCTTTCCTTTTCGGTCCATTTGTCAGATAACACGTCTTCCTAATCCTATTATTTTTCCTGATATAACTAAAGAATTTCATTTTGTTAACTTATATATTCGTTTTCTTTTTATGGTATTTGTTACGTGCTTACTATGTACCAGGCACTGGACTAAGTGTTGGGGTAGATATAAACTAATCAGATTTGACATACTCTACGTCTCACTTGGGGATCCAGTTTTAATCCCATTTTACAAACAAGGTAATTAAGGCACAGAGACACTAAGTGAATGCCCAAAGTCACACAGCAGACAAGTGGCGGAGCCGGGTTTAGAACTGAGATTCATTCATTCGTTCAATCGTATTTATTGAGTGCTTACTATGTGTGAAGCACGGTACTAGAGAAGTCGCGTGGCTCAGTGGAAAGGGCCTGGGCTTTGGAGTCAGTGGTCATGGGTTCAAATCCCTGCTCTATCCACTGTCAGCTGTGTGACTTTGGGCAAGTCACTTAACTTCTGGGGGCCTCAGTTACCTCATCGGTAAAATGGGGATTAAGACTGTGAGCCCCAGGGGGACAACCTGATCACCTTGTAACCTCCCCAGTGCTTAGAACAGTGCTTTGCACATAGCAAGCGCTTAATAAATGCCATCATTAAATTAAACTACTAAGCACTTGGGAGTGTACAATATAACAACAGACACATTCCCGGCCTACAGTGAGCTCACAGTCAAGAGATCCTTCTGACTCCCAGGCTTATATTCTACATAATAGGCCATGCTGCTTCCTTATGTTCATTCATTCATTCAGTCATATTTATTGAGTGCTTACTGTGTGCAGAGCACTGTAGTAAGTGCTTGGGAAGTACAAATCGGCAACATATAGAGACGGTCCCTACCCAACAACGGGCTCACAGTCTAGAAGTGGGAGACAGGCAACGAAACAAGTAGACAGGTGTCAATACCATCATAATAAATAGAAGTATAGCTATATACATATCATTGATAAAATAGAGTAATAAATATGTACAAATAAAATAGAGTAATAAATATGTAGAAATATATACAAGTGCTGTTGGGAGGGGAAGAGGGTAGGGCAGGGGGGCGATGGGGAGGGGAGAAGGAGAGGAAAAGGGGGGGTCTCTGTCTGGGAAGGCCTTTGAAGGGAGGAAGAGAGCTAGTTTGGTGGATGTGTGGAGGGAGGGAATTCCAGTCCAGAGGTAGGACGTGGGCTGGGGGTCGATGGCGGGACAGGTGAGAATGAGGCACAGAGAGGAGGTTAGTGGCAGAGGAGCAGAGGGTGCGGGCTGGGCTGAAGAAGGAGTGAAGGGAGGTAAGGTAGGAGGGGGCGAGGTGATGGACAGCCTTGAAGCCAAGAGTGAGGAGTTTTTGCTTGATTAGAAGGTTGATAGGCAACCACTGGAGATCTTTGAGGAGTAAGGAGCACGGGCTGGGTTATTGTAGGAAATTGGCAAGTTGATTAAGTGATTTAAAGCCAATGGTAAGGAGTTTTTGTTTGATGCAGAGGTGGATGGACAACCACTGGAGGTTTTCATAGAAAACTGATCCAGGTAGCAGAATGAAGTATGGACTGCAGTGGGGAGAGACAGACAGCTGGGAGGTCAGCAAGGAGGCTGACACAGAAATCCAGGCAAGATAGGATAAGTGTCAAAATGACATGAGTCACAGCACACTAAGCCCTGGCATCACCATTCATTGTAGTCTGGTCAACAGGTGCCATGAAGCTTAGCAGCTTACTAAGGACATGACACCGGAGTTTTCTTCCTTTGCTGGTGTTCCTATCCACTTTCTTGTGAATTTTACTCCATAACTTCTGAATAGCCAGCCATTGCCTGCCCATGGCCACCTGATCATTCGGATCTAAGGAACTGGTCTATGTCACATGGTGTCTCTCACATTAACTGCAATTTTCTGCAGTGTTCATTTTTCAGCACCTGTCCATACATAATTAGGTAAATTATTAATATTTATCTTTAAGATGCTGGCACAATATCAATTTTACGTGACCTTCCCATTTGCACTTCCAGTTTCTTCCCTGGTTCTGGGTGGGTATTGCTATTTTCTTATCCTTTTCTAAGTGGAGAGTAAAATACTTTCTCTTTATTTCTGATGTTCTGGCACAGAAAAGAATTACAGTGAACAGCAATCTAGAAGTTAAACGGGGGCCAGTCAATGAACACATCTCTGAAAACACACACACACACACACACACACACACACACACACACACACACAATCCCATTGTGTCCTGCTTTGTGCCAGACCAAATCTGGTTTAATCTCAGTGTTTATTTTTGTTCACTAATCGATGTTGAATAAACAGATTCTTTAGAAAGCCCTTACTAAGTAGAAAAAGAATGGGACTTCCTGCAAGGAAATGTTATCAATGTGAGGAAATGGCATATTTCCAATCTAAACCTAATGATTTAAAAAAATATTTATACAGAGTTGACAATCTGCACTGTTTTTGATAAAATACAGATGATGAGACTATCCCTGTCCTTGAGAAGCTTACAATTTACACTAGAAGATAGAGACGCACACACATTCCTAGGAGAAAATTTGAAGTAATCAGTCCTTATGTGTTAATGACTCTCTGATGCCTTCCTTTACATTATTTAGTGTGAAGTCTTAATAAAACAAGGGCCCACAAAATGTAAAAACAAAGGTTCTGTCAAATAATTTGGTACATACAGAAAACCCATTTAACTCATAAAGGGCTCTCTTGCCCCACCTGATATCTGCAGTGGAGGGCTGGGAGGGTGAAACAGGGAAAGTGATCTTAAAAACATTTAGAAAGTTGGGGACTTTGCTGTTTTCTGGGTTCAATATGGGATAAAAAGTTATTTTTCTGTTCACTTTTGACCTTTAATTGTAAGTTCCTTGTGGGCCAGAACTGTCTTCACTTTTCATATGTTTTCCATTGTCTCAAATGCCTGGCACAGTGCTACAGATATTACAGATAAGGATAATACTACTGTGCAAATGACAATTTTGAAGTGCAAATCCAATCTCCTAAATCCCTTTGCCTCAATTTCTTCTACCTTCCTCCACCGCATATTTAGCCAGATGTGGGCAGGGATTGTCTCTATTGCTGAATTGTACTTTCCAAGTGCTTAGTACAGTGCTCTGTACACAGTAAGCACTCAATAAATATGATTGAATGAATGAATATTTCTCCTTGCTCAGTAACAGACCATGGGGTTGAGATCTCTTCAGAGAAAGGAGTGAAAACAAAATGTGGCTTTGCTGCCTAAGCCATTCTCCTCTTTCTTAAGTATTCAGAGTTTCCAACCCAGTGGCCAGTTGAGAGAAGCATAATCGTAATAATAACTATTATTATGACATCTGTTAAATGATTACTATGTGTCAGGTGCTGTTCTAAGCACTGGTGCAGTTAGAAATTAATCTAGTTGGACACAGTCCGTCTCAGAGACCAGATGGCAAAGTCAGCAGTCAGCGGGAGGCAGTAGCTGGATCTTCCCTATTTTGCAAAATGTTTGGTCACGTAGCAGACACAGGGTGAATTTGGGATTAGAACTCAGATTGTTTGAATCCCAGGCCCAGGCTCTATCCTCTAGACCATACTGCAAATCACTTAAATTTTCTGTGCCTCAGTTACCTCATCTGTAAAAATGGAGATTAAGACTTTTAGCCTCATGTGGGACATGGACTGTGTCCAAACCTGATTAACATCATCATCATCAATCGTATTTATTGAGCGCTTACTATGTGCAGAGCACTGTACTAAGCGCTTGGGAAGCACAAATTGGCAACATACAGAGACAGTCCCTACCCAACAGTGGGCTCACAGTCTAAAAGGGGGAGACAGAGAACAAAACCAAACATACTAAAATAGAATAGATATGTACAAGTAAAATAAATAAATAGAGTAATAAATATGTACAAACATATATACATATATACAGGTGCTGTGGGGAAAGGAAGGAGGTAAGATGGGGGGGATGGAGAGGGGGACGAGGGGGAGAGGACTTGTATCTACCCAAACAGCTTAAAACAGTTCCTGGCACATAGTAAGTGCCTAACAAATACCATTAAAAAAAAAAAGAAGAGGAGCTTGTCCTGGATTTAAGACAGGCGTAGGTGATTCTTTGGTCCAAAAACTTCACCACCAATGGCATAACCCTAGTGACATTCCCCCATTTATGGCTGTATCACATCTTTCATCCACCACCTCCCTCTCTTCCCCCAACCCCACACCACAGTGAAGTGGAATTTATTACTATGAGCCAGGTACTCTACTAGAGAAGTAGTGTGGCTCAGTGGAAAGAACACGGGCTTGGGAATCAGAGGTCATGGGTTCTAATCCCAGTTCTGCCACATGTCTGCTGTGTGACCTTGGATAAATCACAACTTCTCTGAGTCTCAGTTACCTCATCTGTAAAATGGGGATTAAGAGGGTGAACCCCATGTGGGACAACCTGATCACCTTGTATCCCCTCAATGCTTAGAACAGTGCTTCGCCCATAGGAGACACTTAACAAATGCCATCATTATTATAATTATTATTAATGGAGTAGATACTATACCATCAGGTCAGATGCGGATCCTGTCCCACATAGGACTCATGAATTGGGCTTTGAGGGAGAGAACACCATTTGTCAGGAAACTGGCTAAGATTTTTAGGACCTGTGTAAAGCCTGTGGGCCCTGATATAGAAATGGTTTATTAACAATACAAGCATTAGTACTAGGGAAAGATAAGCTGCTTAGTCATAATTTTTTTTTGCCAGGCGCTGAATTTAGCCTGTAGTATATGGAAGACCAGTGCAATGGCAGGGGTGATCGAATGGGAGGGTGTTTTATTAATTTTAATTTTAAGCAAAGGAGGCCAAATACCTATTCACTGTTTTAATGAAAGGACTTGAGAAGGATGACAAAGAATTTATTTTGTGAATTGCTTTCCCCTTCTCTCTTTATTTCACTTAAAAAACCTCTCCCCTGAACAAAAAGACATACTTAAACACTACACATAACTTTCCCTTTCTTTGGTGGCTCACTGTCGGAAACAATTTGTTAATGGAATGAAGGGATGCTGAATAAGGAGAAATATATTCATAAACATATTTACTTCTGCACTATCAGCAGAAGAAAGGACAAAGTCATTCCGGTGTTTTGAATTATATCAATTACAGGATGGAAACTCTCCTGGAAATGCATGTTTATTTTAAAACAAAGTCTAAGCTACTCAAAAGAACAACTAAGCAACCTTTCCGTCATGCATCCTTCTCCTATGTCCCAACTAGCCATGGTGAAAATGCATGTGAAGTATACCTAATTCCACAAAATTTTGAAATCAAGCATCTTTTGGGCTTGTGCTGGAAGCTACTCTTTTAGCAGGCCTGTTAAAATGTTGCCTGCTGTGTGGTTCTGTGGAGTCCACATGAAGTAGCTAACCCAGCAGCTGAAAAGTGGGCTGGAAGGCAGGAGGCTGCCTTTCCCTGCTTCAGCTGGCCAATCTGTTCTTTGCTGCCAGCCAAAAGGACTACCTCCTGCCATCTCTGACAGAGACGGCTTTCCAGGGATAACTTTGCATTATGGTAGGAGAAAATGACAGGGGCAGGGTCCACTGGGTCTCCTGCTGCTGTCACTGAACTCAGGGGAAGATATTTGAGTGAATGTGGGTGACAAGTGTGTATCTCATCTCCACTTTCTATAATAATATACTGTATTTGTCAAGTGCTTACTATGTGCCAAGCACATTATTATTAGTATTATTACTGTACTTCTTAAGCATTTACTATTGTCCAGCACTGTCCTAAGCACTAGGGTAGATACAAGTTATTCAGGTTGGACACAGTCCCTGTCCCACATAGGACTCACTCTCTAAGTCGGAGGGAGAACAAGTATTTAATCCCCATTTTATACATGAGGAGGCTGAGGCACAGAGAAGTAATGTGACTTTCCCAAGATCACACAGCCGGCAAGTAGTAGAGGAGGGAGTTATTTCCTTTTCCTGCCTCTCACCCTTTTCTACCTCATTGCTGCCTCTCGACGTTTCCATCTCATCCCCTGTTGCTCATTCATTTCTGTCTCATTCCATCTCTTTTCCATTTCACTTCCTGTCTCATACTCATCCTCCTCCCTATTCTTGCTTTTTTCTTAACCCAAAATTTGGACATCTGTCCATATACCTTACAAATCCACCCATTAACATTACGAAAATTATTGGCAAAATGAAGTCATCCATTTCATTTTGTCTTACTTCATGACACACTTAGAGATTAAACACGCTATAGTAATTTGCAGATTCTCTAAACTGCATAACCACAGAAGCAGCCCATCCACAAAAGAGAGTTTGACATGCTTGCCTTTTGGTCAGATTTCACACAGTCAAGCATGTGGTTCTCATTGAAGTCAGTGGAGAAGTTTTGCCAGAGCAAACACATGCAAACATCCCATCAGGATGGCTTTTATTCTTTTGAAACTTATAAACAATTTTTACACAAACTGTCTAGATTGGTGAATTATTTTGTGGCTTTTTTTCCAACAAAACATATATATTTTCTAAGTTCCTACTCAAAAGAACATCTTAAGGAAAGAACACTGTATAATAATGATGGCATTTATTAAGTGCTTACTATGTGCCAAGCACTGTTCTAAGCACTGGGGTAGATACAAGGTGATCAGGTTGTCCCACGTGGGACTCACAGTCTTAATCCCCATTTTAACAGATGAGGTAACTGATGCACAGAGAAGTTAAGTATCTTGCCCAAAGTCTCACAGCTGACAATTAGCACAGCAGGATTTGAACCCATGACCGCTGACTCCAAAGCCTGTGCTCTTTCCACTGAGCCACGCTGCTTTTCTAACCATATGTATGCTTAGGGCTATGTATACTGCATAGACCTACTGATAGAAGAGCCAAAAAAAAAAAAAGCAGTTCACACAATCCTTTGGAATTCAGAGTGTGGAATTGAATTCAGGCTTAGCATCTATTGTACCAAGTGTGAAAAACAAAAATCCATGGGTAATTATTTCAATATAATGGGTGAGATTAGTCCCATCAAATGTTAGCGAAAGCTCCAGAGTGAAACAATAACAACTGCTTTGTTTTAGAGTCAGGCTCTCAGAAGACAACGAAGCTCCAAAGAATAAAAACGCTAGAAAGAAAAATGCCACATTACAAAAAGTACCAATGAAATTGGTATAAAATGTTTTGGAGAATAAATTTAATCAACCAGTGGAATCTGTTGCACACCTGTGTACAGAGCACTTTACTAAATGCTTTTATGTCCAATAGAATTAAAAGACCTTGTCTCTATTTCATGGAGTTTGCAGTCTAATGGGGGAGACACACACACACACACACACACACATTATTTACAAGTAGTGGGAGGAAGAAAAAAGATAAAATTAGTAAAGCAAGAGTTATGGAAAGAGGAATGGTGGGATAAATAAGTAAATAGACTGGTGGAGTAGCGGGGATATCCAGATCAACTTAATAATTCTCACCCATTCAGGTGGAAAAAAAGTGCATTGCATCCAACTGGTTGCACTGCATTGCATCATGAGGAGTAGATAATTGGTGAATCTTTAAGAAATTTTCTACTGAAAAGTTTGAAGGATATTTTAGTGTCTGAGATTGAGGCAAACTCAAGCAGTGTACCTTAACATTCAAGAAGTGTTAGTGATCCAAAGGGGATTCAGGAGGAATGGGAAGCTGCTCACTTCCTCACCACGGCTGTGTCTGCATGGATCAAACAACAGCAGATGGAAAAATTTCCTACTATCTGCCTGTATTTTAACAGCTCCCTCACTATCTCGCATCATGAGGAGTAGATAATTGGTGAATCTTTAAGAAATTTTCTACTGAAAAGTTTGAAGGATGGATACTTTAGTGTCTGAGATTGAGGCAAACTCAAGCAGTGTACCTTAACATTCAAGAAGTGTTAGTGATCCAAAGGGGATTCAGGAGGAATGGGAAGCTGCTCACTTCCTCACCACGGCTGTGTCTGCATGGATCAAACAACAGCAGATGGGAAAAATTTCCTACTATCTGCCTGTATTTTAACAGCTCCCTCACATCTCACATGTGAGCCAACTAGCATGATGCTAGTGCTTTGAGGCCAAACTCAGCATGTTGAGATTCAAAATGTTAACTTGCAACGATTCTTATGAACAAAAAAAAATTAGAAGATATCAATCAGTTGTATTTATTGAGCATTTACTATGAACAGAGCAATGTACTAAGTGCTTGGGAGAGTATAAAACAACAGAGTTGGCAGACACGTTTCCTGCACCAAATAAACATACAGTACCATAACTGCGAGACCTCCCCCAACTGACTTAATGAAAACTGGGGGTAATATGGCTTATTCTGATGCAAGCCCCAAACATGGAGGTAAGTCATTAAAAAAATTCCACATCTTCGATATTGTTACAGTTTCATTCAGAGCTAAATGCTTGGGAAGAAATTTTCCGGAGACATTAGGGGATCAAAGAATTCTGCAGTAAATCCTCATCCAACATTCTTCTCTGTAAAAGAGAGGTGTTATGGGTTGTAGGGACAGACAGGCCCATTTTGATTTGAGAATATCAACCTCTCTTCCATTTATGTTGGAGAGACCACTAACGGTGTCCTCTGTAGATTATATCAAGAATTACTCTCCCTCTTCTCCCCTTACTGGATTCTTTGTAGGAGACAGGAATGCTGCGGAGGACCCCACCCTACCTCCTTCCCCTCCCCACAGCACCTGTATATATGTTTGTACAGATTTATTACTCTTTTTATTTTACTTGTACATATTTACTATTCTATTTATTTTGTTAATAATGTGCACCTAGCTTTATTTGTATTTATTCTGATGACCTGACACCTGTCCACATGTTTTGTTTTGTTCTCTGTCTCCCCTTTCTAGACTGTGGGCCTGGGTAGGAACTGTCTCTATATGTTGCCAACTTGTACTTCCCAAGCGCTTAGTACAGTGCTCTGCACACAGTAAGCGCTCAATAAATACGATTGATTAATTGATTGTGGGCCTGTGTTGGGTAGGGACCGTCTCTATATGTTGCCAACTTGTATTTCCCAAGCGCTTAGTACAGTGCTCTGCACACAGTAAGCGCTCAATAAATACGATTGAAAGAATGAATGCACTTCCCAGCACTTGGGGCTGTAAAAAAACTGCAATTCTAAATGGATTAACTGCTGCTAAATTAAGAGGAGGGAGAATGTATGTACTATGTATGTATATACAAAGTAAGTTTATAAGAGAAGCAGTGTGGCTTAGTGGACAGACAACAGGCTTGGGCATCAGAGTCAGAAGATGTGGGTTCTAATCCCAGCTATCCACCACTTGTCTGTTGGGGGACTCAGGGCAAGCCACTTAACTTCTCTGTGCCTCAGTTACCTCATTTGTAAAATGGAGATTAAGACTGTGAGCCCCATGTGGGACAATCTGATCACCTTGTATCTACCCCAGCACTTAGAACAGTGTTTGGTGCATAGTAAGCTTTTAATAAATACCATAATTATTATTATGCACACTTACGTACAGCCCAGGCTTAAGCAATTCTGGGTTCTGTAGCCTTGCACGTCTGCATATTCCCTTCCCACTGGGGTGGGTGGTAGAAGCTTTAGAAGGCCATCATGCCCCACTTCAGTACAGCACTTAAACAATCAATGATATTTACTGAGTGCTGACTGTGTGAGAAGCACTGTACTAAGCACTTGGGAGAGTACAATAGAGTTGGCAGATAAGTTCTCTGTGCACAACAAGCTTACACTCAGCACAAATAAGTACACATTAAGCACAACAACAATGTTCGTAATGGAAACAATGATAGTTGAAGTCATCCTTCTGCAGCTTTGTGACAACTGTTCTCTGTTGTGGAGGGAAGGATGGGGGTGGAGGTATGATTAAGGTGTTCATTTTTGGATTTTTTTTTCCTTTTGAAGACGCACATAAATTACGTTAAATGTTTTTTCTGGGTGACCCATTTTACCCCATCTGATACTACATTTAGAAAAACATTGTACGTGACAGTAGAGAAGCAGCATGGCTTAGTGGAAAGAGCCTGGGCTTTGGAGTCAGAGGTCATGGGTTCTAATCCCAGCTCTGCCACTTGTCAGCTATATGACCTTAGGCAAGTGGCTCAGTGGAAAGAGCCCGGGCTTTGGAGTCAGACGTCATGGGTTCAAATCCCGGCTCCGCTACTTAATAATAATAATAATAATGACGGCATTTTTTAAGCGCTTACTATGTGCAAAGCACTGTTCTAAGCGCTGGGGGGGGATACAAGGTGATCAGGTTGTCCCACGGGGCGCTCACAATCTTAATCCCCATTTTACAGATGAGGTGACAGAGGCACAGAGAAGTTAAGTGACTTGCCCAAAGTCACACAGCCAATAAGTGGCAGAGCCGGGATTTGAACCCATAACCTCTGACTCCCAAGCCCGTGCTCTTTCCACTGAGCCACGCTGCTTCTCCTAAGTCAGCTGTGTGACTTTGGGCAAGTCACTTCACTTCTCTGGGCCTCAGTTATCTCATCTGTAAAATGGGGATTAAGACTGAGCCCCATGTGGGACAACCTGATCACCTTGTAACCTCCTCAGCACTTAGAACAGTGCTTTGCACATAGTAAGCACTTAATAAATACCATTAAAAAAAGTTACTTAACTTCTCTGTGCCTCAGTTACCTCTTCTGTAAAATGGGGATTAAGACTGTGAGCCCCACATGGGACAACCTAATTACCTTGTATCTCCCCCAGTGCTTAGAACAGTGGTTGGCACATAAGTGCTTAACAAATGCCATCATTATTATTATTATTACTGTTGCCTCAAAGAGTTGTAACTGGTGAAAAACATGAATGTTTACTGTTTTTATTAGTACTAGGAAATTTAGAATGCCAAATGACAATGTTCCCTAAAGTCTGCATGCCCAACTTCCCAAAAGTGAGGAAAAATGATAATTTCAGGTTCAGAAAATGCTTATTAGTGAAGTCAAATTATGCTTTAATGGTTGACATCTCAGGTTCCTCTTTTCTTCACAGGGAAATCACCCAAACTCTAGTTAATGTGAATCTTTTCTGGAAGTGGCAGCTTAGACTTAATGGAGCCAGGAAAAACTAGCCTGTAGATTTACCTCTTCTCTTCCCTGGTCAGTATTTCCCTTCTACGTATGGTAGCCAAATCCCTCTTCCCCCATCCCTTTATCTCCTCATTCTCCCAATGATACATGATCCAAACGTCTATTTGGAGAACGTGCAGAGTGCTCGATTTTATTCACCAACTTCCCGATAATGCCACCTCAGCACTCATTTACGTGCTCATCGATCTGTTACTGATTAGCTCATTTACTGATATTTGCTAATTCTATCTACGCACTCACCCTTAAATATTGTGTAATCATCAAGCTATGCAGAAATCTCTTCCCCTTAGGTTGTCAGCATCTTAATCCATAAATCAACCAATAGCAGAGCTATCCAGTCCAGGGAGGGGCAATGCGGGCAATCACTCACCCTACTGTGTGCAGAGAAAGGGTCTAGAATACATTCAGTTCTGCCATAAACACCAGATATTCGGCTAAATGACTGTTAGGGAATTAGGAGCTTGTTAAATACTGTACACTTTGGGTTTGGATTAAACAGTGTGCACATGATGAGCCACTTGGGAAAGACAGTAGAGCTGCCCTCAAGAAGTTTAAAAATCAAGTAGGGGAGACTGGTAGGAAAATAATTTGGAAACAAAAGAAAAAAGGGATGTGGATAAGTGGGTGCTTAAGTAATAGGGTATATACAAAAGTGCTAAGTGGCTGTGAGTTTTTTAAGTGTGTGATTGACATCAAGTTTTGGGCTGGTATTAGGGAAGATAAAAACAGGGCAGTGGATCAAAGATCTTGTGGACAGGGATCATGCCTTTTCTATATATTTCTATATATTTCCCAAGCATCTAGTACAGAGTTTTCTACCTGACAGACCTTCATAAATATTGCTGTCGATGATAATGAGCATTTATGGGTTTATGTGTAAACAGACAGTTACACACAAGCAGGCAGCGATGGGAAACATGTGGTCTAGTGGAAAGAACCCCAGCATGGGAGTCAGAAGTCCTGAATTCTAATTCCAGCTACGCCACTCGTCTGCTCTGTGACCTTTGGCAAGTCACACCTTCTTTATGCCTCAGTTATGTCATCTGTGAATTGGGGATTAAGACTGTGAGCCTCATGTGACCTGGACTGTGTCCAATCTGATGAGTTTATATTTACCCCAGAGCAAAGTACAGCACCTGACACAAGCAAGCACTTAATTATCTTGGAGGAAAAAAAAACCCAAAAAACTATTCATCAAGCCAAATGGTGCCCTCTAATATGAAAGCTGGGCTGCAAAAATAGAAATGACTTACAGCAATAGCTAGTTATGTGAGCTTTATAATACGCCCTTTGTGAAGCTGAGGCCATATATAATTCTGTATTTCTTTTGACATGTCTATCATTCCCTCAAAACAAGTAAATGTATTCTTTATATAAAACAAGCTGGTTAAAGAAATATTTGTTGACATTAGAAATGGAAGAAGATAAAAGTTGCAAAGGCTACTCCTGGAAACCTTTGAAGGCCATTACTAAAAACAGTAAATCAACTAGGGGAAAAATCCAAAGAATAAGATATCTGGAGACCAAGGCAGTAGTTGAGCCCAGAAATTAGTTAAAATGGCATTTTAATGGGAGAGAAAGATCTACTACTGCAACTCAACTCTCACACTCTGCCCCTTTAATGCCAACCTACACTCTGCACCTTGATCTCATCTATCCTGCCAACATCCCCTTGCCTATATCCTCTTGACAGGCCTGGACTTCTCTTCTCTTTTATATACAGCAATCCACCACTCTCACCTTTAAACCTCTCCTAAAATCACATCCTCACACCCAGGTCACTGGAACTTTAATCAACCCCTGATCCAGCCAGGGAAAGACTCACACAGGGACTGCATCATCATCATCATCAATCGTATTTATTGAGCGCTTACTGTGTGCAGAGCACTGTACTAAGCGCTTGGGAAGTACAAATTGGCAACATATACAGTCCCTACCCAACAGTGGGCTCACAGTCTAAAAAGGGGAGACAAAACCAAACATACTGCAAAATAAAATAGAATAGATATGTACAAGTAAAATAAATAAATAGAGTAATAAATATGTACAAACATATATACATATATACAGGTGCTGTAGGGAAGGGAAGAAGGTAAGATGGGGGATGGAGAGGGGGGCGAGGGGGGAGAGGAAGGAAGGGGCTCAGTCTGGGAAGGCCTCCTGGAGGAGGTGAGCTCTCAGTAGGGACTGCATGATAATTTCTCAGCTTTTAAACTGTGAAAAAGTCATTGCAGTAATGGCAGTTGTGGCTTTTGGTCTGAGTCACGAGGAGCTTGAAATCCTGCTGCTCATTTTTTCATTTTCCCTGTTCTTTTATATTTCTGTTTGTCTTTCCTTATGTGTCTGCCACCCTGCCTATTCACACCTTAGTCTTAGATTGTGAGCCTATCGAGAGTCAGGCATCGTGTCTATATCTCATCATCTGGGAAACTGTGCGGTCTAGTGGAAAGAGTACATGCCTGAGAGCCAGAGAACCTTGATTCTAATCCCAGATCCATCATGAACCTTCTGTGTGTCCTTGGACAAGTCATTTAACTTCTCTGTGCCTCAGTTACCTCATCTGCAAAATTAGGATTCAGTACCTGTTCTCCTTCCTAGTTAGAATAATAATGATGGTATTTGTTAAGTGATTACTATGTGCCAAGCACTTTTCTAGGCACTGGGATAGATAAAGGTTATCGGTTTGTCCCATGTAGGGCTCACAGTCTTAATCCCCATTTTACAGATGAGGTAACAGGCACAGAGAAGTTAAGTGACTTGCTCAAAGTCACACAGCTGACAAGTGGTGGAGCCAGGATTGGAACCCACGACCTCTGACTCCCAAGCCTGTGCTCTTTCCACTAAGCCACGCTGTGAGCCCCATGTGGGACTTTATTATCTTTTATCTGTCCTAGTGCATAAAGTGCTTGGCATTTAATAAGCGCTTAAAGACTACCACAATTTTTATTTTCCATGAACTTCAGTCCCACTGCTTTGCACATAGCAAGCACTTGAAACATTTAATTACTAGTACTAGACAAAGTTGTGCTATAATAATAATAATGATGCCATTTATTAAGCGCTTACTATGTGCAAAGCACTGATCGAAGCGCTGGGGAGGTTACAAGGTGATCAGGTTGTCCCACGGAGGGCTCACAGTCTTAATCCCCATTTTACAGATGAGGGAACTGAGGCCCAGAGAAGTGAAGTGACTTGCCCAAAGTCACACAGCTGACAATTGGCGGAGTCAGGATTTGAACCCATGACCTCTGACTCCAAAGCCCGTATTCTTTCCACTGAGCCACGCTGCTTCTCTATTTATGCTATGCATGGGTTCCTGGGAAACTATTCTTATTTTTTCTCTTTAGCAGTGAACTAAAAAACGTTAATATCTCCACACCCCTCTATTACCAAAGGACTGTTGCAAGACAATGTTTTGCAAGACTTAATAGTAATAACTGTGGTATTTGCTAAGCGCTTACTATGTGACAGGCATTGTACTAAGTGACTTACCGTTCTGAATCCTGGAGGCGTGAATTATACATTCTCAGATATACAGCCAGGACAGCAGCCTTTCACGTAACCCCTTTTCATGCCTCGAAGGATCAAAAAAAATCACCCTACTACCACCTTCATTCATTCAATCGTATTTATTGAGCGCTTACTGCGTGCAGAGCACTGTACTAAGCGCTTGGGAAGTACAAGTTGGCAACAACCTTCAGACATATTTCTGGCTCTGGCAGCAGGAATAGGGGGAAAACTTTACCCAGAAAACTCATTTCACTCCACAGTTACTGTGGGGACCCAAAAACTGGGTTAGGAATATCTTTTACAGCTCTACCCTGCTCCTGCTCTGATATGCCTTGGCCGTTCAAGCACTCCCCATGAAGACACGCACAGAGATCCCAATAGCATCTTTGCTCATATTTACACAACCCGCTCCTAGGAACTGGGTTATGCCGCTCTCTCCAGGGAACTAACAGCTCTTGGAAAGTCGAACAACGTGACATTTCATCTCTTCCTCATTAAAGGTCATCACTTAGGGAACTGCAGACGATTAAAAGGGGTCATTTAAGATGAACCAAGAGATGGCAGAAACAACATTTCTAGGGCCAGATTGGAAATGCATGAAAAATGCCTTGGTGAGATTATAACCCCCAGGGAAAAGACTTGTCAGGGTGATTTAAATCAATTTATCATTCAGATGGGGCAATACTTGCCTGAAAATTAATTTTCTACTAAACTGGGCAACAGAGACTTTGCGTATTATTAATCACTCCCAAAGCACTTTTTTTATTTCCCTGCTCAAATTTCTTTTGATTAAAAGAATTAGCTTGATGATTTATTCCCCCAGCTGAGCTACAGTTATTCCATCATTCATTACAGAGTACACTCCCTTCCCTAGCCTCAGTCCTGGACCTCTGTCCTCACCCAAAGGGTGGCCCCTCCCATTACCCTAATATTCACAAGAAAATAATATGTGGTTTTATGAAGTGGATAAACCACGGGCCTGAGAGTCAGAAGGACCTGGGTTCTAATCCCAGTTCTGCCACTTGTCTTCTGTGTGACCTTGGGCAAGTCACTTCACTATGCCTCAGTTACCTCATCTGTAAAATGGGGATTAAGACTGTGAGCCTGATGTGGGACAGGGAATGTGTCCAATCCAATTTGCTTGTATTCCCCCTAGCACTTAATACAGTGCCTGGCACATAGTAAGCGCTTAAATATCAGAATTATTATCACTATTATCATTCATTAGAAAGTGTACTCCTTTCCCCAGTCCCAGTCCTGGACTGCTGCCGGCACCCAAAGGGCAGCCCCTCCCATTACCATTATATCCGCAAGAAAATAATACAATGGATTTATTCACAAATTACATCGACCTTTCCTCTAGTTAACATACATGAAAATAACATAACAGACCAGTAATTAGTTTAAAAGAACATTTGCAATTTGAAGGTTTTTAAAAGTGTGATTCATATTTGATGGATAAATGAATGAATATTTGAGAACCAGCACAAGTGAATAAATAAATATTTGGGAAACAGCATGGTGTAGTGGATAGAGCATGGGCCTGAGAGTTAGGTGGTCATGGGTTCTAACCCGCTCTGCCACTTGTCTGCTGTGTGACCTTGGGCAAGTCACTTAACTTCTCTGGGCCTCAGTTACCTCATCTGGAAAATGGGGATCGAGACTGAGACACCCATGTGGGATAGGGACTGCGTCCAACACAATTTGCTTGTATCCACCCCAGCACTTAGTACAGAGCCTGGCACATAGCACTTAATAAATACCATAACTATTACTATTATTAAATGCATATGTAGACCATGCACAGGGAGAAAGAAGCTTGACATGTCTGTTTGAGAGGTGTCTACACCCCTAGAAGACAAGTGGAGCTCCATCTAACTACTGTAGCATTGACTCTGTCATTCTTCCCTCTCCGTCCACCATTCCGTTCTACCAAACCTTAAACCCTCACTTCTCCAAGGCCCTGAACAAGCCCCCTCTTCTTCAAAGCTTTTCAAACTAGCTCTTCCCAAGTCCACACACCTCATTCACTCCCATTCTTCTTATTCCCACATCAAACATTTTGAACTGAGGTTTACAATACAGTGGAGTTATACGTAATGGGAGACTAATAAATTCTAATTTTTGAGAGTCTTTTTTCTCAAGGAATGTCCCTTTTTTACAGATCTCTATGGTGGAGCTATATATCCTGTTATAATAACAATAATAATGGCATCTATTAAGCACTTACTATGTGCAGAGCACTGTTCTAAGCCCTGGGGAGATTACAAGGTGATCAGGTTGTCCCACGGGAGGCTTACAGTCTTAATCGCCATTTTACAGATGAGGTACAGAGAAGTTAAGTGACTTGCCCAAAGTCACACAGCTGACAGTTGGCGGAGCCGGGATTTGAACCCAAGACCTCTGACTCCAAAGCCCGGGCTCTTTCCGCTGAGCCACGCCGCTTCGCTATTATGCTCGTTGAGACTGGTGGGCCGTTGGAGCTGCAGGTTTCTCAATGGCTGGTGAGGAGGAAGCTTCGCTCACAATTTCTTGAAAGGCTTCCAGTTTGGGCAGGTGGATTCTGACAGTGTATGGCATTTTGCAGTTCAGAAAAGGATCTATCAGCTGTTCTAGAATCATTCAACAGAGTTCCTTTTGTTTATAGAGAGTTGGCTCCATTCTGATCCATTCTGACAGAGTGGAATTTACCCAAATCAGTTTTTATTTTTCTCCACTCTCAGATTATAAATATATATAAATATAAATTTGCTTTAAGCTCCTCATAAAACATCAATCAAACCTTGAAAGCAAGACTGTGTCACCTTCTTTCTTGGTTAAGACTTTAAGCCTTGTCCAGTGCCTAAATGTAATCTGATAAATCACCATAGTCAAGAACCAACAAATGCTAGATTATTTTCCACAACAAAATTCCCTTCATCATATGCTCTTTGACCCTCCCTCTATCTTTACCGCTATGTAATGGTTGGTTATGTGGGACATCTTTGGCTTTTAGTTGATTGTTTGCTTGATTTCTGACTCTATTTATTTATTTATTTTACTTGTACATATCTATCCTATTTATTTTATTTTGTTGGTATGTTTGGTTTTGTTCTCTGTCTCCCCCTTTTAGACTGTGAGCCCACTGTTGGGTAGGGACTGTCTCTATGTGTTGCCAATTTGTACTTCCCAAGCGCTTAGTACAGTGCTCTGCACATAGTAAGCGCTCAATAAATATGATTGATGATGATTTCTGACTCAAAATATATTTGCCTCGCTGAAGTGTTTTTAATTTTTGCCCTGATATGTGAAAGCATGCATGAGGAAAAACAATCAGATGATAATTCATTTAATAAGCTCTTCTCTGGTCAATTATAGATACCTCGGTTGAGTTGAACTTTTCATTTCCAACTTTTATCAGATAATGTTCCATGTTAAAATAATAATGAAGCTCAAGTGATCTGAAAAGTCCCCAATTTATATCTTTTTATCTTTTCTCCTTGCCAGAAAATCTGTCACCAAGCTCAGACAGGCCAGCAAATAATTTTATTTCTTATTATTTCTGGAATTTATGGAAACTGATTCAATTAAAGCTTGTACAGAAGAAAGCTTTGTTTTTCTCTGTATCCTTATATGACTTTTGATTATTGCGAGCGATGACCAATACTCACAACATTGTCTCACAACAAAGGCTCACAATTATAAAGTAGCCACTCTATTGTCCAGATGTGGAAGATGACTAATTGGCTCTCAAATGTGATAGTTAACAAAAATTATAAAGGAATGGTACATTGATGTCAGCTTTATAATCCACTCCCCATTTATGTTACAATTTATTTATAATTAGATACTTGCCAATGAACAAACTATTCCTCAACAGTGGATTTTTCACATCTTTTCATTCCAGTATTTTGATGAAAAAGTATCATTCTTTGAAAATATCTGAAAAATAATCTTATAATTATGAACCATTAACCTCTGAGGTAAACCAAATAAGAAAACTGAAAATCTCAGAACGTTTGCTATCTAGTTCAAAAATAAGTATGTTGGGGTAGTTCTACCCAGGCATTTAGAATAACACACTCCATTTCTTCTAGAGCTAGGATATCTCTTTTTTGTTATTTTATTGAGCGCATATCTATTAGCATTCCCATTAAAAGAGAGAGATAAATGGCTTTCTAGAAAACATTTATCTTTGAACACTTCAACCACAGCGAACTAATCACGCAGGCCACAGCACATTAGAGTGGCAAGAGGGAATATTCTGAGTGAAAATGGTAATGAACCGGCTACACAAATCACCATTCGCAAAGCACTTAGAATCCTCTGAATCCATGTTGTGGCAAGCTGCATGAACTATATAGTAGCTAAAGGAAACAGGAAAAAAGATATTACAGGCATTGCTGCAAAAACAGCAGCCAGCACAAAGCACTTCAGATGTTTAAAGCCAGAAACTTGAATTTTGAAATATTTTTGTCTTTTGAAAAGTTAGAAGTTGACAAGTTCTACACTACAGAAAAGCAGAAGCAAACTAATGATAAATAGCAAATTATAATGATGTCATTTATTAATGTCATTTATTTGATGTCATTTACTCTGCTTCTGCTAATCAGTCAATGGGTATTTAATGTTTACAGAGCACTGTACTAAGTGTTTGGCACTGTATTAAGTGCTTGATAATCAGAGTGGATAGTCCCAGTCTTACAAGGGACTCACAGAATAAGCCTATGGAGAATATTTCACAGATGAGAAAGCTGAGGGACATCTAATTCCCAGGTGTGTATTCATTCTTTCCCTAGGCTTAGTACTGTGCTCTGCGCACAATAAGTGTTTAATAAAAACTATCATTACCCCTGGAAAATTAAGTGATCACACTGCAGACCAGTGGAAGAGCATGACGATAACTTGGGCATTCTGACTGCCAGCTCCCTGCTCTTTCCACTAAGCCACGCTGCCTTCCCAGTAACAAACTAATTCATTGTTGGGAGACATGGAGGGAAGGCAGAGAAGAAGGGAAGAATAACTATGGTTGCTCATCTTTCTACTAACTTCACAATCTTCTATGGGAAGCAAGTGACTGCCTGTTTTCTGGGGAGAATGATTGCTACCTAGGCAGCAGCCTCTGCTCCATTCTGTTCCATAATGGTTCATTAAGCTACACTGAAGAGTTTACGGGGCATGTAAGCAGTGGATACTGTTAGTGGCACAGTGAGTTTCTCTGCACATTTGCCACCAAACCCCTGGATACATCCACAAACGCTCCTATGAAGTCATTCACATAAGAATAAATCAATGATATTGATTGAGTCTTTACGGTGTGCCGAGCACTGTACTAAGTCAGACAGCGGACAAGTGGAAGAGTCGGGGTTAGAACCCAGATCCTCTGATTCCCAGGCCTGTGCTCTTTCCAACGTTTTAATGTTTTGTATCCAGAGGCTCCAGGGAAATAGAAAGTGCATAATGTGATTTTCCCAGTGGCTCTGAATGCAATACAGTAAAACGTGTATTTTTGTAATACAATGCAGATGTGGCCTTTTGGACAAAGAGAAACACACAAGCTGAAGGTAAAATGAGGAGCCCCTGAAGATAATTCAGAGGGATCATTACAAAAATAATACAAATGTTATGATTTCAAATCAGGGCTGGTGGAACGTTACATGCCTTTCAAAAGATGCAAGGAAATAGCCTGAGCTACTATCCTCATTTGTTCCCTGATCCAATGTGGTCAGAGAAATGAAGTCCCTTTCCATTACTGCCACAGCCAGTTTTAATGGAATCTGAGCTGCTGCTAGCTGCATCAAATCCTTGTCAAGAGGACTGACAAGTGGGTCACTTGTCCACAAGAGTCCTGCATTAGCCGACTCTTTATCTTTTGTCAATACTTGTGCCTTCAACTGTAAACACAGAGCACTTACTTCTGTGCCCTATTTCACTGTAGGGAAAAGAAACAAAAAACAAACAAAAGACCTAGAAATAAAGAAAAGCCTTTCAGCTATCCTCCCCACTTGTTGTGATAATAATTATAATTATAATTGATAATTATGGTATTTGCTAAGTGCTTACTATGTGCCAACCACTATTCTAAGTACTGGGGTAGATACAAGCTTATCAGGTTGGACACAGCCCCTGTCTTGCATGGGGTTCACAGTCTAATGAGGAGGGAGAACAGGTATTGAATCCCCATTTTACAGATGAGGAAAGCGAGGTGCAGAGTAGTTAAGGGACTTGCCCTAGTTCACACAGCTAAGTGGCAGAGCTGGAATTAGAACCCTGGTCCTGTGAGGCTAAAGCCCATGCTCTTTCCACTGGGTAATGCCACTTCTCAATAGATTGTGATGGATTTATTCATGTCATCACTGAACCTATTTTTTTCAACTTTCTTTTAGCCCTAGATTCATTCTTACTGTATTGAAGCAAATAAGCACTTCCCTTCTTCCCTCCTCAACCATGATCCTCAAGCATTCACCTTCCAGTGGCTCCTTGCCCACTGCTTTCAAACATGCTCTTTACCTCCTATCCTAAAAACTACTCCCTTGGCCCCACAGCTTCCTCTAGATATTGCCCAATCTCCATTCTACCATTCTTCTTCAAACCCTTGAGCAAGCTGTCTACACCCACTCTCTCCATTTCTTCTCCAGTTCTTTCCTTGACCCCTTCCAATCCAGCTTCTGTCTCCTTTCCTACCATGTAAACTGCCCTCTCGAACTCCTTCTTACCAAATTCAATGGCCTCTATTTCATCCTAATCCACCTCCTCTGACACTATGGACTGCCTCCTTCTCCTTGAAACATTATCCAATCTGTTTTACTGACCCTGTGCTCATCTGGTTCTCCTCCTCTCTCTCTGGCTGTTCATTCTCAATCTCTTTCATAGGCTTCTCCTCTGACTCCCATCCCTGTAATGATGGGAGTCCCTCAAGGCTAAGTTCTGGATTCCCTTCTATTATTCATCTGCACTCACACGATTAGAGAACTCATTTAATTCCATGGCTTCAACTAGCATCTCCACACAGATGATTTTGAAATCTACCAATCCAGCCCTGAACTCTCTTACCTGCAGCCTCACATTTCCTCCTGCCTTCAGGACATCTCTACTTGGATGTCCCACTAACACCTCAAACATAATATACACTTGGATCTGTACATTTTAGGCAGTTGATATTCAACCCACCCTCAGCCTCATGGCATTTATCTAATCTGAAATCTATTTTAATGTCCTGTCTCCCTCTCTGGGCTGTAAGCTCCTTGTGTCTACCAACTCTCTTGCACTAAACACTCTCAAGTGCTTAGTATAGTGCCCTGCACACAGTAAAAGCTCAATAAATACAATTTACTGATTTGCAGAATGCAAATTCAAAGACTATCAATTATTTCTTTAGTCTGCTTTGATGACTTGCAACTACATGGATTTGGTAATCATAGGGAGTTTGACAGAAGAGCTTATATTTCAGAAGGAGAATCCTTTGAACCAACCAAGGAACTCTGTATTCAGGGGCTATAGTCTTCATCTTCCACACAAGCCTCTAACCTTGTAAAATAATGGCTTTAAGTGAGGCACATAAATCCAGGATAAATTTTGTTTCTCTACCCGTAGTGATTTTCTGAAAACAATATCTAACAATCCTGACCCAGAGCTATTTTAAAATAGACTTAATTTAGCAACCACGCATGGTCAATGCCAATACAAATATTATTACTAACAAGCATTTGATCAGTTTTCAGGACATCCAAAATTTACTGCATATTAAAATACCCTTCCTACTATTAAATAGGCAATTTAATTTTCTTTTTGTTCCCTCTATGGCTAACCAGCTGGAGATCACTTAGTATAATACAGCATCATGCCACGACACAAGCTTGCAAAAGGTACATATAGTGTGAAACCTTTTGATTTATTAAATATTCCTCTCAAACTTCCTTTTCAAGTTTGGTTTGCATTTAAAAATGCAGCAAGCACCATTTTACTGATGCCAAATTATAGCCTCCATCCCCCCGCCCTTCCTGTGTTCAAAGAGCTCTTGAAATTCCACTTGCTCCTTGGAAGTCATTCTCAACCATTCCAAGTCCAGAGAGCAACCCACATACCCTACAGATCAAGAAGCTACATTAGATCTAGCATAATAGAAACACTAATTTTAAAGGTTTTATCTCATTTATATTCCTGGTATTGCCTCTCTGTGTGTTTATGTTTCTTGGCTACTCCTTTATATTCAGGCTGACCTTGAAATTTTTATGAAAAACTGGGACAAGCAAGCCACTAACGTAACTAAAGAAGAAGCTTGCCCTAGTGGATAGAGCACAGGTTTGAGAGTCAGAAGGACCTGGGTTCTAATCCTGACTCTACCACTTGTCTGCTGTGTGAACATGGGCAAGTCACTTAACTTTTCTGTATCTCAGTTACGTCTTCTGCAAAATGAGGATTAAAACTGTGAGTCCCATGTGGGACATGGACTGTGTCCTGTGCTTGGCACATAGTAAGCACTTAACAAATACCATCATTAATTAATTAACCTGATTAGCTTGTATCTACCCCAGCGCTTAGAATAATACCTGACACATAGTAACTGATGAAAAAATAACAGTTTTAAAATAGTCTATCTTTTCTATAATCTTAAATATTTAGTCTTTATTGGAGAGAAAAGTTTGTAAGTAATACCATCAGCAACTAGAAAAAGGATTTCTAAATTCTCGCTCAATTTTTCCCAAGTATAGAAGGATTCTGGAATTGTGTTCAGGGTGACAGGGGTAGGCCAGTGTTGCATGCTAAAGGATTCTTACGGCATTATCATTATTTTTATTATTATGGTACTTATTGAGTGCTTACTATATGTCAAGTACTATTCTTTGCGCTGGGGTAAATGCAATTTCATCAGACCAGATGCAGTCCCTGTCCCACATGGGACTTATAATTTAAGTAAGAGGAGAACAAGTATCAGTTCCCCATTTTGCAGATGAGGAAAATCAGGCACAGAGAAGTGAAGTGATTTGCTGGTCATACAACAGGCAAGAGGCAGAATCAGGATTAGAACCCAGGAGCTCTGACTCTTATGCCCATATTCTTTCTACTAGGCCATGCTGCTTCTTACCATAACTGTTTAGAAAATAGTAGTAGTTGTGGTAGCAATAACAATAATAATAGTAGTGGTAGCAGCATTTCTCGAGCACCCATTTGATTGTTTTAATGGTATTGGTTAAGTGTGAACTATGTGCCATGCACTGTTCTAAGTGCTGGGGTAGATACAAGATCATTCATTAGGCCCTCTTGGTGCTGTGCATTGTACTTGGTGCTTGGGAAGTACAATATAAGGAGGTGATGAGTTCCCTGACCATAAGGTGCTTACACTCCAGGGGAAACAAAGATAAAATCTTTACAACAGGTCAAAATGAATAAACTGAGTGGGTATGTATATACAAGTACTAAGATAGGCACTTTGGGAGAAGCAGCTTGGCCTAGTGGGTAAAGCACAGGCCTGGAAAACACAGGATCTGAGTTCTAATGCCAGTTCTGCCATTTGCCTACTATGAGACCTTAGGCAAGTCACTTAATTTCTCTGTGCTCCAGTTTTCTCATCTGTAAAATGGGGTTAAATACCTGTTCTCCCTCCCACTTAGACTGTAAACTCTATGAGGGACAGGTGCTGTATCCAGGCTGATTCACTTGTATCTATCCCAGTGCTTAGAATTATGGGGTTTTTTTGGCTTTTTTTTTTTTTGGTATTTGTTAAATGGTTACTCTGTGCCAGACACTATACTAAGTGCTGGGCTAGATACAAGATAATCAGTTTGGACACAATCCATGTCCCACATGGGGCTCACAGTCATAACCTCCATGTTACAAAAGAGGTGAATGAGGCACAGATAAGTGAAGTGACATACCCAAGGTCACTTGGTATGCTCTGCACACAGTAAGCGCTCAATAAATATGATCGAATGAATGAATAAATGACAAGTGGTGGAGCAGGATTAGAACACAGGTCCTTCTGGCTCCCAAGCTCATGCTTTTTCCACTAGGCCATGTTGTTTCTTTACATGTGCATGACATATAGTAAGTACCTTAACAAGTACCATAAAAAAGCACACATTCTTTCAGACTGCTGAAAGTTAATGCATTGTTATATAATCTATTGAAGTAATATGTTAAATGGGCCCAATGGCATTCTGACAATACTGCCTGTTCTCTTATAATATAGGGTTGGCTTGCTGACAAATCTCACAAAACTTCATTCATTCAATCGTATTTATTGAGGGCTTACTGTGTGCAAAGCACTGTACTAAGCACTTGGGAGAGTACAGTACAATAATAAACTGACACATTCCCTGCTCACAGTGAGCTTACAGGCTTGCATTTGTATACTCACACTATAACATATGCCTCATGCACACAAAACCATTTCTCCTAAAATCACAATACATGTTACCCACACATATGGATAACAAGTATATATCTAAATACATAAAAATATTCATATGTATGTATATATACATACACATGCACACACATTTACTGTCTGTAGCTCCTTGTGGGCAGGGAACATGTTTATCGACTGTTATTTTGTAATAATAATAATAATGACATTTATTAAGTGCTTACTATGTGCAAAGCACTGTTCTAAACACTGGGGAGATTACAAGGTGATCAGGTTGTCCTACGGTGGGGGGTGGGGGGCTCACAATCTTCATCCCCATTTTACAGATGAGGTAACTGAGGCACAGAGCTGTTAAGTGACATAGCTGACAAGTGGCGGAGCAGGGATTGGAACCTATGACCTCTGACTCCAAAGCCCGGGCTCTTTCCATTGAGCCACACTGTTCCAAGTGCTTATTACAGTGCTCTGCATAAAGTGCTCAGTAAGTATGATTTATTCGTTGTTTGAATGTGTTTCCTAACACTGTGTCCCAAATCATACACATTTTGGGATAACTGACTGTATCAGCTGGTAAACTAAGGCAATGGGGAAAACTGAATCTGTAACTGTGGTAGGCCTCAAGCTTAGAGTGAATAAATAATGGCTTGGAGGAAGAGACAAAAGTACAAATGAAATTTCTAAAAACAAAGCAAACCAAGGAATGTTTTGCTCCTTTTTATAGGAATGTTCTGAAATGGGAATGGAGACTTCTGAGCCCTTAGTATGTGTTTTATGGCATAACTCCCACTCCCCTAAACTGCTAGTGCTTGTGGAATGTGAAACTTCTATAATTCTTTTTAAAAAAAATTTGAAAATTTGGCACGTAAACTTCAGCAAGTTTTCAGAGTTCGAAAATCTTATATGATTCAGATTAGAATCCTTTCTCCTTGGCATCAAAAGAAGCTTCTGAGTGCTAAACAAATATGAAAAGAATGGGATTGGAATAAAACTTGCTTTAAATTGCCAGGTTGAGGGTTCATTCTAGAGACCAGACATATGCAAGTCTTTATTCTCTGGATGTTGTGGTTTTTCTGGATAAGGATGTGCACTCTACACCCGATGGTGAAAAAAAAAAAAAATCCGAGGCCATAAAAGGACAACTTATCCAATCAATAAATCATATTTATTGAGTCCTTAGTGTGGTAGAGCACTGAATTAAGCCCTTGGGAAAGAACAATATAACAAAATTGATAGACACATTCCCTGACCTCAAGGACCTTACAATATAGAGACAAAGACAATATAAATAAATTACAGATATTCATATAAGCACTATGGGGCTGAAGGAACATGGAAGGGAGTGGGAAAAGAATAACTTGGTTGGGAAAGGCCTCTTGGAGGAGTTTTTAATTTTAATAAGACTTTGAAAGTTGGGAGAGTGATGGTCTGTTGGCTATGAAAGAGGAGGGAATCCAGGCCAGAGGTAGGACTTGGGAGAGGGGTCGGCAGTAAAATAGACAAGATTGAGAAACAGAGGTTAGATCAAAGTTAGATCGATCTAACGATGTAAACTTTGCAAAAATTTCCTCACTCACGCAGGTTAATAAACACAAGGGAGAGACTAATACCATTACTATTTGCTGCTGCAGTCCTTGAAAAATTCTGGTTCTTGTTAAAAAGCTGTAAGCATATTTGTTCTCAATTCCTGGATGATGAAAATAGAGTTGAAGAGGAATGGAAAAGAGTCTTTATTACAAGAAACTTTGATGGGTTTAATAGATTAAATGTCATGGTTCTCAAGCAACTGAATAGAACTGAACAGCCAAACAGTAGCCAAATTGGATATGAGACTTGGGCCATTTTGGAGTACAATAGGATGTTTCCCTCTGTTACAAGATTGTTTTGCTTGAGCATTCCTTTTGGAGGTAAGACTAGTGTAAAGGCTACTTGCCTCATAACTTTAGATCTCACCCATTTCACTAATAAGAACAACAATGTGAAAATGCCTAGCTCCTTGGAACAAGAAGCAGCAGGATTCAGTCGCTTTTGCCACCATATTACCTAGGGCTGTAGCCTGGGGGGCTACTTGGCCCCCAAATGGTTAAACTTCCCATCAGCTTGGCAACTGTGAAGCCATGCTTGCGTGAGGCCTTTTCTACCTATGGAACAAAGGGAAGACCATGGCTGCAGTTGCATCTGTGACTGTTGTATTCTCAGTTGTGAGGAGTATGAAACTGCTCTTCTAGACACAGTACCCTGTTACTCTTTATAAATATATTATCATTGTCCTTGTCATTTGTGCTGTTTTTGTGTTTTTTTAATTACGTTATCTTTCCTCGTGTGTCTGTGGTCAGCAATCCTCTTCTCACCCCCTTTATTCCTAGAGTATGAGTCCTTTGGCAGCCAGATGATGTCTAATTCTCACCCGTAAATTTTTCCCAGTGTTTGCTATAATACCATATCACTACTACAACTACTACTAGTCAGTCAATCATATTTATTGAGTGCTTACTGGGTGCAGAGCACTATACTAAGCGCTGGAGAAAGTACAACAGACACATTCCCTGCTCACTGTGAGCTTAGAGTCTAGAGCATGAGCTTCCACTACTACCAGTACTCAGCTAGGTAACTTTCATCAGTATTAAAGTCAATTTGGGATGCTCTCAGGGCCCAGAGCTTCTAAGGGTGACACACTGTAGAAGAAGAACATCGAGGGTCAGAGCTTCAGGAATATATATATGCTACAAAATACCCTAGTCTATGAAATAAAATTCACGTCTGTCAGATCGTAGCTCTCATCTCAAGGCCAATGCCAAATAATGTTTCATTGGGAAGAGCATGAGCCTGGGAATCAGAGGACCTGGGTTCTAATCCTGGCTCCACCACTTATCTGCTGTGTGATGGTGGGCAAGTCATCATCATCATCATCATCAATCGTATTTATTGAGCACTTACTATGTGCAGAGCACTGTACTAAGCGCTTGAGAAGTACAAATTGGAAACATATAGAGACAGTCCCTACCCAACAGTGGACTCACAGTCTAAAAGGGGGAGAAAGAGAACAAAACCAAACATCTAACAAAATAAAATAAATAGAATAGATATGTACAAATAAAATAAATAAATAAATAGAGTAATAAATATGTACAAACATATATACATATATACAGGTGCTGTGGGGAAGGGAAGGAGGTAAGATGGGAGGGATGGAGAGGGGGACGAGGGGGAGAGGAAGGAAGGGGCTCAGTCTGGGAAGGCCTCCTGGAGGAGGTGAGCTCTCAGCAGGGCCTTGAAGGGAGAAAGAGAGTTAGCTTGGCGGATGGGCAGAGGGAGGGCATTCCAGGCCCGGGGGATGACGTGGGCTGGGGGTCGATGGCGGGACAGGCGAGAGCGAGGTACGGTGAGGAGATTAGCGGTGGAGGAGCGGAGGGTGCGGGCTGGGCTGGAGAAGGAGAGAAGGGAGGTGAAGTAGGAGGGGGCGAGGTGATGGACAGCCTTGAAGCCCAGGGTGAGGAGTTTCTGCCTGATGCGCAGATTGATTGGTAGCCACTGGAGATTTTTGAGGAGGGGAGTGATATGCCCAGAGCGTTTCTGGACAAAGATAATCCGGGCAGCAGCATGAAGTATGGATTGAAGTGGAGAGAGACACGAGGATGGGAGATCAGAGAGAAGGCTGATGCAGTAGTCCAGACAGGATAGGATGAGAGCTTGAATGAGCAGGGTAGCGGTTAGGATGGAGAGGAATGGGCGGATCTTGGCAATGTTGTGGAGCTGAGACTGGCAGGTTTTGGTCACGGCTTGGATGTGACCAAAGTCATTTAACTTCCCTGCATCCATCTGTAAAATGAAGATTAAATCCTACTCCTTTCTAGTTAGACTATGAGCCACGTCTGGGACAGGGACTGTGTCCAACCTGATTAGCTGGTTTCTACCCCAGGGCTTAGTACAGTGCTTGGCACTTAACAAGTACTGTGAGCCCAATGTTGGGTAGGGACCGTCTCTATATGTTGCCAGCTTGTACTTCCGAAGCGCTTAGTACAGTGTTCTGCACACAGTAAGCACTCAATAAATACCACTGAATGAATGAATGAAGTACCATAATAATAATCAACCAGTCAATCCTATTTATTGAGGGCTTACTATTGCAGAACACTTTACTAAACACTTGGGAGAGTACAATATAACAGAGTTGGTAGATATGTTCCCTGCCCATAAGACACTTAGAGTTTAGTTGGTGAGTGAAATTGAATGAAATTACTGGTTTCTATTCTATAACAAATGTTTGATGAACTCTCCAGAGTTAATTTGGATCAAATTTATGATTTATTGGTCATTTTTCTTTTGAAATATTTTAAGTAAATTCAAAATCTAGGTGATTAATCCTACTTTCATCTATACAACAAGCAGCATATATAGAGCAGTCCAAGAAGGAGTGCTTGCAATTCTGCCATAACACACATTTTCAACATGGGGTTTTACTACAGTGTGAATAGAGAATCAGGGAACATTCTTCCAACATCCCAAGTTCATTTGGTCTTGGCATGTTGCGTTATTGAAGAAACTGTACACATGCGTGGTGGCAGAGCAAGTTAGCTTCAGAGCGGTACAATGAAAGTATCTAAAACAAAGAAATAGAAGAAACAAGTGCCAGTGCTTCAGAAGTACCACTGGTTCATTTCTTCCTCTTCCGGGTTTTTTTTCTATAATCTATCATTCCTAGTTTTTTGTACACCCGACATGCCTTTTGAGATCCTAAATTTTTCTATGTTTTCTCCAGTCGCTGTTTGCCCATCTCCTGCTATTAAATTTACAGAAGAAAAAATTTATTGCGATATACACAGGACAGAAAACACATTAGAAGTAGTCCCTTGAGATGTTGCACAACTGCTTCCCTTATATCACTATGCATATTATCAGAATCCTCACTAGATTGTTATACAGTGGTCATTTCTCCCAGCCAGACTGCTCAAGTATTCTGCATTTTTCACAGGTATCTAATCCCTATGGGCCAATATTTTGTTCAGTGACTTTCTCACAAATAATGAATTAGAGGCCTCCTGTTATCCCTCCGGTACTTTTCTTGAAGCCACTTCTTTACACACCATTTTTATTCTGTCACCACTGAGAAAAATATTGTGATAACCAGTGCCTTTCCTCCTTTCAGCAAGGGTCTTTGCTGCCAGCATGCTCTGAGTGCCAGGTCAGGAATAAAAGCCCCCATTTCCCCTTCTCCCACTCCTGCAATTGGATTTGCACCCTTTATTCACCCTCCTCCCCCTACCGCAACACTTATGTACATACCTGTAATTAATTTATTTAATGTCCATCTCCCCCTTTAGACTGAAAGCTTCTTTTGGACAGGGAACATGTCTAAAATTGCTATGTTGTACTCTCCCAAGTGCTTAGTACAGTGCTCTGCACATATTAAGTGCTGAATGAGTAAGACTGAGTGGTTGAAGGATCAGTTGAAAGAAAACTATTTGACCTGAGAATCCTAAAAGTCTAGAATATATTTTTCCTGATCAGTCAATTCATCATATATTCTGCTGAACAGGAATTGTGGGGAATGGAAGATTTGGGCTTTCTCTCCCTTTTTCTGGCTGTCCGGCAATTTTCCTATTAATTCCCATTTCCCTTAACTGCTTTTACTTCCTCTTGCTTTCTTAGTTTCTCAGAGCTCCCTTCAACTCCAAGTTCCCTACATCAACTCTCCCATATAATTTCACTCTGAGTCCTGGCTTCAGGCCAGATTTACTCCATTAAGGATGTTACTTCTCTTTATCCTAATCATGCAAGATCAGTTGGCTGTGTGGCAAACTTTACTGGTGTTTTAGTCACAGAGATTAGTTGAATGGTCTTTAGTTTTGCTTAGGCCCATGGATAATCTCAGACCAAACTGAAAAATGTGCGTGCTTATCTTTAACTATCATTTAAATAATTCTTTATCAACCCTTTGGTAAAAGTCAGCATTTTACTTCACTTTTCTTAGAAATGAGAATTGTTTCAACTTCCTTGCCCTAACCAGTGCCTTTTCCTTTACCAAGAGAAGCAAGAATTAAGCAAAGTGCATCATTCTTCCTAGCACATCATGTCACTGCTTATACGGACAGCTGACTTTGGCTCTTGTATAACTGAGCCCTTCTTTCACCAATAACTTTGATTTTATCCATCTTTCACTCCATAAAATGGCTCCCTTTCTCTTGTCTTATTTTGTCCTCCCAGTCCAGATGTTAAAATATGAGGCTACTGAAGAAACCTGAGAGCCTTCATTATATTCATTCATTCAATTGTATTTATTGAGCACTTATTGTGTACAGAGTATTATACCAAGCCTTGGGAAAGTACAATACAACAATAAAGAGTGACATTCCCTGACCATAACAATCTTATAGTCTAGAAGGGAATTGTAATGCCATTATATAGAGTGGCAGTCCACTGGGAGTGGAAGCTAAATCGTTCTTGTTCTCTCAACTGTACTTAGTTATGTCTCCAGTCCTCCGTGCCTGGAGTAATTAAATATGCAATTTAAAATACAAGTCTGCTTCTCTGGAGAGTAACAGTCAATACATGGTATTCCACCTTTACAATGAAATGGGTGATTTCTTATTAAAAGACAAATTCTCATTTAAGAAGGTTGACTTGCATATTAGCATGCTATTTAAAATAGAATTACAGCTGGGTAAATTTGGAATTCTGAAAACAGCATTTTCACTTGATTTGGACACATTTTTCATTTGTGAATATACCATACAATCTACTCCTCTGCAACAAGCAAGTGTTGCTAGCTATGCATCCTCCTTTTAGTAAATGATCCATTTCAAGAATGCTACTCGAGTTAAAGATGACTATATGCTGGCTCCCAACTCAAATTAATGATTGTACATATTTTACTCTACAGCTTTGCCTTCCTGCATCATTTTGCCTTCCTTCCCTGTTGCCATACTTTTCTCTCCTCTGAAGACTTTGAAACAGAAACAGATGGTCCTAAATAAGAAAATGGAATTTCTTCTTGCCGGTTCTTTTCTGGGAAGGGAAGAACCTAAATGAGGGGCGGGGTGCTGGCAATTTGGAAAGTGCTTCCATTCACTCATGGGGTTTCAATACATACCAGCCTATTTTCGACCATAACTTTGTACCCCATCTTCTTTACAGGCTACTCTAGCCATCATTATTTCTAGACTATCCATTGTTGGGTATGGACTGTCTCTATATGTTGCTGATTTGTACTTCCCAAGTGCTTAGTACAGTGCTGTACACACAGTAAGTGCTCAATAAATGTGATTGAATGAATGAATCCCTCTGCTTCCTAATGGTGCCATGTGGCAACGATCTGGGAATGCTGTGGCTGACACCAGCTGACCATCCCATCCCCTTGGACCTTTAACACATCAGACATGTTCCCTCTGTCACTCTAGGCTGTCCATATTCTGGCTGGCACTTGGCCCGAGGCCCCCACTCTGTAAAGCATAGAAGCCCTCTAAAGCCCCAGTTCTATAAAACGAGAAGCAGTGTTGTCTAGTGGATAGAACATGGGCCTTAGAGTCAAAAGAACCTGAGTCCTAATCCAGGCTCTCCTGCTTGCCTGCTGTGTGACCCTGGGCAAGTCTCTTAACTTCTCTGGGCCTTCAGTCCCCTTATCTGTGAAATGGGGATTAAGATTGTGAGCCCTATGTGGGACTTACAAACTGATAAGCTTGTATCTACTCCAGCAGTTAGTACACTGCCTGGCACATAGGATGTGCTTAATACACACACACACACAAATGCCCTGCTTTTGATCTAGTAGAATATGACTACTCTGAGAAGCAGGAGACTTGGGTTCCACTCCCAGTTCTTTCTGTAGCTGGTTAACGGGAGCAAAGACCATACACACACTTCACAATACATGGCTTCCCCATCTGCCTACTCTATGTCGTGTGGGAACATGACCGGCAAGGACAAAAGTGGACCAGTGATACCACCCGAGTCATTAGCATGCTCATCAACTCCTAAACACAGGTTCACAGTGCTGAAATCTCAGGATTAATGTTCATCCCTCATTCCTGACGGGAAACTCCATCATCATCATCAAGCAGGGAGGAGAGATGGGGTTTGGGATACTTGTCACACTGTAAGTCATTTAGGAGGTGGGGAGGGGAGGAAGTTAGGAAGGGAGAGATCAGATCAGACGATCAGATCTAAGGCTGGCCAGCCATCTGCTCTCAATATATCTTCCATGCCTGTTACCTATTCTGCCCTAAACCAAATTCCTAGGCCTCCACGTGTCCACCTTTCATATGTGCCAACAACTGAGACCAATATTGTTTTGGTCTAGTTGGGAAAAGCAATTCTTTTTGATAGTAATGAGTCAAATTTCACTCTTACTTCCCACTCTCACTTTAAACCAGAAGGGCCCAGAACCCTTCAGAAATCAACCGTCATTAAGATGGGTTTTATGTTTTAAGACAGAGTCTCAATCAGCATCCAAACAGCCAGCAAAGAAGGCCATTTCTCTCTTTATGTTTGCATACATCTGCCGAATAGTGAGCTAAAAATGTACAAACAAAAGCAAAGCAGTTGGGAAAATTTATCCTCCCACTAAGGATTCAGTTGAACAAATCTTCAGCTAGTGTTGCATCTCAGCTGAAAACTGGGAGTCAGTTGCCACAGCCAGACCAGTTCAGGTTACTGCACACGAGGAGTGGCTCTTTTTGAGCAGAAACATCATAAGAATCCAGAGACAAGGAAGCAAAAGTGAAAATGGCACTAAGAGCTGCAAACAACAAATTTGACAATTACAGGAGATAGCCTTTGCATGTGTTCAGTGGAAAAGGGACCAGGAGCTCCACTACGGCTTTTCAGTCTCACACTCATCCACAGGTGAATTCCCCCCAACACTGACATCTTTTTCAAGTACAAAGGACAATTAGGTATCTATGGACCTGCCTGGAGACTCCCAGTTTGTAGAACTGGGTCCTCTAGACTGTAAGCTTGTTGTGGGAAGGAAATGTGTCTGTGTTATATTGTACTCTCCCAAGTGCTTAGACAGTGCTCTGCACACAGTAAATGCTCAATACATATCATTGAATGAATGAATGACACAGCTAAATCCAGATCTAGCTGAACCAGGAGAAAGATAAAACCTCCATCCTATCCCAGCAGTCAATTTGAGCCAACTTGCAAGCACCTTCCAAAATGAGTTTCAAGCCCTCCTGCTTTGGCATTCAGCACTGTGCAACTGTCACTACCAGGTTGGGTTGGGTACGCCTGGTAGGAATCAAGGTGAGATGGGTTGGATCAAGCCCCTGATTTCTGGTTCTCCCTCACTGACCCTCATTTCATGCTGCATTTCTGAAGAATTTGTACTCCAGGTAAAATATTTCCTTCGCTTCTATTTGTTTGGAAATGGAATCAATCACAGGAAATAATTCCATTTTACTACAGAGCCTAGGTATTGAAGAGGCCTAATCCCCAGACTATTTTAGTGGAAGAGAGAAGAGGGGAGGGGAGGGCTTAGTAGGTCAGAAATGCCATACACACTAGGAGAAGAAAACACTACTTCCCCTTTGGTTCTGGCTAACACCTCAGTCCTGAAACAGAGGTCAGAAGAGTTAACCATAGAGCCCCTTAAAGCTTGTATCACAGGGCAAGTACCCTGACTCACCTTCCCAATAACCTGCATCAATTTCTGCTTTTTGCAATGAATTAAATATCAATGATGTCTAAAGCTTGCTACAAGACACTAGCCCTCCTGAAGCAGCATGGCTCAGTAGAAAGAGAATGGACTTTGGAGTCAGAGGTCATGGGTTCAAATCTCAGCTCCGCCACTGGTCAGCTGTGTGACTTTGGGCAAGTCACTTAACTTCTCTGTGCCTCAGTTACCTCATCTGTAAAATGGGGATTAAGACTGTGAGCCCTCTGTGGGACAACCTGATCACCTTGTAACCTCCCCAGAGCTTAGAACAGTGCTTTGCATATAGTAAGCGCTTAATAAATGCTATCATTATTATTATTATCTCCCTTGACTGCTGGTGGACATTAATTAAAACTAAAGGTGGCAACATCTTATCAAATGAGAAGCAAAAACACCCTGAAATATGTAGCAATAGAATGATAAAACTTGTCCTTAATAAAAGAGGAATGACCATTCTTTTTAGCTACATCTCTTTCTCACGGCCATCTTTCTCACAACTTGTCCATCTTTCTCTTTCTCAACTTGTCCTCCATAAAAAAGGAATATCTTTTTTTTTTTTAAAGCCACATATCTCTTTCTCATGGCCATTTTTCTCACAATCAGATTTTGGGTAACGGAGTCAGTTTCCGAGCTAAAGTGACAAAAAAACAGCATCACCAAGTTATTGGGTGCCCCTGTCCACAGGTAGGGGAAATGTTCTGAGGCAATTTAGTTTTTAAATCTGAATCTGTTCCCAAAAGTCTGGTGGTGAGAAAGATGGAAATGAGAACGACGTATAGCACTGAAAGTGAATTGTCATTCCTCTTTTATGAGGAACATGTTTGAACATTATAATCACCACAAATTTCACTATGCTTTTGCTTCATGTTTGATAGAATGTTGCTATCTTGATTTTTTAAAAGGAAGTTGAAGATTCCACTGTACTGATAAATGTGATCTGTGTTACTAATCAGCATGCTCTCTGTTTCACTTAAAAGGTTGGTAGAGGTAACAATACTCACGTTAAAATACATCCAAAGAACCAAAATAAATGAATAAGAGGTAAAACCCTGGAGTTTTAAAGCATTTTTCAAGCAGGTAGTAATCTTAATGTACAGGTTGTAACAACAATTCAATTATAAAATCCCATGGCAGTGACCTACTTGCTGTCTTCCCATCCAGAAACAAACAAAAAACCAAAACTAGGATAAGATTGTAAAAAAATAATTGAGAAATTTTATTACAGCCCATCCCAAGTAATGAAATAAAGGGAAATTATTTGTCCTGAAGAAATTTAGTTTGGCCTGCTAAGAGCATACTTAATGCTGGCTGGAGAAAAGAAGGAGCTACATTTATTTTCTATTATCCTTCTCTCCATGCACTCAGGAAGCTTCATAATAAACAATGTCCTCAAATCTTTTGCAAGCACATGTACTCAAGGACCAAAGGAAGTAAGAAAATGACCCAAACAAACAGCTTACCTTGCTAGGGGGTGGCCCATGGTCATCCAAATAAGTGGAATTGCCTAGGGAAACAGAGAAGCAAGCAATGAAGTGAAACTTTATTTAACCAGGATAAGTCATTCAGGGCAATGCCTTTTAAGATCAGTCTTCAGAAAACACTTCCATCTTATGCCACTCCCAGTGCAAATGGAAATCAAACAATGGTTTCCATCCAAATTACCAACAGTCTGTTTTGTTTTTTTTGTTTTACCCTTCTCTTAATATAATTTCAACTATATGGTCACACAAACTATAATGTTGAAAGATGAAGGTAACTAGGTGCATTTTGACATGCACAAAGCTTGTGACTTCTCTGGTAAAGTGAAATCAGAAATACCTTGTTATAGGCAGTTTTCCAAAACTTGCCATATCCTTAAAGAAAACCATCCAGCTTTTCATCCAATTACATCATAAACCTTTCCAGGTTTCCATTAAAGAATTCCTTTCATATCACTCTCCCCAATAAAATTAATGAATGGTATTTCATTCATTCATTCATTCAATCGTATTTATTGAGCGCTTACTGTGTGCAGAGCACTGTACTAAGCACTTGAGAAGTACAAGTTGGCAACATATAGAGACGGTCCCTACCCAACAGCAGGCTCACAGTCTAGAAGGGGGGAGACAGACAACAAAACAAAACATATTAACAAAATAAAATAAATAGAATAAATATGCACAAATAAAATGAATCAATAGAGCAATAAATACGCACAAACATATATATATATATATGTTTGTGCGTATTTATTACTCTATTGATATATATATATATATATACAGGTGCTGTGGGGAGGGGAAGGAGGTAACGTGGGGAGGATGGGGAGGGGGAGGTGGAGGAGAGGAAGGAGGGGGCTGAGTCTGGGAAGGCCTCCTGGGGGAGGTGAGGTCTCAGTAGGGCCTTGAAGGGAGGAAGAGAGCTAGCTTGGCGGATGTGCGGAGGGAGGGCATTCCAGGCCAGGGGGATGACGTGGGCCGGGGGTCGACAGCAGGACAGGTGAGAACGAGGGACAGTGAGGAGATTAGTGGCAGAGGAGCAGAGGGTGAGGGCTGGGCTGTATAAGGAGAGAAGGAAGGTGAGGTAGGAGGGGGCGAGGTGATGGACAGCCTTGAGGCCGTAGGTGAGGAGTTTTTGCCTGATGCATAGGTTGATTGGTAGCCACTGGAGATTTTTGAGGAGAAGAGTAACAGGCCCAGAGCGTTTCTGCACAAAGACTATCTGGGCAGTGGCGTGAAGTATGGATTGAAGTGGGGAGAGACAGGAGGATGGGAGATCAGAGAGGAGGCTGATGCAGTAATCCAGTCGGGATAGGATGAGAGACTGAACGAGCAGGGTAGTGGTTTGGATGGAGAGGAAAGGGCAGATCTTGGCAATGTTGCGGAGGTGAGACTGGCAGGTTCTGGTGATGGATTGGTTGTGAGGGGTGAACGAGAGAGCAGAGTCGAGGATGACACCAAGGATATTGGTGTCTGCTGGATATTAAGGAGGAGGAAGTTTCAGACAGAGGTAGGATGCAGGCAAGGGGTTGGGGGAGAGATACAGAGTAAGCACAGAGAATAAGTTGGCATTAGAGGAGCAAGGTTTGTGGACTATGTAGCAGTAGTAGAGTAGCAAAGTAAGGTAGGAGGAGGAGAGGTGGTTATGTACCTTAAAACTGACTGTAAGGAGTTTGTTTGATGCCGAGTTGGATAGGCAACCATTGGAGGTATTTGGAGAGGGAGGATATATGGGCTGAGCAGGTTTTTAGGAAATGATCCAGGCAACAGAGTGATGCATGGCCTGGAGAGGGGAGAGACAGGAGGCAGGAAGGTCAGTGAGAAGGTTGATGGAGTAGTCAAGGCAGGATATAAGTGCTTGGATCGGCATGTTTCGTTTGAATGGAAAGAAAGGGGAGAGTTCTAAAGGTGTTTTTAAGTTTGCACCAAGAGGTTTAGTAATAAATTGAATATATGGGTGGAATGAGAGAGATGAGTCAAGGTTATTCAATCAGTAAGTGGTATTTATTAAGTGCTTACTGTGCAGAACACTATACTAAATGCTTGGGAGAGCACAGTGCAGAGTTGGTACAGACATTGCCTGCCCACAAGAAGTTTACAGTCTAAAGGGAGCTTACAGTCTGTCTGCCCTGCTTACAGTCCATCTGCCCTCCCCCTGCATTGATTAAACACATGGCTGTGTATGCCTTAAGCACTTTGATACTCACCCCAACCCAACAGCACTTATGTAAATACTTTTATATTCTATGTCCCCTTGCTGTACTTTATTTTATGTCTGTCTCCCCCCTGTAAACTGTAAGCTCCTCTTGGGCAGGGAACACACCTACCAGCTATTTTATTGTGCTTGCCCAAGTGCTTAGTACAGTGCTCTGCATACAACAAGACCTCAATAAATACCACTGACTGATTGATCGAGTCTGTACCCTACTAGGTATTATCCTCAAATCAATCAAGTAATGGTATTTATCAATCTCTTACTGCATGCAGAGCACTGCACTAAGCACTTGGGAGAGTTCAATACAATAGAGTTGGTAGACATGTTTCCTGCTCACAAGAAATTTTAAAGGGGATTTAGATTTAATAATTTAGAGGGGAGAAAAGCAGTGTGGCTTAGTGGAAAGAGCCCGAGCTTGGGAGTCAGAGGCCATGGGTTCTAATCCTGGCTCTACCACTTGTTTCCTGAGTGACCCTGGGCAAGTCACTTAACTTCTCTGTGCCTCTGGTTCCGTCATCTTTAAAATGGGGATTAAGACTGTGAGCCCCATGTGGGATAACCTGATTATCTTGTATCTACCCCAGTGCTTAGAACAGTGCTTGGCACATAGTATGTGCTTAACAAATACCATTATTATCATTATTAATGAAATAATTTATGGATATGTACCTAAGTAATATGGGATTGAGGATGGGATTATATCAAGTGCTTAACGGGTACATATCAAAGTGTATAAAATAACAGAATGGAGGGGGAGTAGGTGAATTGAGGGCTTATTCAGGGAAGGTCTCTTGGAGAAGCTAATTGTGGAATTCATTAAGTGCTTACTATGTTCAAAACACTGAACTAAGCATTGGGATAGATGCATGACAATCAGGGCCCATATGCTCACTTTCTAAAAAGGAAGTATTGAATTCCCATTTTGCAGATAAGAGAATTAAGGCACAGAGAAGTGACTGGCCCTAGGTCACACAGCAGGTAAAGTAGCAGAGCTGGGATTAGAACCCAGATCCTCTGACTCTCAGGAAATGCTCTTTCCACTAGGCCACACTGCTGATGTGATTTTTAAAATAAGACTTTGAAAGTAGGGAAGAGTGGTGGCCTGGTGTATATGAAGGGGGAGGGAGTTCCAGGCCAGAAGTAGGGTGTGGGTAAGGAGTAGATGGTGAGATTAATGAGATCAAGGTACAATTATTAGGTTGGCGTTAGAGGAGCAGGCTGGGTTGTAGTAGGAATTCAGCAAGGTAAAGGAGGGGATGAGCTGATTAAGTGGTTTAAAGCTAACGATAGAGTTTCTGTTTGAGGTGGAGGTGGACGGGCCACTATTGGAGGTTCTTGAGGAAAGGGAGACATTTACTGAAAAATGATCCAAGCAGCAGAATGAAGTAAAGATTGGAGTGGGAAAAGACAGGAGGCAGAGAGGTCAACGAGGAGACTGATGCAGTCATCAAGGTAGGATACTTGCATCTACGTAGAAGTGGTTTGGGTGGAGAGGAAAGAGCAGATTTTAGCATCACTGTGAAGGCAGAACTGACAGAAATTGGACAGATTGAATATGTGGGCTGATTGAGAGAGCTGAATCAAGAGTAACAGACTTGTAAGTCAAGGAGAATAGTGGTTTGTGTAAAGTAATGGAGGACAGAGTTTGGGTGTCTCTGTCTCTTTCAAATCCATATTCAGTCCTTCCCCAGAATTTCCATTTTTCCAGAATTTCCAGAATCCACCCCTTCCTCTCCATCCAGATGCAACCCACAATGGCCAAGCGGTTTTTATATCCTGGTTTGACCACAACATCCTGCTCAGTAAACTTTCTGCCTCCAGGCTCTCTACTGCCTAGCCCATAAGTCACTGTGCATCCTTAACATTCTTCTGAAACATTGTATAATACTACTAATAATAGCATTTATTAAGTGCTTACTATATGCCAAGCACTGTTCTAAGCGCTGGGGAGGTTACAAGGTGATCAGGTTGTCCCATGGAGGGCTCACAGTCTTAATTCCCATTTTACAGATGAGGTAACTGAGGCCCAGAGAAGTGAAGTGACTTGCCCAAAGTCACACAGCTGTCAAGTGGCAGAGCTGGGATTTGAACCCATGACCTCTGACTCCAAAGTCTGGGCTCTTTCCACTGAGCCATGCTGCTTCTCTATAGTATTCATCTACCATATTTATTGTACTCTCCCATATGCTCAGTATAATGTTCTGCACTTCGTCAATGCTCCGTAGTCTCCTCATTAACCTCCAACAGTTGCCTATCTCATTCCACAATAAATAGAAACTCCTGACCATCACCTGCTTCCATCTCTCCTGCTGCTGACCTCTTTTTCAACTCGCTCCCTGCCTAGAATTCACGTCCCCTTCACATCCCTCAGACCACTGATCCCCATATCTTCAATGCAGTCTGAAATAATTTCTCCTTCAGGAGATTATCATCAATTAATTTTCTGAACTCTTCATCTTTTATTCCTCCGACTGCCAATGTGGTCGTTTAGCACCTCCTCACCATCTCAGTACTTAAAATACAACCCTGGTAGCATTTATGTACATAATCTGATACTTCCTCGTACCTGTAATGTCCCTCTACACTGTAAGCTCCTGAGATAGGAATCAGAACTAGTAATTCCATCGTACTTTCCTAAGTGTTTAGTATAACTGTCTGCACACAACAGGCACTCGATAAATACTTCTGATTAATTGATTGTTTGAAGATGTTCAAGGCAGCAGAGTGTAATGTAGATAGAATATGGAGAGGTTAGAGGGAGGGAAACTAATGAGGATGCCAGAACATAGTCTTGTCAGGTGATGATGAGGATTTGAAGCAGAGTGGTGGTCTTTTGGGTAGAAGATAAGGGGCAGATCCAAGAAATATCACGCAGAAAGAGGTGGCAAGATTTGGCATCAGGCAGAACATGAGGTTTAGAAGATGGAAAGAAGCAAGGCTAACCTCAAGGCTGGGAGCTTCAGGGCCAGGAAGGATAGTAACATTGAGTTGGACTGTGATGGGAAAGCTAGGAAAAAGAGTGGGTTTTTAGCAGGCTTTTTTGGGAGTCACCAAACCCCAAATTCTCCATATTGTTTCTTTCTTCTGAGTCTTCAATATCCCAAAGACCCATTGCCTTCCCAAATGACTATGGAGTGAGTTACTGATTTTCAAAGCACATAGAGGTCTCTATTGGAAGTGTGGGTGTATGGATGTGAATACATGCAAATGTTTTTGAGGAGATATTTTGTCAAAGTTGATTCACCTGTGCTGGGCAGCAGCAGCATGGGAAAGAGTAAAAGATGAATGATCAAGTGATCAGAGTGCTGATCAAAAAGAATGGCAGAGACTCAATTTTTTACTGCACAGAAGGCAATGGTAAACAGCTTTCACATCTTTACCAAAAAAAACTCTGAGAATGTGCCCATGGAGTCACTATGGGTCAGAAACGACTTGACAGAATATGATGATTTTGTCAAAGAGTTAACTATTAACATTCTGTGCTCTCCAGTTGCCTTTACTTTCCTAATGCTCTTTCCCACCCTTAAAGACATAACTGACTTGGACTCAGTTGAAGGCCACCTTGCCTAATGACGGAATAATAAATACGTTATCCAGAAAATAAGAGGGGCAGGAGAAAGCAGAAATTGGAAGGAAAAGATTAGCAATAGATTAGAGAACATACTCAGTCCTAGCTAAGGAGGAACTATTTTTTTCTAGTATAGAGAGAAAATGAGTTAAGAAATTGGAATATAAAAGGAGGAACTGAGAATAAACCAGGGTTTGATTGAGGCCTTGTACAAACCAAATAATATTTTCCCCTTGCCTTTTCCTTTCTGGTGAATTCAGCACATCAATTTTTCACTACTCCGACACCCTCTTTGGCACTTCTTAATTTAATTTAGTTTTGCCTATTTTACTTTCTTCTCCCCTAGTCTCTTTTTCCCTGGGCATCTCTCCTTCCTTCCCTCTCCTCTCCAATCAATCAGTGGTATTTATTGAGCACTTACTGTGTGCAGAGCACTGTACTAAGTGTTTGGGAGAGTACAGTACAAATGAGTAGGTGGGTAGGATCCCTGCCCACAAGGACCTTATAGAGTAGAGAGGAGCGACAGACTTCAAATTGGGTGACACTTTTAAGCCTAAAGCTATTTGTGAAACTATCCATTTTATTTATTAGTGCTTAGTTTTGTGCTTCACACAGTTTAAGTGTTTAATACATGGTTCTTACTGCAGCAAATATTGAACACAATATTGGGCATGAACTTTCTCCTTTAAACACATTTCTCCACTATAACTTGCATTATACAATAATAATTATCACACCTACTTTTTTCTAGAGCGACTTTCACATTATCTCATTTTTGCCTCATAATATCCTTGTGGGGAAAGGACAGGTAATAATAATAATAATAATAGTATTTGTTAAGCACTTACTATGTGCCAAGCACCATTCTAAGCACTGCAGCAGATACAAGGTTATCAGATTGTCTCACATGTAGGGCTCACAGTCTTAATCCCCATTTTACAGATGAGGTAAAACTGAAGCACAAATAATTTATGACACTGAGAACCAGAGAGATTTAAAGTGGGCTTGCCCACAGTCAAATAGAAGGCCAGGAGTAGATCAGGACTAGAACCCAGGTCTTCCAATTCACTGCCCCACTTTTCCCATTTATGCACAAATCACATGGCATTCGTTCAATGGCATTCATTCATTCATTCAATCATATTTATTGAGTGATTACTGTAGATCACTGTTCTAAGCCCTTGGGAAAGTACACAAGAATAAACAGTGACATTCCCTGTCCACAACAGGTATATTCCCAACTGTGAATCACACAGATCACACAGCAGACAAGTGGTGGGCTGGGATTAGACACAGGTCCCTCTGACTCTCCGGTTTGTGCTCCAACCATTAGGCCATGCTGCTTCTCAATCCTTCAGTTATAGTACTACCCAATCTCTGTCAAAGCCAACTCCACCTGGCCAAGCATCTTGCTCTCAATTCCCTGACACTGGGTCCAGGGCTAAGGTTGCGTTCTCAGTCCAATTGCCAGCATGAGGTTAGATAGCCAGCAGAGGCCCAGGAACACTGCATTTAGAATTCTAGACCCTCACACAGAAGCTCACATTGCCTGTCATTGAGAATGACTCTCATGTTTAACCCTGAAAAGATATGACTTGGGTTTGGAAAAGAGGCAGGTATAGTTGGGATTATTTTTGGCTGCACTTCTTTTTCACTTGGCAAAATACCATTACAAAGCATAATAATTTCTTCAAATTATAATTATGTAGTCCATTTTGATTCAGCTTGTAAATGCAGAAGGTCAAAAAATGAATGAAGGTAAGTGTCCTGGGGAACGGTGACAATGTCAAGTATGGATTTTCCTTACCATTACATTTATTTCAATACTGCATGCCCACTTGACTACAGCTAAAACCTAGCAGATAACTAAGATTAAAGTCTCTTCTGGCAGACATCACTGCAGGAACATGCATCTCAGCTATGTTTAACCTAGCTTGACAATGGGGAGAAACTGGAAGATTGGTCATCCGAATGAAGAAAAATTTTCCAAAGGCATAATATTTGACTCTGTAAGTTTTCCCCTCTTTCTCTATGGCTCAGATTGACCATTTTTCTGTGCAGGAGAAATAATGCTGTCAGTGAAGCCATGGTAAGATAATGTTAGATAACGTTTCCAGGAAAAGAGGGTAGTTAATGACCAAAGGCAGCAGAAAGGTCAAGGAGGTTTAGGATGGCATAGAAGCCACTGGATTTGGGAAGAAGGAGATCACTAGTGACATGTGAGGGGGCAGTTTTGGTGGAGAGAATGGTGCAGAAGCCAAATTGGAGGGGGTCAAAGAGAGAATTGGAGGAGAGAAAGTGGAGGCAGTTGGTGTAGATAATGCACTCAAGGAGTTTGGAGAGGAATGGTAGGAGGGAGATGGAGCAATAGCTGGGGGGAGCTGGGGGGTCAAGGGAGGGTTTTTTCTAGGGAAGAGGATGCAGAGCATGCTTGATAGCTTTGGGGAAGGAGTCTTTGGAAAGTGAACAGTTGAAGATGCTGGGTAGGGAGGGAAAAAGTGGAGGGGGGCCAAGTGTTTTGATAAAATGTGAAAGGATGGAGTCAGAGGAGCAAGTGGAGCGGGTAGAATTTGGGAGGAGGAAGGGGATCTCAAGTTACTGATGGAAAAGATGGGAGAGTTGAAGAAGAGGCAGAAGGAGAGAGGGACCAGAAAGGCCCATGAAAGATTTTAGGGAGATTGTGTCTGATGGTTCAAATTTTATCAATATAGAATGAGGCCATGTTATTGGGGTCAAGAAATGGTGGGGGTAGGGGAGAGATAAGGGGGACAAGGGGTTATCTCATCACCCCCTAGGGGTGGGTATCTGGCCCTGTGCTTTGGGTTCTAGCCTGTCATATTGTTCAACATTTTCATAAGGCCCAATCATGACCAATCCTATGGGATTTCAGCAACACACACCAGACTGAAATATGCGTTTTGATAAAATAGTTCATCTGAAAAATGAGGGACTCACAGTATGCACTTAAAATTGGAAGCAGCGTGGGTCAGTGGAAAGAGCCCAGACTTTGGAGTCAGAGAGGTCATGGGTTTAAATCCCGGCTCCGCCAATTGTCAGCTGTGTGACTTTGGGCAAGTCACTTAACTTCTCTGTGCCTCAGTTCCCTCATCTGTAACATGGGGATTAAGACTGTGAGCCTCCCGTGGGACAATGTGATCACCGTGTAACCTCCCCAGCACTTAGAACAGTGTTTGGCACATAGTAAGCGCTTAACAGATACTATCGTTATTATTATTATCATGGCCTAGTTTATTCCTCACAAGATGTTTGCTTGTAATTTTGTAGACAAGCATAATGTGGACAATAAAGAACCTTATTTATTGAATGCCTACCATATGTAAAGCCTTGTACTAAGCACTTGAGAGAATGATAGAAGTAGGAGTCACCTCCACGAGGTTAAAAATTGAATGGGAGGGTAACAACTCTGAAATTGGTCCCAAAACACATGAATAAGAATAACCCAAAAGTATTGATTAAAGTGCCTATTAACAATAAAGCATAAACAAAAAAATTATTAAAAAGCCAACATTCTAAAGCACGAGAATGAAAGGCGTTAACAAGGATGTATACATCTAGAGGTGCTGTCACTAAAGTAAACAAAAGAATGACATCAGGCATGGATCTTTCTGAGGACTGGACAAGATAGAGCTGGCATCCACCCATGGAGACCCAAAAGACAGGAGACAGAGAAACATTTAGTGAGTCAATTCATGGGGCTTATTCGGTGAAATGACTAGTGGACCATTTGGATCAGTAACCAAAGAGAAAAATGCAAAACTCTGGGGAAAGAAATAATACACTTGATTCACCCCAGTGATGTTCTATACTAGTCAGTCAGGCTCTCATTCAAAAGCATTTATGGATTTCAGTGCAAGTGCTGGAGATGGTCTTTTGGGGACGAAGTAGAGAATATTACACAACTGTTTTGAAGTCATTATTTGGTGTTTCCTATCGTTTCCATTTTATGAAAGTCTGCTAAAAATTGTCCCACCCAATGAAAGATTGTGTAAATGTGCACAAAGAATCATGAAAAGTAATTTGCCACAACTTAGTCTGTTTTACTTAAAATTTGTTTCTAAAGAATCAACTCCACTTTTCTTTATCTACATCATGAAACTCATTAACTATTAAAAAAAAAGATTCCCAGGGTTTTGATTTTGCCAAAAGTGAAAGTAACCCTTGCAATTCTCTTCAAGCCATTCTTTAAAGCTCTGGATTCTTCCTTTTCCCAACCCTACAATTATCCCTTATTTTCACGGTTTGCTTTTTCTCAGCATTATGATATAGCATTTCCTGCAAAATTCTGAATACCTAGAAAATAATCCTATTCAAAGATGCCTCCAAGGGCCCTTAGTCATTCTTCAAAAAACAAGCCTGTGATAAGACATTTGATGACGGATTAGTTGTGCCGTGGAACACTGCAACTTCTTCTTTGTCATAGCTAAAAAATTATGCTAATTCCACCATTTCTAACATTAACTATGGGTTTTACATTTCTCTACGAGGCAGCTGCCAGCACACACAAGCTTTAGTTAACAAAGAGGAGCTTGTGTAACATAACCAAATGTGCCTAATAATACTATTCCTTGTAATTAGAGCAATCAAAGGAACACTTATTGAAGTAAAACCATTCATACAGGTTTATTTTAACTAAGAAAATGATTATTTTCAACAGTGTTCAAATGGACATGCTTCATTAAATAATCAGTTGTGAAACTAAAATAAATTTTAAAAAACATCCTACTTCTGTTAGGGTTCTGGAAACTATCTTGAAATTATTGAAATTAAGCTACCCTTGATTATGGTTTTAGTCAATAGGTCCCACAATTTGTTTTTTTTAAAAAACCCTAAATTACCACCCCTTGTCAGTTTTTTAAATATAATTTAGACTTAAAAAACTAAACACATTAAAATTCATGCCAGGTCAGTTAAAATGAGTACATACATATGAGTGCCAAATGTCAAATGGAATTACAGAAAAGAAGTACCTTTTAGAATCTGCTATCCACTTGGGAATATCAAAATACCATTTTACTACCTCTCATTGATCTGATTCTTTTAAATGGAAGCCGCATGGCCTATTGGAAAGAGCATGGGCCTGGGAAACAGAGGACATGGGTTCTAATTTCAGCCCTGCCACTTGCCTGCTGTGTAATCTTGGGCAAGCCACTTATCTGTGCCTTAGTTTCCTCATCTGTAAAACAGGGATTCAATACCTGTTCTTCATCGTACAGACTGCAAGCCCAAGTGCAACAGGGAATGTATCCTACCTAATTGTCTGTATTTAACACACCACTTAATACAGTGCTCGGCACAGAGTAGGTGCTTAACAAATATCACAGTTATTATTAATGATATAGAGGTTTTGCATTCCTAAAACATATAAATTGGATCTGTAATAGGTATTTTGTGTGGCAATTACAGTCTTATGATTGTTTGAGATATAGTTTAACAAATAGAGTGACTACTGAGGAGAAAGCAATGTGCTTCCCTAGAGGGCTACTAAGACACGAATGAAGCTGCCGAAAGATGTTACTGCAACAGAAGAAAGACTGATATGGGTCACATATTTATTCAAATCTTTAGATTAGTGATGAAGGAGGAGAGGGAAAGGATTTTCTACCTCCTATAAGTGCCCACTCCATAGGGACTTAGAGGGTCATGGTCTCCTGGACATTGTAACTGCTCAAGCAACTCCCTTGGCTTGTTCTCCAAAGCACTTGAAGCAGGAAGGGTAGCAGAACTAGTTCATTTGGAGATTTGAAAAAGAATCAGAGAGAGTGCGAAGATGGAGGCTCCATCTCTTATCTCCAGCCAGTTGATTTGCCTGAACTTTGTTCTGTTGTACTCACCCAAGCACTTATTACAGTGCATTGCACACAGTAAGCACTCAACAATAATAATAATTATTGTACTTGTTAAGCATTTACTATGTGCCAAGCACTTTTCTAAGTAATAATAATAATTGTGGTATTTGCTAAGCACTTACTATGTGCCAAGCACTGTTCTAAGTGCTGGGGTAGATACAAGGTAATCAGGTTGTCCCATGTGGGGTTCACAGTCTTAATCCCCATTTTACAGATGAGGGAACTGAGGCACAGAGAAGTGAAGTGACTTGCCCAAAGTCACAAAGCTGACAAGTGGCGGAGCCGGGATTAGAACCCCCGACCTCTGACTCCCAAGCCCAGGCTCTTTCCATTAAGCCACGAAGTACTGGGGTAAACAGAAGTTAATCAGGTTGGACACAGTCCGTATCCCACATGGGGCTTACAGTCTCTGTACCCTTTGTCAGATGAGGTAACTGGAGCCCAGAAAAAGTGATTTGCCCAAGGTCACAGCACACAAGTGGCAGAACCAGGATTAGAAACCATGACCTTCTGAACTCCCAGCCCCGTGCTTTATCCACTACATCACACTTTCTCAATAAATACAATTGACTGATTGAGGACAAGGGTCTCCACAGTGCAAATGGGAGCTGGGCAGGGGCAATCTCCCTTGGCAAATATGAGCTAGGCAGGGCTGGTCTCTTTGTGGTGTGAGCTGGGCTTGAGTGGACTAGAGACATTAATTAATTCATTCAATCGGATTTATTGAGTGCTTACTGTGTGCAGAGCACTGTACTAAGCACTTGGGAAGTACATGAAAATAACTTACATGGTCCTGTAGAGCACATGATGGATTGGATTGAGAGAACTGGGCGGGGCAAAGATCCCCTTGTATTTGTCCCCCATGTATGGTAAAGACCAGAAGTAAGGTGGGGAGGAGGAGGTAGAGACTTCTTTTGCATTTTTTACTTCTCCATCCTTCCCCTCTTTCATTCTCTTTCCCCTTCTCTTCCTCCCTCTAGCTACTTCTCCATTTCTTCCTCTTTTGTCCCTTCAAAGCCCTGCTCCCACCACCCTACCTCCTCAAATTTACACCAATGCTAAAAATAAAAATTTGGCAATCAGTGGTATTTATTGAACACATTTGTGTAGAACACTGTACTAGTCACTTGGAGAAGTACAATATGACTGAATTGTACCAATAGCAGGGCATGTGTTTGATTTGTACTTTCAATAGTGGTGATGAGTACCACTAATTCACCCACACTCACTCATCCAGTCTCAACAAAGAGCATGCATTGTGAGACTGTGGGCAGACATAATAGGTGCAGCCTTTGGTCATTAACAGACAATTCTCTGTATAACATTTAGGAAGACGATACAGTTGTATCCTCATGTAACTGTTTTTAAGCCATTGTTCAATGTAGCATTTGTGCTACCTCTAAGAGCTGGGGTCTTGGCTTCTTGCTAGATTCAGTGGAATTATTTGTAAATATGTGTAAAATGTCCATTTTCCTAATTGGAGAGAGGACTGGTATGGATAAATGGAATCCATAAAACTCATTTTTGCCAATTGTTTTTCTCTTATTGCAATTCAAAGTGAAGTGTTAGCAAGAAACACATTTTCAGCTTCATCCTTCTTTCTTAAAAAGTACCAAACTGTCCAAAAACATAGCAAAGTCACTGAATTTTCCACATATTGTGTAATTAGAAATACGGAATTGAGTACAGAAATTGAGTACAGAAATTGACCTGTCTTGGTGCCCAATTCCTGCTCTTATGAGATTCCACATTTGCCCCAGAAGTGTTTTATAAATGAATAACTCAGCAAAACACTGGATATTTAAGACTACTGCCCACAAATCTGATAACTGTAACATTTAACATAAAAAAAATTTCTAAAATAATCAGTTAAATTATTCAAAGGTTAATTCACAAAATTAGTGAATTTTGCAGTTTTGATTTTCCTCCCTTCTGTTAAATTATTCAAAGGTTAATTCACAAAATTAGTGAACTTTACGGTTTTGGTATTCCTCCATTCTGTTTATCTAGCTTGGACCATGACATTGTTTATTAGCACCCTCACATTAGATAGGGAGAGAAAGGGAGTTACTGACATTGTACTCTTAAATGTTCCCTTTAGTTGTAAACACTATTGGATGGCAAAAAAAGCAATGTCTTTCTTATGGGCCTCCTGTTAATGCAGGGTTCTTATGAAAGTTAGACCTCCTTCAAGACAAAACCCTTGGAAATTAGCTGTCAGTTAATTCCAGTGGAAAAAAGAGTGTTCATTTTAAATATTGTCCCAAAGGAGTTTATACCATATAGGCCAAATGTATGTACATATGATTTAAAACCAAAGTGGCAGGAACATAGCCACACATATTCACCAACAACTAGAGCAATGATGTATGTACATATGATTTAAAACCAAAGTGGCAGGAACATAGCCACACATATTCACCAACAACTAGAGCAATGAACACATCAATATTGAGGCCAGGCTCCCCCATCAGCCCAGCTAGGCTGGTCAGCCCTCATCGGGGGATGAAAAACAACAGCTACTGTTTGAACTGAAATGGGCCATAAACATGCATAGGGGGTAGAACAGACTCTTATTAGGTGTGAATATTGCATTCTCCAACAATGAAACTAGTGGATAAAGCACAGGCTTAAGAGTCAGAAGGACCTGGGTTCTAATCCACACTCTGCCACTTGTCTGCTGGGTGACTTTGGGCAAGTCACTTCACTTCTCTGTGTGACAGTTCCCTCATCTGTAAAATGGTGATTAAGACTGTGAGCCCTTATGTGGGACAGGGACTGTGCCCTACCCAATTATCTTGTATCTACCCCAGCGCTCAAAACAGTGCCCGGCACATAGTAAGTGCTTAACAAAAACCATAAAAAACCAATATAGTATATCAGACTGAAACAGCAGCCCCCTCCCACCACATATAGCAACTGAGAGAGAAACTGTTCTGAGCAGAGACACTAGGAAGTTGGACAGAATCAGCGGCAGGTTTGATAAAAAAAATCCAGACACTCAAAGTAGCAAATGGCTCAGTGCAGCAAAGGGCAGTCTTGATGTGTGGACAACATGGAATTGAGCTTCAGTAAAGAGTGAAGTCTTATTAGCCATAGACAGACAGACACACACACACACACACACACACACACACACGTTGGGTCTCCTACTTAATAACATCAGCCTTGAATATGGAGTCAAGCTAGGTACCTGAGAAATACAAAAACACTGCTAAATATTTGGGGATGGGAAGGTGAGGCAAACGAGTCTTGGAATTAGGTAAAATTAGTTTGGAAAAGCTGCCAGAAAGAAGGAAGGGGCAGTTTAGTAGTGAAGAGTAAAGTGAGCAGTGGCAAATCAATGGTATTTACTAAGCGCTTACTGTGAGCATTCATTTAGTCATTAATTCAATCGTGTGTACAGAGCACTGTACTAAGCACTTGGGAAGTGCAGTAGGTGCTTGAGGGAGTATGGAGTTGGTAAACATGTTTCCTGCCCACATGGAGCTTACAGTCTAGAGAAGAATATTTGTTATCACAACCCACCGTTCACATACAAAAGGGGGATCAGATGCACTGATGTACAGGTTAGGTGTGGGGAAGGGTTTGATAACAACCACTCAGAGAAGCAGCATTGTATAGTGGATAGAGCACGGGCCCGGGAATCAGAAGCTCATGGATTCTAATCCCAGCTCTGTTACTTATCTGGTGTATGACCTTGGGCAAGTCACTTCTCTTCTCTATGCCTCAGTTCCCTCATCTGTAAGATGAGGATTGAGACTGTGGACAACTGACAAGATCTGTGTCCAACTTGATTTGCTTGTATCCTCCCCAGTGCTTAGTACAGTGTCTGGCACATAGTAAATACATAAATACCATCATCATCATCATAATCAATTTTGGGAGTTTCTGACATCGTTATCTCTCCTCCAAGCCTAAAAGCTGGCATAAAGGAACCTCAACGAGGGCAGGCAAGAGATTAGGAAAATGCCCAGTCAATATTGGAGCCGAGGGGTCCAGTCTCTCAATGGCATCCCTCCCCAAATTCCCCAGGGCCAGTGCCCTGCTAGTTTCATCTCCTACGAGTGTTCACCTTAGTTGCTGCTGCCCATTCCACATCACTGACAACCACTGCAGCTTCTCTCCGTCCCCTGAATGCTGCAACTCCCACCATTGAAGAGGACCCATAAACTAATAAGGAGTAAGAGGGAGACCATCACAAACTTACATACAGAAGAAGGAAAAGTTTGCATTGGGAGCAGCAGGTAAGCTGTCTTGCCTTCAGCAGCCTCATGTATAATAGGAAAAGAGAAGAGACGAGCAAACAACAAAGAATCTTACATGTCCGTGACATGATGAGGCACTCCAGTAAGAGTGTAAAAGAGAAGTAAAGAGTGTAAAGAGAAAAGAGTGTAAAAGAGAAGAGAGGAGCAAACAACAGAGAATCTTACATGTCCATGACATGATGAGGCATGTAAGACTGGACTTTTGGCAGGCAGTTGAGACAGGGTACATCTTAGAGCAGCACCATGGAGATTCTGCCCTGTGGCAGGAGCTCTGCTCTGTTGAGACAAGAACGAGCTGCAGCCAGGTGAAGTTCATTTTAGCAAAGAGAAGGGAGATGGCTTGATTGAGGCCCAGCTCTCTCTGTGGGGAGAAAGGAATAATTGCTCCCAGCTGGAACTCATTCCCACAAATATAAAGGAAAACCAGCTGGAGTAGGGGTCAGAGAGGAGCTGGAGAGAAGTCCAAAAGTAGAACCAGCAGGGAGAGAACAGAGATTCCTTGCAAATGACATGCCTGACACCCCCACCATCAGTCTCAAGCCCTTCCCTCAGCCACCTCAGCATGCTGCCTTCATTTACAGATTTGTTATTGAGCTGTTCATTCACTTGCACTTATTATTTATATGGTACTTTCATGGTTTGTTGGTAGTTGATCGTCTTCCCCATTAGACTGCAAAATACTTGAGGGCAGGAATAATAATAAGTATGCAATAAGTATAACTATGTGCTAAGCAGTGGGTTTGGTACAATGCAATCAGATTGGGCACCTCGCTTCCTGCCCCACATGGGGCTCAGTGTAAGGAGCAGGGAAACTAAGCATTTGATTCCCATATAGCTGAGGAAACTGAAGCACAGAAGAGTTAAGTGTTTTGCCCAAGGTCATACAATCAATCAATCGTATTTATTGAGCGCTTACTGTGTGCAGAGCACTGTACTAAGCGCTTGGGAAGTACAAATCGGCAACATATAGAGACAGTCCCTACCCAACAGCGGGCTCACAGTCTAGAAGGGGGAGACAGAGAACAAAACCAAACATACTAACAAAATAAAATAAATAGAATAGATATGTACAAGTAAGATAAACAGAGTAATAAATATGTACAAACATACATACATATATTCAGGTGCTGTGGGGAAGGGAAGGAGGTAAGATGGGGGGATGGAGAGGGGGACGAGGGGGAGAGGAAGGAAGGGGCTCAGTCTGGGAAGGCCTCCTGGAGGAGGTGAGCTCTCAGTAGGGCCTTGAAGGGAGGAGAGAGCTAGCTTGGGGGATGGGCAGAGGGAGGGCATTCCAGGCCCGGGGGATGACATGGGCTGGGGGTCGATGGCGGGACAGGCGAGAACGAGGCACGGTGAGGAGATTAGCGGCAGAGGAGCGGAGGGTGTGGGCTGGGCTGTAGAAGGAGAGAAGGGAGGTGAGGTAGGAGGGGGCGAGGTGATGGACAGCCTTGAAGCCCAGGGTGAGGAGTTTCTGCCTGATGCGCAGATTGATTGGTAGCAACTGGAGATTTTTTAGGAGGGGAGTAACATGCCCCGAGCGTTTCTGGACAAAGACAATCCGGGCAGCGGCATGAAGTATGAAGTGGGGAGAGACATGAGGATATATTTACATACGGCAGATGGGTGGTGGAGCAGCAATTAGAATCCAAGTCCTCTGACTCCTAGGCTAGTGCTCTTTCCACTAGATCACACTCCATATCATGTCTTATTTCTTCTGGGCTCCCAAAAGTGTCTAGTGCTGCTCTCTGTCCCCAAATTGGAAGGCAGTCTGGACTAGTGGAAAAAGCACGGACCTCACTTATAATCCAGAGTCCAACATGGCTACTGTTTGATTTTGGGCAAGTTACTTAACTTCTCTGTGCCTTTGTTTCTTCATCTGTAAAATGGGAGTCAGATAATAATGATGGCATTTATTAAGCACTTACTATGTGCAAAGCACTGTTCTAAGCTCTGGGGAGGTTACAAGGTGATCAGGTTGTCCCACGGGGGGCTCACAATCTTAATCCCCATTTTACAGATGAGGTAACAGAGGCACAGAGAAGTTAAGTGACTTGCCCAAAGTAACACAGCTCACAATTGGCGGAGCCGGGATTATGTGTTCTCTCTCATATGAGACTGTGAGTCTCATATGGGACAGGGATTGTGTCTGATCTGACTGTTTTGTGTCAACCTCAGCAATTAATACAGTGTTTGGTGCATAGTAAGCACCTAATAAATATCATTGCTTTTATTTTTACAAATAGCAGATACTCAATATTGATAATCTTGACTCTGAGAATGAGACAGTCTAGGGTAGCTAAGTGGGCAGGGCCTGACCTTCATCTCCTTTGGGTTGGGATGGGACTGGTTCAGGAATGAACTAGGCTAAGAGACTGAACAGAACCTTTATTTTGGAGAGAGAACCATGGCTCAGTGGGCAGAATGACCTAGTATAGTGAAATACATAATGAAAATAATAATAATTATGGCATTTGTTAAGTTCATTCATTCATTCATTCAATCGTATTTATTGAGCGCTTACTGTGTGCAGAGCATTGTGCTAAGCGCTTGGGAAGCACAAGTTGGCAACATATAGAGATGGTCCCTACCCAACAGTGGGTTCACAGTCTAGAAGGGGGAGACAGAGAACAAAACAAAACATATTAACAAAATAAAGTAAATAGAATAAATATGTACAAGTAAAATAGAGTAATAAATATATACAAACATATATACATATATACAGGTGCTGTGGGGAAGGGAAGGAGGTAAGGTGGAGGGGATGGAGAGGGGGAGGAGGGGGAGAGGAAGGAGGGGGCTCAGTCTGGGAAGGCCTCCTGGAGGAGGTGAGCTCTCAGTAGGGCTTTGAAGGGAGGAAGAGAGCTATCTTGGCGGATGGGCAGAGGGAGGGCATTCCAGGCCCGGGGGATGACGTGGGCTGGGGATCGATGGCGGGACAGGCGAGAATGAGGCACTGTGAGGAGTTTAGCAGCAGAGGAGCAGAGGGTGCAGGCTGGGCTGTAGAAGGAGAGAAGGGAGGTGAGGTAGGAGGGGGTGAGGTGATGGACAGCCTTGAAGCCAAAGGTGAGAAGTTTCTGCCTGATGCCTAGGTTGACTGGTAGCCACTGGAGATTTCTGAGGAGATAAGTGCTATTAGCCAGGCACTTTACTAAGTGCTGGGGTGGATACAAGCAAATTGGGTTGGACACAGTCCCAGTCCCACATGGGGCTCACAGTCTCGATCCCCATTTAACACATAAAATAACTGAGGCACAGAGAAGTGAAGTGACTTGTCCACGGTCACACAGTGGAGGCAGGGTTAGAACTCACGATCTTCTGACTCCCAGGCCTATGCTCTATCCACTATGCCAAGCTGCTTTAATAATAATTATGGTATTTGGTAAGCGCTTACTATGTACTAGGTACTGTACTAAGCACTGGGTTAGATACAAACAAATCAAGTTGGATGCAGTCCCTGTCCAACATGGGGCTTACAGTCTCAATCCCCATTTTACAGATGAGGGACCTGAGGTACAGAGAATATATGTGTGTGTGTATATATAAGAGAGAAGGGAGATGTGAATATATGTACACACACATATATTCTCTGTACCTCAGGTCCCTCATCTGATAAAGCAAAGGTATATAAAAATACCTTTATATATATATATATATATATATATATATATATATATATATATATATATATAAAGGTATTGTTAAGTGCTTACTATGTGCCAAACACTGTTCTAAGTGAAGTGACTTCCCCAAGATCACACAGCAGACAAGTGGTGGAGCTGGAATTAGACCTCACCACTTTCTGATTCCCAGGTCCTTGCTCTGTTTCTCCACGCTGTTTCTTTGTAATGAAGATCTGGGTTCTAGTCTCAGCTCCACTACTTGCCCACCATGTGACCTTGGGCTAATTGCATAACTTCTCTGCACTTCAGTTTCCTCACTGTTAAATATAAATGTGGGTTCTCCCTCCCTCAGCCTGTGAGCCCCTCTTGGGGGCAAGCACTGTGCCTGATCAGATTATCATGTATCAAATTCAGTGCTTAGCACAATGCTTAGTGATTGCAAACATTTCAGAAACACTGCAATTATTATCATACCTGCTTTTCAAGGATCTTAGCCACAAATAGTGCCTTGCGCATAGTAAGCACCTAATAAATTTGTTTAACTGTGACTGAGCTAGCCTGAGCTTGTCTATTGGGGGTGGGGGCTACTGAGAATATGTGCTGGTTTTGCATGAGTTACGTATCCTGCTGCATTATCAACAGCTCAGTGGCAACAGTATGTGCTCAGAAGCATTCCCCTGTGGTGAGGTTTGGTTCCAATTTGCCCTGAACCTCATGTCCTGACGACATGGGCATATTTGCAGCCCGTATGGGGCTATACCTTAAAATGAGAGTTTTTCTGCAAGAACCTTAGCACATAGAAAGTGCTTTATCAAATACCATAATAAGAATGATAACTTGGGTATCTGTCATGATACAGACACCTCTCTCTTATACACATGACCAAAAGGTCCCTTGAGGAAGATTAGTCTTCCTACTGCGTATAGAGCTAACTGGAGGGGGAAAGTCTTATCAGTAAGTGAGCTGCTAAATGAGCTGTGGTAAAATTGTAGTGGTTAGGGCTTTGCTGGAGAAAGAAGGACCAAGAGGAGAGTCCAAGAAATATTATAGAGAAAGGGTCAGTCAAAATATGATTTTTGATTTTTTTATGGTATTTGTTAAACAATCACTATGAGCCAGACACTGTACTAAACTCCGGGATAGATACAAGTTAATCAGGTTGCACACCATCCCTGTCGCACATGTGGCTCACAGCCTTATTCCCCATTTTACAGATGAGGGAACTGATTTAACAGAGAAGTTATGTAACCTGCCCAAGGTCACAAGCAGACAAGTGTCAGAGCCAGGATTGGAACTCAGATTCTTTTGACTCCCGAGCCCATCCTCAACAGTAATGTGGGGAATAAAGGATAGAAAAAACTGTCACTGGAATATTGCAATGCCAGGATTAATAAAGGAGGATTTGGGAGGAGGGGAAAGAGTGTCTGTTCATGATAAGTCTGGTTGGTGCCTACCAAGGTTAGAAGATGTCCTATGGCTAAGAACAAATGCATCAATGTATTTATTAAGCACTCATTCTGTGCAGGGTACTGTACTATGTATTTAGAAGGTTACAAGAGTTAGTACTGCAAAAAGATGGGTGAAGACTGTAAATATATTGATGGGAAGCACAAGCAATTACATTGTTACTGAAGGGTGCTTTCATAGTTGAAGGAGAGCAGAAGGTAAGTGTTAAAGTTGCAGAAGAGCCCATCAGTTACCAGGAAGAATGAAGAATTGTTAAGGGAGAACAAATCAATCCTATTTACTGAGTTCTTACTTTATGTAGAAAACTGTACTAAATGTTTGGGAGAGAACAACAGAGTTGGTAGACATTTTCCCCGTCCACAAGGAACTGACAGTCTAGAGCAGGAGAAGAGGAGAAGCAAATCAATGCTATTTATTGAGCTCTTTATGTAGAAAACTGCACTGAATGTTTGGGAGAGAACAACAGAGTTGGTAGACATTTTCCCTGTCCACAAGGAACTGACAGTCTAGAGCAGGAGAAGAAGAGAAGCAAATCAATGAAATTTATTGAGTGCTTACTGTGTGCAGAGCACTGTACTAAGCAACTGGGAGAGTACAATATAGCAGACTTGGTATACATGTTCTCTTCCCACCAGGAGCTAGCAGTCTAGAGTGGAAGGTAGATATTAAAACAAATTACACACATGTACATAAAGACTGAGGGTGAAATCCTCAGGTAGAAATCCAAGTGCAAGGGTGATGCAGAAGGGAGGAGTAGGGGAAATGAGGGCTTAGTTGGGGGAGGCCTCTTGAAGGAGATGTGATTTTAATAAGATACTGAAGGTGGGAAGAGTGATAGTTTGTGTGATATGAAGAAGAAAGGAGTTATAGGCCAGAAGACATGGGTACTGGCTTGGCGGTGAGATAGACTAGGAAGATAGACGAGATCAAAGTACAGGGAGCAGATTGGTATTAGAGGAGTGAAGTGTTCAATCAATCAATCAATCAATCAATCAATCGTATTTATTGAGCGCTTACTATGTGCAGAGCACTGTACTAAGCGCTTGGGAAGTACAAATTGGCATCACATAGAGACAGTCCCTACCCAACAGTGGGCTCACAGTCTAAAAGGGGGAGACAGAGAACTGAACCAAACATACCAACAAAATAAAATAAGTAGGATAGAAATGTACAAGTAAAATAAATAAATAAATAGAGTAATAAATATGTACAACCATATATACATATATACAGGTGCTGTGGGGAAGGGAAGGAGGTAAGACGGGGGGATGGAGAGGGGGACGAGGGGGAGAGGAAAGAAGGGGCTCAGTCTGGGAAGGCCTCCTGGAGGAGGTGAGCTCTCAGCAGGGCCTTGTTCAGGCTGGGTTGTAGGAGGAAATTAGCAAGGTAAGATGGGAGGGGGAAAGTTTATTGAGTGATTTAAAGCCAATGGTAAGGAGTTTCTGTTTGATGCAAGGTAGATGAGCAACCACCGGATGTTCTTGAGAACTGAGGAAATATGGACAGTCTTTTTTTTTTAGAAAAATGAAACAGGCAGCAGAGTGAAGTATGAACTGGAGTAGGGAGTGACTGGAGGCAGGGAGGTCAGCATAGAGCCTGACATTAGTCAAAATGGGATAGATTGTTTTATTGTGCTTTCCCAAGTGCTTAGTACTGTGCTTTGCACACAGTAAGTGCTCAATAAACACAACTGAATGAATGAATGAAAGTCCATTGTCCTACAAGCTAGAAGTGGAAAGGATCCAAAGAGGAGAGGTTGGTTACCATCTTACCTCCTTCCCTTCCCCACAGCACCTGTATATATGTATATATGTTTGTACATATTTATTACTCTATTTATTTATTTATTTATTTTACTTGTACATTTCTATTCTATTTATTTTATTTTGTTAGTATGTTTGGTTTTGTTCTCTGTCTCCCCCTTTTAGACTGTGAGCCCACTGTTGGGTAGGGACTGTCTCTATATGTTGCCAACTTGTACTTCCCAAGTGTTTAGTACAGTGCTCTGCACACAGTAAGCGCTCAATAAATATGATTGATTGATTGATTGGTTAACACTATCAAATATAGTCATTAGCTCCCTAGAGCCCATGACTGCAGCCTGTGGTAAGAAGGAACATTTTCCTACATAGAAAATCAGATAGGGATCCATGAAGCATATCTCATTTGAAAGTCTGTGTTGTGGTGTATTTCTTTTGAATGGATAAACAGCGTTTTACTTTCTTCAGCTCTGAATTCCTCATGATGGGTTTGGACAGAATTGCCTGGGTACTGATTGTAACACGTGCAATGGGAAAGCCTGAGACTACATTCCAAATGAAACAGTAGTAGGTTTAAAGGGGAAATTACTTTTTGGTTGTCAATTGGTTAGGTCTTTCAGGGAAATAAATGAAAGGGGCAATTCACAGAGTGTTTCAAACAAACAGCAGTAAAATGACATTCATGTGAATATGCGATTTGAACAATTCATAATAAATACTGAGATTTAGAAAGATGGATTGAAGTTTGCATTGAAAGCACAATTTATGCTGATATTTCATCAGGGAGAGAGGTGCCCCTGCTTATGCATCATTTCACAGATTCTATGGAAGTATTTCAAGTTGAAAATTGTGGCTTCAGGAAATGTAAGCAGCATGGCTCAGTGGAAAGAGCACGGGCTTTGGAGTAAGAGGTCGTGGGTTCAAATCCCGGCTCCGCCACTAGCTGGCTGTGTGACTTTGGGCAAGTCGCTTAACTTCTCTGTGCCTCAGTTACCTCATCTGTACAATGGGGATTAAGACTCTGAGCCCCCCGTGGGACAACCTGATCACCTTGTAACTTCCCTAGCACTTAGAACAGTGCTTTGCACATAGTAAGCGCTTAATAAATGCTATTATTATTATTATATTTGTCTGCAAATTCCTTGTGTGTAAAAGAAGCAAATGTTAGTCTGAGTCATAGGTGTCCTCAATTTAACTAAGAAATCCTATTTGAGACCTATGCACAGTTCTCCTTATATGCAACTCATATCTTCCTTTTCTTTGCTGGGTAAGACTAGTTTTAGGGCCGGGTTAAATGACTGAGCTGGAGAAGGGGGTGAAGATCCCAGCGTGACTGGCCTTTCCCCAGCCCTCTTGGAAGGGGATATGGGAGAGGCCAGCTCCAAGTCTCTGCCTGTCCCACTCTTGATGAGAGACTAGAGGGTGACACTGTGGCAGTCTGTCAAGCTGGAATGCCACAGCACCTCTCTGGGCTCCCGACTGTCTGGTTCTCAGGCCCTTCTCCCTCTCTCCTTGTTGGGAACAGCAAGACCTTTGGCCAAACTTATCACACCTATAAAAATGTTGGATAAATCTTTGCTACAACGTAGTGGGAGTCAGAAGATCATGGGTTCTAATCCTGGTTCCACCACTTGTCTGCTGGGTGGCCTTTTTTTTTTAATGGTATTTGTTAAGCGCTTACTATGTGCAAAGCACTGTTCTAAGCGCTGGGGGATACAAGGGGATCAGGTTGTCCCACGTGGGGCTCACAGTCTTCATCCCCATTTTACAGATGAGGGAACTGAGGCCCAGAGAAGTGAAGTGACTTGCCCAAAGTCACACAGCTGACAATTGGCGGAGCCAGGATTTGAACCCATGACCTCTGACTCCAAAGCCCAGGCTCTTTCCACTGAGCCACGCTGCTTCTCAATAGCCTTGGGCAAGCTACTTCATTTCTCTGCGCCTCAGTTACCTCATCTGTAAAATGGGGGTGAAGACTGTGAGCCCCATGTGGGACGGGGACTGTGTCCAACCTGATTTGCTTGTATCCACCCCAGTGCTTAGTACAATGCCTGGCACATAAGTACTATAATTATTATTATTATTGTGATTATTATTTTATGTGTACAATCAGGAAGATAAAAATTAATAAGAAAAAGGTATTATACTTTCAACCAATCAATCAATGATATTTATTGAGGGCTTACTGTGGGAGAGCACTTACTTTTCCAGGCACTTAGTACAATGTTCTGCCCATAGTAAACACTTAGTGAATACCATTAATTAATTGATATACCCCATCCAAAAGAGCATAATTCTTGGGAAACAAGCAAATAAAAATGAGAAACAACTTTGCACTTGGATCTGTACCCTTTTGGCACTTGGTATTCAACCCATCTTCAACCCGACTGTACTTATGTACATATCCATAACTTATTCATTCAGATTAATGTCTGTCTCCCCCTCTAGATTTTAAGCTCGTTATGGGCAGGAAATGTGTCTACCAACTCTGTTGTATTACCTTTTCCAAGCACTGAGCTCAGTGCTCTGCACACAGTAAGCACTCAAATACCATTGACTTAAAGTCCATGGATTGGCTATTTAAAAATAAATACTTTGTAAAGCAACAGTACACTTAATGGGATGTCAATCAATCAATCGTATTTATTGAGTGCTTACTGTGTGCAGAGCACTGTACTAAGCACTTGGGAAGTACACATTGGCAACATATAGAGACAGTCCCTACCCAACAGTGGGCTCACAGTCTAGAAGACTGTCTCAAAACAGCAATTATTTCTTAAAAATGTATCCATCATGCCAGGTTATGAAAAGTCATTCTGAATCATCACATTGATTAGAGTTTTATAAGGAAGGGCAAGAGTCAGTTAGTCAATTGTATTAGTTGAGCACTTACTCTGTGCTGAGCACTGTACTAAATGCTTGGGAGAGTACAATACAACCATATAATGGATACAATCCCTGCCCACGATGAGCTTATGGTCTAGAGCTTACAGTCTAGAGAGGCAATAAGTATGCAATGCAGTTTAAAAATGAGCTCTGTCAAGAAGTGCTAGCGGATAAGTTTTTATGTTTTGCTGGCCCACAAAGAAACGGCTACTTCCTTTACTTTGATCCAGGAAAGACAATATCTATTACATCATGAAATTGAATCTTCATAAAAATCTAGCTATATTTAACTCAACCAAATACATACACACTAAAGTGATTTAAGGTATAATGAGTTAGTCACTTGCTGAATCACCACAAAACCAAGTTTTGAGACATATTTATAGAAGAAGAACGAGGGTTCAATAGCATACTCCTCAGGGAGAAAAATATAAATTCATCAGCATAAATATAATAGTTACTTTCCTGGAATTTAAAATACTAATCCAGAAAACAAATTCTTGAATTCTAAATACAGTTAACACTACAGTCTTGCTTAGAGGAAAATGCTACTTAAGTGGAAAAGTTTTCCCACACCCTAGAAAATCATCTGTTCAATTAAACTCTGAAAATTGAAAATTGTTTTCCTAACATGTCACAAAAGAAAATTCAAGTTTTCCTGGTGCAGAACTGCATTATTAACTGCTAGTTTGAGATTTGAGGTTCAATTTTTGAAATAAGATTATATCTTGGTCTGAAGACTGAGGACCAAGCACATTTTAGGGTAATTTTTGCCCTATAATCCCTTTATAGAGAAGAAGAAATTCCACTAATTTTTGCTGGTTTTAGCCAACCCATCCCATCAAGTTTTTCCCTTTTCTCAAATCACCTCAGGAAAATAGAGACCAGAAATCCTATTTTTGCATGATTATCTAATTTTATAAGACTTTTTTCTTGGTATTCCCCAAAATTCTACTTAATCCTCTTTACAAATCTGGTTCCTGCTTTGTCACACCAAATTTAAATCATATACTTTCCAAAGGGTATGAAGCCACTCTGGAAAGATGTCCACATAACAACAGAGGTATGAAAAATAAATGTCAGTATATCTCTGGAGATGTTAAAAACAAAGCAGTTACCTACTTGTGTTTCTAGTAAAGTTTGTGTGCAGGCCTCACCCAAGGCAGAGAGATTGGTTAGGTGAGGTTCTATCTGGGCATGTTGTTTTACTCTTCTAAAACAAAGCCTTCCTACTTACTCCAATATATAGTTGCCCTAGCAATAATAATAATTAATTATGGTATTTGTTAAGTGCTTACTATGTGCCAGACACTGTACTATGCACTGGGGTGGATACAAGCAAGTCCAGTTGGACTTAGTCCCTGTCCCACTTGGGGCTCACAGTCTCAATCCCCATTTTATAGATGAGGTAAGAAGCACAAATAGGTAAAGTGACTTGCCTAAGGTCACACAGCAGATATGTGGCAGAGCAAGGATTAGAACCCATGACCTTCTGACTCCCCAGCCTATGCTTTATCCACTATTCCGTGCTGCTATTCCCCATAGAAATGGAATATCAGTGGTATTTAGGGATCACCTATGGAGCAAACTGCACAGTAGAATATTACTTCCTTCTATTACTTCCTCACTGATCACCTTCAACAATCCAACCCACACATTTCGCTCCTGTAGTGACAGTTTACTCCCTGTGCCCCCATCTCGTGTATATCACCACTAGTCCCTTTCCCATATCCTCTCCCTAGCCTGGGACTCCTTCCCACTCCATATATGTCATTCATTCAGTCATACTTACTAAGCACTTACTGTGCGCAAAGCACTGTACTAAGTGTTTGGGACAGTACAATATAACTGAGTTGGTAGAAATATTCCCTGCCCACAACAAGCTTGCAGTCTAGAGGGGAAGACAGACATTAATACAAATAAATTATGGCTATGTACGATACATAAGTGCTGCGGCACTGAGGGAAGGTTGAATAAAGGGTGCAAATCCAAGTGCAAGGCCAACACAGAAGGGAGAGGGAGAAGAGGAAATGAGGGCTTAGTCAGGGAAGGTTTCTTGGAGGAGTTGTGTTTTTAATAAGGCTTTGAAGGTGCAGTGAATGATCTTTGTTGGATATGAAGAGGAGAACGTTCCAGGCTAGAGGCAGATCGTGGGTAAGAGGTCAGTGGTGAGATAGACAAGGTACCTTGAGAAGTAGGTCGGCATTAGATAAGCAAAGTGAGCGGGCCGGGTTGTAGTAGTAAATCAGTGAGGTAAGGTAGTAAGGGGCAAGATGACTGATTGCTTCAAAGTCTATGGTAAGGAGCTTCTGTTTGATGCAGAAACAGATGGGTAACCACTGGAGGTTCTTGAGGAGTGGGGAAACATGGACTGATTGGTTTTGTAGAATAATTAGGCAGGAAGCAGAGCATAGTATGGACTTAAAGTGGGGAGAGACAGGAAGGAGGCTGGTGCAATAATCAAGAGGGCTAGGATAAGTGCTTGGATTAACATGGTAGCAGTTTGGATAGAGAGGAAAGGACAGATTTACTGATGCTTTGAAGGCTGAACTCTCAGAATCTGGTGACAGATAGATTGTGTGGATTGAATGAGAAAGATTAGTTGATGATAATGCCAAGAATATGGGCTTATGAGACAGGGAGGATGGTGGTGCTGTCTACAGAGATGGGAAAGCCATAGGGAGGACAGGGTTTGGGGGGGAAGTTAAGGAGACCACCACTCTCCCTATCAAAGCCTTATTAAAAGCATATATGCTCTAAGAAGCCTTCCCCAATTGACCCCTCTTTCCCTGACTCCCTCTTTCTGCATTATCTGTGCACTTGGCTCTGTACTCTTTGAGCATTTGTTATTCACCCCATCCTAAGCCCCATGTCACTCATATACATATCTGTAACATTAATTTATATTAATGTCTTTCTCCCCCTTTAGACTATAAGTTCATTGTGGGCGGGGAACACGTTTACCAACTCTGTGTTATTGTACTCACCCAAGCACTTAGATCAGTGCTCTGCACACAGTAAGCATTCAAGTAGCATTGTTAGATTTATTGATTCTTTTCAATGATGCCACTTTGGATCCACTTTGGAATTGCTCAAAGAACATTTTCAACAGGTTCTAGTCTTGCAATTATTTAGAAGGTTGGGCAACACTTCAGGTCTATAGATGAAATGAGAGCTGCAATTCAATTAATCTATGCCACAAGCTAACATTAATATTAGTAAGAGTTATTTTTTGTTTTAAGAGTATTAAAATGCAGAATACAGGAATTTCAACAAACATGAAAGAACGTACAACCAGCTTTGCACTACTGGAAATAGAAGACTTAAACTTATTTCTTTATGAGGATTGTTTCAAACCTTTAACATGTCAAGGCATTATGCCACAGATTGATATGTAAAAAAGAAAGGTTCAAAAAGGTGGTCTACTGCTGCTTCAGATTACTGCAGCAACTTCTAGCAATCACTAATATTTCAGAATCGCTTACATTATCAGCAGAGGGCTCCACTTGGCTATAGGAGTTCTTTAATAACAAACATCTCCATCTTAACCAGTTACTTGTACCAACTATATAGTACTAACCCTGCTAAAAAAATAATCAAAGTGATAATCAATCATACTTATTAAGTGCTTACTGTGTGCAGAACACTGAACTAAGTGCTTAGGATAGTACAGTATAACAGCTGTTGGGCTCATTCCCTGCCTTCAACGTCCTAAAGGTTTGAAATTTCTACCCATACATTCATTTCAAAACAGAATTGTGAAAAAAATCCAGCGATATGAATATTTTCTGACCAGCATTTTATCCAGATGTAAATAGAACTGAATATTTTAAAATAACATTTGTGTGTTAAGGGTTCACTACATGTTGGGGTAGATATAAGATAATCGACCTGGACACAGTCCATATCCTACATAGGGCTCACAGTCTTAATCCCCATTTTAGAGATGAAGTAACTGAGGCACAGAGCAGTTAAGTGATGTGCCCAAGGTCAAACAGCAGGCAACTGGCAGATCTGGGATTAGAACCAGGTCCCCTAACTCCCAGGCCTGTGCCCTTTCACTAGGCCATGCTGCTTCTGTTTTAATATATTTTTAATATAAATTCAGTAATTTGTTCTAAATAGATTTTTCTGCAAAATGGTATACTCCATGTAATTTCCTTTGATCTTGAGCAATCTCTCAAGTATGGCAGGAAGACATTCATTTCAAACTGACGTATGCAGGGTAATGAGAGGAGGAGGAGATGGGGCAGAAAAACATCCTTGAGCGATTTCATTTTCTAGTAAATTGAGCTCTAGATGTTCTAATTTTTCAGGTTACAATTCACAGCTTGCTTACTATTGATTATGTCACTCCCTGGAATAAGGAATAAAACAATCTCAGAGAAATAAGCAATCTACTAAAACCTGGCAGTGCATTCCCTAGCTGGTCATTGGTCAAATCAATCAATCCATGCTATTTATTGAATGTTTACTGTATGCATAGCACTGTATTAAGCTCTTGGAAGAGCACAATACAGTAGAATTGGTAGGCACATTCCATGTCCACAACAAACTTACAGTCTAGAGGGGAAGACAGACATGGGTATAAATATATGCTATGGATGTGTACATAGGTGCAGTAAGGCTGAGGGAGGGGTGAATACTAAGAGCCCAAAGGGTACATATTCAAGTGCAAATTTGGATCTATACCCAACACAGAAGAAATCCCAACCAGCACATTTCTTTTCTCTTCCCTAAGCCTCACACTGTGATGGGCATGACCTCTCTTAGACCGTGATGTTATGCTTGAGATTAATGTTGCTTCCCTCTAGCAAGCTCATTATGGGCAGGAACTTATCTACCAGCTCTATTATACTGTACTCCCCCAAGCACTTAGGACAGTGCCCTGCACAGAATAAGGGCTCAATAAATGCTATTGATTGATTTCCATAACCCAGCACAAGCCATTTAGCTATGTTTTAAATAGGAACTAATTTTAATTCCTACCAACTGCCTCCAGAAAAGTCCTTCTAGTACTGGTCCAGACAGTATAGAAGTAAATCCAGTCATTAAAACAGCCACCAAGCAATGGTATTCATTTCCATAGAGAATCATCCTCAATCTTTATCCCTGCATCTTATGATGATGATGGGAAGCATGAATGAGCTATGGTCCTGTGCAGAGGACCAATTGACTTTAGTGATCCAGGGTTTCACCAGGCCCACCTACACTATGTTCCCTCAGAGGCAATTGTCCAGCTAGAAATAGGTTCAAAAGGGCCTGGGTACCAACGAGGCAACCAACACCATACGAGGAAACATTTCGTTTAGATGCTTCCTCTAATTCTTTGCATTTCCTTGTGGGTAAAAGCATTTACAAGCCACAGCCTAATGTAAACTGCCACTGAGCCCTGAGATTCTTGACCAGATGGGGCAATTCAGATATGACTGAAATGTTGTGCAACAGGTGCTTCCAAAACCATCACTCACCATGCAAATAGCCTACCCATCCCCACTGCCCCAGCACCCAATACTGAAAACACACACCAAGGCAGGGAGAAAGAGCCTAGTTTGAAAGATTGTTTTGCCCACAATTCAAATCAAATCAGCAAATCAGATCAAAGTGTGATTTCTGGCCAAATCACTCAGGTATTCATAGAGAGCCTCTTCTAAACTTCCCCTCTGAAAAATATTATTTTTATTCAAGTTGAAATTTAAAACACACTCTTTCTTAGTGTGCTGACATTCACCAAGGCTCAGTATGGAAGTAAGGATAACATTAAATCAACTTCTAAAATTAAAAACTTTACTAGAATCTCAATATTAAATTGGCGTTTTTACTATCCTTTCAACAACTGTATTATTTCATTCATTCAGTTGTATTTATTGAGCGCTTATTGTGTGCAGAGCACTGTACTAAGCACTTGGGAAGTACAAGTTGGCAACATATAGAGACAGTCCCTACCCAACAACGGGCTCACAGTCTAAAAGGGGGAGACAGACAGCAAAACAGAACATGTAGACAGGTATCAGAACCATCAGAAATAATAGAATTATAGCTATATGCACATCATTAACAAAATTAATAGAATAGTAAATATGTAGAAGTAAAATGAATAGAGCAATACATCTGTACAAATATAACAAGTGCTGTGGGGAGGGGAAGGAGGCAGGGCCGGGGGGATGGGGAGGAGAAGAGAGAAAAGGGGGCTCAGTCTGGGAAGGCCTCCTGGAGGAGGTGAGCTCTCAGTAGGGCTTTGAAGGGAAGAAGAGAACTAGTTTGGCAGATATGTGCAAGGAGGGCATTCCAGGCCAGGGGAATCCACCAGAGTGGATTGTCTGGGAACAATTAGGAAGAGGTTTATTATTCTATTCATTTTATTAATGATGCATATATATCTATAATTCTATTCATTCATATTTTAATGGCATTTATTAAGCACTTACTACGTGCAAAGCACTGTTCTTGATGCCTGTCTGCTTGTTTTGTTGTCTGTCTCCCCACTTCTAGACTGTGAGCTCGTTGTTGGGTAGGGAATGTCTTTGTTGCCGCCAAATTGTACTTTCCAAGGGCTTAGTACAGTGCTCTCCTCACAGTAAGCGCTCAATAAATGATTGACTGAATGAATCAGAAATAATCATAGACCAAATAATAGACCATAGGAACTAGGACAATACCAACTCTATAAAGTCATATGTAGAGTGAAAATTGCCAGCAATGATAAAACAGCATCATTTTGCAGTGTCATTGTCTTCTGTACATCAAAAGGAGTATATCAGTTCTACCAGGACCAGTCTTTGGTTTGGCGTGAACTTTATTGAGAGCCTCTCCTACCACTCTGAATTAGTCTGACAGCAACCCTCCTCATTCACACAGTGCCACTGACACCAACATCTTCACACTGGAAAGTTCTAGTTACCAAATGCTTCCTATCCAGATCCAGGGACAGGACAGAGCACACAATCAGCTGAAAACGGATCTGCCAAAGCTCTTCTAGAAAAAGTATCTTTACAAAAAGATGCATCAGAATGCTTATAAATGGTTCCATGTTAAATTATGGGGATTACCTCAAACTATCAAAACACGCTTGTCACTAAAGACAATTCAAGCACAATGACTGCATTTTCCGAATCAATTTTAGTTATCCAATTGTAAAAATGACATTTTTCGATCAGGCGGGGGGTGCTTACTTTCTTCCCTACAATACGTAGTTACTGTCTTAAGACTGTCCTCAAATTTTAACTCCCAAATTTTTGTATGGCCCTTAGAAAACACGTTATAAAGATTTAGCCCAATTAAGAAGTTTGGTTAAGAATTAAGTCTGAATTTTGATGATAATAACCATGCATTGGGGATCCAGGCTCCCAGTTTTACACAGGCAGAATGGTTTTCAGCTGGCTTATCAATCAATCAGTGGTATTTATTGAGCATTTACTATGTGCAGAGTGCTGGTCTAAACTCTTGGGAGAGCACAATACAAGAGAATCTCTTTTCCAATAAAAATGTGGTGCCAGATGCCTTTAAGTCTATTCTTTTTATATTACACCTGGGAGAACTACTCATTGGGTCTGGAGCAGAGATGGGCATCAGAGCTTTCCAACGTCCTCCCCGCAACACCAAAGAGAAATTCATGGCCTTGTAGACAGAGTACAGTCCTGAAAGTCAGAAGGACCTGGGTTCTAATCCCCGCTCTGCTGCTTGTCCGCTGCATGACTTTGGGCATGTCATAACTTCTCTGGGCCTTAGTTACCTCACCTCTAAATTAGGGGTTAAGACTGTGAGCCCCATGTGGGACAGGGACTGTGTCCAACCTGATGAGCTTCTCTCTACCCCAGTGCTTAGAACAATGCCTGGCACATAGTAAGTGCTTAACAAATACCATCATTATTATTATTATTAGATGAATTTCCACACAGTGTTCCATATGACATCAGTTCATTAACCTGTGTGCCTGGCATAAGACAGTATCTGCATGTACATCTGGGTGTCTGGTATTGGCTCTAATTGGGTTACCAGCGTGGCCTAGTGAAAAGAGCCCAGACCTGGGCATCAGAAGACCTAGGTTCTAATCCCAGCTCTGCCACTTACCTGCTGTTTGTCCTTAGGACAAGTAACAACTTTGCTGTGCCTCAGTTTCCACACAAGTAAAATGTGGATAAAATACTTGCTCTCCCTCCCTCTTAGACAATTAAACCTGCATGGGAGAAGGACTGTGACTGAACTGATAATCCGAATCTACCCAGTGCTTATCACAGTATTTAGCACAAATAAGCACTTCATAATACCATCACTATAACTATTGGATCTACCAAATTAAAACTCTTCCATTCCTGCCAATTTCTTTGGATTTCTCTTTCCAAAAAGGATCATATTTGAGTATAGAAAATACCCTCATTTTGACATACCACAGATTTATACTTTTCATTGTCTCATTCATTTTATTTTCTTCTGTAACTTACCATTCAACGAGGTCACCTGGCCCTCCCTTTACCCCCAGTAAAGGTTGTATTCTATGGGTAGTTATGCCTCCTTTCAAGTTGGCCTTTTAAAGCTATTCCATCACATAAAGACTTAAAGTTTGGTCTAAATCCAAATTGAAGCCTTCTCAACGGCCTATGGCCCCATCAGTTCCAAGAAGTTCTGGAAAGTTGTAGCAGAACTATTTATTTTAGTGCCTTTGTGTGAAGAACACTGATGTCAGCAGGAGAAATTTCTGGAAGTTTCAAGGCAAGATAAATCATATTACCCGACAACTCAGTGCCAGAGCAGGGGAAGCCCCAAAAGTAGATACAAACACATTTAACATACGACTAAAAAGGTTTGATAAACCCAGCAACATATCCAATTCACCAAAAATATTCAGTGCACAAATCACTTATTTTGTACATTATGTTTCTCCCTATGGAGTCTAATAGAATATTGTTGATGGAAGTTTTAAATTGGCAAGAATATTATCTGATCTCAAGTGTTTCCTATTGAAATAGCTTGGGCCAGAGAGCCAGGATTACTGGGTTCTAATCCCACTCTGCCACTTGCCTGCAGTGTTATCTTGGGCAAGTCACTTAATTGCTATGTGCCTCAGTTTCCTCATCTATAAAATGTAGAGTCAATACCTGTTCTCCCTCCTACTTAGACTGTGAGCCACAAGTGGGACAGGGACTGGAATCTTATTAACTTGCATCTACCTCATCATTTAGAACAGAGCTTGAAACATTTGTTAAGGTCTTTAAATACCATAATTGTGATGATGATGATTTGTATTTGGGTACTCACTGGAAAATATATATTTTTTTTAGAGTTACCATTACTATTCTAAGGGGATTACATTTTTTTTTAAAAAAGCACTGAATGTTTTCCCAGTAAAGGTCAATAACTATGAGTCTATAAAAAACACATAATCAGCCACACTTTCCATTTAATAGAATGGTAAATGGAGACATTCATAAGGTTGTTGCTGCTCTATTAATCTGCACCGGTCTTGAAAACACCTGCTCACTATTTCAGCTTCCCCAAATAATGCTTTTTCAAAATATTTTTTAAAAAAACCCTGTTTAAGTCATAGTAGTGAATTTCTATATGAATTTTGTTGAGCTGAAATGAACAGCTAATATAGTTCGGGTACATATGGAGATTTTTGGCTGCTTAAGTGCTTTGGTTTCAAAATTCATTTCTGGTAATAACATAGATGTATTCTTTATTTCATTTCATAGCTCATTCCTGTATTTTATTTAGCTTATAGAACCACATTCAGTGTGTCATCACCATGACATTATTTTGTAAAATTTGAAGTGCTAGTATGGCCACCATCAAAGCCTGTTAAAAGTCTCTTAAAATATACAGAATATGCCTGTAAAATGTTCATTGCTACTTTAAGGGCATAGAAGGGTTTAAGTTGGACTCTCTGGTCTGTAGCTCATGTTATCCAAAGACTGTGGTCTTATATTATTTCACACAGTTAGACCATAAAAAGTTTAGAAAAAAACTAAGCTTTGTTTCAAGTAGACACTTAATAATAACTACTCTTCCTCCACTCACTTTGCATTCACAATCTACTGAAAGTTACATATAGGAAACTGAAAGTAGCTGAAAGTAACTGAAAGTTACCACATATGAAAGATATAGATACCGTCTTACCTACATCTGTCTTCCATCCTTCCCACTCCCTGTTGAAATTAAATAACTTCTGCTCTTGGAGAGGTTATGCCCTCTCTATAACCAATATCCTAACCAGTAATTATGCAAAGGTTTCTTCTCTGAAAAGACAGTTCTGACTTCTCAAAGTTAGGCACTGCTATTTCAGCGCGTTGTCTACAGGCGCTGCCTCGAATTCCTCAACAACAACTCTCTCCTCGAACCTCTCCAGTCTGGCTTCCGTCCCCTACATTCCACAGAAACTGCCCTCTCAAAGGTCACCAATGACCTCCTGCTTGCCAAATCCAACGGCTCACACTTAGTCCTAATCCTCCTCGACCTCTCAGCTGCCTTTGACACTGTGGACCACCCCCTTCTCCTCAACACGCTATCTGACCTTGGCTTCACAGACTCCGTCCTTTCCTGGTTCTCCTCTTATCTCTCCGGTCGTTCATTCTCAGTCTCTTTTGCAGGCTCCTCCTCCCCCTCCCATCCCCTTACTGTGGGGGTTCCCCAAGGTTCAGCGCTTGGTCCCCTTCTGTTCTCGATCTACACGCACTCCCTTGGTGACCTCATTCGCTCCCACGGCTTCAACTATCATCTCTACGCTGATGCCACCCAGATCTACATCTCTTCCCCTGCTCTCTCCCCCTCTCTCCAGGCTCGCATCTCCTCCTGCCTTCAGGACATCTCCATCTGGATGTCTGCCCGCCACCTAAAACTCAACATGTCCAAGACTGAACTCCTTGTCTTCCCTCCCAAACCCTGCCCTCTCCCTGACTTTCCCATCTCTGTTGACGGCACTACCATCCTTCCTGTCTCACAAGCCCGCAACCTTGGTGTCATCCTCGACTCTGCTCTCTCATTCACCCCTCACATCCAAGCCGTCACCAAAACCTGCCGGTCTCAGCTCCACAACATTGCCAAGATCCGCCCTTTCCTCTCCATCCATACCGCTACCCTGCTCGTTCAAGCTCTCATCCTATCCCGTCTGGACTACTGCATCAGCCTTCTCTCTGATCTCCCATCCTTGTGTCTCTCCCCACTTCAATCCATACTTCATGCTGCTGCCCTGATTGTCTTTGTCCAGAAACGCTCTGGGCATGTTACTCCCCTTCTCAAAAATCTCCAGTGGCTACCAATCAATCTGCGCATCAGGCAGAAACTCCTTACCCTGGGCTTCAAGGCTCTTCATCACCTCGCTCCCTCCTACCTCACTCCCTTCTCTCCTTCTACAGCCCACCCCGCACCCTCCGCTCCTTGCCGCTAATCTCCTCACCGTACCTCGTTCTTGCCTGTCCCGCCATCGACCCCTGGCCCACGTCATCCCCCAGGCCTGGAATGCCCACCCTCTGCCCATCTGCCAAACTAGCTCTCTTCCTCCCTTCAAGGCCCTACCGAGAGCTCACCTCCTCCAGGAGGCCTTCCCAAACTGAGCCCCTTCCTTCCTCTCCCCCTCATCCCCTTCTCCATCCCCCCCATCTTACCTCCTTCCCTTCCACACAGCACCTGTATATATGTATATATGTTTGTACATATTTATTACTCTATTTATTTATTTTACTTGTACATATCTGTTCTATTTATTTTATTTTGTTAGTATGTTTGGTTTTGTTCTCTGTCTCCCCCTTTTAGACTGTGAGCCCACTGTTGGGTAGAGACTGTCTCTATATGTTGCCAACTTGTACTTCCCAAGCGCTTAGTACAGTGCTCTGCACACAGTAAGCACTCAATAAATACGATTGATTGATTGATTGATAATATGGTAAGTGGGACAAAGATGATCACCTCATACCTTATGGGACAGGGAGCTTTTATTTTAAAGTCATCTCAGAGTCATTTTTCATCTTCGTTCTATTGTTTTTTTCCTTCAGCCATCACAAACAATAAACCTTTCAGCATTCAACATTAGACTGATGCTTTTATTCACTCATCGTCATCATCAACAGCATCACCACCACCAACCCCTTTAAAACAGCTGATATTAAGCATTCTAGGAGGTAGTAAACGGAAGAGTAAAAAACTCAAATGAAATTTCATTCAGCATGAAATTTCATTCAGCAGACTACTTAAACATAACTAGTTGCTCACATCCTGTCTCTTTCCTTGAAAACCCTCCGTCTTCATATCTGACAGACAATCACCCTCTCCATTTTCAAAACCTTATTAAAAGCACATCTCCTCAAAGAGGCTTTCCCTGACTAAGCCCTCCTATCATCTTCTCCCACTTCCTTCTGTGTTGCTGTTGGACTTGCTCTCTTTATTCATCCCTTCCTGAGCCCCGCAGCAGTTACCCATAATTTATTTATTTATATTAATGTCCGTCTCCCCCTCTAGACTGTAAATTCGTTCTGGGCAAGGATCATCTCTACCAATTCTGTTACACTGTACCCTCCCAAGTGCTTACAATAGTGCTCTGCACAAACATGCAATAAATATGACTGACTGATCGAATGCTAGAAAATCACTCCAGCTTCTTAAGCTGATGACATATTAGGTTCTTTACATCTAAAGCAACAAAGGTTGAAGTTTCCAGAACTTGAACTACTGTTTCCAGTCTTATCTCTCACTATTATTTTTCTTGGTCATCAGAATCTTCATATGAGCTTGGATATTGGGAGACATAAGGGAACTTTTTGATCCTATTATGTTATTTCTTACTGATCAAAAAGTCAGTTGGGTGGGCAGTCCTGACTCACCAAATGTGTTTATCTTAAAAGTGCTTAAGAAGGTATTTGGGGCTCTTTATTACTAACAGTATTAATGTAGTGATGATTGAAAACCTAGATGATAACACTGATCTCTCCTTTCCTCACCTTCTTCTAAGTCCCGATGACAAGTTTAAAAATATCCTAAGTAATAGTTCTTTCAATAACCAAAAGTGGCTCTATGAGCCTCTTGGGATTATGCAGTAAACTTCCAGTTTATTAGCAAGTTGTAAAAATATAAGAATATCAGCATTCCAGGTTTACATTTCAATGACTGCTGTTCTGTTTAGAAAATTAAACAAATGACCCAAATCAGTCAAATACATAAAGAAGTGAGATGGACTTCGGGGCTAGGAACAATAAAATTCATTTTGCTTCACTCAGGGAAAAAATTTAGGCACAATGATTTTTTTTACAAAACTCTGGCTACGAATGAAATTAATGGCCTGGTGAAATCACAAGGGGTGTGGTGGTGGTGATGGGTGATACAAAATGAGAAACAGACTGGGGACAACTCACTCAAGGGAGCTTGGGGGAAGAAAGGCGGAGTTCTATTGAGAAGAAAGCACCCTGCAGGCTCCTCGAAGCCAGGTAGAAAATTTCCTAGCTCAATTGGCACCCCAAGTTTCTGCCAGTCCAGTATCACTCACTAGACCTTCCTGACACTCTGTGAGGAAGTAACAAGGTGTATATTAATCTATCAGAAACTTCTGACTCAATTTTAGGGAGTTTTGCTAAACAGTCATATTACTGCTGTGTGAATATCGTAGATAGTTGATGAATCCAGTTCTACAATGATGAACACTAGAATGATACAAGGTAATCAGCTTGGACAGATGAGGAAACTGAGGCACAGAGAAGTTAAGTGACTTGGCCAGGTTTCCATTCATTCATTCATTCATTCATTCATTCATTCGTATTTACTGAGTGCTTACTGTGTGCACAGCACTGTACTAAGTGCTTGGGAAGTACAAGTTCCACAGCAGGCAAGTGGTGAAATTGGAATGAGAACCCAAGTCCTCTGCCTCCAAGGCTCTTTCCACTCTTTCCACTAGACTTCATTGCTTCTCTGTTATGTAACAAATCACAACTCGAGTCAAAAAGCATTTTTCTTCTGCCAAAAATTGATTTAAAATATACCAACATACTACTTTATTCCTTTTTGGATTTTGTGTAAGTCTGACACTCATTTCTGGCTCTTTGAATATTTTCTTCAAACATGAAATCAAAGAATACCACAAATTTGACATTTCAATAACAGCAATAATGATAACAATAAAATGGCTAATCAGGACTCTGCCTACTGACTCCTTGGCAGGATGAAATTCTGCTGAGCTCAAAGGTCCACACAGATGCTAAATCAATAAGCTGAGGTAGATGCCATGTAACCTTTTTGCGACAACTTGCTTAGTATTGCTCTTACCATTTCACAAATGAAGAAGCAGTAATGGTATCAGAGGGAATGAGAAGACAGATGTAGACAAGAAGACAGAGACACGGCTTTAGGGGTTAGCAGCAGAAGCTGTTTGAAAGATCAGGAATTTTCTATTAAGCTCAATGTCCATCGCTTCTCCTCCTCATAGAGCTATCTTCCTGTGGCATGGAAGTAATTAATTGAATGTCTCTGGGCTAGAAGGAGTCTTGGAAAATATTTGCTGGACTGATGGTAACTGCACACTGATGAGCATCTCATCCAACTGTCACACACACTACAGAGCATGCTCAGCTCTGGCCCGCCATGATGTCATATCTTTCAGAACAGCGTGGCTCAGTGGAAAGAGCACAGGCTTGAGAGTCAGGGGTCATGGGTTCTAATCCCGGCTCCACCACATGTCTGCTATATGACCTTGGGCAAGTCACTTAACTTCTCTGAGCCTCAGTTACCTCATCTGTAAAATGGGGATTAACACTGTGAGCCCCAAGTGGGACAACCTGATCACCTTGTATCCCCCTAGCACTTAGAACAGTGCTTTGCACATAGTAAGCGCTTAACAAATGCCATCATTATTATTATTAGAACAAGAGTTTAATTTAGATATTATATTGATCCTAATTTTTCCAAGAAGTAAAATGGGTTTTATTGTTCCTAGTCATAAAGTCCATCAGACCTCTGTCCCTATTTGACTGATTTGGGGCTCATTCAAATGTCACCAAGCATAACAGCAGTCTTTGAAATGCAAGCCTGGAATGCTGGTATTCTGATATTTTTACACTGCTGTAATAAATAGGAAATTGACTGCAGAACTTGGATGTATATGTGTGTTATATCTAGACCTAGGCTGTGCACCAGGACTTTTGATCAACTTTCAGGGCAGTAATATTTGATAAATAGCTTCAGAAGTCCAGATGTACTGAAAGTTTTAAATGCTTTCACAGGTCTATGAAAATTGTAGAGAGGTTCTGGGGCAGTATCTTAGGTGAAACAGAGGTCAAGACTGCTATGCCACCTTGTGATTCTGGAAGCATTCAGTTGACCATATTCTTTAATAGCTGATCCCGGGTATTCTGGCTAAGCTCTTTTCTTATCAAGATGCCTCAATAATTTCTGCAACCTGATCTTTCATCTCAATCCTTGAAGATGAAGATGAGATCCTGTGGAGTTTCCTCGGTGGTCCATATGTCGAGGAAGAGTTTGTGTAAGTGTTAGATGAGGGTGACCCTGCTTCAGGCTTGTAGAGCTCAGCAGGTCTGTCATTAGGTCCAGATGTTTTCCACCACTCATGGCACTGTGGTGACTTCCCTAATAACTGAAACAAGAAGCAGTATAATCTAATAGAAAGAGCCAGAGCTTGGGAGTCAGGGACTGTGAGTTCTAATTCTGGCTCTGTCTTTTACCTCCTCTGTGCCTCAGTTTCCTTATCTGTACAATGGAGATGAAATATATTTCTCTGAAGTAGCATGGCCTACTGGATAGAGCAGTGGCTTGGGAGTCAGAAGGACCTGGATTCTAATTCTGGCTCTGCCACTTTTTTGCTCCGTGACCTTGGCCTCAGTTACTTCTTCTGTCAAATGGGGACACGACAACTGTGAGCTCTATGTGGGGCAAAGACTGTGTCCAACCTGATTACCTTGTATCTATCCCAGCCTAGCACATATTAAGCACATTAAAATACCATAAAAAACCCTCTGAGTCCCATGTGGAACAGGAGCTGCCTGACTTGATCATGCTGAATCTACTCTATGCTTAGTACAGTGCTTAGCACATAGTAAGCACTTGAATACCACAATTATTACTATTACCAGATGTCATCTTTTCACATGAAGGAAGTACTTCATTTTCAATAGCTAGCATGAAGGGGAGAACATGGAAGTGTTTTATTCATTGTCGTATTTACTGAGCTCTTACTGTGTAAAGAGCACTGTACTAATAGCTTGGAAAGTACAATTCAGCAACAAAGAGAGACAATCCCTGCCCACAACGGGCTTACAGTCTAGAAGGTTTGTGCCATCACTTCAGGATCCCTTCTTTGGGATGAAACAGGAGACATTAGCATTCTTCAGTGGTAATGTGATGGCATGAATGGAGTCATATACCTTCTGAGATGGACAGAGATTTTTGGTTTGTGGCACTCTGCACAGCTCTTTTGCTTCCAATGGATAGAGAAAGGGGAAAGACTATGTCTTCAGAAAAGCAGCAGATCTGCTTGCTTATCAAACAAGGATATTACATTAATTCAAGATGTGAAATCTTTTACTGCCTCAATTTCAGCAGACCATTGTTCCATCAAGAAAAAAAAAAGTGTAATTATGGGGAATCCTACCAGATGCAAAATAACCCCTGTCAAACTTGTACTCATTTGATTTTTGAAAGATCAAGTTAATACAAGCCAGACATAAAAAGAAAATGTGAAATGTTGCCAGATCACTGCCAACAATTTACAGCTAAGAAAATACTCATGACTCAGAAGTAAATAACTTATAAACATATAAATTAACATTAGCTTTTGGCTAAAATTTACTTGAGGACATGTAGAAGCACAGAGGAAATGCGAGTTCTGTGGTGCAGATGTTTCTGCTTTGTTTTAGTTTACCTTCTCACATCTAAGGATCTGAAACTCCCCCACCTCACTTAAAAGAGTAAACAAACAGCAAAACTACTCCGCACTTGATTTTTATCCTCCTCAATTTCAGATGTGCTGTAAAATCTAGGCATACCACTCAAAAGTGTGGACTTTAAGGATGAGGTCTCCTTTGGGAAAAAATCTGAAGCTGATAAGAAACTCTACCTACTTTAAAGATAGTTGACATGGGAAAAACTATTCAGGGAGCAGCTTTCATAGGGAACATTTGAGGAGGATGCATTATCTCGCTATTATAAGAATGCTAAACCATGCAGATGGAGGGAAGCAACAGATGTAATCTAGACTCAGGAAAACTTTTGGTTCTTGCCGCATGACATTTTCATCAGCTGGTGAAGAAAGTAAATACAGTCTTGGTTATTTTTCTGTTACATACAAGCCCAGCTGGTTCAAGAATCAAACCCCAAAGGGTGGTTGTTAGTTAAGACGGATCAATCTGAGAGGGTGAAAAAAAGTTGTGTCCCACAAGCACCAGACTTGGGAAGATTCGGTTTAATTTAGACTTGGGTCCATCTGTTTACAATGTCTTTAGCAACAACTTGCACAAAGCAATGAGCACATACTTAAGAAATCTGAAGATGATACTAAATTGGGCAGGGTTTCTAACACTTTGGAAGAGGAGAAGTTGAGGAGGAGGAGAAATGAGACATTTCAGAACAAAAACACACACATAAAGAAGATATTCAAACACAGATGTAGGATAATTAAACTGTGAAAAAAAATTTCTACAGTTTAGACTTTTCAATAATTCAGACAACTCCCCTACCTTCTAAGTCTACATTAGTGAAGACTCACTGTATCTGCCAAAACAGGGAAATAATCCTTCTTTTATCTTCTGCATGGATCACTTTAAAAGGTTGTGGAGAACTGCAGAGAAGAGCAGCAATGAAAATGATTAAAGGGATGGAAAATAGATAATACTACAAAGGTTAATTCTTGTTCTTCTGAAAACAAGCTATGTGGAAACGTGACTGCCTACGCTGTTATAATGTACTCAAGTGCTTAGTAGAGTGCTCTGCACATGGGTAATCACTCAATAAATACCAATGATTAATTATGATTGATTTTGTGAAACTTGAAGTTGGCCAAGACTGCTCCATAAAGCCAGCTAGAGCTTAAAAAACCCTGAAAGTTTTTCCCAGATCACACTATCCTGCTACATTTCCAAATATAAGGGTCTGCCTCCTAGTGCAGAAGGAACATTGTTTTAAATAAAATAATTTGAAGATTGATAAATTCAGATTGAGTCCTGCAGGGTGAAATCATTTATAATTCCATTCTCTAAGAGTTGGTGGGGTCTAGTTGGTGGGGTCTACTTAAGAGCAACTGGATTGGATGCCAAAATACTGACCCTGTTTTACTTAAGATGAAGAAATGCCACATCACCCCTGTTCTACTATGTGATCATTTCTATTTCTAGACTGTGAGCCTGTTGTTGGGTAGGGACTGTCTCTATATGTTGCCAACTTGTACTTCCCGAGCACTTAGTACAGTGCTCTGCACACAGTAAGCACTCAATAAATATGACAGAATGAATGAATGAATGATCATAAGTAAATCACTTAAGCTGGGCCTCAGTCTCCCCATCTGTAAAATGGGGATGATAGACTGCGAGCCCTGTGATGGACAGGAACTGTGTTGATCTCACAGACTTGTAACTATCCCAGCCTTAGCACTTAGTGTTCAATAAATGCCATAATTCGTATTCCCTTATTTCAACTCCTTCTTTCTCCACATCTTCTTTTCCCTCTTCTGTCCTACTTCACTTTACTCCCTGTGCTCCTTGACCATTTCCCCTCTCTCTTCCTAACCAGTCTAAATTCCTCCTGTTCTCTCTCTCCCCACTAGACTATGAACTCCTTGAGGGCAGGAATCATGTCTACCAAATCTATTGTACTGTACTCGCCCGAGTGCTTAGTATAGTGCTCTGCACCATAGTTAGTGCTCAACAGATACCATTGATTGATTTTGCCTATTGTCCTTTCCCTCTCCTCTTTCCCTCCTTTCTGTCCCACTGAGTATGTCTGCATGTCTGTGTGGTCATTCATGTATGAGAGCAGGCATATAAGCAAATATGTGTGTGTATATTGGGGTTATGGAAGAAGGGGGAGAAAGCATATCTGTAGGTATGAGGGACAATTTCCCTAAGGTAGAGAGATTGTGGGTGTGTGTATGTGTGTTCATACTTGTTTATGAGGTGATGAATGTGTCTACAGGTACGTGCATGCAGAAAGGGAAAGAATGAAAAGGGGGAGGAAAGGCCTTAAGGAAAGAACAAGAGAAGTCAAGCACAACACTAGTTATTTCTGCTACTGCATGTATACAGAGCTTAATTTCAGAGACACTTGTTTTAAACCTGGGCAGAATTTCAGAAATGACAGCTGAAAATTTTGTCTGAGTGGGAGAGTATGGCTTCAGTAACCACATCATTTGTGCAATGAAAACAATAAGTGATAAAGCTCACCAAGAGCATTGCTCGCCCCAAGTTTATTATACAGAATATTCAAATTGTATAGGCACAAAAGGTTTAGATAATAAGCATTATAAAATTAATCACCAAGACTGCATTCCACATGTGAAAGGACAAAATGAAAGAAACGTTTTCCATGAAATTTGCATGAATGGAAAAGTTTGTTTAGAGGAACCCAAAACACTAATCAGATTTTATGTGTCAAGCTTCAGAGAAGATCTAACTTTTTTTTCCTGGGCTGGACTCGTGTACTGATGGGAAAATTGGTAAAAGCTCTTGGTCATCTGGAAAGCTGACACTATTTCCCTGAGTGCTGAAAATACTTGCAACTCTTCCTTTTCATACTCCATTCAGGCAGAAACTGTCTTCCCCATTGGCTATCATTTCTCTGCCAATACCACCCTGTTCTTATCTTTTTCTCACTCCACTACTGTTTTACTTTCCTTCTTGCTGAAAACAACTCTTTTTGCTTCTTGTGCGTATTATTTTCTAACATTTCACCATGATTTTCAAACTGGGCTAGTAACTGAATGAGTTAATCCTTACTGACCTACTGGATAAAATCAGGTGAAACAGGGCTCAAAGTGGGTAGGAAGTATAGAAATGGTCCTTTTTCGTTTCTCTGGAGAGATTAGGGACTAATAAATTGCTCCTTCTACAAGGAGGAAAAAAATGAGTAGGAAGGTACTTCAGGATTTTTATTTTGTGGTAAAAGATCTGGTAAAGACAACATTCCCCCACTCTAATCTGCCCATCCAAAAGGCTTCTAACTGTCAGCTGTATCCTGCCCCTACTCCTAATTTTAAGAGGAATAATGAAAGAGATGTGAGCAGCCCATACTGACATGGCTAACTGGCTTAAGACAGCTAGATGTATGGAATTGAGATAGTTCAGAGATTTCTGATAGTACTAAGGATTTTGGTATTTGTTAAGCACTTAATATATGCCAAGCCCTCTACAAAAGCTGGAAAAAACAATGTCATCAGTCCCTGTCCCACTTGAGACTCACAGTTTAAGTAGGAAGGAGAAGAGGTATTCAATACCCATATTACAGGTGAGGAAACTGCTACCACGTTAATACAATCACCCGTCCTGTCCCACCTGGATTACTGCATCAGCCTTCTTGCTGACCTCCCAGCCTCCTGCCTCTCCCCACTCTAGTCCATACTAAACTCTGCTGCTTGGATCATTTTTCTACAAAAGGGTTCAGGATAGAGCATGAGCCCGTTGTTGGGTAGGGACCGTCTCTATACGTTGCCAACTTGCACTTCCCAAGCATTTAGTACAGTGCTCTGCAAACAATAAGCACTCAATAAATACTACTGAATGAATGATATATCACCCTGCTCCTCAAAAAAGTATAGTGGTTGCTCATCCACCTCGACATCAAAACAAAACTCCTCACCATTGACATTAAAGCACTCCACCAACTTCCCTCTCCTACCTCACTTTATTACACTCTTACTACAATCCAGCCAGCATATTTTGCTCCTCTAATACTAACCTTCTCACTGTGCCTCAATCACGTCTATCTCACCGCTGACCCCTGGCCCAAGTCCTGCCTCCGGCCTGGAATGCCCTCCCTCGTCAAATCCAACAGACAATTATTCTTCCCCCCTTCAGAACCTTCCTGAAGGCACATCTCCTCCAAGAGGCCTTCCCAGACTAAGCCCCCCCTTTCCTCTTCTCCTACTCCCTTCTGTGTTGCCCTGACTTGCTCCCTTTGTTTCCCCCTCCCATCCCTACAGCACTTATGTACATATCTGTAATTTATTTACTTGTATTGATGTCTGTCATCCCTTCTCTGGACTGTAAGCTCTTTGTGGGCAGGGAATGCATCTATTTATTGTATTCTTCCAAGGGCTTAGTACAGTTCTCTGCACATTTTTAGACTGTGAGCCCACTGTTGGGTAGGGACTGTCTCTATATGTTGCCAATTTGTACTTCCCAAGCACTTAGTACAGTGCTCTGCACATAGTAAGCGCTCAATAAATATGATTGATGATGATGATAGTAAGTGCTCAATAAATACGATTGAATGAATGAATGAATGAGGCACTGACAAGTGATTTGCCCAAAGGTTATACATCAAGCAAATCATATTATACTCTCCCAAGCACTTAGCACAGTGCTCTGCAAACTGTAAGTGCTCAATAAATATTATTGATTGATGGAAGTGGCAAAACTGGGATTAGAACCCAAGTCCTCTGGCTCCAAGGCCCATGATCTTTCTAATGGGTAATTAGAAGCTATATTTCAAATCCTCAAATATCAGTCCACTCAAAGTCAATTTAATAATTTATCTGGGCTGTGCCAGTTGCATCTTAAATATCTACATAGAGCCAAAATGTGTCTATCAGTCCACTCAAAGTCAATTTAATAATTTATCTGGGCTGCGCCATTTGCATCTTAAATATCTACATAGAGCCAAAATGTGTCTAAATCCACAGCTTGATCAGTTCAAGCTTGCACTTTTATACCCTGTTGGACTCACCCTTTCAAACAGAATATAGGTAATTTTGTTGAAGAATAATCTGACTGCCCCAAAATGATACATATTGCCATAATCAATGAATATATTAATAATAATAATAATTCTAGGCACTTACTATGTGCCAAGCACTGTACTAAGTACTGGGATGAATGCGAGCAAATTGGGTTGGACATAATCCCTGTCCCTCTTGAGGCTCACAGTCTTAATTCCCATTTTACAGATAGGGTGACTGAGACCCAGAGAAGTGAAGTGACTTTCCCAAGGTTACACAGCAGACAAATGGAGAAGCCGGGATTAGAACTCATGACCTTCTGACTTCCAGGACCTTGCTTTACCCACTTCACAATGCCACTTCCCCATATAAATATACTCAACTGCTTGTAGGTTACTATTGAAAAGTCAAGGTTGATCAGAAGGCTGTTCTTTAATGTTATGTGTAATTACCAAATAGAGCAGCAGAGCAGAGGCATTGAAAGTAAGCATCAAACAAAACGCAAGGAGCATTTGATAATCATGGCTGAAGACTGGCCCCTATAGATTTTCCCAGATTTAGAACTTTGGGAGTAAACTAGCCAGTGACAGCTCTCCAAAAACCCAAACCCTGGCATTCGTGTGACATCACCCATGCTACAACTGTTTTGTCACGAGATAATATCACATGGCAGCCATTTTATGCAAGTCTCCCTGATTTGTCCTGGACCCAAAGCATTTCTCCTGATGCCCTGCAATTTCCCTAGGTCTTTTGAGTTCCCCTCTCAAATCTCTGCGACATGGATGACATGGTCCAGCTGAGGGATTCAGCAGCAGGAGCCAAGGCAAAGGGAAGTTTGGTGCTGAAAATTCAAATAACAGACATAAAAACTTCTCGTACCAAATCTGTACTGGACCAGAGGCAGACCAGCTGAAAACTACACTGTCTGCTGTAAAACCCAGGGAATGAGCACCCTAATCGGTTGGGTTTGGAGGCTTGGACAAAGCTCGGCTCCCAATGGACCAGTGATGAGTCCAAGAACTCTTTCTTCCCAGTAGTGATGTAGGTGCTGCTGTTTCTGACATGGTTGTTTTTGCTGAGGGAGCCCTGACGTTCTTAAGCCATCTGTCTGCCTTCAGTCACAACCCTGCCAAAATTCACACCTCCCCCCAGGTCTCAGCATGGCAGAGGCTAGAAAAAGTAATGATTCAAAGTATAAGCTACTATCATTATAGCTAAAAGTGGACCTGAGGTTGGGGCCTGGACCTCCAATTCTGGGTCCCTGAGGAAGCAGCTGGAGTTTCCATTTTTATCTGCTCCTACTACAGATGCTCTATTTTATGCCAAGATGTTTCCTTTGGAAAGAGGAAGAAAGAGAATAAGAGAGAGAGAGAGAGAGAGAGAGAGAGAGGATGAAATACAAAAGCACACAGAGGGCGAGAAAGAGGCATACACACAGAGAGAGATAGAAAGAGAGAGGGCTGCTGAGGTGGTCTATGTTTCATATCTCCCCCAAATCTTTGTTGCCCTCTGATTCACTCTCCCTTTGTCCATTACTTCCCCTAGATGAAACATGGACAAATTCTTATACTAATAATAAAATTAGAGGGGAAAAAGGCCTAGTAAAACCATTTTACCAAACCCATGAATAGCTAATTTTGTTTTTGGCTTTCCCAACTATGGCATTCAAGAATTAAATCTTCAAGCAGTTCTCAAACCAGGCTACCTGCAAACAGATCCGTCGAACTGGGTGACTGGAAAGTTTTAGGCAACAGCAATGAATAAAAGGGGGAGAAGCCTGTAAGAATGGGTAAAATATCAAGATTGCAAAAGGCCATAGACCACAGAAAGGGAAAGGTAAACCTAAAGGATGTTTTTCCACTTTGAGTTCCTTGACATGTTGTTTGTGCATATTTGCAGAGAACGCCCCAAAAAGCTAGAGGTACTTACTAATGGTGGCATTTAGTGTCTGAGAAATTAGATATCAGGAAATCCAAAATGGTTTTTGGATTTCTGTTCTCTATCTACATCTGGTTCTATCTCTGTTCTCTATCTGGTTTCGGTTCTCTATGTACACTTACTCCCTTGGTGAACTCATTCGCTCCCACGGCTTCAACTATCATCTCTACGGTGATGACACCCAAATTTACATCTCTGTCCCTGTTCTCTCTCCCTCCCTTCAGGCTCGGGTCACCTCCTGCCTTCAGAATATCTCCATATGGGTGTCTGCCCACCATCTAAAACTCAATATGTCCAAGACTGAACTCCTTATCGTCCCTCCCAAACCCTGCCCTCTCCCTGACTTTCCTGTCACTGTAGACAGCACTCCTATCCTTCCTGTCTCACAAGCCCGCAACCTTGGTGTCATCTTTGACTCCGCTCTCTCATTCACCCCTCACAACCAATCCGTCACCAAAACCTGCCAGTCTCACCTCCGCAACATCGCCAAGATCCACCCTTTCTTCTCCATCCAAACCGCTACCTTGCTGGTTCAATCTCTCATCCTATCCTGACTGGATTACTGCATCAGCCTCCTCTCTGATCTCCCACTCTCCTGTCTCTCCCCACTTCAGTCTATACGTCACCCTCCTGCCCGGATCATGTTTGTGCACAAACGCTCTGGGCGTGTTACTCCCCTCCTCAAAAATCTCCAGTGGCTACCAGTCAACCTACACATCAGGCAAAAACTCCTCACTCTCGGCTTCAAGGCTCTCCATCACCTCGCCCCCTCCTACCTCACCTCTCTTCTCTCCTTCTACAGCCCAGCCCTCACCCTCCGCTCTTCTGCCATTAACCTCCTCACCATGCCTCGTTCTCGCCTATCTCACCTTCGACCCCTGGCCCACATCCTCCCCCTGGCCTGGAATGCCCTCCCTCCACACATCGGCCAAGCTAACTCTCTTCCTCCTTTCAAAGCCCTACTGAGAGCTCACCTCCTCCAAGAGGCCTTCCCAGACTGAGCCCCCTTCTTCCTCTCCTCCTCCCCACCCCCCCAACCCTACCTCCTTCCCCTCCCCACAGCACCTGTATATGTTTGTACATATTACTCTGTTTTACTTGTACATATTTACTATTCTATTTATTTTGTTAATGATGTGCACATAGCTTTACTTCTATTTATTCTGATGACTTGACACCTGCCAACATGTTTTGTTTTGTTGTCTGTCTCCCCCTTCTAGAATGTGAGCCCGTTGTTGGGTAGGGACTGTCTCTATATGTTGCCAATGTGTACTTCCCAACTGCTTAGTACAGTGCTCTACACACAGTAAGTGCTCAATAATATACGATTGAATGAATGAATGGTTTTCAGAACGCATCTTCCCTCGCAAACCCTGTCTTCCCATTTTTTCCATCATTGTAGATAACACCATTATATTCCCTGTCTCAAACCTCGAAACCATGATATAATCCTCAACTCATATCTCTCATTCAATCCACATATTCAATCTACTACCAAATTCTGTCAATTCTACCTTTACAGCATCTGTAGAATCCACGCTTTCCCCTCCATCGAAACTGTGATTTTCCTGATCCAGCACTTATATCTCAGCTACTGTATCTACCTCCTCGTTGACTTCCCCCCACCGCCTCCTGTCTCTTCCCCACTCCAGTCCTAACTTCACCCCGCTGTCTGGATTGTTTGTTGTTGTTTTTTTTAAAGTTCAGCCCAGATTTTTCCAATCCTCAAAAACCTCAGTGGTTGCTCATCCACATCTGTAACAAATGGAAACTCCTTACCATTGATTCTAAGGCACTCAATCAGCTCTCTCCCTCCTACCTAACCTTATTCACCACCAACTACAACCCAAATCACACACTCTGATCCTGTAATGCCAACCTACCCTCTATACCTCAATCCCATCTATCCTGCTGATGACCCCTTGCCTATGTCCTCCTTCGAGACTGGAATTCTCTCTCCCTTCATATTCAGCAGATCACCACTCTCTCCACCTGCAAAACCTTTCTAATATCACATCTCCTCTATGAGGCCTACTCCCTCTCCCTTCTGTGTCACCTGTGCCCCTGGAACTGCAATCAATGAATGGTATTTATTGAGTGCTTACTGTGTACAGACCACTGTACTAAGCATTTGGGAGAATTCAATAAAACAGAGTTGGTAGACACATTCCCTGCCCACAGTGAGTTATCTGTACCCTTTAAGCACTTGGTATTCATCCCAACCTCAGACCCAAAGCACATATGTACATATCCACATTTATTTCAATGCTTGTCTCCCCCTCTGGAATGAAAGCTCCTTGTGGGCAGGAAACTGGTCTACCAACTCTGTTGTATTCTACTCTCCCAAGCATATGTAAGCTCTCAATAAGTACCACTGATTGGTTGCTCCGGAATTAAATGTAAATCCTGCCCCTCTCCTTATTAATAATAATAATTGTAGTATTTCTTAAGCGCTTACTGTGTGCTAAATACTGTACTAACAGTTGGGGTAGATACAAGATAATCAGGTCCCACATGGGGCTCGGGCTCACAGTCAAAGTAGGAGAGACAACAGGTATTGAATCCCCATTTTGCAGAAGAGGGAACTGAAGCACAGAGAAGTGAAGTGACTTAATCAAGGTCACACAGCAGGCACAAGGCAGAACCGGGATTAGAACCCTGGTCTGCTGACTCCAAGGCCTGTTCTCTTTCCACTAGGCCATGCTGCTTCTTAATCAATGCTTCTTAATCCCTTCCTAAGTACATCTACAGCACTAAAATCTGATGCTAGAGTAACTGGAAAATACTTTTGGATATAAGCTAAAATCATGCACACAATGAGTGCCTGGTCCTGGGAACACAAAGGCAAGGAGAAAGGCAATAAATAACTGGTACTTACTGAATGCTTACTGCGTTCAAAGCACTGTACTAAGCTCTTAGGAGAGTACAATGTGAGTTGGTGGACACAGTCCCTGCGCACGATGAGCTTCCAGACTAGAGTGCAGGGTCTGGTGATAAAGATCTTTATAAAAGGATTTATCAAAAGTAAGTCAAATAGCAGAGAGTTTGAGAGTTTTATCAGCATTAATTTCAAGGGCTTATTTTCAAGGTCTCACATATAAAATTGAGGGCTGGCAAGAGATCAGAAGTGAAAGAAACTCTATTAGTCAATTTTTACAATGGTTTGCACTTCCCTACTTACCACTACTCTCCCTCCATTCATCCAGTTTAAACCCATTAGTGAATCAAGGGGAAATTACAAAATGAAAGGGGGTGAGGGGAATGGCTGAAATCCTTAGGATCTGGCCCCTTAGTCCTTTAGAGCAGGAGTTGCTGAGTCTTATGAACATGATATGGCTGAAATCTGCTGAACAAAACAGGCAGAGAGCAGATGTTCTGGGGAGCAGGAAGGGGGAAAGACCTCCTGTTATGCTTTCTTACTTCAAATCAACCAAACCACAGCTCTCCCATTTTCAATCAGTCAATCAATCAATGGTATTTATTAAGCACTTACTAGGTGCAAAGCATTGTAATAAGCACTTGGGAGAGTTCGACACAGAGGAGTTGATTGACGTGTTCCTGCCCACAGAACCACCTAATCCAGGAGGATACCCTCATTTAATTATTTCTTCTCCCCGGGTCATGCTTCCCTACCATCTCTTACTACTTCTCATTGTACTTTTGCATATATTGTTTTACATACTCTGCTGTTTAAACTCAACTTCAACTGGATTATAAACTCCTTGAAGGTAGGGATCACTCATCTAGCACTTAATACTGTGCTCTACACATGGTGAGCTCTCAAATACCACTATTTGATTCGATTTTTCATTCTGACTCCCCCACTAGATTGTAAAATCCTTGTGGGCAGGGATGGTTGCTTCTTCCTTTGTGCTTTCCCATACTGAGGGCTCAGAAATTATTACTGATTGATCAGTCGGGAGGAGGTAGGATTGTCGCTTTTCCCAAACTCATGGCAAACTTCCCACCAGGCACCAACCACACATTTCCAGGGGGCTCAGTTGAGGGAGGAGGCAGAAATGGTTTGAGCCTAGGAGTCGGTGCAAAGACTCTGATGGTGTGTGTCGACTCAGTCTCCTCCTCCTCTGTGGCTCAGAGGCCCAGTTACCACCATCTCCAACCCTGGAGGCTTCCCTCATGGGGCTCAGGCTTATCCACGGGGCAGTCTGGGCAGCTCATGGTGGTGCCAAGATGCCAAAAGGGCTGGAGCAGAGGCAAGCAGAACCCTGCCTTCCTGTGGAACAGCCAGACCCAAATCATCAGGAAGCAGCATGGCCTAATGGAAAGAGCACAGGCCTGGGAATCATGATACCTGGCTTCTAATCCCTGCTCTGCCACTTCCCTGCTATATGACTTTGAGCAAGTCACTGCACCTCCATCTCCTCATCTAGAAAATGGGGATTCAATTACCTGGTCTCCCTCACACTTTGACTGGGAGTCCCATAGGGGACAGAGACTGTGTCCCACCTGTTTATCGTGTACCTACCCCAGCGCTTAGCCCAGGACTTGGCACATAGTAAGGGCTTAACAAATACCACAAGGATTCCTATTATAGACTACCTTGCTTTTCATCGCAAGTCCCTCAGTAGTTGGAGAAAAGCTGCATGCAGCTTATGAGACATAGCTGGGCACCTCCAGTCTAGTTTTCTGTTCTGTAGCTGCATCCCTAAATTCAGGAGGAAAGTCTCTCCCAAGGAAGTGGCAGTGGGAAAATAGAAAATCCCAAACCCTGTTTTCAAACTGAAACAATCATCCTTCTGGGTTCCCCACATGTTGGCACAAAGCAGCTGATTTCGTGTGCCTACTGCAGCTGTCCAACTAAATGCATGACTATGTCCAAACCAGGAGAGCTTATTGAAAATGAAACCGTGGGAGCAACATAGGAAAAGAGCAGCCCTCCACCATGACATTCTTATAGCCTAGGCCCTGGATTTAGCTTTCCTGAGTATTATCTGAAAGAACAGCTGCCACATTTCCCTCGTGCTTAGATCTGGCTTTTCTACCAAAGGGAAAAGGTTCATAGCAAGTTGGGATTTTTTTGGTTTTTACTTAGCATTAAAATGCCTTCAGGCTGCACTAAGCAGTGTGGCTCAGTGGAAAGAGCACAGGCTTGGGAGTCAGAGGTCACGGGTTCAAATTCCGGCTCTGCCAATTGTCAGATGTGCGACTTTGGCAAGTCACTTAACTTCTCTGTGCCTCAGTTGCCTCATCTGAAAAATGGGGATTAAGACTGTGAGCCCCACGTGGGACAACCTGATCACCTTGTATCCTCTCCAGTGCTTAGAACACTGCATTGCACATAGTACATGCTTAACAAATGCCATCACTATTATCATTATTAAGTTGGCATGAAAGACTCAGAGGGTACAGTCATGTTTTCCATGGTTGCATGAAGTTTGACTACCAATCTCTCTCCACTGCAAAACTTTGCAAGTTCTTTTCAGATGAAATAGCACGACTTTTTTTAAATGGTATTTGTTAAGCACTTGCTGTTTGCCAGGCACTCTACTAAACACGTGGTAATACTAGATAATTAGGTTGAGCACAGTCCCTGTCCCGCTTAAGACTTGGTCTTAATCCCCATTTTACAGATGCAGTAACTGAAGCACAGAGAAATCAAGTGACCTACCCAAGCTCACACAGCAGACAAGTGGCAGAGATTGGATTAGAACCCAGATACTCTGAGTCCCAGGCCCATGCTCTGTGTACTATGCCATGCTGCTTCTCCACTTTTTAGGGCTCTCTCAAACCACCTACACCAGGTTGGGGCTGGGGTGTAATTCGTTACTTCCTGAATTCCACAAGGACAGTGTACTTGAGAAGTTGTAGTTGTCTACACCACAACTAAATATATCTACATGCATGTGTTGCCAAGTGGTTTTTTAAAATGTTTTGGAGGTTGTTGGCAAGACTACTAGTGTTACCGATAACAGAACGCCCCTTTGCCTAAGGTCAAATAATTAAATGTCTGAAAAACACTGCTCCCAAAATAGTCGCTACCACAACAAGTACAGAAATAAGCCATAATGGGTATGTTTAAAATGCAAATGGTAATTTAAATTTGAAATTTGAATGTGACACGGAAGACAGAATGTGGGAAAGGATACAGAATTAACTGAGTAAAGGGCAATGAAAGGAGTAGAAATTGAGAAGCACCATGGCCTAGTGGATAGAGTACGGGCCTGGTCAACAGAGGACCTGGGTTTCATCCCTCTCTTCCACTTGCCCGCTATGTGACCTTGGACAAGTTGCATAATTTCTCTGTGCCTCCGTTCCCTCATCTATAAAGTGGGGATTAAGAATGTGAGCCCCATGTGGGACACGGATTGTATCCAACCTGTGTAGCTTGTATAAATCTCAGTGCTTAGTACAATGCCTGGCACATAATAAGCGCTTAAAGACCACTAAAAAGAATTGAGATTCAAGTCAAAAAATAAGGTCAAAACCAAGTATCAATGATCATCGTATCTTACTTCACTGTTTTCCTGTTACAACTCAGCATGCTCACTTTGCCCGTCTAATGCCAACATACTCACTGTACCTCAATCTCTTCTACCTGTTTTCCGGCCTCTTGCCCATGTCCTGTCTCTGACTTGACACCCCCTTCATGTCTGACAGACCATCACTCTCCCTGCCTTCAAATCATTACTGATCACTCTATCATACACAGCACTGTACTCAGTGCCTGGGAAAGTAAAATGTAACCAAGTTGGTAGACACGTTCTCTGCCTGCAACAGGTACAAGCTAACATCTACTAGCTAGAGCACAAGCCTGGGAGTCAAAAGGATTTGGATTCTAATCCTGGCTCTGCCACTTTGCTGCATGACCTTGAGCAAGTCACTTACTTCTCCATGCCTCAGTCACTTCTTCTGTAAAATGGGGATTAAGACTACGAGCTCCACATGAGACAGGGACTGTGTCCAACCTAATTAGCTTGTATCTACCCCAGCAGTGCCTGGCACATAGTAAGTGCTTAACAAATACCAATAAAAAACAACCCCCCCCAAAAAAAAACAAGGATCAAGACTTGGGACTGCTGGCTGGGAGTGATACAAATTTATCCCAAGCAGTGGCAGGTGGTTCTACTAATTTCAAGTCATAAATACACCTATATCTAAATATGAGAGATGTAAGACCCTGAGAGAAAAATGTAATACAGTGGTTTTAAGGGACATTATTACAAGGCTATTTATCTACTACAGCACCATAAATGCCTACAGAGAAAAAATACTGGCTAATTTTCACTCATTTTTCACAAACTGAAAATAATTGCAGAAAAATATGGCAGGTGACTGAAAGCTTAATCGTCAAAATCTGTACAGAGATTTCCTAATATGACTTTATTTATGCTAGCACTTCTGAGAATGCTAGTAAATGTCCTGTGGGATATTTATAAAAGCAATAAGCTTTATTACATTTGGGGAAATAAATAAATGTTGCACACTGAGTGAAGCAGTAACCTTGGATTTTACTGCTTGCTCTTGAAGACTTTAATTTGGACATAGTCTGGATAAACCTCAGTCTCTTTGGCCTTGGCATTCCAACTTTGTTCACACACAGGTGTTAGATTTGTCTTTCCATATTCAAAGCATTAAAAGCATCATCGAAGGTTCAACGGCCCTGCATTATCGTCACTGTGCCCTAAAAGCACGCACAGAGCATGAGATCGATCATGGTCCATGTGCAGAGTCAGCACAGCATTAGAGATTGATTTTTGCCTTATTTAGGCTCATCTAGTTCGAAATGCTATGCTGATTCTGCAAAAATACCTATAATAGCATGTCACTTTCTAGTTTCCCTAACCGAGAAGTTTCTTGGCATACAATTTCTAATGGTGTGTCCAAAAGTGTAGTCAGAATTCTTTTGGTCCAACTATTTATGTAATCAACCATTTGGTTCCCCTCTTGTTTCTCTGGCCTTTTCTTCTCAGTCTCTTTCATCAGCTACTCCTCTCTGCTTCCCATCCAACCGTGGGAATCCCTCAAGATTCAGCTTTGGGTCCCCCTTCTATTCTCCACCTATACCCACTCCCCCTTAGGGAACTCATTTGCTCCCACGTCTTCAACTACCATCTCTAAGATCCTCCACTTGTCTCTCATTCAACTCACGTATTCAGATCTTCGCAGCATGACAGATTCAGAAGAAATGGAGGAAGCAACACTGCAAGCTTCTTTAGCTCTAAACTGCTTTCAAAGATCCTATTAATGGACCTGGGATCTAGACTCTGTTAAGAAAAGTTGGCTACATGGGGCAGTTAGCCAAAATCCTTATGATACTAACTTAGGTGAGACTGGTCTGATCCTTTGCCTATGATCACAGAGAAGCAGCGTGGCTCAGTGGAAAGAGCATGGGCTTTGGAATCAGAGGTCATGGGTTCAAATCCCGGCTCCACCAACTGTCAGCTGTGTGACTTTGGGCAAATCACTTAACTTCTCTGGGCCTCAGTTACCTCATCTGCAAAATGGGAATTAAAACTATAAGCCCCCCCAGGGGCAACCTGATTACCTTGTAACCTCCCCAGCGCTTAGAACACTTACTATGTGCCATGTACTTATTAAGTGCTGCGGTAGGTGCAAGCTAATCAGGTTGGATACAGTCCATGTCACACTTAGGGTTCCAAGTCTTAATCCCCACTTTACTAGCTGAGGTAACTGAGGCACAGAGAAAGGTAAGTGATTTGCCCAAGGTCACACAGCAGACAAGTGGCAGAGCCAGGGTTAGAATCCAGGTCCTTCTGACTCCTAAGCCTGTGTTCTATCCACTAAACTGTGCTGCTTCTCAAATTTATGATGCATTTGATTGACACAAATGCCTTCTAAACTAAGAATTCTTTTAAAATTGAGGTAAGGCATAAATACTGTACATAACATGGGCCCTTTTAACATTCTTTTATATTATCAATTAATTTAGGTTGTTTATTTTTTTGAGTGCACAGAATCAGTATCACAATCACTTTCATGTTGCTGTTGATGACAGCCTATACCATGCCTCATGTGCTCTTTCAAGTTCTGTCACAAAATTTTTATTATACATACCAAAGTTTTTTTATTCCTTTTTGGGTCTACACAAAAACAAATATAAATATCACTGCAAAGAGTTTTCAGATAGATGAATTGTTTAACTCATCTAAGAAGGAGTAAATTATTTCCTAGCTGCATCTTTAGGGTTTAATGCCCATTATTTCCATTTATGTGAAGCCTTTTTGAAGTCTGAGTTACCTTACATAGACAGGAGACATTCTCAATTACATTTCCGCCAGGAGGTTTTTAGTATTAACTTAACCTTTTGGTGTTTCAGCTCTGTTTCTGGACCAATACCCTTGACCTTTTGGAGACAGTGTGATGTAAGCATCTTTTCTTGGACGGAGAACCCTTCCATACAAGCACAGACAAGATCAATTAGCTAGTTTTTGAGGCTCATCTTTGCCAAAGAACTTAAAGTATTACAATGAAAGCTCCCGCTGAAGGCACAATTTCTTCTTTCACATATGTGAAAAGCATCTTGACTTGCCAAGTGGTTATTGCTTAACAAAATGATGCTAGAAGCTAAGATTGATAATTTTGAAATATAGAAATTATGCTTCCTCTTTGAAGATAGTGCTCTTGATGGTGAAATTTCATCCCAATAGTAAGGTTACAGCCAAAATACAGTCTCATCTACTCTGGACTCTTGCTAGGTTCTATAGCATCCTGCCTTTGGGCAGATCATAATCTAATGGGAAAAGGAGCACTTTAAGTGTGTGAATGTAGAAATAAACAAAGGTAAAAATAGATGTACAATAACTAAACATATAATGGAATTAGAATTCTGAGGTGGCTGAGAAAACAGCATGACGATTAATTAAGGAACTATTCAGTGTCAGACCATTAGGATTTATGGGACCATAAACAAGATCATGTATAAAACGTAAGAACAACAATAAAGGCAAGCAAAAATGTAACAGAAACTCCAAAGGGACTAGAAGCACTCTACCTACCGAAAGCAATACCAGCAATACCTGCTGGAATTCCAAGAAAGGGGGATTTCTAGAGAAATGATATTCCAGAAATTTGGGGTTTGCATGTTATTAAAAGGTATTATTGAGCACTCAAGATGAACTAACAGCTGCACATAAGTAGCTAAAAATTACCATCAACATCATTCTGGATGCCTCCAGTCCTTGAATTATGCCAGAAATATTTTTACTTTTTCATTTCGCTTTTTCATTAATAATAATAATAATAATAATAATAATAATAATAGCATTTATTAAGTGCTTACTATGTGCAAAACACTGTTCTAATAGGAGGTAGGACAAAATTAGGAGTGTGATCTGTTTGCCACTGAGCCATCAGATTTTCCACTCAAATTCAAGTTTGGGAGCCATGCTTAATGTTGTAAATAGAAGAGGCATCAAGTAACAAAGTTTAATTTTAGATGCCAGGGAGGCTAGACAATGCAGACTGATATAAAAATCACATTTCATCCTGGTAGCTGGTAGTTGAAAGTAAATCAAGCATCCAGGAACGGCACTGTGATGGGGCCTTTTCAGATTAAAATCACATTTTGCATTTTAGTATTAACATCTTTTGTATCATAATCAGTGGTAGAAATCAGATTGTTTTTCAGGCCAAAAAGGAACCTGGATTGGGCTTTATTTCCTTCCTTTGCCATCTGGCTGGCCTTGTCGCAGACGTGAATAAGTAATGTCAATACCTCCATTTGGGAGCACAAAGTGCAGCTCGATCCAGGCTAATGGAGGAATCAATTCACAATCAATGAGACCAAAAGAAATAACATTAACCTCTCACTCCTCAGGTCAAGCCATCCTCTAGGCTGTAAGCTCATTATGGGCAGGGAATGTGTCTGTTATATTGTAATCTCCCAAGTGTGTAGTACAGTGCTCTGCACAGAGTAAGTGCTCAATAAATATGATAGACTGACTTTGTAGGGAACATGTCTACCAACTCTCCATTCATTCAATGGTATTTATTGAGTACTTTGTGCAAAGCACTGTACTAAACACTTGTAAGAGTATAATAGACAAAACAAGCTTACAGTCTAGAGGAAGGCGTGACCTGAGAAGGATGGCTGGATCTCCCATGCACATAGCACAGTGCTCTGCATACACAATAAGCACCTAATAAATACCACTGATGGATTGACTGAAGCCATGCAGATTGCTTCTCCTTCACTGAAAAGAAGATTGTTTTTCATTACAGAGAACAAAGCCCAGGCCAAATTCCTGGACATACAGTCCTTTTCTTGTAGTGCCTTGTGTGAAGGCTTTGTGTTTCCTAGAGGAGAGGCAAGGAATCTCCTGAGTCCAGAGCGCTGAATTCCACTTCCCATTGAAAATAGGACCTTTTCCCCTGGATCGTGAGAACCAAGGCATTCTGCCACCATTGGGCTATCTCCTCTGAGATTCTTGACTACCTTAAGACACCTATCACCCATGCAGGAGAACCCACGCAGAGAAGCAGCGTGGCTCAGTGGAAAGAGCACGGTCTTGGGAGTCAGAGGTCATGGGTTCAAATCCCAGCTCCACCGCTTGTCAGCTGTGTGACTTTGGGCAAGTCACTTCTCTGTGCCTCAGTTACCTCATCTGTAAAATGGGGATTAAGACTGTGAGCACCACGTGGGACAACCTGATCACCTTGTATCCTCCCCTGCACTTAGAACGGAGCTTTGCACATAGTAAGTGCTTAAGAAATGCTATTATTATTATTATTATTACTATTATTATTATTATTATCATTATGAGGGCTGAAGTTGGCAGTACCAGGTCTTGACAAAACCCCAGAACCTTGAGAAAGGAGCAGCCTCAGACAAATGAGGGTTGTAAACTCCTCGAGGTCAAAGATTAGGGCTACTTTATTGTTATTCTCTCCCAAGTGCTTATTACAGTGCTCTCCAAACATAAAGCACTCAATAAACCCATTCAATCATATTTATTTAGCCCTTATTGTGTGCACAGCACTTGTGAGAGTACAATATTACAATCAACAGACACATTCCCTGCCCACAATGATCTAAAGCTCTAGGCGATGGGCTTACATACCCTTTTCTAGACCGTGAACTCGTTGTTGGGTAGGGATTGTCTCTATCTGTTGCGGAATTGTACTTTCCAAGGGCGTAGTACTCGTTGTTGGGTAGGGACTGTCTCTATCTGTTGCGGAATTGTACTTTCCAAGGGCGTAGTACAGTGCTCTGCCCACAGTAAGTGCTCAGTAAATACGACTGAATGAGTGAATTGATTGATTGCTGCATATTGCAGGCCAACTTCAAAGGCCATTCAGACAAGGTGACCAGGCAGTACCTGCCAACAGCATCCTGCTCACCACTCTCTTTGAATCCTGTTGAATCTGGGGAGGATTTTGGTACTTTTTATTTCATACACTCCCTCATTCAATTCCATACAAAGCTGAGAAAGGACACTGAAGGGCACTGAGACTGCTTGCAATCACTCATTCATTCAATCAATCATATTTAAGTGTACTCTGCTTAGAGGATTCAAATACAGCAATGAATATGCACATTCCCTGCCCACAACAAGCTGACAGTCTAGAATGAGGGAGACAGACATCAATACAAATAAATAAAATTACAGATATGTACATAAGTGCTCTGGGGCTGGGAGCAGGGAACAGCAAAGGGAACAAGCCAGGGAGATGCAGAAGGGAGTGGGAGATGAGGAAAGGTGGGGCTTGGTCTGGGAAGACCTCTTGGAGGAGATGTGCCTTCAGTAAAGCTTTGAAGCAGCAGGAGAGTAATTGCCTGTCAGATTTGAGGAGAGAGGGCGTTCGAAGACAGGGGCAGGACACGGGCTAGGGGTTGGTGGCAAGATAGGCGAGATCAAGGCACAAAGAGGAGGGTAGCATTACAGGAGTGTGTGGGCTGGTTTGTAGAAGGAGAGAAGCGAGGTGAGATAGGAGGGGACAAGGTGGTGAAGTGCTTTATAGCCAATAGTGAGGAGGTTTTGTTTGATGTGGAGATGGATGAGCAACCACTGGAGTTTTTTGAGGAGCTGGGTGACATGTCTCTAATATTTCTGTAGAAAAATGATTCAGACAGCAAAGTGAAGTATGGACTGCAGTGGGGAGAGACAGGAGACTGGGAGGTCAGCAAGGAAGCTGATGCAGTAATATATACTGCACTCAATTGACAGTATATATTTATTACTAATGGTATTTGTTAAGCACTTACTCTGTGCCAGGCACTGAACTAAGCGCTGGGGTAGATACAAAATAATACTTGTCCCACGTGGGGCTCACAGTCTTAATCTCCATTTTACAGTTGAGGTAACAGGCACAGAGAAGTTAAGTGACTTCCCCAAGGTCACACAGCAGGCAAGTGACAGAGCAAGGATTAGAACCCAGGTCCTCTGACTCCCAGGACCATGGTCTGCCCACTAGGCAACACTGTTTCTCATGCTTTCTGTGTGCAGAACACTGTACTAAGTACTTTGGGAGAGTACACAGACACAATCTCTGCCCTCAAGGAGCTTACAATCTAGCAGGATAGACAGATATGAAAATAAATTATAGACTGGGCAAAGCAACAGAGTTTACAGATATATACCTATATCTATATATGTATATATAGATATAGGTATATATCTGTAGCTATAGATAGATATATATAGATAATAATAATAATGATGGCATTTAAATATAGTGCTATGGGGGCGGCGGGGAGGAAATGTATCTTTGCTTCAAATAATATCTCTCATAATCCAGGAGAGATGAAAAGTCAGGTTCTTGCATACACTGTGGTAAATTCACTCTTTTCTTTGGGTATTCTAGTGGAATGATTTCACCCAGCTCATCAGACTGATTGAGAAATATCCTTTCCATTGTTAACTGGCAATAGAGCTCAACAAAGCCCCTTCAAATTTCCCACCACAATGTCTGGCTCTCAGCCTAACATCTTCTTACCCCATCCATATTTGCAACCTTTACGTCTGAACTTGTTTTCTACCACCCACCATACATAGCTCATTAAAGTGCTGGATCCAAACTTGCTTTGCCAGTTTAATTATCTAAACCTGGAAATACAGTTCCCATGAACTGAAATACTCATCACCACAAAATCCCCTCTCAATGGGAATGAAGACTACTCCTTACCCAAATCAACTAAGTCAGCTGTCCAGGGAGAAGAGAGATAGGCAGCTGCCAGGTGGATGACTGGGGAAGTGGATAAAGAGCAGCACTGCTCCCAGGGTTTCCCTGATCTCACACTATGTAAAAAACATTCACTTTCTGTGTCCTTAGACTTAGCTCTGGCTCCAAGGTGCTTTATTTTGAGGTTCCCCTATGTATGAGTGCAATTTAATTTACCCCTCTCTGAGTTTCTCAAATTTTGTTGCTATAAGAAACATTCCCATTTGACTAGTAAAGGGACAAAAAGTTATCTGATAAACCCAGATCAATCAATCAGTCAATCAAGGAGGAAAACATAAAACCTAATCAAGTCTATCCAGACCAAATAATAGTCTACAGGCCTGGTGGTCTATAATACAAGTGATCTTATGTAGCAAATAACCCAATTAACTCCATTTTATGAGGTGAAACCAATTCTAACTGAATGGGTAAATGAGACTTGAATTAACACACTCGTATTATTCTCCTAAAACTCAGTCCTGGTGCTAAAATACATCTCTCCAGTTCCCCCACCAATCAAAATTGGTTTAAACTCAACCTGGAGGTTGTTTGGGTATTTGTCATACCTGTTAATGAAAAACCCACATGAGTAGAGAGACCTACATGGGAGTTATTGGACTAATATAATTCTACCCTGTGAAAGCTACTTAGCCCCACAGAATATATTTCTAATTCAGTATTATTAGAAACAACACATTACCTATTCAATGAAAACCTAATAATAATAATAATAATAATAATAATGGCATTTGTTAAGCACTTACTATGTGCCAAGCACTGTTCTAAACACTGGGATATAAGGTAATCAGGTTGTCCCATGTGGGGCTCACAGTCTTAATCCCCTTTTTACAGATGAAGTAACTGAGGCACAGAGAAGTAAAGTGACTTGCCCAAAGTCACACAGCTCCTGAGTGGAGGAGCCAGGATTAGAACCCATGATCTCTGACTCCCAAGCCTGGGCTCTTTCCACTGAGTCACGCTGCTTTCACAACTTTGATAGAGACTTTGTCTAGTTTAGACATCATCACCAAATGCCCAGACGTCCTCAGACTCCACTCTGGGTTTGGCACAACTCCCCCAAAACCAACAGACCACAGACCTCCCCATATTCGAAGCCTTCCTGAATTTTCACCTCCTCCAACAAGCCTTCCCTGATTAGTTCTCAGCACCTTAAGTTATAGAAACCCATAAGCCATCTCTAGCACTTAGGGATTTCTCCTTACCTATCTTCTGCACTTATGAGCACATATTTATTCAACTGTACATTCAATTCTTTATTTTGATTACTCTATATTATAATACTCTATATAATATACACTAATATACTCTCTATATAAGATCTAGAGTATATATTATATTCTGTGTAATATTTTTATCTATGTCTTCCTGATTAGAGTGTAAATTCCTTGTAATTAAAGAGCAGGTATCTTTGTTTTGTACTTCCCAAGCAGTTAGTATAGTGCACTGCACTCAGCTGGCCTCAAATGATACTACTACAACAGTGACAATCTAGACTGTGAGCCCACTGTTGGGTAGGGACTGTCTCTATATGTTGCCAACTTGTACTTCCCAAGCGCTTAGTACAGTGCTCTGCACACAGTAAGTGCTCAATAAATACGATTGATTGATTGATTGATTGACAATGATGACAATGACATGAAGTCACTCTTTGCATCAGTATTATTCTGTGGATCTAGTGAACTTAAACTCCTAGTGCATAAACTTTCTAATAAACTAGGTAATTTTGGAAGGGCACTCTTCCACTCTTTCAGACTGGAAGTAGAATGGCCTGGCAGATAGAGCATGGACTTGGGAGTCGGAAGATCTGGATTCTAAACCCAGTTCTACCACTTGCCTGCTGTATGACCTTGGATAAGTCACTTCACTCCTCTGCAAAATGGGGAGTCAATACCTGTTCTCCCTCCTGCTGAGACTGGGGGGCCCCCAGAGGGACCTGATTATCTAGTATCTACCCCAGCACTTAGAACAGTGCTTGGCACGTAGCCCTAAAAAATAAAACAACATTATTATCATTATTGCTGAACTATTCAATAATACTGTCATTACTGACCCTAGTGGTCTAAGAGAGTTAAGGAATCTTCCAAAATGCCTAATTTTCTACCAGTGAGAGACAGCTTGAACTGGGTTCTAGATTTCTATCACTATGAATATGCACTTCTTGTGCCTTTACACTATTTGACTGTAAGCTTCTCAAGGGAAGGCTCCTCAGGAGCCAATAGAGTGGGAAGCATACAATGAGTGCTCATTATAATACATCCAGTTCTCTGCCCACAACAAGCTTACAGTCTAGAGGGGGAGACAGACATTGATATATAAATATATATATATATATATATATATATATATATATATATATATCAATTACATATATGTACCTCAGTGATGTGGGGCTGGAGAGGGGAGGAATAAAGGGAGCAAGTCAGGGCAATACAGAAGTGAATGGAAGAAGAGGAAAGGGGGGCTTAGGGAAGGCCTCTTGGAGGAGATGTGTCTTCAGTAAGGCTTTGAAGAGAGGGGGTGGGGACAGTAATTATCTGTCAGATTTGAGGAGGGAGGGTGTGCCAGACCAGGGGCAGGATGTGAGCTAGGGTTTGGCAGCAAGATAGGTGAGATCAAGGCACAATGAGAAGGTTAGAACTAGCAGAGCAAAGTGTGTGGGCTGCATTGCAGAAGGAGAGAAGTGAGGTGAGATAGGAGGGGGCAAGGTGGTGAAATGTTTTAAAGCCAATGGTGAGGAGTTTTTGTTTGATGCAGAGGTAACTGGAGTCTTTTGAGGAGCAGGGTGACATGTCCTGAACATTTTTGTAGAAAAATGATTGGGACAGCAGAGTGAAGTATGGACTGGAGTAGGGAGTGACAGTGGGCTCAGAGGTCAGCAAGGAGGCTGATGCAGTAATCCAGGCAGGATCAGATGAGGGATTGTATTAACATGCCAGCAGTTTGGATGCAGAGGGAAGGGAGAATTTTAGCAATGTTGTGAATGTGGGACTGACAGGATTTAGTGATGGACTGAATATGTGGGTTGAATGAGAAAGAGTCAAAGATAATGCTAAAGTTACGGACTTGTGAGACAGGAAGGATGGTAGTGTTCTCTACAGTGATGGAAAAGTCAAAGAGAGGGCTGGGTTTGGGTGGGAAGATAAGTAGTTCTGTTTTGGACTCGTTAAACTTGAGGTGATGGGAGGCTATCCAAGTAGAGATGTCTTGAAGGCAAGAGGAAATGCGAGACTGCAGAGAGGGAGAGAGATCAGGACCGGAGATGTAGATTTGGGTATCATCCTCATAGAGGTTGTAGTTGAAGCCATGGGAGCATATGAGTTCTCCAAGAGAATGGGTGTAGATGGAGAATAGAAGGGGATCCAGAACTGAACCTTGAGGGACCCCCCACAGTTAGGAGGTGGAAGGAAGAGGAGGAGCCTGCAAAGGAAACTGAGAATGGTTACTCTGGCACATAGAAATCGCTTAACAAATACCAGCACTATTATTAATTGGAGCTGCTAAAAGTCTGTACTTCCTTCTCCACCTCTCTAGACTCTGGGACTGACCTAAGGTTATGCAGGCTACCAGTGTAGGGACAGAGGGAGAGGTGAGAGAACAGTATTGGGGGGGGGCGGTGCGGGTGTCTGGAATGTTCTCTGTCAAAGAAATGGAGGTGAGGATGTCAGTGTTTTTGTCAAAAAAAAGCACCCAATCCATACAGCAATATAGACACACTTAATATAATAATAATAATAAAAATTGTGGTAATTGTTAAGTGCTTACAATGTTCCAGGTACTGTACTAAGCACTGGAGTAGATACACACAAATTGGGTTGGACACAGTCCCTGTCCTGCACGGGATTTTCACAGATGAGGGAACTGCAGCACAGAGAAGTAAAGTATCTTGCCCAAGGCCACACAGTAGACAAGTGGTGTAGCTGGAAATAGAACCCATGACATTCTCACTCCCAGGCCTGTGCTCTATCCACTACATGTAATTTCCAGCAAGAAACTTAACTTTCTCCCTCAGTTTCCTCACCTGGGACAAGTTGGTTGTATGGCTTGGTTCTTTAGAAATTCAAGAGGCTCCTAAGAGATCTTTATGGCAAAATTCAGGCACACCCCAGGTTATAGCCCCACCATGATACATACCATCTAGAGATGCTGCCAGTACAGTTCGGTAACCTATCATCAGTAACAGACACCTCACAGTACAACATGGGGTTATAGCCTGCATTGTTTGATATTTCGCCCTAGGTTATAACCACCTCAGAGATACAACCTATAGTATTTGGTGCCCTAATCCACTTAAAAATCCAATCTTTTTCCTCACATGGACTGAGACTAAGCCATCAACAATGAATAGATCCTGGCTGAAGATTTATGCCATAATTTCTAGAGCATTTCATTGAGCGTGGACAATCCGATGTATTTTTCAAGATGCCTAAACATGTGAGGATGAAGCTATGCTCACCCCATCTCCATCTAACATTTCAGGATTAGGGAGATTAATTCCATAAAAATGATTAAAGAAAAAAATCCCCTTTGAAAAAAAGCTTTAAAGATGAGCAGAGGTGTTCAGAACAAGTTAGCCTGCAATAGGACTTGCATGAAGACTATCAGAAAACTCTTCTGTGGCATATTCCCACTTTACTTTTTTAAAAAGAAAGGATTACAATTATTAATATATTTATGTCTGGGTCCCCATTTAAGAGAGTGTAATGTTCTGTGGGTAGGGAATGTGTTGTTTTGCTATTCTGGGTTTCCCAAGCACCTAATCCAGTGCACCATACTGAGAGCTCAATACATGCTACTTCCCCTACAGTGCAGGCACACCTGAAATTGCACTTTGGGTTCTATTTTAAGCACCTTGTATCCATTCCTCCCATTCCCATATATTTTAGCTTAAATTATCCCTATGTTCACACCTTCTATCACATCAAAAAAGCTCCTCACTAATAAGGAAGAAAGGAACAATTTTACCACAAGGTTCATAGCCCCAAGGATGTGAACAGGTGATCACCACTCAAAACAGAAATGAATTTTCAGTTGTAAGGACAGTGATTAGGGAGAATGAGCAGAAACAAAGCAGACTCAGCACATACTGGACTATCTTACCATATGCCCATGAAGAATGGCATGGTGTAAAAGGGAAAGCAGCAGGCCAAATGGCCACGTAAGTGTAAATAATCATTGGTTTCTCCGATGCACTGAAATAGCAGACAACAGCTTCGGTAGCCACCACAGCCACTAACTGACCAGTTTGGCTGCTCTGTTGATAACTTGAGGAACTATAAAAGCCACGTCACAGTTGGAGTTCAAACCCAGGGTGCCATAAATCATAACTAAAACCTTACTCAGAAGACTTTTTGGCAAGCCTTTTCAAAGTAAGTGTTAAATGTGAGAGTTTTTCTTTTTCTCTCTCCATGCAGCTGCAAACTTTGCCCACATGCCCCTACAGGAAGATATAACTTGGAAACATTTCCTCTTGAATCAAAAACTCTCCGCAGGTATTCTGGCAGTGCATTTACGCCTTCAAAAGCTTAAATCAGGCCACCCAGGCAGTCCCTTTTATTGCACTGTGTGCTAATCCTTCCATGCATCTCAAAAGGGCTGTTGTTTTTAATGGACCTGGCTCAGACAGGTGGGGGTCGCCTGTTCTGTTCTCTGTTGACTCTACCTCATTATTAATGCAGTCACAGTGTAATAGTTATAAACTGCTACACTCCACTGCCAACTACACAGTTAACCCTCTAGTAACCATTTATTGAGTGTCCGCAATATTAAAGCGGCTGTAAAGTTTATTAAATTTTTCAGTAAAATCGCATAAATGCATCCAGATGTGTTTCTGGAAAGAATGCACACCTTAGTTGTAGGCTTTTGCATTAATGATGGAGTATGCAGGTCTCACTTTTAACATCTCAAATAACCACACAGATTATATTTAGTACCTAAAGCGTTCAGCACATTTCAGTCTGTCTTTAGAAACAAATAGGGAAATCTCCAAAACTCAAGCTGGTAAGATGCGGAGTGCTGTGTATTCTTCCAATTGCTAGACGGACGCTGTTGTCACTGCTGGAGTGACAGGAGGGGGATCAGGGGAATGGAAAACAATAGGAGGAAGAAGGAAGCTGCAGAAGAAGATGGGGAGCAATCAGATTTTCCAATCACTACTTTTTGTAACGATGTCTATCTCCACCTCTAGAAGCAACGTGGCTTAGCGGAAAGCGCCCAGGCTTGGGAGTCAGAGGTCATCGGTTCTAATCCCAACTCTGCCACTTGTCAGCTGTGTGACTTTGGGCAAGTCACTTCACTTCTCTGTGCCTTAGTTACCTCATCTGTAAAAGGAAGATTATGACTGTGGCCCCATATGGGACAACCTGATTACTTTGTATCAACCCCGGTGCTTAGAACAGTGCTTGGCACATAGTAAGCCATTTTACAAATGAGGAAACTGAGGCACAAAGAAGTGAAGTGACTTTCCCAAGGTCACATAGCAGACAAGTGGCGCAAGTGGGGTTAGAACCCAGGTCCTCTGACTCTCATGCCCATGCTCTTTCCACTAAGCCATGCTGCTGACCAGTTCCACCATCATGCATGTTTTCTATATGCATTTTGGCTAAAATGTTATTAGGGAATGAGCAAATGTCCTTCTGAGCTTGTCTAGACTTTGTGTATTATCAAAGAAACTGCTTGTGAGCAGGACATTGGATTCGATGAGCACTATAGTGTAAATTTCCTTTACTGCATCATAGAGCAATGAGGTATACTTTCTTCTGTCATCTCTCATCACACTAAACTTCCTTTCCAGTCTTCTCCAAAGCTGGGTCTCTGAGCCTGCATTAGAACTCCCCAAGTTTGCCTGCTCTGCAGGACTGCCTAAACCTTTTTACACACATATAGCATCCTTTGAAAAGGTTGCCTAGCTGCCAGAGGGGCAGGCAAACACTGCCACACTCTCAATCATATTTATTGAGTGTTTACTGAATGCAGCGCACTACTAAGTGCTTGAGATACTACAATGTAACAATATGATAGACACATTCCCTTCCAACAACAAGCTTAAAGTCTAGAGGGGGAGACAGACATTAATATAAATAAATTACATATATTTACGTAAGTGCTGTGGGTCTGGGAGAGGGGATGAATAAAGGAAGAAAGTTAGGGTGTCACAGAAGGGAATGGTGAAAGAGGAAATGAGGGCTTTGTCAGCAAAGGCCTCTTGGAGGAGATGTGCCTTCAAAAAGGCTTTGTAGCTGGGGAGAGTAATTGTCTGTTGGATATGAAGAGGGAGGGTGTTTCAGGCCAGAAGCAGGACATGGACGAGAGATGGGCAATGAGATAGATGACATAGAGGTACACTAATCAGGAAAGTAGTTGCTTGGCTATTTTCAACATTGTCGTATCTTGTAAGCGCTTAGAACAATGCTTTGCACATAGTAAGCTCTTAATAACTGCCATTATTATTATTCAAGGGGTGAACGTGGATCCCAGCCTAAGGAATCAGTTTTAATCTGCAGAGTCCTCCCAATCCCTTGCTCAGAAGCTAGTCATACTCCCAAGAATTCCAACTGGGATGCAAATTTTGTGATGTAGCCACCTGCCTATTGAGAAGTGGACTGCCACAAGTTTAAACATTAAATGGGAAATGTTTCCCATTCAGACTGAAGCATTCACTTTCAGTATTAATATATACCTCTAGTTGTCTTTCACACTTGGTTGGTGACATTCCCCTATAAATATGTGTGACTGAGAAGGTCAACGTGTGGCTCACATACTGCAGACACAAAGACTGTCTTGTGCTGGCATGTCTGTTGTCTGGTGCTCTTTGCACTTTTGCTGCCTAGTTTCATGATCTTTACAAAGCTCGTGTCAAAAGGAGCAACTTCATTCTTGATTGCAATGGGCCACGTTGGTCTATCCGCAGCAACTGAGCTCCCAATATTCAGCTGAGATGCAGCACTGAGGCCTCGTCTTACTGCATCCCTAAAACATTTCCTGTATTTTCTTTGCTTTCAGTTTCCCTCCAACAGTTCACCTTCCAGCAGCTGCATGTGTACTCTGATGTCTTCCTTTCTCCTACTATGTTTCACCAGGCCCAGACGTGTTGCGGGAAGCATAACGTCAATCCTAGCAGAAGGACTTTATATCACAATATGAATGTCATGTTTGCTGGGGTTTACATTGCAATGTTTTAGTAGAAAATCTTGGAAAAATTTCTATCTAGAAGATGAGAATTATGTATCTGTCTTTTGTATTCAGTTGAGAGAACCAAAATTGGCAGCCCTCACCTGATTTTGAAGAATAACGCTTGCTTACTAAGTTAAATTACAAGTTTTTCCAGTATCAGTTTCCATAATTCACCCTTACTTCAGAAAGGAAAATTTATTTTCACAATGAAAAAGAATAGACAAATAGAATAAAGCATCCTGGTGACTTGCACAGTTCAAATTCTAATCCCGGCTCCACCACTTGTATGCTGTGTTACCTGACTTCTCTGTGCCTCAGTTACCTCATCTGTAAAATGGGGATCGAGACTGTGAGCCCTACCTGGGATAGGGAATGTGTCTAACCCAAATTTCTTGAATCCACTCCAGTGATCAGTATGGTGGCTGGCACACAGTAAGGACTTAACAAATACCATAATTATTATTATAAGACGGAGAACTGAATTTCCTGGAATGCAGCTGCCGTAGACACTGTGGAGATACTTGAGGCCCTGAGAACCTCTGAGAGGAATAGAACAGGGAAGGACAAGGTATTCCTGAAGCCAACCTCATTTAAAACTGGGCTTGCAGTGTATACCCTGCTAGACTTCCTGACAACAGGGGGCCAAGGCAGGCCGGCTGGGTCATTCATTCATTCAATCGTATTTATTGAGAACTTGCAGTGTGCAGAGCACTGTACTAAGCACTTGGAAAGTACAATTCAGCTACAGAGACAATCCCTGCCCACAATGGGCTCACAGTCTAGAAGGGGAGAGACAGACATCAAAACAAGTAAACAGGTATGTGCCATGCACTGTGGTGGATACAAGCAAACAGGGTTGGATGCAGTCCCTTTCCCACATGGATCTCACAGTCTCACTCCCCATTTTTCAGCTGAGGGAACTGAGGCCCAAGGAAGTCACTCACCCCAGGTTCCACAGCAAGGCCCTATCTTCACCCTGCATATCCTGAAAAGATATAGTGAGAACCAGTATGGATAGAGCACAACTGGGAATCTAATCTGGGACATAATCCTGGCTCAGACAAGACCTCAGACAAGTCACTTCACTTCTCTGGGCCTCAGGTCCCTCATCTGTAAAATGGGGATTAAGACTTTGAGCCCCACATGAGACATGGACTCTATCTAACCGTGTATCTACCCCAGCACTTAGTACAGTGTCTGGCACATAGTAAGCACTTAAATACCATAAAAAATATCCTGGGGCAGCCAGACTCAGACAGGCCCAAACCCCATGCGAAAAATAAAAAAAATCATGGATGAATTTTACCCATACCAATTTCTTTAAAATAGCTATGCAGTAATTATGTGAATGACAACAGTATAGCAAACCAGTGTGGTTGTCTATTTATAAAACAGGAATAGAGGTCTGCCCACATATCATTTAAGGAAGAACAAACAAACCTGGAAACTATTTGCACCAATAGAGATAAGCACCCTCACCAAAAACAACAGTCAAAACCATGTAACAACATGCTTATTTGAAGGACATGCTTCTTGGGACTAAACGCGTGGCACGTCTCTCTTCCTGTAAACCACCGCACAATATGTTTCTGAAAGCAACTGTGCTTCCACTTCTCCATAAATCACATATATATTTATGTGTCCCCTTCCTGTCTCTTCTCTATTCCCAACAATGTCACTCTCAATGTGGTAGGTAGGGCTTAAGAGTTACAGTCAGTGGGTCACCACTGTCTGCCAGATATTTTAGTTTAACCACTGGGTCAGAGAGCTTCAGGAAGGTCACTCTTCTGTACTTGAGTCTGTCGAGAGGGGAAAATGTGAAGGGGGATATCCTGGACAACAGAGGCCATGTGGAGTCAGGCAGATGGAGCAATGCAGCAAGCACCTCTTGAAAAGTAAAGAACAAATCTGAATCCACACAGCTTACGCAACCTGCTTTTCATTTCTTTCGACTCAATTCAGGGCTCTACAGATTGGCTGGTCCACAAAAGATTAATAAATGTTGATGAATGACTATGTTGATTTGTCTGGCTGTATTTTGGGGGCTCTGATCAACCTACTTTAATACAGATTAGGCTCCTGCTCTGCTCTGCTCTGCTGACAGGGCCCGAGGCACCAAAAAAAAAAAAAAAAATTGAAAAATCTCCTGACATGTTGAGAATGAATCTTTGAGTCACCACGAGTTCACAGTGAAAGTAATTCTTTAGTAAATAATGCTACTGAATGGCGTTGGAGTGCTAAGTGTACGCAGAGCACTGAACTAAGTGCAATGCAACAGCGTTAGTAGGACCACATTCCCTGTCCACAAGAAACTAAAAATCTACAGGGAGAGATGGACATAAAAGCAGTGCTTCTGCAGCTATAAAGTGTTTTGTAGCACTTTACAAGAACAAGTGTTTTCTTGAGGTTAATTTTAAAGTTACAAAACATCCAAAATAATTAGTCCATACTTTCCACAATACGGGTGTTTTTCTCCCACATTAAAGATACTTTTACATTTTCATATTCCCAAAATACTAGATGATTTAAACAAAACAAACATGAAAATGAATAAACTTAAAAGGCAGTATTTAAGGTAGTTTTTGAAATTCACAGAAGCCTTTAGCTTCCTTTTAAACCAGAAACCTATTAAATAGATGAGCTTTTTGGAAGTGAAATATTATTTCCAAGCTCACGTTCCAACAACATATGTTTATCCACTCTGCCACTTAATAAAAGAAACATATAGATAGATTTTTCAAAGTGAACTATCAATGGGTAAGTGGGATTTCTTCCACCTACAAAAAATATGATTTTGAGCTCTCAAAAGTTACTTCAGTAACTCTGTTATCCCATGTTTTGATTGCATAATTGGCTTTACCTTCGATTACCCATGAGTTCCAAATTTAAAGGTCTTGTGTAGCTAAACACATGCCCTTTAAATTCTTGGTATGCTTTATGAAGGAAAAAAGACTATTTTAAAACATCAGTTTTTCAAAATCTTTTCTATACACTTTTCAACTGTAATGCTGCTCTAGTTTTCCAGCATGTAATTGTTTTTCCAGTTGGCTTATAGTCATCATGGAATCAAATTTGTTAGCATATCATTCATTTCCTATTCTTTTTAAATTTTTAATTAAAGACCTTTGAAATTTCCTACGAAACATAAAATTAGTGTTTAGGATCCCATTAATAAAAAATATGGTGCTTTCAGATTTCATAAACATTAATGACATAACTTCCTATGGACTGTAAAAAATAAGTTTCAGAAGTGAAACAGGAAACTGTGCACAACCTAATTAAAAAAAGATCAAGCAGGTAACCAAATACAACTGCATATTTTGTTCTCAGGGGATGTAGTGGAGCATAAAGTAGCTGTTCAACTCAACAAGAACGTACAAACAGTGGGTGGGGAATGAGTCAAAAAGCCCAGTAAAAAAGAAACCCATATTAACTGATTTAAAGAATCATAAAATACACAAGCCTAGGATTTCTCTAAAGAATATTTTGACCTTAAATTAGGTGAAACCCAGTATTGAAAAATACAGTTTCTCTCAATTTATTTCTCAGTTTAAAACTTATAAATAAATGTCCACTTTCAGAGAAAAATATATCTATACAATTAAGTTACCTCCAAGGTCGCCAATGACCTTCTCCTTACCAACCACAACAGATCCTACTCCATCCTAATCCTCCTTGACCTTTCAGGAAAAGGTATTTGAGCATTTGTCATGTTCAGAGCACTGAACTGAGTACATAAATACATAATCCCTGCACTGAAGGAGTTTACAATCTAGAGATGGAAACAGACAAGAAGATAAATTACAAATAGGAGATGGAACACTGTGTAAGGATATATACCTAAGTGTTTTGGGGATGGGACAGAGTATCATTGTGCTTCAAAGTTGACATAGCACTATTCCCTTCTCCTGGAACTACTATCTAACTTCATTTTATTAACACAGTTCTCTCCTGGATCTCCTCTTAGCTCTCTGGCAACTCCTTCACTGCATCACTCCTTTCCCCTCTAGACTCTAAGCTCACTGTGGGCAAGGAATGTGTCTACCAACTCTGTTGAAATGTACTCTCCCAAGCATTTAGTACAGTTCTCCATATGTAGTAACTGCTCGGTAAGTATTTTTGATTAATTCCTCTTCCTCCACTTCTCAGCCCCGTAAATATGGGTGAGATTTGGGGCTCTTATGGGTTCCCCATTCTCTTCTCACTTTGCACTCTAGAGCTCAGAGAATTTATCAATCAGTAAGTCAATTCACTGAATGCTTACTGTGTACACAGCACTATACTAAGTACTTGGGAGAGTTCAATAAAATAAACACAAGCTCTGCCTTCAAGAAGCATACAATCAGCATGAGAAATAGCATGGCCTCGTGGAAAGTGTACAGAGGACATGTGTCAGAGGACATGTGTTCTAATCCCGTCTCTGCCACATACCTGCTGTGTGACTTTAAGCGTCACAATTTCTCTGTCCCTCAGTTTCCTCATCTGTAAAATGGGGATTCAATGCCTGATCTCCCTCCTAGACTGGGAGCCGCATGTGGGACAGGGACTGTGTCCAACCCAATCACCTTATATCTACCCCAGTCCTTGGCACATAGTAAACACACAACAAGTACTGTAATTATTACAGTTGGGCAGCTTGTCAAATAATCTATTTCCATGGCTTTAACTCCAACCCCTTTGTGGCTGCAGATGATTTCCTCCTCCATCTAACTTTGACCTCTCATGTCCACTGCAATCTAGCATTTCCTCTTGCCTCCAGGACACCTCTAAATGGATGTCCTGCTGCTAAATCAAGCTCAATTTGTCTCCAACTGAACTCTCATCACCCTCACAAAATTCCCTGATTTTCCCATTGCAATTGACAGCACCATTATCCCTCCTGCCTCTGAATTCAGCAACCTTGGCATTATCCTTGATTTCACCCTATCTTTCAACACCTCTATTCAGTCTGTTACTAAATCCTGAAGGGTTTTTTCCTCCACAATAGTCCCAGAATCTGCCCCTTTCTATTTTTCCAAACAGCCAGTCTAAGTGAATGTCATAGCTCAGCTTGCCTTCTGATCAGCTTCCTCACAGGTCTCTCTACCTGGTCTTTCCCCACTTCAGTCCATACTTCACTCGGCTGCCGGATCAGTTTTCTAAAATATCATTCTACAAATGTCTTACCACTCCTCAAAAACAGTCAAAGATCTTCCATACCTCTTCACATTAAGCAGAAACTCCTGACCACTGGCTTTAAGGCTTTCAATAGGCTCTTCCACTTTCCATTGCTCTCCACAGCTCTTTCTACCTTCAAATCACATCCCTTCTAGGAAATCTTCCTCAACTAATTTCTCCACTCTCTCACTTTTATCTCCCCACTTACCATACCAGCATTTATGAACTCACAACTACCTGTAGCACTTCTGTACATTCCCTATTAAGCATTCTCTCACCTATCTTTCCTTCTTTCTCCTATCCCTAAATTATTCATTCAATTGTATTTATTGGGTGTTTACTGCACACAGAGTACTGTACTAAGCACTTGAAAGAGTACAAATATAACAATAAACAGATACATTCCCTGCCCACAATGAGCTTACAGTCTTAGTGTCTGTTTTCCTTGCTAGATTGTAAACTCTTTGAGGGCAGGAATCAGGTCTATTCACTCTATCATACTCTTCCAGATACTTGGCACAGTGCTCTGCACATAGCGGATGCTCAATAACTGATAGATTGATTTATGTCTGAACATATCTTTAGAGTACAATGTGGGCAGAAGGTGATGACCATAAGGCAGATATGAATTGTTATAGCTTTATGCTACAAGATACTTCAAGCAGATCCAGGATTATGTGGCAATACTGTTCCATTAGCACTGCTAATAATAACCAACTTTAACTGTTCATTGTTCACCAGAAACTAACTTCAAGTCATGCAAATTAGTGGTGCTAATGCTGGGCATATATGAGAAAAATATCAGACACACAAGTGATAAAGTTCACTTAAATTTTTAGCCTTGTAAACGAGCATTATATTTTGTTTATTTTCCAAAAATGTCATTCACTCAATAATATTTATTGAGCACTTACCAAATGTGAGGGTATTCATAATAATAATAATAATAATAATATTTGTTAAGCACTTACTACGTGCCAAGCACTATTCTAGAAGGTGGGGCAGATTCAAAATAATCTGGTCAGACACAACTGAGAAGCAGTATGGCCCAGTGGAAAGAGCAATGGGCCTGAGAGAGAATCTGGGTTCTAGTCCTCACTCCGCCAGTTGTCTTCTGTGTGATATTGGGCAAGTCACTTAATTTCTCCAGGCCTCAGTTACCCCATCTGTTAAATAGGGATTGAATACCTGTTCTCTCTCCTCGTTAAACTAAAAGCCCCTTGTGGAATGGGGATTGTGTCCCACCTGACTGACTTCTATCTACCCCCGTGCTTAGAACAGTGCTCACATATAGTAAGCAATTAAGTCTCATTTTTTTTTAAAGTCCCTGTTCCACGTGGGGTTCACAATCTAAGTAAAAATAAATTTGTTTCAATCTTTCTCCTAACCTCTTATTTACCTCTGAAACAATGGATGAGAGCAAGATTTTTTTGATAAATCTGGATTTTGCAGGTTAGCAACTCCCTTGTGATAGGAAGAATGCCTGTATGACTCTGATGTGTCTATAAAAATTGCTGTGCATGTTAATACCTTATGTCAAGGCATTGTACATGGATTTACATTCCGTATCAATTCACTGCATGGTGTTCAAGAGATTATAGATCTGTGATTACATTTCATGTAGTCTAAATCTACTATGCTATTTTTCTTATTCTGCTACCTGATAAGAGACTATATACTATTTTGTATCCATTTGCAATTTGCTGTTTAGGATACCAACCACATGGTTCTTCATTCCTTATTTATATGAACTGGTTAGTACACTAGGGACTTGTCATGTACTGTACATCAGTTTTGTTGCATGCTATAGATATAAAAGATTATATAGTTTTCCTGTTATATTGGTCTGTTTAGATCGGTGAGGAATAAAATTTCTTACTGGCTTCCCAGGGGCCCCCTTGCATTCCAGTCTGATAAGGTCATATGGAAAGGATGATTAGTGGGTGCATTAAAGACTGTAAAATGGATATAAAAGTACCAATTCAAACATTTGAGGTCATCAAGCATGGCCAGGGTGCTCCCAGTAAACTATCTGCCTGAGAGGTTCATATAGTCTAGACCTTGTATTTTGTCTCCTGCATTGCCCCCAATTTGATGAGAGCCACCTGGTGTGTTGAAGTGGTTACACTGGGTGATCCAATTAATCAACCAGTGTTATTTATTGAGTGCTTACTGTGTGCAGAACACTGTACTAAGAGACTGAGAAAATATGAAAGAGTTGGTAGACACGTCCCCTGCCCACGAGAAACTTACGGTCTACAGGAGGAAAATAGGCAGGTGATGCAATAGTAATAGCTTTCATTGTGCGGCACATTGCATTGCACACTTGGAAACCTAATGCGACAATCTGACACAATACTTACCAGAAAGGGTTTAACAAAGGGAGGAGAAAGGGAAGGAAGAGGAACGAGGGGAAAGTCCCTATCTTAGGTCTTTCACAACTGGGCAGGGTGCAGTATGGAACATTCCTGTCACCCCAGTCCAACCCCAATCTCCCAGGGTACTACAGCCACCTTTGAAAATGAAGAACAGATGATATAAATACACTCACGAAGCAATGCCCTGTTCATCATTCAATCATATTTATTGAGTGCTTACTGTGTGCACAGCACTGTACTAAGCCCTTGGAAAGTACAATTCGTTAAAAGATAGAGACAATCCCTACCCAACACGGGATCGCTTTCAGTGCTTGTCTAGAACCATGGGGTTGAATTTTATAGAGTGTTCTCACCCTTTTTTGCCTAGGCATTTTAATAATAATAATAATAATAATAATGGCACTTAAGCATCTACTATATACCATGCACTGTTCTAAGCACAGCGGTAGATACAAGATGATTGGTTTGGACACAGTTCCGGTCCCAAAAGGGGCTCACACTCTTAATCCCTATTTTACAGATGAGGTAACTGAGGCCGAGAGAAGTGACTCGCCTAAGGTCACATAGCAGACAAGTGGCAGAGCTCCGTTTAGAACCTAGGTCCTTCCAATTCCCAGGCCCGTGCTCTATCTACTAAGCCTCTGTGTTTGGGGCATAAATGTGCCTTCTGTATAGCCACCATGCACTAAGAACTACAGCTGCTGTGTTTTGCAATGCAAAATTCTAGGTTCCCAGACTCCTAAAAAGGGAACAGACTCATTGACCAGTGTGTGCAGTGCAGAAAGAATATGATAACACTGAGAGAATGGTCAAATTGCAAACCTTTCCTGACTTTGATACATAAAAAAGAGTGTTGAGATAAATTAACCTATGCAAGTCTTTAAAATGCTAGGCAGAAATGCTGACTGATACTGCCGTTGTCGATGCTGACAGAGACCTCTGCTCCCACTCCAAATTACGCACAAGAACGTAAACCGCAGAGAACTAACCACAGTTGCCCTTCTTCTAATGTTCTCTCCTTAATTCAGATTTGAGTTTCATTAGTTTAATGCATGCAAAAAGGAAAGACACATTTCTTTCTTAAAGGAATCTATTGGATGACCAAGTCCTCTCTAACCCTAGGCATTTAGGATTTGCTTTCAGAATCCCCTTTTCACCAGATTTTCTGCAATGTGGTTCAAAAAAGGTTATATAATCTTTTTATGGTATTGGTTAAGTACTTTCTATGGGCCGGGCACTACACTAGATGCTGGGGTAGATGCATGGTTGAACACAGTCCACTTTCAACATGGGGCTAAAAGTCTGAATCCCCATTTTACAGATGAGAAACTGAGGCACAGAGAAGTGAAGTGACTTGAAAACAGTCACATAACAGACAAGCGCTTAGAACAGTGCTCAGTGCTTAGAACAGTGCTTTGCACATAGTAAGTGCTTAATAAATGCCATCATTAATAAAAGACATACACACCCCAAAAAACTAATTAAGAAATAGTAAATAAGCTTGAATTTGGAAGTTCTTTTAATTATGAAATGCTGGTAACCAGGAGCCTGCAGCAAAATATCATTATCTGCAGCACATTTGTGGGTTTACCCTATCAGTTTCTTACCAGCCTACTCATGGTACACAGAAAAACAGCTTTCTGACCCCAGTTCCCATACTACTCAACACTCACTCAACCGGTAAAGACATGAAACCACATCCTTCACTGCTAAAAAAAGAATAGTAAGAAGAGGTTTCACTCCCCTTTCAAATATTGCCTCCCAACTGGGCTTTTATATATATATATAAGTTTCCAGAAATGTCTTCTGCTGAGTCCATACCTGTCTGTCAAAGGGGTGAGGTGGAGAGGTAATGATTCTTTAATAATGTTGGTTCTGGAGGTTGGGAACTCTGGACATCTGTGTGTAAGTAGACAGGGGCAGGCCACTCTTTAAAACAAACCAACAAAAAAAACCCTTTTCTCCTCCACTGAGCTTTCCTAAGCTAGGAAGTTTGTCGCCTATTTCTGATGGTTGGAATGTACCGTGCACCGACTGGGTGCTTAAACCTCCCCATGAACAGAGACCTAGAACTTGGAGAGCGAAAAAAAAGCCCTGGTTATCAGAATTTATTAGACACCTGTTCAACACTATACTAGGAACTTGTAATACAAGATTGATAAGAGTCTCTCCCCATAGAACAGAAAGGAACCTCAACTTGTTGTGAGCAGGGAACATGTTTACCAACTCTTTTATACTGTACTCCTGAGCACTTAGCACACTGCTCTGCACACAGAAAACGCTCAATAAATATGATTGATTGATTCATCCTTAAGTACATGAAACTATTACATTACCTTTAGTTTTCTTTTCTATATGCCAATCTCAAGCCCTTGAAGCTTTTCTCAGAGAAGCCATTTCACCTCATTTTAGTCATTTTTAGTGCCCTTTGCTGGCCTCTCTCCAAGTTCTTTGCTTCCTTCTTAGTTTGGCAGCAAAGAATAGAGCCCAGGAGGAAGTGACAGAGGTACAGAAGAAAGGCTTACAGGAAAGAAAGTGGCAGCTGAAAAGGAGAACAAGAAAAGGAAAAGAGGAGAGGTCCCCAATTAGGCCAATGGGACAGAGTGCAGAGACATAGGAATTCAAAGACAGAGACCCACCCTGAAATCACCAGATAAATGAATCCTGGCGTCTCAACAAGCAGCAACCTCCTGGTGGCATACACCAAAACACATGAATCCTCTATATATATTGATGGCCAGCTGTTTAAGTCTATGTAACAGAATATAATATGGAGAATTGAATTTACCAAGGCACATGAATGGCACAGTATTAGTCAATGAATAGAAAATGAGTTTGTGGAAGAGTTGATGGGGTAGAGTTATTGGGGAGAAGATAAACTGTGAACTGAAATTTTAAAGAGGGGAAAAAAGTGGAAAACAAATAGGAAAATTTTAACAGGGTACAAAAAAACCACACACTCACGTCAGAGGCAGAAGAGGAAGAAGGAGGACTTTTTGAAAGTTGGGAAATAAGGCATCAGAGCTGGCAAGGGACAGAAGAAACCAATAAGGTGGGGTCACTGAGGGAGAGGAGAAGTCAGCAGCCCACAATTGAAGGCCAGAAGAAGTCAACGGTGGCAGTAAGTTGCAGTGTGAGATTTCCAAAGAGGATAGAAGCTAGTATTAGCTACATAGTGAGGGTGTTTTGCAAAATTATTATTATGGTATTGTTAAGCGCTTACTATGTGCCAAGCACTTTTCTAAGCGCTGGGGTAGATACAAGGTAATCAGGTTGTCCCATGAGGGGCTCACAGTCTCAATACCCAATTTACAGGTGAGGTAACTGAGGCACAGAGAAGTTAAGTGACTTGTCCAAGGTCACACAGCAGACAAGTTGAGGAGCTGGGATTAGAACCCATGACCTCTGACTCCCAAGCCAGAGCCAAAATTATTATTATTATTATTGTATTTAAGTGCTTACTATTTGCCAAGCACTGTTTTAAGCACTGGGGTAGATACAAGGTAATCAGGTTGTCCCATGAGGGGCTCACAGTCTTGATCCCCATTTTACAGGTAACTGAGGCACAGACAAGTTAAGTGACTTGCCCGAGGTCACACAGCAGACAAGTGGTGGATCCAGAATTAGAACCCATTAGAACTCATTACCTCATTCCTCAACACCAACTCTCTCCTCGGCCCCTTCCAATCTGGCTTCTGTCCCCTAAATTCCATGGAAACTGCCCTCTCAAAGATCACCAATGACCTCCTGCTTGCCAAATCCAACGGCTCATACTCTATCCTAATCCTCCTCGACCTCTCAGCTGCCTTCGACACTGGGGACCACCCCCTTCTCCTCAACACGCTATCCAACCTTGGCTTCACAGACTCCATCCTCTCCTGGTTCTCCTCATCTCTCCGGTCGTTCATTTTCAGTCTCTTTTGCAGGCTCCTCCTCCCCCTCCCATCCCCTTACTGTAGGGGTTCCTCAAGGTTCTTTTCTTGATCCCCTTCTGTTCTCAATCTACATTCACTCCCTTGTTGACCTCATTCGCTCTGATGGCTTCAACTATCATTTCTACGCTGATGACACCCAAATCTACATCTCTGCCCCTGCTCTCTCTCTCTCCCTCCGGGCTCGCATCTCCTCCTGCCTTCAGGATATCTCCATCTTGATGTCTGCCCACCACCTGAAACTCAACATGTCCAAGACTGAACTCCTTGTCTTCCCTCCCAAACCCTGCCCTCTCCCTGACTTTCCCATCACTGTTGACGGCACTACCATCCTTTCCGTCTCACAAGCTCGGCGTCATTCTCGAATCCGCTCTCTTGTTCACCCCTCACATCCAAGCCGTCACCAAAACGTGCTGGTCTCACCTCCGCAAAATTGCCAAGATCCGCCCTTTCCTCTCCATCCAAACCGCTACCCTGCTCGTTCAAGCTCTCATCCTATTCCGTCTGGATTACTATATCAGCCTCCTCTCCGATCTCCCATCCTCCTGTTTCTCCCCACTTCAATCCATACTTCATTGCGCTGCCTGGATTCTCTTTGTCCAGAAACGCTCTGGGCATGTTACTCCCCTCCTCAAAAATCTCCAGTGGCTACCAATCAACCTACACATCAGGCAAAGACTCCTCACTCTCGGCTTCAAGTCTCTCCATCACCTCGCCCCCTCCTACCTCACCTCCCTTCTCTCCTCCTACAGCCCAGACCGCACCCTCCGCTCCTCTGCCGCTAATCTCCTCACTGGGCCTCGTTCTCGCGTGTCCCACCGTCGACCCCCGGCCCACGTCATCTCCCTGGCCTGGAATGCCCTCCCCCGGCACATCTGCCAAACTAGCTCTCTTCCTCCCTTCAAGGCCCTATTGAGAGCTCACCTCCTCCAGGAGGCCTTCCCAGACTAAGCCCCCTCCTTCCTCTGCTACTCCTCCCCTTCCCCATCCCCCCCGCCTTACCTCCTTCCCTTCCCCACAGCACCTGTATATATGTATATATGTTTGTACGTATTTATTATTCTATTTATTTATTTATTTTACTTGTACATATTTATTCTATTCATTTTATTTTGTTAATATGTTTTGTTTTGTTGTCTGTCTCCCCCTTCTAGACTGTGAACCCACTGTTGGGTAGGGACCATCTCTATATGTTGCCAACTTGTTACTTCCCAAGCGCTTAGTACAGTGCTCTGCACACAGTAAGCGCTCAATAAATACGATTGAATGAATGAATGACCTCCGACTCCCAAGCCCGGGCTTTGCGACTGGGCCATGCTGCAAAAGGGAAGAGTTGGGCGATTACCATGAAGTAGGCTATAGTTGTCAAGAATAAGTAGCTCATCAGTAAAGCTAGCTAGAAATGGACAGAATTGACCAACAATTTCGAAAGATTAAATGGCTAGATGCTGTAACCAATCAGACTTATCAGGTAAGCAGCAAAAGGGAGTCAAATACATTGAAAGTGCTGGCAATAGGATGAGTTGAGAAATGAGGATCTAGAACTTGGCAAAGAAGGTGGCCAAATGGTAGCTCATGGCCACACAAGGTCCTCTTCTTGCTGTGCTTTGTGGGATGGGCTGAAGGATGGAGCTGTTCTCTGCCTTTTGGAAGGGATGATTCTTGTCCATGTTGGCGTTGCGGGGGACGGAGGGAAGGGGAGCAGGACCTGGCCCCACCCCCAGCTGTCTTTGCCCACCTGCACCTCACCCCCAACCCAAAAATGTTTCTCTCCTTTTCTGTCCCCTTGGAAACACCTGTTCTCCTTTCTGGTTAAAGGAATAGCCCTGCATCTGTGACTCTCCACCAGATTATGCTTTTGGCTCTTCAGTTCATGAAACTTGGCCACTCCTGGTTAGGAAATTCACATTAGAGGTTCAAGATAAAGCAATGGGAAAACTGGGGGACAGAGTGGTAGAGTTGGAGCGTGGGAGGAATCAGTAACCCAGAACTCACAGGGATCAACAGGGAACTAAGCAGATCAAAACTTCTGGTAATGAAATTAATAGGGGACAATAGCCAATTATTTTTCCATATATTCCAAGGGAACTGTTAAAGCAATTTGCCCTTGCCAGTGAGTGGTAAAGCTGTAGTTACTTTAGTTCTAAACCAAATTAACAAAACTGTAAAATATTTCTGCTGAATAGAGCCTACACACACACACACACACACACACACACACACACACACACACGACTACACTTCATTTTAACTAAACCACAACCAATTGGCAGGATGAATGAGTCAATATTACTGCATCAACATTTGTTACACTGGAGGTGATTATGTAAATCAGCCAGCAGCAAAATTTCACATTTCTGTTAGAACAACTGAGAATCTTAGCAAGGGTTGAATATTCCGGAGGCAAAAATCAGGGGGACCCAGAAGAAAGGCAGCTGCAGTAAAGCAACCACAGGTAAATGCCTCCAAAGAATTGTCTCTGGACATACAGATGATACATTAGACACCATGAACATATCTGCTCATGCTTGATATAATAATAATAATAATGACATTTATTAAGAGCTTACTATGTGCAGAGCACTGTTCTAAGCGCTGGAGAGGTTACAAGATGATCAGGTTGTCCCACGGGGGCGCTCACAGTCTTCATCCCCATTTTACAGATGAGGGAACTGAGGCCCAGAGAAGTTAAGTGACTTGCCCAAAGTCACACAGCTAACTGGCGGACCCGGCATTTGAACCCATGACTTCTGACTCCAAAGCCCGTGCTCTTTCCCACTGAGCCATGCTGAGCAAACTTGTTCCACACTAAAGCAGTTACAGGTATAGTACCTAACAACCTCCACCACTATCAATCAATAGCGTTTATTGTAAATTTGGTGTGGGCAGGGAATATGTTTGCTAATTCTCCCAAATAGTATAGTGTTCTGCACTTAGTAAGTGTTCAGTAAATACCATTGATTGATTGACTGCTTACTGTGCGCTCCTCCACCGCTAATCTCCTCACTGTACCTTGTTCTCACCTGTCCCGCCATCGACCCCCGGCCCACGTCATCCCCCGGGCCTGGAATGCCCTCCCTCTGCCCATCCGCCAAGCTAGCTCTCTTCCTCCCTTCAAGGCCCTGCTGAGAGCTCACCTCCTCCAGGAGGCCTTCCCAGACTGAGCCCCTTCCTTCCTCTCCCCCTCGTCCCCCTCTCCATCCCCCCATCTTACCTCCTTCCCTTCCCCACAGCACCTGTATATATGTATATATGGTTGTACATATTTATTACTCTATTTATTTATTTATTTATTTTACTTGTACATTTCTATCCTATTTATTTTATTTTGTTGGTATGTTTGGTTCTGTTCTCTGTCTCCCCCCTTTAGACTGTGAGCCCACTGTTGGGTAGGGACTGTCTCTATGTGTTGCCAATTTGTACTTCCCAAGCGCTTAGTACAGTACTCTGCACATAGTAAGCGCTCAATAAATACGATTGATTGATTGATTGATTGTGCGCAGAGCACTGTACTACTAAACAAGGCACATGCAGGTTCCTAGGCCTGAGATTTACATGAACCACTGCTCCCGAGTCCTCACTGTTGAAGGTCAAATGGAGTGTATCAATATTAAATTTTGAGATTAGCCTCAATTTCTATACACTGAGCATTGGTCTATGCCCAGAAATGTTAAACAAAACCTCATAAAAAAAAACCCAAAAAAACCCCCTCCACTTCTCCTGAAAAAACATCTCATCTATTCTCCCTAACAATTTGGTCGAAATCAGGATATCCCAGATAGTATTCCCACATGGGACTCAATCCCACCAATCTAAAAATCCAGGAAGCTCAATAGTGCCCTCTAATGGCTGCCCCTCCCTCACCAACTTATTTTCCTTGAGGCACAGGTTTGTTTTTATTTCAACTAAAAGCTGCTGAAGGCAGTACTTAAATCTCATATCAACAAATGAGGATCACTGGTAGGTCCTTAAAACTAGGAGACGATAGCCTGAGTCACCATTTTCAGAAAGTCCATTTGTCTTGGTGGAGTTTTAAGCAAGCCAGATTCTTAAAGGGCTGGCACCTTATAGAGGGTGACTAGTGAGAACAGGAAACAGACTAAAATAAAAGTTAGATAAGACCAGCATTCTCTGACATCCAATCTTTCAAGAGTCTTGAACAGCCCTTAAGAGCTGGAAAAGAACAGGGCAGAACATGGCAGCAGCCCTTCAATTTACCCTATCAGCAATAAGAAGCAAGAGGAGGGTCTGAACAGTGACTGGGAACCACCAGAGAAGTGACGTTTTAAACATTTGTCCCATGTGCCACAATTTACAATGAATATATAAAGTCGGAGCTGGGTAAGGCTAGGATGCCACGAATACTGGAATGAGTTATTTTGGTCACTGAACATCTGTTTTGAAAAGCAAAAATAGCAGGCAATGCAGATCTCTTACTACAAAAAAGGTTCTGGACCACAGCGCACGCTAATACTACAGGACTGGTCCGTCATCAATGGGTCACGGCACCAGTTACTTTAAGGGCAAATTTGCAACAGTTCTGACTGCCCCACGTAACTATTCACGTCTGGAAGTAGATCATCATTTTTCTTGCCCTTTTTCTTAGAGAGTAGAGGTTTTTATGGCTCTGTACCAGGGAAAGTGTTATATGAATCTTGCCAGTGGCCTCCAGCTAGTCTCCTCGCCACTTATCAAATATTTCCATTGCTTAGTGGGGAAAACCAAAAAAAAAAAACCCTATGACATCACCAAATCTTTGGCATCTTAACAAAATCTTGACCACAAGAGGACTTTGTGTTCCTACCACAACAGCAGGACATGTTTTATTTAAAATAGATGTGAATTTATTCTTGCCCTCCAAATATCCCCATTTGCCTTACCCTCCCAGACAGGATTCATTTGCCTCTCAACTTTACAGGTGGAATGGGGCAGGTAGTTAGTGACATTAAGGGCTGCTTTTTTGCATTAAGTGAAGAGCCACCTCTGCAGTGGAAATTAAAGCTGTTTAATGGAATGACTCCAGGAAGAATTTGTCCAAGACTTGTGGTGTACAGAATTCCCCTTGTTCCTGTGTTTCAGTGGGGTTTTAGGGTGGAAATTCTTGGGCTGTTCCCTAGTTCTCTCTTCACCATTCCTGGCTCCTTTCTTGATTTCCTGGAATGCCACACCCAGGTCTGTCATGCCAAGACAGGTTTGAGTCCCACCCTGACAAAAACTGCCCTGGGGCTTTTAGTGATTTAAAATACACGGATTATGTACCTCTACAGATTAATTGAGATTTAAGAAACACAACAGTGGAATTTCTACAGCAGGACCTGTGATCTTCTCACCCTATCAAGCCATGGGCCAATGCCTGGTCAGTGCCATCCTTATGGGGGGCAGGACATTTTTGCAAATCAGTTCTGATGGCAGGAGGGATCAATATGATCCCTGGGGCCATCAATCACACCAATTGCCCTTCAGTAACAGCCCTGCCTCTTACAAACCTTTCCACATCTTTTTTCATTCCATCATAGTTATTGAGTGCTTACTGTGTGCAGAACACTGTACTAAGCACTTGGGAGAGTACAGTAAAACAACAGACACGTTCCTGCCCACAATAAGCTTATGGTCTAGTAGGGGAGAGAGTCTTCAGATTACATGTGTGAGAGAAGAAGGTATTAATATCCAAATAGCAAAAAAGTTCTCAAACATCCTAAATATTTAAAGAATATTTATTTTCTTTATTAATAAGTAATAATTAAAGTTAATAATGAATGAATAATAATTAAAAATTAATAATACTCTTTGCTCTTTTAGAAACATTCCCAGAAACATCTGCCAAACAGAAAAATCCTGACATTTTCATACTACTGCCTGTTTTAACCTTGCTCTTCCTCCCGCTTCCTTTATTTGAAAATATTTATCTGCCTGGCTGCCCACACCCCTTAGATTGTAAACTATTTGCGCCTTGTTTCCGTTGTATTTTCTCAATTGCTTAGTAAGGTGATTTGCACACAGCAGGCATTTAATAAATACTATTAACTGAAAAAGAGCATAAATGAATGAACTATGAATTTTCAATTTACTTCCTTTTCCTCCATATTTTTGGTAAAAAAAAAGCGCAATAATAATGATGATAATTTTAGGTATATTTGTGTAGAAGGGTGTTCAAGACGGTTTAATAAGGAACAATTCAACCACAGTGACACTAAAATAGAAGTCTCCATGTCTACTACCAGCTGGGAAAATTTATGCAACCATATCATCATCAATGGCTTTTATTGAGCACTTACTATGTTCAGAGCACTGTATTAAGCACTTGGGAAAATAGTAAAATGTCTGGCACATAGTAAGCACTTAAATACAATAATTATTATTATTATTATTACACTACAACAGAGTTGGTAGGCACATTACCAGCCCACAGTGAGTTTACAATCTAGAGGGGAGACAGTTATTACCTTATAATATATAATTTATATACAATATATAGCTAACTGTGTATCCAAAGATATCCCTACTCTACTAATCCCTATCCATGATTATCATGCACAAGACACAATCTATCACTATTGTCTCCCAAATAATCCACTGCAATATAGCATCACTTGATTTACTGCTTCTTTTATCTCAAAGTACCTGTTCTGTCCAGCACATTTCAGATGACATCCATTCCCTCTTGACTGTAAGCTTATTGAGTGTAGGGAGTGTGTCTGCCAACTCTGTTGTAATGTATTCCCCCAAGTGCCTAGTATAGTGGTCTGCACACAATAATAATAATAATAATAATAAGGTATTATTATTATTATGCTATTTATTGAGTCCTTATGTGTAGAGCACTGTACTAATTGCAAATTTCAAGAAACTAGAAATTTGTTTTGTGCCTTGCAACATGTTTCAGAGTTTGGTTCAGATTCACTTCAACCTAACTGCTCTATTCAAATCACAAGAAATGCAGCCAACTCTTGATTCACTCATTAAAATCAGGGAAAGCTTTTCACGAACTGCATAGAAAAAAAAAGACAGTGTATAAATTGGAAACTATTCCTAACTATTCCTAACATTTCCATTTAAATTGCTAGTTAGGACTCATTGAAACAATAGGCAGCAATTCTTACCCATCATTAAATTGGTGACTGAAGATGCTTGTCTTGTTGCTCAACAAACAATTTGTTATCAGGGAGGGAGCTGATATGATTGGTAAAGAATCCCTAAAATTGATTATTTTGAATTTAATTTCTAGTAGAGAGGGGAAAATGAAATGTCCAAAAAATATGACCCAAAGAAAGGCAACAAGAAGGCTGGATTATCCCACCACTGGTTCATAGATCATCTAAATAAACAAACTGACCCAATTATATTTATGCATGTGATGACAATGATGGCTGCCACACTGAAAAGATAATATCCACTGGGTAAGTCCAAAATCTATTCATATCAAAACTGCATGAAGGCCTGGCCTACAACCTGGTACCATTTATAATAGTTATACAAAACCCAACCATAAAATACAGTTGGTTTCATTTCTGCTCCTTGATTTTACAGGAGTCTTAAAACCTCAAAACTACAGTTATTTCTTAGCATGGGATGTACATTTTGAAAAGACAAGCCCCATCACTTTGCACCTTATTAAAACACTTGCCACCTCCTTTATTTCCTCCCTGACCATCATCCTCAATGGATCACTCTCCAGTGGTTCCTTCTCACAGGTTTCAAACATATCCATGCATTTCCTATCCTAAGAAGAAACTAAAAACAACCCAAAAAAACCCTCCTTTAACCCCATGACCAGACACCTCAACTACCAACTAACAGTCCATCTCCTTCCTACGATTCCTTTCCAAACTCCTTAGCAAATTGTCTGCATCCACTGCCTCCACTTTCTCTTCTCCAGCTCTCCAATCTAGCTTCTGCCCCTTCACTCCACTGAAACTGCCCTCTCAAAGGTCAGCAATGATAGTCTTCATGCCTAATCCCCCTCGACCCCTCAGACGTCTTTGACATTGCGGACCACCCCCTTCTCTTTGAAACATTACCTAACATTGGCTTCACTGTCACTGTCCTTTCCTGGTTCTCCACCTATCTGGTCACTCCTTTCAAGTCTCTTTTGCAGGCACCTCCTCAGTCTCCCACCCTCCAACTGTGAGAGTCCCTCAAAACTCAGTTCTGGATCCTCATCTACACTCACTCCCTTGGAGAACTAATTCAGTCTCACGGCTTCAACTACCTGTATGTGGAAGATTCCCAAATTTAACTCTCTAGTCCCAACCCTTCTTCTCTGCTGTCTCGCATTTCCTCCTGCCTTCAGGACATCTCTACTTAGATATCCCACTGATACCTCAAACTTAACATGTACTAAACAGAACTACTCATGTTTTCACCCAAAACCTGTCCTCCCCATGACTTTTCCATCCCTGTAGAGAGCACAACCATCCTCTCTTTCTCACAAATCTATAACTTTGGCATTACTCTCTATCCCCTCATTCAAGCCACATATTCAGACTGTTCCAAACCTCCTTGCCATTGTTTTACGGTACTTAATCAACTCTACCTTATGTGGCTACAATCTAAACCACACACTTGACTCCTGTAACACCAGCCTACTCACTGTACCTCAATCACATCTGTCTTGTCAAAGACTCCTTGTCCACATTCTCCCTCTGGCCTGGAACACACTCCCCCTTCATGTCTTTCAGGCCACTCAACTAAAACCCTACTAAAATCATATCTACTTCCAGAGGCTTCTTCCTAAAACCTTCTGGAAGTTGATTTGGCACAGTCAACAGCTTGGATTAATTTCAAATCAGAAACTCGAACGAGCGTAAATTCAGCTTTACCTCTTCACCAAGGTGTAGTTCCTGAAATCACTTTTGTCTTTTTAAAATCCATTTCGGACACAACGCAACTGGTCATTAGACTCCATTTGCATCTTACACAAATAATTCCACCCTCATGAAAAACTAAGTATTCATGAAACATAAAAGAAAGAATAGTAAAGGGTCTGAAAATGTGTTCTCTCCACAGCTCTAAGGGATACAAAATTCTGACTACCCTTTGGTAAAAAGGGAAATTCAATTTTCCAGTGTTGGGAGATGGAGTGGAAACACTGAATTCACAGCGTATGTCAACACAACTCACTGTGGGAGAAGTTAGAAAATGGATATCCTTTATGAGTGTAAGTTATGAACACATATATGAATCAAAAGGAATGTACTTTTTTAGTGTCACTTTATGAAAATGGATTCATCTTCTGAAAATGAGGAAGCACAGTCTCTGAATTATTACTGATCCTCCCAACTCGATGGATTAAAAACCATTCATTTTTCTGCACACTATATAAATCACCACAACCTCCACTGCTTCTTGCAGCAACACCAATCCAGAAAGCATGTCTAAATTCATTTTCAAATTGTTCTTATTGTGCAGGCAATTGTCAAAACAACTGATTTGAAACAAAATGGAAAACACACACTCAACACAAGGGAAAAATCGAAACAATTTTTGGCTCAATAGCAGAATTGTGTTTCTAATTTCAGTAGGGAGAAAAAATAGTACCATAGGGTTGCCCTTATGAAAAAAGCATTAATCTTAGAACTATCCTGAAATCTAGAAATGCTGAAGCACAAAGGGAAACATAAAATATTTTTGGTTTTCAGCTACCAGATGTGACCTTCTTACATATTTTATAATCATCTAAATATTTCATTTTTCCTCTTTTTCCTTCTCTCTCTCTCCTCTCCCTCCACCCCAGGGAACCATCCCACTGTTCCACTTTCATTTGAAAAAATCAGGACAACTTACTGCAAGTAGGGCTGGGCAAATGAGGTAGGGACTGCACCCAAGTCTACCAATTCATAGCTATTTGCCCATTTTTATGTCCAGCAATAGTAAAGATCTATAAAAAACATTTCAAATATCTGAATTAGGTCCATCAACTTTGGTATAAATGCACTCAATTCTGCTGTAGTGCATATTTTCCCAACACATGGTGAGCTAGAACACTGTTAAGGAATGTAGATTCAGCACATGCAGTGCTGCCGCTCAGTTTTGTTCTCCATCACTTAACTGAAACACAGCTCACTAGAATGGAATTAAAAGTCATTTGGATCAAGGACCCAAAGGTTAGACTGCTGCTTCAGGAGATCTAAACATCAGAAAAATCTATTAAAAATGTACCTGAATGTCAGAAAATTAGGGCTATTTTGAATTTGACAAATATTCCCATGGGTTTGGTTGGCAAAATTAGCTATTTAAAATTCAAATTTTATTTTTGAAAAAATAGAAAACAAGCCCTTGAGTGATTCTGCACAGACAAAAACTATTCAATTAGCCAAAATAAAACAAACAACAAAAACAACCCCCACCCCTCCCCCCAAAAAACTTTAAAGCAGGATTGAAGTTGTTGCCTGTGGACTAATTCAGTAACCATAAAAAAAAATCACATGTCTTGTGAGAAGTGAGCAGCTAGCCTATTTATTTTATGTATTTACTTACACTGAAAAGTTTAAAGGAAGGGGTTCCTGAGACAAGGCACTTATTTTTCAGTTTTAAACTGAGCCTGAAAATCTGAAACTCATACAGCATTTAAAATGGCAATTAGCATATACAATGACAGTGTACCTCTTTTTATTGATTATAATAACTTAATAATCATGGCATTTCTTGAGCATTTACTATATGTAGGTACAAAGTTATCAGATCAGACACAACCCCCGTAACACATGAGGCTCACAATCCATTTTATCCTCATTTAACAGATGAGGAAACTGAGGTTCGAAGAGGTTAAATAACTTGCCCATGGTCACATAGTAGGCCACTGGGTGAAATGGGAGTAGAAACTGAGTTTTCTGATTTGCAGTCTCATTCTCATTCCACTGGACTACATAAAAGTTAGTAGTTCTATGAACGCAGGATGGTTGACACTAGCTTTGACTATGGTGGCAAGACTATATTTTAACCTTTTTTCCCCTCTGAAAATATCCTTTTATTAACTTAAATCTGCAGTACCAAATATACCTCAACATGCATCAAGACTGCCAGCCAAACAAAAGCTGTGGTTTTAGAACCACATCCTCAGAGCCTGCCCTGGATAATTCTGGTGCTGCCTTAAAGCAGTGGCAAGAAATACATGTATCACACCCACCCACACATATTCTAGACCATGGTAGGCAAGGAATATCACTGTTTATTGTTGGATTGTACTTTCCCAAGTGCTTAGTACAGAGCTCTGCACACAGTAAGTGCTTAATAAATATGACTGACTGACTGAATGAATATTTCTTAACTGGAGTAACTGGGAGTCTGCTCTAAGCAGCAAACAGATGCATTATGAGAAACTTCTAAATGTCAGAAGTCAAAAGGACCTGGGTCTTAATCCTGGCTCCACCACTTGTCTGCTGTGTGACCTTGAGCAAGTCATGTAACTTCTCTGTGTCTCAGTTACCTCACCTGTAAAATGGGGATTAAGGCTGTGAGCCCTACGTGGGACCTGGACTGTGTCCAAAATGATGATCTTGTATCTACCCCAGTGCTTAGCACAGGGCCTAGCAAATAGTAAGTCCATAATAACAATAATAATAATGTTGGTATTTGTTAAGTGCTTATTATGTGCCAAGCACTGTTTTAAGCACTGGGGTTGATACAAGGTAATCAGGTTGTCCCACATGGTGTTTACAGTCTTAAACCCCTTTTTAAAGATGAGATAATTGAGGCACAGAGAAGTTAAGTGACTTGTCCAGAGTCACACAGCTGATAAATGGTGGAACTGGGATTAGAACTCACGACTTCTGACTCCCAGGCCAAGCTCTTTCCACTAAGGCAGGAGAGATTGGAGACAGGGAGACCAGTTAGGAAGCTGACACTGTCATCTAGCACAAATAAAATGAGCCCCTGGCCCAGGGCATGGCCTTTTTGCTATTTGACTATTAATTCCTTCTTTTCTCACACATGTAATCTGAAGACTCTCTCACCCTCTAGACTGTAATTCCACAATTTCTGCTCATTGTGGGCAGGAATGTGTCTGTTTATTGTTATATTGTACTCTCCCACGGGCTTAGTACAGTGCTCTGCACGCAGTAAGTGCTCGATAAATACAATTGAAGGATTGTAAAGTCAGGTGAGGACAGCGTTTGGGTGGGAAGATAAGAAGCTCCGTTTTAGACAAATTAAGTTTGAGCTAACAGGAGGACATCCAAGTAGAGATGTCTTGAAGGCGGGGGGAAATGTGAGACGGCAGAGTGGGAGAGAGATCAGGGCTGGAGATATAGATTTGGGTATCATCCACATAGAGGTAGTAGTTGATGCCATGGGAGTGAATGAATTTTCCAAGGGTGTAGATGGGGAATAGAAAGGGAACCCAGAACTGAATCTTGAAGGACACCCATAGTTATGGGGTGGGAAGCAGAGGAGAAGCCCATGAAAGAGACTGAGAATGAGACTGAGAATGAGGAGAACCAGGAGAGGACAGTGCCAGTGAAGCTGAGGCTGGATAACGTTTCCAGGGACAGGGGTGGTTGACAGTGTCAAAGGCAGCTGAGAGGTCGAGGAGGATTAGGATGGAGTAGAGGCTGCTGGATTTGTGAAGAAGGAGATCACTGGTTACCTTTGAGAGGGTGGTTTTTTATGGAGTGAAGGTGATGAAAGGCAGATTGGAGGGGGTCAAGAAAGAGAATTGGAGGGGAGGAACTTGAGGCAGTGAGTGTAGACAACTCGCTCAAGGAGTTTGGAGAGGAATGGTAGGAGGGAGAGGGCACAAAACTGGAGGGAACCGTGGGGTCAAGGGAGGGTTTTGTTTTTTTTAGGATAGAAGCAGTGCTTAAAAGAAGTGGAAAAAAGATGGTGTCAGACATTTTTTATGATAGAAAGGATAATACTGCTAATTTGGTATGGGATGGTTCATTTAACCAGGGAACTCTCAACATGAAAACATAGAACCAAAGACAGCAAAGGCCCTGCAAAAAGTGGCAAAACCGGTTAACCAAAAGGGCTGCAATAGCTCTTCAATATCATACTATTAAGAATCACTGGATTTTGCCCTTGTAGTGACCTAACCATGTACTTTATTGATAAAGCTGAAACCATGATGGTTTCAGGGGTGAGTTCCCTAAAATCTCCCCAGCCCCTCCCTCCTCAAGTCTCCCATCTTTCCCAGGAGATCTAGGAAAGAGATCCTCTGCCTTTTCACAAATTCTACCTCCTCCAACTGCACATGCGACCCCATTCTTCTGTAGCATATCAAATAACTGCCCTTTTCCTCTTCCCTCCTTGACTGCCATCTTCAACCATTCAGTTTCCAGTGGCTTCTTCCCTACTGCTTTCAAACATGCCCATATATCACCTTGACCCCACAGCTCCTTCCAGTTATTGCCCCATCTCCCTCCTACCATCCCTCTCCCAACTCCTTGAGTAAACTGTCTACACCCACTGCCTCCATTTCCTCTACTTCTTCTGGTTCTCCTCCTATCTTTTCTTTTTAATTATTGCATTTGTTAAGCTCTTACTATGTGCCAGACACTCTACCTTCAGCCCTACAGCATTTATATACCTACCTGTAATTTATTTTTAAGTCAGTCTCCCCTCTGGAGTGTAAGCTTCTTGTGGGCAGGGAAGTCATCTACCTACTCAGTTGTATTGTACTCTCCCCAGCGGTGGGTACAGTATTCTGCACCCAGTAAGTGCTCAATAATTACCACTAATTGATTATATAAATGATGCACTGTATAGTAGCAAACACACAGCTTAGCCTGATGTATTTTTAAATTTATTAAATGCTAGTTGGCTTTTTTTTTCCATATCTTCTCATGCATAACGTAACCTAAGAAACAGGATAAAGAATTTGCAAACATCAGCCCAGACTTGCAGATCGATTCTAATCACAGATTGGTTTTCATCAGCCTGTTCCTTTTCCCAGTCTAAGCACTGCCTTTGTATTGGGTCACCTCTTTTCTGCAGCAAAAATCAGAATCAGCCTATTTTACAATCAAACTTCCAAGGCACTTGCATTTCAAAACAATGGAAAGAAAATGCCAATTATTAGACGGTCAATAATTATTCAATAAAGCCAAGGAATGACAAAATGAAACAACACACAAAATGGAGAGACAAAGCAGGAGGATGAGCAAACAGGTAAGCAGGTGATTTTAATGATTATTTAACTTTGACTGCAGGAAATCTTGATAAAGAGACATATGCTCTTGGAGAAAGACATACCAGGGAAGCATTCAAAAGCAACCAAGTATTTGAATTAGGTTGCCAGAAATAATACAGAGAAACCCACCCAGATTATCTGGCAAGACTGCCCATTCTGCTGTAACATAAAATATATGGAAAAAGACAGCAAATCCAACAGTCAGAAGTTTTTAGCCAACACAGGGTCTCTTGCCAAGCCAGGGACCTCCTAACGACATACCTAAACATGCACTGTATACTTTTACGTTCTGGTCAGAAACAGAATGCTATTCTCCAAATTAGATATAATGTTTCAAGATGTATTTATACTTGAAACTGCACGACTATATGTCCCAGCAGCAAAGGAACGAGTAAACAAAAGAATGGCTGCATCAAATGACCTAAACATGTCCAGCACAGGATTAATCTACAAAACAGATGAATTTCAAACAATATACAAGTGTTAATATACATTGCCCTTGTCCAGCTGTGTAAGAAAAAGTTAAGCTAAACATGTTAGGGTACCAATTTATGGAACCAATAAATATTTCCCCTTTTTCTTTAATTTCTGAGAAGCTCAGCGGGCCTAGCAACATAACCACAAATATTTTAGTCTTTTTAGAGCTTGGATCACAGTTCAGCAAGCAAACAGGAAAAGCAAAGTTTTGCTTTGAAAAGACATGAGAAAAACAAATGTCTTGATTCCTGTGATCCACTAAAGCTAAATAAAAAACACCTTGCTGTTGGGCCTTTGTGTTTATGTTGTGAATTCTTCCCTTTTTTCCTAGCCTCAATCTCTTAGCATCCATAATTAGATGACTGAACACTACACACAGCAAGCATTTTCAGCAGAGACCAATATTAACTTAGAATTAGGTGAAATTGGCATGTAACTAGGCTATCATGTTGACCACATCCTACTCCCTTTGGACAACCCTACTCTTTGGAGAGGTGCTTTAAAAAGCAACACTTAACCTGAAGAACAAGTGTAAACCACAGCTTTTCTTTCAACATGGCAGTTTTAGAGATGTAAGAGTGCCTAGGGATTCTAGATAACTTTCTACCTAATTTAGCATCATATTAGCTCCACAGCAAATCATCCCTTATGCTCTTTAAATGATGAAATGTGATTTTGCCTACAAAAAATTCTGACATTTGTATGGCATCTCCAGGATCTCCTGCCATGTGTCTTACCAACACAAACCAAGCTCCCGTATCTAGCAGAATCTTGGGAGTTCCAGGCAGGAGGAAGGAAATGGAGTTTGAGGTACAGTTAGAAGGCTAGTTTGGTAGGAGCAATGAGTGCAGAGTAAGTCAAGAGAAGACAACAAACAAGTAAGGAGGCATTTAATGAAGAATCTTGAATGATAGAACTTTGTTATTTTATGGTATTTGTTATGCGCTTAGTACGTGCCAGACACTGTACTAAGCAATGGGGTAGATACAAGTTAATCAGGTTGGGCACAGTCCATGTCCCAAGTGGGGCTCACAGTCTTAATCCCCAGTTTATAGATGAGGTAACTGAGGCACAGGGAAGTACCCAAGGTCACACAGCAGACACGTATGTGGCTGAGCCAGTTTTAGAATCTAGGTCCTCTGATTCCTAGGCCTGTGATCTTTCCATAGAGCCAAACTATTAAAGAGTATTTGGATAGAAATGGGTAGATTGAATGTTTTAAGGAAGGGAATAATGATTCAATCACTAAGTGTTTGGCAGATTGATGTGGGAAAAGATTGGAGGCAAGGAGACCAGTAAGAAATACTCCAGCTGATAGATGATGAGAGAGCCTGGACAGGGAAATGGCCTTCAGGGTGGAGAGGAAAGAGTAGATTAGGGAAATATTGTTGGAGGAAAACTAGTAGGATTTAGAGGCAAACTAAATGTGGGAGACAGAAAGACAATAGTCAATGATAGCACCAGAGCTGTGAGCACCTGTGACAAGAAAGATGGTGGTGGTATTGACTGGGATGGAAAAGCAGAGGAACAGTGTGGCTTGGTGGAAAGAGTAAGGGCCTGGGAAACAGAGGACCTGGGCTCTAATCCCAGCTCTGCCTCAGCCCAGCTTTGTGATCTTGGGCAAGTTTTTTTTTTAATATGGTATTTTCAAAGTGATTATTATGTGTCAAATACTGTTCTAAGCGCTGGGTTAGATACAAGTTAATCAGGTCAGACACAGTTCCTGTCCCACCACATAGAGCTCACAGTCTAAGTAGGAGGGTGCACGGGTTCTGAATCCCCATTTTACAGTTGAGAAAACTGAGGCACAGCGAAGTGAAGTGACTTGCTCAAATGCATACAAGCAAGTGGCAGATCCAGGATTAGAACCAACAGGTCCTCTGATTCCCATACTCTTTCCACTAGGCCATGTCACAACTTCTCTGTGTCTCATTTACTTCAACTGTAAAACGGAAATTCAATGTCTGCCTCCCAACCCCTACTTAGATTGTGATCCCTGTGTGGGACAGGAACTGGTCTGACCTGTGATAATAGTGATATTTGTCAAGCCTCACTGATATTTGTCAAGCGCTCACTATGTGCCCAGCAGTGTTCTAAGAAATGGGATAGATACAAGATAATCAGGTCCCACATAGGGCTTACAATATAAGTAGGAGGGAGAATGGGTACTGAAATCTCCACTTTGAAGATGAGGGAACTGCAGCATAGAGAAGTGAAGTGACTCACCTGAGGTCACACAGCAGACAAGCAGTACAGTAGGGATTAGAACCCAGGTTCTACGACTCCCAGGGCTGTGCTCTTTCCACTAGGCTATGCGGCTTCCCTATCTTCCCAAGTAGTTAGGACAGTGCTGTGACACATAATAAGTGCTTAAGAAATACCACAATTAGTATCACTGTGGGAAGAGATAGTTTTAGGATGGAACATAAGGACTTCATTTGCCATACTGAGTTTAAGGTGCCAGCTGATCATCCATGTGGAGGTAACTGGGGTCAGGAAGAAATATGAAGTTGCAAGACAGCTAAGACTGGTGAGATGAAATGGGGAGTCATCTGCATGGAGGTCATGTATTTGGATGAGCCCCACAAGAGAGTAACTCGAGTGAGAAGAGTAGATGACCCATAATAGAGGTCTGCGGGATATTTTTATGGTATGTGTTAAGGGCTCACTATGTGCCAGGCACTGTCTATTTTACCGATGAGGGAAATGAGGCCCGGAGAACCGACGTTACTTTCCCAAGGTCATAGAGCAGACAAACGGCAGAGTTGGGATTAGAATCCAGGTCCTTCTGACTCCCAGGCCTGGGCTTTATCCAGTAGGCAACACTGCTTCTCAACAAGAGGATGAAGAGGAGAAAGAAGATCCCACAAAGAGGACTTCTGAGGGATAAAGAAAGCCAGGAGAATATGGTGTCAGTGACTAAGCAAGGGCTTAGCAGGGATGCAAGGCCATGGAATTTGGTACTTTCAGGATTATCCTCCAAGGGAGCTCCTTGTAACTCTCAACCTTCTATCTTCTCTGAACCTTCATTTCATCTATCCCACCAGTGACCCCTTGTCCACGTCCTCCTTTTTCACCTGGAACTCCCTCCCCCTTCACATCCGACAATCCACCACTCTCCCCACCTTCTGAATCCTTCTAAAAATCACATTACCTCCAAGAGTCTTTCCCTAAGACCTCATTTCAACTCCCCTCTGTGTTGCCTATGCACTTAGCTGTGGAACCCTAAGACATTTTGCTCATCTAGACTGTAACTTACTTCATCATCAATCGTATTTATTAAGCGCTTACTGTGTGCAGAGCACTGTACTAAGTGCTTGGGAAGTACAAACTGGCAACATATAGAGACAGTCCCTACCCAACAGTGGGCTCACAGTCTAAAAGGGGGAGACAAAACCAAACATACTAACAAAATAAAATAAATAGAATAGATATGTACAAGTAAAATAAATAGAGTAATAAATATGTACAAACATATATACATATATACGTGACCTCCATGCAGATGACTCCCCATTTCATCTCACCAGTCTTACCTGTCTTGTGGGCAGGGATCACTTTAGATTGCAAACTCGTTGTGGGCAGGGAATGTGTCTGTTTATTGTTGTATTGTATGCTCCAAAGTACTTAGTACAGTGCTCTGCACACAGTAAGCCCAATAAATATGACTGAATTAATGCATGAACTCTGTAATATCGTACTCTCCCAAGCACTTAGTACAGTGCTTAATAAATATGATTGATTGGTCCCAGCCCCACAGGACTTGTGTACATATCCTAATACTTAGACTATTTACCATATCAGTAATTTATTTTAATGCCTGTCTTCCCTCTGTAATAATAATAATGATGATGGTATTTGTTAAGCGCTTACTATGGGCCAAGCACTGTTCTAAGCACTGGGGTAGATACAAGTAATCAGGCTGTCCCATTTGGGGCTCACAGTCTTAATCCCCATGTTACAGATGAAGTAACTGAGGCCCAGAAAAGTTAATGACTTGCCTAAGGTCACACAGCAAACTAGTGATGGAGCAGGGATTAGAAACCACCTCCTTTTGATTCCCAGGACTGTGCTCTATCCACTAGACCATGCTGCCTTTCCACTTGATAAATACCATTCACTGATAATATAGGCAGAGGTTGAGGGTTGTGTCATTCTGGAGCATTCAGTGCTTACAATATTGATTCTACAAAGAAAAATAGGTATAAATAAACTAAAACAAAATTAAGCTATCAAGTATTAATTTTAACAAAAATGAAAATATTTAAAAATGAATACATTAATGGGATTTTAGTTTCTAGGTTATTTCTCTTATCATACCCTATTTGATATGCCAGTATCTCAACCCAATTGAACTGCTACAGCAGACTCCTCAGGGAAAGAAGACACATTTTTCCTTTTGAGCCACAAAAGTGTTTTTCATTTGTATTATTTCTAGGAAGTTAACTGGCAATATTTTAAAATTCATTTGTAATTGGAAAATACTAACCAAAGGAGCCAGGAGCCAGATGAAAATACAGGTGTATTAATTTTTTTCTTAAAAATCACTTTATAGTAAGAGAAGTTTTCATTATTGAACCTTAAACACGGAGTCAAATGTACTTACCCACCAGACTATTTATTTGATGAACTTCCCATAATACACTTCATTTTTGGCCCTTGCTGTAGGGTAATTCTGTTTTGTTTGGGTTCCCAATATTGTAGGTCAAATTTTCAGGTTATTGAAAGGTTATGAAGGTTATTTTCATTTTATTATATAAAACAAGTCATTTCTATTCTTACCACACTAGATTACAGATCCCTGCTGAATCTTGCAAAATAATAATAATAATAATGATGGTATTTATTAAGCGCTTACTATGTGCAAAGCACTGTTCTAGGCACTGGGGAGGTTACAAGGTGATCAGGTTGTCGCATGTGGGGCTCACAGTCTTAATCCCCATTTTACAGATGAGGTAACTGAGGCACAGAGAAGTTAAGTGACTTGCCCAAAGTCACACAACTGACAATTGATGGAGCCGGGGTTTGAACCCATGACCTCTGACTCCAGAGCCCGTGTTCTTTTCCACTGAGCCACGCTGCATAACTCTTTTGATCAAAATTCTCAGTCAAGCTTGGCTCCACGTACAATAGTATGAGTTATAAAGAGAATAAGGACTCTTCCCCTTGAGTTAGGCCAAACTATTTTTCTACTAAAGGTCTGGACCCACAATATTGGAACGTTTCACCTCAAGTTAGATTAAACTTGAAGCTTGAATCATTGCCAATTCAACAAGAAGAGTTGGTTCTAATTTTTTTTTGGTACAACTCAGATTTTTAGTTTCCTAGTATTTAAATCAGATGCAAAAATATTGTCAACCGAGAAGCAGATGTGGTAGCTCTCAGTTGTAAATAACTCGTATGAAAAGAGATTCCAGAAGCAGTGTGGTCTAGTAGAGAATGCACCTAGGAGTCAGAAGGACCTGTGTTCTAATCCCAGTTCTGCCACCTGTCTGCTTTGTGACCTTGGGCAAGTCCCTTAACTTCTCTGTGCCTCAGTTACCTCAGCTGTAAAATGGGGATTAAGACTGTGAGCCACATGTGGAACATGGACTGTGTCTACCCCGATTACCTTGTATAATAATAATGATATTTGTTAAGCGCTCTCTTCATGCCAAGCATTGTTCTAAGTGCTGGAGTAGAACAAGGTAATCAGGTTGTCCCACGTGGGGCTCACAACCTTAATCTCCTTTTTACAGATGACGTAACTGAGGCATGGTGAAGTGTAGTGACTTGCCCAAAGTCACACAGCTGATAAGTGGTAGAGTTGGGATTAGAACCCACGACCTCTGACTCCCAAGCCCGGGCTCTTCCCACTAAGTCACACTGCTTCTCGAGTGCTTAACAAATCCCACTTAAAAATGTATTTCACTTCAATAAGCCTCCCAAGACTTCCTTTTCTACAGCTCAAAAAAAATGAGACTCTCAGCACTGAAACTGGAATTTAACTATCCTGCTAGTTCTCCGTGGGACTGTCACCCAGTTTGTCCCCTGGCCTAGTACTCTCCATGTGACTGCAGAGGCAAGCAGCTGTCCTGGGTGTAAATGTAGAATTTTCTGAACGAGCCACAACAGGTAACTGAGCAGCAAAAGCAGCAACAACAATGGGCAAAATGTTACAGCCAGCAAAAGGAGCACGGCACCTCCTATCCCCTAAGAATCCCCATTATTTCTTCTCCACACACTCCCCCAGCCCTGAGGAAATCCTCCTTCAGGCCTCTAATCTCCACAGTCTATATCCCACCCACCCTCCCTGCAACTGCCACTTCACAATTTATGCATCACCACCTAAGCAGCCTCCCATAGTTCTTGTATTACATACTTTACATTCCCTATGACTTAATCACTAATTCCTCTTCAGATCCACTTTCCCTTATTCTGCCTACCTTTAAATTATTTTAGTGTCTGTCTTCCCCACTACATTTCTGGCTCCTTTAGGGCAGGGATTATTTTTTATTTAATTATAGTACTTAAGTGCTTACTATGTGCTAGGCACTATACTAAGTGCTAGAGGGGAAACAAGCAAATTGGGTTGGACGCAGTCCATCTCCCACCAGGAGCTCACAGTCTTAATCCCCATTTTACAGATGAGGGACAGAAAAGTTAAGTGACTTGCCCGAGGCCGCACAACAGACAAGTAACATAGCTGGGATTAGAACCCATGCCCTTCTGATTCCCAGGCCTACACTCTATCCATTAGGGCACACTGCTTAACTCTCCCGGTGTTTAGTATGGTGCTCTGCATACTGCAGGTCTCAATAAATATTATTGATTTACACACCAGGCAATCAATGGTATTCATTAAACACTTACTGTGGGCCCTAAACTCTTGGGAAAGTACAATCCAACAGGGTTGGTAGATGCAATCCCTGACCACAGGGAACTTATGGCCTAGATGGGGAAACAGTCATTAAAGTAGATCAGGGTTGGGGTAATAGTAGAGTATAAGAATATTTACATAAGCACCGTGGGGCTGGGGTGAGAATCAAAGAGCTTAAAAGTGTACAGCCAAGTTCATAGTCAATGTAGAGGGGAGGGAGGAAAGGGGAAATAAAGGGCTTACTCAAGGAGGGCCTGTTGGAGGAGGTGTGAATTTAGGAGGGTTTGGAAAATGGGGAGAGAGGCGGACTGGTGGATAAGAAAGTGGAGGGAGTTTCAGGCCCAAAGGAGAATGTGGGCAAGGGGTAGGAGGCCCTGAGAATTTGGAGGAGGCAGGGACTGCTGTCCAGAGCGGCAACTATTTGGCTCCTATTTCTGCTCAGCTCTGACCAAACACATGTGTGTGTGTTTAGTTTCTTTCTCCCTGATATAAGTGGGTCTCCCCTGGTTAAATGTGGCTATTTCCCCTTGCCCGTACTTATACCTTTCGTTCTGCCTCTTACTTCACTGCTTTTCCTCTCCCTTACTTTTACTGGCCCCATCCTTTGGAGGTCTTCCCCATCACTCTTTCTTGAGGTAAGCCCTGATGCTATTTGGAATTTAGAATATTAGATTGATTTCATCATAACCCTCATTGTAGAGGAATAGTTTGTAGTCTGTATTAATAATAATAATAATGGCATTTGTTAAGCTCTTACTATGTGCAAAGCGCTGTTCTAAGCCCTGGGGGTATACAAGGTGATCAGGCTGTCCCATGTGGGGCTCACAGTCTTAATCCCCATTTTACAGATGAGGTAACTGAGGCCCAGAGAAGTTAAGTGATTTGCCCAAGGTCACAAAGCAGACCTGTGGCGGAGCTGGGATTAGAACCTATGACCTCTGACTCCTAAGCCCGGGCTCTTTCCAGTGAGCCATGCTGCTTCTCCATTCATTCATTCAATCATATTTATTGAGCACTTACTGTGTGTAGAGCACTGTACTAAGCACTTGATTGTATAGTCTTGACTGTGAGCTCACCGTGGCAGCGTGGCTCAGTGGAGAAGAGCACGGGCTTTGGAGTCAGAGGTCATGGGTTCGAATCCCGGTTCTGCCACATGTCTGCTGTGTGACCTTGGGCAAGTCACTTAACTTCTCTGAGCCTCAGTTCCCTCATCAGTAAAATGGGGATTAAGACTGTGAGCCCCACGTGGGACAGCTTGATCACCTTGTATCCCCCCAGCGCTTAGAACAGTGCTCTGCACATAGTAAGCGCTTAACAAATGCCATTATTATTATTATTATTGTATTCTCCTAAGTGCTTAGTACGGTGCTCTCCAAATAGCACTTCCTTGGACATAGCAGGGAAGCAGCTTGGCAAAGTGGATAAAGCATGGGACTGGGAGCCAGAAGGACCTGGGTTCTAATCCCCACTCCACCACTTGTCTGCTGTGTGACCTTGGGCAAGTCAGTTAACTTTACTGTGTTTCATTTACCTCATCCGTAAAATTGAGAGTAAGACTGTGAGTTCCCATGAGGGACACCTCCCACCTCTACATCAAACAGAAACTCTTCACCATTGGCTTTAGAGCACACAGTCACCTTGCCCCGACCCACCTCACTTCACTGCTCTCCTACAGCCCAGGCTGCACACTTGGTTCCTCTAATGCTAACCTTCTCACTTTACCTCAGTTTCGCCTGTCTCACCGCCGACCACATCCTGCCTCTGGCTGAGAACAACCACACCCCTCATAATCAACAGACAATTACTCTCCCCACCTTCAAAGTCTTGTTGAAGGCACATCTCCTCCAAGAGGCCTTCCCTGACTAAGCCCTCTTTTCCTACCCTTCATTTCCCTTCCTCGTCAGCACGACTTGCTCCCTTTATTCATCCCCCCTCCAGTCCCACAGCACTTATGTACATATCTGTAATTTATTTATTTATTTTAATGTCTGTCTCCTCCTCCGGATAGTAAGCCCATTGTGAGCAAGGAATGTTTCTGTTATACTGTGATATAGCTTGTATCTATACAAATACGATATATAAAAAAACCCTCAATAAATACCACTGATTGATTGATAGTCAAACTTTCCAAATTGTCCTAAGTGCACCTATAATGTGAAGGGCTGTATTGATTGCACTTCCCAAGCACTTAGTACAGTGCTCTGCACACAGTAAGTGCTCAATAAATACGATTGAATGAATGAATGAATATATTAAGGTTGATTTCAATAATAATGGTTTTGCTGTACTTAATCCTCCAAGCCCCCGACTATTCCCTCAAGGGATGCTCTGTATGTAGATAATAATCAGGACCCGGATCTAACGTTGTTTCAAGTAGCAACTGCCCACAGCTGGCACTTAATAATAAGACTGGTAGCATCATGAATAATACCACCAGTATTATTTGAAATGGTCTTCCTATTAAAGAGGTGGCAAGAATTATCATCCAGGGAAACTGCGGTGCTCTGTCTAATTTACAATTGCTAAAGAATCTGCTCAAAAATTCCAGAACTGAAATAACTATTTGTGAAGTAGAACATCAGACGCTGGAGAAGAAATGAAACAAGCACAGCAAGGCACCGAGGCTCCCGGTATACCACTCAATCAATTGTATTCATTGAGCACTTACTGTGTGTAGAACACTGTACTAAACACTCAAGAGAGTATGATATGACAGTATAACAGACACATTCTCTGTCCACAACAAACTCACACAAATTCAGGAGCGGCATGGCATAGTGGATACAGCATGGGCCTGGACTCTAATCATAGCTCCGCCATTTGTCTGCTGTGTGACCTCAGGCAAGTCACTTCACTTCTTTGTGCCTCAGTTCCCTCATCTGGAAAATGGGGATTGAGAATGTGAGCCCCACATGGGACAGGGATTGTGCCCAACCCGATTTGCTTGTAACCACTCCAGCACTTAGTACAATGCCTTGCACATAGTAAGTGCTTAACAAATGCCATCATTATTGTTACCACAGAATCCATTTATTTATATTAAAGTCTGGCTCCCCCTCTAGACCATAAGCTCCCTGTCTGCAGGGGATGTGTCTGCCTATTCTGTCACATTGCACTCTTCCAAGCACTTAGTACAGTGCTCTGCACGGAGTAAGAGGTCAATAAATACCATTGATGATGATTTACATCTTATCACACTGTACTTGTTTTCCTGAAATAATTTAAAGTAACAATCAGTAGCACCGGATGTGTGCAGAGTACTAAGTGCTAGGGAGAGTATATAATACAAATTCTCAACAGATCTGACATCAGGGCTTCAGGGGTCACTAACAATTGCCTAAGGATTGGAGTTCCTACTCCCTCCAGGATAGCAGCCCCTACCACTGCAATAGTTAAAACATTGGGAAGGTTATATTAAGTTTTCCCATGGCACTGTTCATCGAGTTAAGGCATCAATACATTTTGGCTGTTATAACTGTTCAATTGTTCTAGTCAATCTGTCTCCCCATGTTATGACTCATTTTAAAATTGTTGACTTTTCCTTATATGTGTCTATCCTGGCTCCCCCCCAGCCCAACATTCTCAACCCCTTGTGAGCTGAGGATATGTTTGAATCAATGTCCATACATTCTTCCCACCACAGGACTCTGGTCACTACACATGCTTAGTAAATGACCATCATATTTTTACACCCAAACCATTTAACTGTAGATGTAATTGCCAGTTAGTAAACTGACCCTGATGTCCACTACATTCTGAATTTTCTTTGCCACTGGATGTTCATTATCCAATGGTTTTAAAGGCTTTCACTAGGCAACCGACATCAGGACTACTGTCTTACTTTAAATTTTAAGTTTGCTAAAGAAGATCATTTCAAAATGTATCGAAAAGACATATTATAAATATCAAAACTATAGACTGTAAACTTCATGGGGGCAGAGAATATTTCTACCAATTCTGTTTCACTGTACATTCCCAAGTACACTGTACATCTCCCAGTCCTCTGCAAATAGTAAGTGCTCAATAAATACCACTAATTGATTACACTATCTCTGTCAATAGCCATCTAATTTTGTCAATTGATAAGACAACCAACTTAGGGTCAGTGAAGGCTTCAAAACATTTGCGGAAAATTCATATTAAAAGGGCTGGACATTCTACCAGCCATGAAAGGTCACATACCCCACTATACAAAGTCTGCTTTGGAAACCAAGTTGTAAACTGTAAAAAGTATGCATTTAGTTGCCCCTAGGCTCCTGCAAAACACAAAATACAATCCTCTCACACTTATTACTTCATTTCAGGATTACAGAACTTCTGGATACACAGACCCTGGACTTTTCCTCCTCATTTTGGGCAATATTCGGCTCCACAATCAAACAAATCAAATATTTAGTGAGCACTTACTGTGTGCAGAGCACTGTACCAAGCAACTGTGAGTACAACAGAGTTGGTAGCCATGTTCCCTGCACACATGGAGCTTACAAGGGAGACAGATCTCAAATTATGAATATGTACATAGGTGCTCTGGAGCTAAGGGTGGGGTGAATAAAAAGGGTACAAATCCAAGTTCAACGGTGACATGGAAAGGAGAGGGAATAGGGGAAATGAGGGGTCAGTTGGGGAAGGACTCCTGAAGATGTGATTTTAATAAGGCTTTAAAGGTTGGCGAGAGTGATTGTTGGATATGAAGCAGGAGGGCAGTTCCGGGCCAGAGGGAGGACAAGGGCAGGACATCAGCAGCAAAATAGAAGAGATCAAGGTACATATCGTGAGTAGGTTGGTGTGAGGAGAGTGAAGTGAATGTGCTGGGTTGTAACAGGAAAGCAGGGAGGTAAGATAGGAGGGGATGAGGTGATTGAGTGCCTCAAAGTCAACGATACGAGTTTCTTTGAGATGCAGAGGTGGATAGGTAATCACTGGAGGCTCTTGGGGCATGGGGAATCACTGACAGAACAATTTTTTTTCAGAAAAATAATCCAGGCAGTAGAATGAAGTATGGAAAGGAATGGAGAGAAACAGGAGGCAGGTAGGTCAGCAAGGAGACTCAAGGCGGGATAGGATAGATACTTGGATCAACGTGGTTGTAATCTGGATGGGAGGATGGCAGATTTTAGGGTTGTTGTGAAGGTAGAACTGACAGGATGTGGTAACAGATCAAATATGTGGGTTGAATGAGAGAGAATTGAGTAGAGGACAATGCCACAATTAAGGGATTGTGAGACATGGAGGGTGGTGGTGCCGCCTATACTGATGGGAAACTCAAGGGGAGGACAAGATGAATGATGGATGGATGATAGGGGAGGACAAAAGGAAAGTCAAGATGAGAAGTTCTAATTTTGGACATGTTTAGTTTGAGGTATAGGTGGCATATCCAAGTAGAGATGCCCTGAAGGCCCGAGGAAATATGAGACTGCAGAGAAGGAGAGAGGTCAGGGCTGGTGTGATGCACAGGTGTGAACCATTTAACCAGTAGTCAAGAAATCCGCCGAAGATTAATGTTAGAAAGACTTACTATGAAAAGCCTGGAAAAAGTCATGAAATGTGCTGATAAAACAATTGCCACAAAAATACAAATGGTCAATTCTATGGTGTTTCAGGGACAATGTTTGGATCTGAAAGCTGGACAGTGAAAAAGCAGTACAGAAAGAGTATCGATTCTTCTGAAATGTAGTGGTGGAAAAAGCTTTTGTGAATACCACGGACTGCCCGAAAAACACACAAATGGATTTTGGAACAAATCAAGCCTAAGTGGTCTTTGGAAGGCAAATGACTCGCCTTAGATTAGCATATTTTGGGCTCATCATCAGGAGGACTAATCCTCTGGAGAAGACATCAATGCTAGGAAAAATCCAGGGAAAACATGGAAGAGGCAGACCAGCAGCTAGATGGATAGAAATCATGACACCGAAAACAGAAAAACCATTAGCAAAGTTACGGATTATGGCAGAAGACAGAACGTCTGGAGAAAATGCATCCATAGAGTCGCTATGAATCGGAAATGACTGGATGGAACTTGATAATAATAAAGGAAGGGAGGTCTTCCCTTCCCCCACTTGCCCATTCCCTGAAGAGGCTCTTGGGTGCCGAGGTGGGTTCAGCTCAGGACGAATACTTCATATCAGAGAAGCAGAATGGCGTAGTGGATAGAGCACAGACCTAGGAGTCAGAAGGTCATGGGTTCTAATTCTGGCTCTGCCACGTGTCTGCTGTGTGACCTTGGGCCAATCACCTCGTTTCTCTATGCCTCAGTTACCTCATCTGTAAAATGGGGATGGAGACAGCGAGCCCACATGGGACCAGGACTGTGTCCAACTTGACTGGCTTGTATCCACCCCAGTGCTTAGCACAGTGTCTGGCACATAGTAGGCGCTTAACAAACACCATCATAATTATTATTATTATTATTATTATTCACCAGGGCTGGCCCTGGTGCAGAAGTGGGGGGCGTCGGGGGTGGGTGCGTGGCCCCTGAGGTTAACAGCCCCTCCGAAACCCCATGACTATCTCACTTTGCTCGTCAGGCAGGACAGGGATGTCTATTTAGCTCTTCATTCATTCATTCAATTGGATTTACTGAGCGCTTACTGTGTGCAGAGCACTGGACTGTACTAAGAGTTCATTTCCAAGAAGTCTGAGCTCTCTCAGTCCACAGCCCCCAGCCCCTGAGGACCCCCCAGAACGAATCCCCTCGTCCCCCACCAATCCCGAATTTGATCCCCCCACACACCCTCCCAGGACCCTGGCCGGGAAAGCCGCCAGTTCACTGACCCCAAGAGTGCGGTCCAACTGGGGGGAGTCAAATGTCAAACCCAACGGCCGGTAAACGCTCTTCTCTTACCGTTTTTAGAGCAAGACCTTTCCTTTTTTTTTCCTGTCTCCCCCTCTAGACCGTAAGCTCACTGTAAACAGGGAATGGGTTTGATGTTATTTTATCCCCTCCCGAGCACTTAGTACAGTGCTTTGCGCACAGTAAGCGCTCAATAAATACAATTAATACATCTGCTTCTCCCTATGCACAAACTTTTGGGGTTATGGCGGTGTGGGCAGGAGGTGAGGAGGGGCCTCTCTGGATTCACCAGACAGTCCTGGGACACTCTGCGGAGCATCGCGTCCCGGGACCAGGCCCAGACGAGCCTCTCCAAAGAGACCTCCAGCCCCGCAAAGCAACACCCTCATTTCCAGGTGTGTATACTTTATAATTCTATTTATTTATATTGATGCCTGTGTACTTGTATTAATGTCTGTCTCCCCTCTCTAGACTGTGAGCCCATTGTGGGCAGAGATTGTCTCCCTTTATTGCTGTATCATACTTTCCAAGCATTCAGTACAGTGCTCTGCACTCAGTAAACGATCAATAAATACAACTGAATGAGTGAATGAATAAAGAATAGAATAGAATGTATAGAGAATCAGCGTGGCTTAGTGGCAATCAATCAATCGTATTTATTGAGCGCTTACTGTGTGCAGAGCACTGTACTAAGCACTTGGGAAGTACAAGTTGGCAACATATAGAGATGGTCCCTACCCAACAGTGGGCTCACAGTCTAGAAGAGAGATGGGCTTGGGAATCAGAGGCCAAGGGTCCTAATCCCGGCTCCGCTGCTTGTCAGCTGTGTGACCTTGGGCAAGTCACTTAACTTCTCTGTGCCTCAGTTACCTCATCTGTAAAATGGGGATGAAGACTTTGAGCCCCACGTGGGTCAACCTGATTACCCTGTATCTATCCTAGCGCTTATAACAGTGCTCGGCACATAGTAAGCGCTTAACAAATACCAACATTGTCATTATTATTATTATTACTATTATTAAAGGTGCTCCACCACTCCCCAACCGGACGCCATACACCCTTGCCCCCCTGCTGTCCAGGCTGGCCACCAAGGCCACCTTAGGGTCTCGTCCAGGGCATGAGATAACCCCCTCCCCCAGTCCCCCCCGTGATCCCCAGTCAGGAAGAGGGGGCATAACGGGGTCATCCCTCTCCGGACTCCCCCCAACTTGGAGAGCTGCAGCATGGCCTAGTGGACGGAGCATGGGCCTCGGAGTCAGAAGGACCCGGGTTCTAATCCCGACTCTGTCACTTGTCTGCTGTGTGACCTTGGGCAAGTCACATCACTTCTCTGGACCTCCTTTGCCTCATCTATGAAATGGGGATGAAGACTGTGAGCCCCACGTGTGGACAACCTGATTACCTTGTATCTACCCCAGTGTTTAGAACAGTGCTCAGCACTGAGTAAGCGCTTAGCAAATACTGTTTTCATTATTAGTAAGCACTTAGCAAATACTGTTATTATGATGATGATTAACACCTCCCTCCGCCTCCTACGTGGGACAACCTGATTACCTTATCTCTACCCCAGCACTTAGAACAGTCCTCGGCACAAAGGAAACACTTAGGAAAGGCTAATATGATGATGATGATGATGAGCACCTACCTAGGCCTCCTACGTGGCACAACCCGATTACCTTGTCTCTCACCCAGTGCTTAGAACAGTGCTTGGCACATAGTAAACACTTAAATACCATTATTATGATGATGAGGATTCATTCATTCAATTGTACTTATTGAGCGCTGTGGGCAGAGCACTGTACTAAGCACTTGGAAAGTACAATGATGAGCACCTCCCTCTGCCTCCTAAGTGGGACAACCAGATTACCTTGTCTCTCCCCCAGCGCTTAGAACAGTGCTCAGCACAGAGTAAGCACTTATTATTATGATGATGATAATGAGCACCTCCTTCCGCCTCCTATGTGGGACAACCCGGTTACCTTGTCTCTCCCCCAGCACTTAGAACAGTGCTCGGCACATAGTAAGCATTTATACTGTTATTATGATGATGAGGATTCATCCATTCATTCAATCGTATTTATTGAGCACTTACTGTGTGCAGAGCACTGTACTAAGCGCTTGGGAGAGTGCAACGATGAGCAGCTCCCTCCGCCTCCTACATGGGACAACCCGATTACCTTCTCTCTCCCCTAACACTTAGAACAGTGCTCAGCACATAGTAAGCACTTAAATACCGTTATTCCGATGAGGAGGATTCATCCATTCAATCGATTGTATTTATTGAGTGCTTACTGTGTGCAGAGCACTGTACTAAGCACTTGGAAAGTACAATGATGAGCCCCTCCCTCCACCTTCTATGTGGGACAATCTGATTACCTTTTCTCTCCCCCAGCACTTAGAACAGTGCTCAGCACATAGTAAACACTTAGGAAATGCAATAATGATGATGATGAGCCCCTCCCTCTGCCTCCTACGTGGGACAACACGATTACCTTGTCTCTCCCCCAGCGCTTAGAGCAGTGCTCAGCACAGAGTCAGCACTTGAATACCGTTATGATGATAATAATAATAATGTTGGTATTTGTTAAGCACTTTCTATAATAATGATAATGGCATTTATTAAGCGCTTACTATGTGCAAAGCACTATTCTAAGCGCTGGGGAGGTTACAAGGTGATCAGGTTGTCTCACGGGGGGCTCATAGTCTTAATCCCCATTTTGCAGACGAGGTAACTGAGGCCCAGAGAAGTGACTTGTCCAAAGTCACACAACTGACAAGTGATGGAGTCAGGATTAGAACCCATGACCTCTGACTCCCAAGCCTGGGCTCTTTCCACCGAGCCAAGCACTGCTCTAAGTGCCAGGGGAAGAGACAAGGTTATCGGGTTGTCCCCCTTGGGGCTCACAGTCTTCACCCCCCACATTCTACAGATGAGATAACTGAGGCCTGGGAAAGTGAAGCGACCAAGGTCACACAGTGTGGTGGAGATAATAATAATAATGGCATTTATTAAGCGCTTACTATGTGCAAAGCACTGTTCTAAGCTCTGGGGAGGTTACAAAGTGATCAGGTTGTCCCACGGAGGGCTCATGGTCTTCATCCCCATTTTACAGATGGGGTAACTGAGGTCTAGATAAATGAAGTGACTTGCCCAAAGTCACCCAGCTGACAATTAGAGGAGCTGGGATTTGAACCCATGACCTCTGACTCCCAAGCCGGGCTCTTTCCACTGAGCCAAGCACTGCTCTAAGTGCCAGGGGAAGAGACAAGGTCATCGGGTTGTCCCCCGTGGGGCTCACAGTCTTCACCCCCCACATTCTACAGATGAGATAACTGAGGCCCAGGGAAGTGAAGCAACCAAGGTCACAGGGCGTTGTGGATAATAATAATAATAATAATAATGGTATTTATTAAGCTCTTACTATGTGCAAAGCACTGTTCTAAGTGCTGGGGAGGTTGCAAAGTGATCAGATTGTCCCACAGGGGACTCACAGTCTTCATCCCCATTTTACAGATGAGGTAACTGGGGTGCAGAGAAGTGAAGTGACTTGCCCAAAGTCACCCAGCTGACAAGTGATGGAGTCAGGATTAGAGCCCAGAGAAGTGAACCACCGGCCCTGTCGACCCCCGGCCCACGTCCTCTCCCTGGCCTGGAATGCCCACTCTCCGCACATCTGCCAAGCTAGCTCTCTTCATCCCTTCAAAGCCCTACTGAGAGTTCACCTCCTCCAGGAGGCCTTCCCAGACTGAGCCCCCTCCTTCCTCTTCTCCTCCCCACTTCCCCACCCTACCTCCTTCCCCTCCCCACGGCACCTGTATATATGTTTGTACAGATTTATTACTCTGTTTTCCTTGTACATATTTACTATTTTATTTATTTTATTTTGTTAATATGCTTTGTTTTGTTGCCTGTCTCCCCCTTCTAGACTGTGAGCCCGCTGTAGGGTAAGGGCCGTCTCTACATGGTGCCAACTGTGCCAAGCGCTTGGTACAGTGCTCCGTGCACAGTAAGAGCTCAATAAATACGATTGAATGAATGAATCCTATTCTATTTTATTTTGTGATTAGGTTTTGTTTTGTTGTCTGTCTCCCCCTTCTAGACTGTGAGTCCGCTGTTGGGTAGGGACCGTCTCTACACGGTGCCAACTTGGACTTCCCAAACGCTTTGGTACAGTGCTCTGCACACAGTAAGCGCTCAATACATTTCTAGACTGTGAGCCCACTGTTCGGTAGGGACCGTCTGTATATGTTGCCAAGTTGGACTTCGCAAGCGCTTAGTACAGTGCTCTGCACACAGTAAGCGCTCAATAAATACGATCGAATGAATGAATATAATATGTTTTGTTATCTGTCTCCCCCTTCTAGACTGTGAGCCTGCTGTTGGGTAGGGACCATCTCTGCACGGTGCCAACTTGGCCTTCCCAAGCGCTTTCGTACAGTGGTCCGCTCACACTAAGCGCTCAATAAATACTATTGAATGAATAAATACTATTCTATTTATTTTATTAATATGTTTTGTTTTGTTGTCTCCCTCTTCTAGACCGTGAGCCCGCTGTTGGGTAGGGACCGTTTCTACACAGTGCCAACTTGGACTTCCCAGGTACTTTGGTACAGTGCTCTGCACACAGTAAGTGCTCAAAACATTTCTAGACTGTGAGCCCACTGTTGGGTAGGGACCGCCTCTATAAGTTGCCAAGTTGGACTTCGCAAGCACTTAGTACAGTGCTCTGCACACAGTAAGCGCTCAATAAATACGATTGAATGAATGAATCCTATTCTATTTATTCTATTGTGTTAATATGTTTTGTTGTCTGTCTCCGCCTTCTAGACTGTAAGCCCGCTGTTGGTTGGGACCGTTTCTACATGGTGCCAACTTGGACTTCCCAAGTGCTTGGTACAGTGCTTTGCACACAGTAAGCGCTCAACAAATACGATTGATTGAATGAATGAAAATAATATGTTTTGTTTTGTTCTCTGTCTCCCCCTTCTAGACTGCGAGCCCGCTGTTGGGTAGGGACTGTCTCTACATGGTGCCAACTTGGACTTCCCAAGAGCTTTGGTACAGTGCTCCGCGCACAGTAAGCGCTCAATAAATACGATTGAATGAATGAATACTATTCTATTGATTTTATCAATATATTTTGCTTTGTGGTCTGTCTCCCCCTTCTAGACTGTGAGCCCGCTGTTGGGTAGGGACCATCTCTACACGGTGCCAACTTGGACTTCCCAAGCGCTTTGGTACAGTGGTCTGCACACAGTAAGCGCTCAATAAAGACGATTGAATGAATAAATACTATTCTATTTATTTTATCAATATGTTTTGTTTTGTTGTCTGTCTCCCCCTTCTAAACTGTGAGCCCGCAGTTGGGTAGGGACCATCTCTGCACGGTGCCAACTTGAACTTCCCAAGCGCTTTGGTACAGTGGTCCGCGCACAGTAAGCGCTCAATAAATACGATTGAATGAATGAATACTATTCTATTTACTTTATTAATATGTTTTGTTGTCTCCCCCTTCTAGACTGTGAGCCCGCTGTTGGGTAGGGACCGCCTCTACACGGTGCCAACTTGGCCTTCCCAAGCGCTTTGGTCCAATGATCCGCGCGCAGTGAGCGCTCAATCAAGACGATTGAGAGACTGGATGGAAGTGAAGGGGGCAAGGTCACACGGCGCGGGGATGCTGTCCTCCCCCCCGCCCCGGCCTCCTTACCCAGATAGGGTCTCAGGTCCAGCAGGAAGCTCGGGGGTCCTCCGTTGAGCTGGTAGAAGAGGGACCCCAGGCAGAAGAGGAGCAGGGTGCCCAGGCAGAAGCCGTAGTCCCGCAGGGAGCAGCGCAGGGCGGGGAGCGGGCTCCACCCCTGGACCCGGGAGTCCCGCCTGCCCTCGCCCTGCTTCTGCTTCTTCATCGCCCCCGGCTCCCTGGGCCCGGCCCGCCCAGGGGGAGGTGGCCCATTCGCCCGCGGCCAGACAAGGGGCGCCGGAGGGGAGCCGGTCCGGTCCGGGGGCTCAGGACACTTTCCGGCCCATCCTGGCTCTCCCTCTCCGGACCGCTGCCTCTCCCTCCCCAACGAGGAGGAGGGGGAGGAGGAGGAGAGGGAGGAGGAGGGCCGACGGCAGGGAGGGAGTCCCGGGCTGGGAAGCAGGGGGAGGGCGGGGTGGCCGTCCCGGACTCGCCCCGGTGCCCAGCCCCGAGCCACCCTCCGCTCCGCTCCGGCCTCTCTCCCTCCCTCTCTCCCTCCCTCCCGGCGGGGTCCCCCGCTCCCCCGCTCTCCCTCACCTTGCCTCCGGGGCCCCGTTCGGGCTTCTCGGAAAAGCTACCGGACAGACACCATCCCCCTCGCTCCACCTCCTTGACAGGGGTTTTCCTCCTCCTTCTCCTCCTCCTCCTTTCCTTTCCTCCTCCTCTCCTCCTCCCCTTTCCCTCTCCTCCTCCCCTTTCCCTCTCTTCCTCTCCTCCTCCCCTTTCCCTCTCTTCCTCTCCTCCTCCCCTTTCACTCTCCTCCTCCTCCTTCTCCTCTCCCTTCCTCCTTCTTCTCCTCCTCTCCCTTCCTCCTTCTCCTCCTCGCCCTTCCTCCTTCTCCTCCTCCTCTCCCTTCCTCCTTCTTCTCCTCCTCTCCCGTCCTCCTTCTTCTCCTCCTCTCTCTTCTCCTCCTCCTCTTTCTCCTTCTCCTCCTCCTCTCCTCCTTTCCCTTTCCTTCCTTCTCCTCCTCCTCTCCCTTCCTCCTTCTCTCCCTTCCTCCTTCTCCTATCCCTTCCTACTCCTCCTCTCCCTTCCTCTTTCTCCTCTCCCTTCCTTCTCCTCCTCCTCTCCCTTCCTCCTTCTCTCCCTTCCTCCTTCTCCTATCCCTTCCTACTCCTCCTCTCCCTTCCTCTTTCTCCTCTCCCTTCCTTCTCCTCCTCTCCCTTCCTCCTTCTCCTCTCCCTTCCTCCTTCTCCTCTCCCTTCCTCCTCCTTCTCCTTTCCTCCTCCTCTCCCTTCCTCCTCCTCCTCCCCCCCCGTCTCTATTTCCCCCTCTCGGGCTTGTGCCTGCGAATCTCGCCCTGGTGTCACATTACCCGGGCGGGAGGAGAGATCGGCAACTAGGAAGAAAGTTTGCTGGTGTTTTTCTCTTCTTTGGCCCCCCCTCTCCCTCTCTCTGTCTCTCTCGATCACTTCTTTCGAGCTCGTCTGGGTTACTACACCACCAGCGACCTCTTGGGGACTTCGCCGGGTTTTGGGTTGGTTCTTTTTTCTTTCCCCCCTCCTCCCCCTTGCTAGTTCTCCCCCGCCACGGGGAGGGAGAGGGGAAGAAACATTCCTCTCGGTTACATTTTTTCCCCCACTTCACTTTCCTCCCTCCATGTTCCTTCTGAGCTGCACAAGAATCCCGAACAAAAGGAGACCCCGCTACTCGAGAACTGTCCTCAATCCAGGACAGAGAGAGAGAGACACCAGGGTAGGAAAGTGGGCTCTGCTCAGGTGGTGAAAGGGACTGACAATCACAGGCAGGCTCAATTGGCCCCACGTGGGAGCTGTCTGAGCGAAAATAAATGAAGCATTTGGAAAGGGAGATATATTTTCAGGCTCAAAGAAGAGGGATAACCGCTTCCAAGGAAAGATCTTCATGCGTATTGAAGACGTTTTAGATTTCCTTTTGAAATTCCCCCCAGTGGGTACTGCAAAAATTTACCTACTGAATTTTCTACCAAAATGCCCTCGGGAACCTCCGGTTATGCTATGAATTTGGCAGAAATGCTTTCCACCTTCATAATGACCCAGGTGTTTGAAAATCTGTAGACATCTCTTAATTGGCTTGCGTGAGTTGTTTTAGACATCTCTTAATTGGCTTGCTTGAGTTGTTTTTCTTCGCATTGAGAGGGAAGGGGGGGTGACATGCCCATTGAACTAGAACTAATGATATCATTGGCTTTTCAGAAAGGGAGGGAAAAGACGTTGGGTCTACATCAATTTATGCTCTTAGGTCATAGGCAATAATACACAGCAATGACGTTTAAAAGACCAAAGGACTAGCTTACCATTTTTATCTGACAAGGATGAGCAGAAATTAAGAACTGAAGTGTACTGGAGGTTCAGTTCTATAGCCGTAATACCAGTATTGTGTAATGGATGAATGAGGCAGGCAAGGGAATGGAAGAGCAAGGTGAGCACCTATAATTTCAAGACTAATCCTTGCATTCTCAACTAATTCTAACCCCTGGTGTGGATTACAATTTATAAAAGCAGAGAACACTAAAACAATATTTCAAAATATCAGTCAATCAGGCTCAACAGAGGGTAAGTGTAAATAGTGTGGCAGAAAGAAAAGACCATTCCATGTAGCTTTCAAGTTGAAAAACATATTTTGCCCCCTCATTCTTACTAGTTTTTCAGATAGGTTGAATTCTTGAATTCTCACTGGAAGAGCTTCTCCCCTGGCCTTATCATGGTTGGATTACTGCATCAGTGTCCTTACTGATCTCCCTGCCTCTAGTTTCTTGGTTGAGAAACTATCTGCTTAGGTGACATGAAAGGGCTGAAGTGTTAGTTGGGGGGGAATAGGGTGGGGAGAAGAGAGAAATTCAGCAGGAAAGCCTCCTGGAGGAGATGTAAGGTCTTTGAAGATGGGGAGAACAGTGGTTTGCCATATGTGGAGGCAGGCCATTCCAGGCAGAAGGGAGGGTGTGAGCAAGAGATCAGTGGTGCGAGAGAGGAGAATGAGGCACAGAGAGTAGGCTGACGTTTGCAAAACAGGGTATAGTGGGAAAGAAGAACAAGGGTGAAGAGTGGGGAGAGCTGAATGAGTGTCAGAAAGCTGGTAGTCAAGGGTATCTGTCTGATGCATGAAGGAATTGGTGGTGTTTGAGGAATGTGGAGAGATGATGGAGAAATCCAAGAAGCAGAGTGAACTATGACTTGGCGGGAGGAGAGACTGGAGGTAGGGAGGTTCAGCAAAGAGGCCAATGCAATCGGTGGTTGAGTTGGGAATATGACAAGTGTCTGGAACAGCGGGGTGGCAGTTGGCATAGAGAGGAAGGGACAGACTCCGGAAATGATGTGGAGGTAAGCAACAGGATTTGGTGGAAAAACTCAATATAGGGGTTGAAAGAGAGGTTAGAGGCATGGATAATACTAAGGTTACAAGCCATAGGGATGGGGTAGTTGATAGTGCTGTCCACAGCAGTGAGAAAGTTAGGTGGAAGAGCCTATTTGGAAGGAAAGATGAGAAGTCCAGTTTGGGACATGTTGACCTTTAAGTGCCAGCAAGATCTCTATTGTGGAGATATCCTGTAGGCAAAAGGAAATGCGACATCCAACCAAAATGTCCACCACCACCACGGTACTTGTTTTATCCACGTTTAACTCCTTGATCACCCTCCTCACTGACCTTATCAATCCATCAATTGTACTTATTGAACACTTACTGTGTGCTCTGTAGCCTTACTTTTGGCTATAAAGCACTCAGTCAGCTTGGCCCCCTCTTACCTTACCTCACTGATTTTCCACTACAACCCAGCCTGCACACTTGGCTTCTCTAACACCAACCTATTCTCACCACCACTACTTTTGTCTATCTCACCACCAACCAACCCTTTTCCCGTGTCCTCCCTCTTTCCTGGAACTCCCCTCTCCCTTCATAAACACCAGACCACTACCTTTAAAGCCTTATTAAGATCACATCTTCTCCAAGGGGCCTTACCTGACTAAGACTCTTTTCCCTGCCTCCCTCTCCCCTCTGTGTCATCTCTGCACTTGGATCTGTACCATTCTCCTCCCTTATTGATACCCATGCCCATCGTCCCCGTCAGCTCTTCTGTACATTCAACTCCCTTCTCAGGCCCCCGGTTCCTCGCCCTCCTCCTTCCCTCACCCCCAACGATCTGGCCTCCTACTTCATTAATAAAATTAAATCCATCAGGTCTGACCTCCCCAAAGTCACTCCCCCCCAACCCCTTCTCCAACCCCCCGGCTCTCAACACTCTCTGCTACTCTCCCATCCTTCCCAGCAGTATCCTCAGAGGAGCTCTCCTCCCTCCTCTCAAGTGCTACTCCGGCCACCTGTGCTTCTGACCCCATTCCCTCTCATCTCATGAAATCTCTCACTCCGTCCCTTCTCCCCTCCTTAACTTCCATCTTCAACTGCTCACTCTCTACTGGTTCCTTCCCCTCTGCCTTCAAACATGCCCATGTCTCTCCCATCCTAAAAAAACCCTCTCTTGACCCCACCTCACCTTCTAGTTATCGCCCCATCTCCCTCCTACCATTCCTTTCCAAACTCCTTGAACGAGTTGTCTACAGGCTCTGCCTCGAATTCCTCAACACCAACTCTCTTCTCGACCCCCTCCAGTCTGGCTTCTGTCTCCTACATTCCACGGAAACTGCCCTCTCAAAGGTCACCAATGACCTCCTGCTTGCCAAAGCCAATGGCTCAGACTCTATCCTAATCCTCCTCAACCTCTCAACTGCCTTCGACACTGTGGACCACCCCCTTCTCCTCAACACGCTATCCGACCTTGGCTTAACAGACTCTGTCCTCTCCTGGTTCTCCTCTTATCTCTCCGGTCGTTCATTCTCAGTCTCTTTTGCAGGCTCCTCCTCCCCCTCCCATTCCCTTACTGTGGGGGTTCCCCAAGGTTCAGTTCTTGGTCCCCTTCTGTTCTCGATCTACACTCACTCCCTTTGTGACCTCATTCGCTCCCACGGCTTCGACTATCATCTCTACGCTGATGACACCCAAATCTACATCTCTGCCCCTGCTCTCTCCCCCTCCCTCCAGGCTCGCATCTCCTCCTGCCTTCAGGACATCTCCATCTGGATGTCTGCCTGCCACCTAAAACTCAACATGTGCAAGACTGAACTTCTTCTCTTCCCTCCCAAACCCTGCCCTCTCCCTGACTTTCCCATCACTGTTGACAGCACTACCATTCTTCCCGTCTCACAAGCCCGCAACCTTGGTGTCATCCTCGACTCTGCTCTCTCATTCACCCCTCACATCCAAGCCGTCAACAAAACCTGCCGGTCTCAGCTCCGCAACAGTGCCAAGAATCTCTCTTTCCTCTCCATCCAAACTGCTACCCTGCTCGTTCAAGCTCTCATCCTATCCCGTCTGGACTACTGCATCAATCAATCAATCAATCAATCAATCGTATTTATTGAGCGCTTACTATGTGCAGAGCACTGTACTAAGTGCTTGGGAAGTACAAATTGGCATCACATAGAGACAGTCCCTACCCAACAGTGGGCTCACAGTCTAAAAGGGGGAGACAGAGAACAGAACCAAACATACCAACAAAATAAAATAAGTAGGATAGAAATGTACAAGTAAAATAAATAAATAAATAAATAAATAGAGTAATAAATATGTACAACCATATATACATATATACAGGTGCTGTGGGGAAGGGAAGGAGGTAAGACGGGGGGATGGAGAGGGGGACGAGGGGGAGAGGAAAGAAGGGGCTCAGTCTGGGAAGGCCTCCTGGAGGAGGTGAGCTCTCAGCAGGGCCTTGAAGGGAGGAAGAGAGCTAGCTTGGCGGATGGGCAGAGGGAGGGCATTCCAGGCCCGGGGATGACGTGGGCCGGGGGTCGATGGCGGGACAGGCGAGAGCGAGGTACAGTGAGGAGATTAGTGGTGGAGGAGCGGAGGGTGCGGGCTGGGCAGTAGAAGGAGAGAAGGGAGGTGAGGTAGGAGGGGGCGAGGTGATGGACAGCCTTGAAGCCCAGGGTGAGGAGTTTCTGCCTGATGCGCAGATTGATCGGTAGCCATTGGAGGTTTTTGAGGAGGGGAGTAATATGTCCAGAGCGTTTCTGATCAAAGATAATCCGGGCAGCAGCATGAAGTATGGATTGAAGTGGAGAGAGACAGGAGGATGGGAGATCAGAGAGAAGGCTAGTGCAGTAGTCCAGACGGGATAGGATGAGAGCTTGAATTAGCAGGGTAGCGGTTTGGATGGAGAGGAAAGGGCGGATCTTGGCAATGTTGCGGAGCTGAGACCGGCAGGTTTTGGTGACGGCTTGGATGTGAGGGGTGAATGAGAGAGCGGAGTCGAGGATGACACCAAGGTTGCGGGCTTGTGAGACGGGAAGGATGGTAGTGCCGTCAACAGAGATGGGAAAGTCAGGGAGAGGACAAGGTTTGGGAGGGAAGACAAGGAGCTCAGTCTTCGACATGTTGAGCTTTAGGTGGCGGGCGGACATCCAGATGGAGATGTCCTGAAGGCAGGAGGAGATGCGAGCCTGGAGGGAGGGGGAGAGAGCAGGGGCAGAGATGTAGATCTGGGTGTCATCAGCGTAGAGATGATAGTTGAAGCCGTGGGAGCGAATGAGGTCACCAAGGGAGTGAGTGTAGATTGAGAACAGAAGGGGACCAAGCACTGAACCTTGGGGAACGCCCACAGTAAGAGGATGGGAGGGGGAGGAGGAGCCTGCAAAAGAGACTGAGAAAGAACGACCGGAGAGATAAGAGGAGAACCAGGAGAGGACGGAGTCTGTGAAGCCAAGGTCGGATAGCGTGTTGAGAAGAAGGGGGTGGGCCACAGTGTCGAAGGCTGCTGAGAGGTCGAGGAGGATTAGGACAGAGTATGAGCCGTTGGATTTGGCAAGCAGGAGGTCATTGGTGACCTTTGAGAGCGCAGTTTCCGTGGAATGAAGGGGACGGAAGCCAGACTGGAGGGGGTCGAGGAGAGAGTTGTTGTTGAGGAATTCTAGGCAGCGCGTGTAGACAACTCGTTCAAGGAGTTTGGACAGGAATGGTAGGAGGGATATGGGACGATAACTAGAAGGTGAGGTGGGGTCAAGAGAGGGTTTTTTTAGGATGGGAGAGACATGGGCATGTTTGAAGGCAGAGGGGAAGGAACCAGTGGAGAGTGAGCGGTGATCAGAGAGAGAGCATCAGCCTCTCTCTGATCTCCCATCCTCATGTCTCTCCCCACTTCAATCCATACTTCATGCTGCTGCCCAGATTGTCTTTGTCCAGAAACGCTCTGGGCATGTTACTCCCCTCCTCAAAAATATCCAGTGGCTACCAATCAATCTGCGCATCAGGCAGAAACTCCTCACCCTCGGCTTCAAGGCTGTCCATTACCTCGCCCCCTCCTACCTCACCTCTCTTCTCTCCTTCAACAGCCCAGCCCGCACCCTCTGCTCCTCTGATGCTAATCTCCTCACCATGCCTCGTTCTCGCCTGTCCCGCCGTCGACCCCCAGCCCACATCATCCCCCTGGTCTGGAATGCCCTTTCTCTGCCCATCCACCGAGCTAGCTCTCTTCCTCCCTTCAAGGCCCTACTGAGAGCTCACCTCCTCCAGGAGGCCTTCCCAGACTGAGCCGCCTCCTTCCTCTCCCCCTCGAACCCCTCTCCACCCCCCGTCTTACCTCCTTCCCTTCCCCACAGCACCTGTATATATGTATATATGTTTGTACATATTTATTACTCTATTTATTTTACTTGTACATATCTATTCTATTTATTTTATTTTGTTAATATGTTTGGTTTTGTTCTCTGTCTCTCCCTTCTAGACTGTGAGCCCACTGTTGGGTAGGGACTGTCTCTATATGTTGCCAACTTGTACTTCCCAAGAGCTTGGTACAGTGCTCTGCACACAGTAAGTGCTCAATAAATACGATTGATTGACTGATTGATTTATTCACTTGACCTCACAGTACTTATATATGCATCCATAATATATTTATATTAATGCCCATCTCCTTTTATAGACTTTACGCTCTTTGTGGGAAGGGAATGTGTCTACTAACTCCATTTTACTGTCTTCCAAGCCCTTAGTACCTTGCTCTACACACAGTAAGTGCTCAGATACCATTGACTGATTGATACAATGCAGAGCCAGAGTGGCACTGAGGCCATGGACTTTGTCTTTAAAAAGAGCACTGACTTCTTACCTTCAGCACCCCTCCATCCCAGCATTCAAAAACAGTCACAGGGAAGAGCTGATTCCATTCATCTAATGTCTACATATAGATACGTATTTACTTATGTCTACATATAGATGATAAGCATTTACTTTTGTCTCCAGTCTGAAGAATACTTGGGACCTTAACACACACCAGAAATTTTAGCCATCCTAATGGTCTTATAGCTGATTCATTATTTTCATAGCATGTAGTGGGTATCATATAAATTTAGAACAGTTAACATGATCAAACCTTTACATTCCTTCAATCTAATTTTCATAATAGCCTGAAAATCTCTTGCCTAGGCAGTTTTCTTTTACATTCTCTGAATAACTTGACTGCTTGGTTTCATTTCCCTCAATTTCCTTCTACATTCTATTTGTAGCTGTATTTTCTTGACTGCCTTAGCTAAGGTTCCAAATCAAAAGCAATCTCTAAAAAAACATTTAGAGGTAACAGAGCTCAGTGGTACAGCTCAAGGGCCATGAAAATGAGAAAAATTATATAAACCAGGGAAGTAACGAAACAAACAAAAATTCTCTCCCAAGGGCTGAAACTATTCCTCTAATCTAAATGCTCCCTAACCCACAGCATAGATTATTTTTTAAATCAACACTTCTTAACCTGTCGACACTTCAGTAAGTTTGCCTTAAGGCGAGAAACCCTGAATTTAGTTTCAGGAGATATGAGCTCTCATTTTGGTGTTGCCAATGATTGGGAGAACATATTTCAATATACGTGGAACACTTGGAGCTCTCAGGACAATAAATACCAAGTATTTAGTTCTCTCTCCATCCTGACAATGTACACCTTCTGAAGTTTAGATATGTTGATTCTGGATGGGTATTTCTTAACATCTAACGGTTATTTTTCCAGGTGTAGCCCCTGAATTCACAATAGGGCCTCAGTTGATAGGAATTTTATTGTATATTTTTGCCAGGTATGCATATTGAAAGCATTTCATTGCATCTTAGAAAGTAGACTGATTCTGCTTTAGAATTAAAGCTTCAAATTAATACAAACAGAAGTAGGGCACACTCATGGCAGTTTGAACACACTTTAGTTTCTGTGCTTAAGTTTAAAACTGAAGAACCAAAGTCTATAAGTTTTGACTGAAAATGACTCCTTTATCCAAACTAAAATTGTTTTTAAACTGGCTTTCTTCTATGATGTGAAATAGTTATTGCAAAATACTATTTTAATTGAATATGAAGTTCAAAAGTACATCAAAATAAACACATTAAATTTCAACTGCAATATGTCCACGTTTAAAAACTACAAGAAAAAACATATGGAGAGATGTTTTCAATGCTTTGTAAATCCCTAAAGTTTGAAAACTACTTTAGGATATTTGCCCAAGTTTTTTGAAGTTTACCCCTAATGTCATAAACACACCATTCCTTAGCCCATCCTTAAATCAGAACTATGTTTTTTAAGTCTCCCTGAGGAAATACTACTTCACGCACACTTATCTGGTTACAGATACACTAAACTACAACTCGAGTCAGATAGCCACTCCCATGCAATTATTGGTCAAAAATATATTTTAAAAAGAGTCAAACCATTTCTAGACTGTGAACCCGTTGTTGGGTAGGGACCGTCTCTACATGTTGCCGACTTGTACTTCCCGAGCACTTAGTACAGTGCTCTGCACATAGTAAGCGCTCAATAAATATGATTGAATGAATGAATGAATCTGACCATCTACCAAGCTGGATATAGTTTCCTTTCATCCCTCCACCACCGTTCTCCCTTTCCCACTGAGCAATAGAAATGTCTAAGAAGGAAAAAAGAGGAAGAGATCCAACCAAAGAGGCAGTGGCAGGAGTCAAATGACTGGTAAAAAAGTTGCGGTAGTAGAAGTACAGAAATTGGTAGCCCTGGTTTGAGCAGCTTAGAAATCAATTGGCCTACAACCTTTCGATTCAAACAGCTCTATCAGCTTTAATAGCTCCAACAGCAATTGACAAACCCCCTACTTATTGCTAAGAGAAGCAACTTAACCTAATGGATAGAGCACACACCTGGAAGTCAGAAGGATCTGGGTTCTAATTCTGCTGTACAGTTTGTTTCCAGGGTGTGACCTTGGGCAAGTCCGTTACTTCTCCGTGCTTCAGTTAACATCTGTAAAACGGGGATTAAAACTGCGAGCCCCATGTTGGATATGTCAAACCTGATTAGCTTTATCTACCGGAGTACTTGGCACATAGTAAGTGCTTAACAAATACCATTAAAAAAAAACCCTGTTGGCAATTTCGTCCAATCATTTGCCATATTAGGCAATAGTTAACACAGTAGGTGATCATCCTGGCATTCATTAACTTGCAAAAAATCAGACTTTTTGTGAGGATAGGAGAGAGTGAGTCTTGGGGAAAATTAACGTTTCTTTAGCTTTGGTTACAAGTTTCATGTATTCATTTTTGCCTGTTTAGTGAGGTCACCTTTCTATAGTTGGTATTCTCCCATAGTTTCTAGTGATTACGGAAGAGGAGATGACCTCGGGCCTGGGAATCAGAAGGACCTGGGTTCTAATCCCAGCTCTACCACAGGTCTGCTGTGTGTCCTTGGGCAAATCACTTCACTTCTCTGGGCCTCATTGACCTCATCTGGAAAATGGGGTTTAAGACTGTTATGTGGGACAAGAACTGCATCCAACCCGATAACCTTGTAACTACCCCAGAGGTTAGTACAATGCCTGGCACGTAGTAAGCACTTAACAAATGCCACAGTTATTATTTATTATTATTATTATTAACAATAATGGTAATAATGATAAAACACAACTGGGAGTGTTCCTCCCTTGGGTAATGCAGAATCAGAGCAGGAAGTTAGGAGCTGAAGTTCATAGGTTTTAACTACTGACTATCCCTCTCAAATTCAGAAATAATTTTTAGCAACCTTGAATTAAATACATAATATAATAATAATAATATTTATTAAGTACTTACCATATGCCAAACACTAGGTAGATACTTGATCATCAAATCAGACCGAGTCCCTGTTCTGTACCAGGCTCACAGTCCAAGAAGTAGGGAGAGTGGAAATCTTATCCCCATTTTTCAGGAATCGTGTCTCCCAACTCTCCTGTATCGTACTCTCCAAACCAGACCTTAGAACAGTGCTCGGCACATAGTAAGTGCTTAACAAATGCCATAATTATTATTACAATACAGCAGAGTTGATAGATGTGATTTATTGAATGCCTGCTGGGTGAAGAGGAGGGTACAGGGCTCAGCAAACATTAAGTGCTCAACAAATACCATTAATTGATTGAATAACAACCCCAAGAGATTAATTTACCCAAGGTCACACAGTATGTAAGTGTCAGACCTGAAATTAAGCCTTGGTTTCCTGTCTCCCTGATCTATCCCCTTTCCACTAAGCAGCACTGCCTACTTATATATATATATATATTATATATATATATGTATATATATAATGGCATTTATTAAGCGCTTACTATGTGCAGATCACTGTTCTAAACAATGGGGAGGTTACAAGGTGATCAGGTTGTCTCACGTGGGGCTCACAGTCTTAATCCCCATTTGACAGATGAGGTAATTGAGGCACAGAGAAGTGAAGTAACTTGCCCAAAGTCACACAGCTGACAACTGGCAGAGCTGGGATTCGAACCCATGACCTCGGACTCCAAAGCCCAGGCTCTTTCCACTGAGCCACGCTGCTTCTCTACTTGTTTTGCAAGTGTGATGTGGCTGGCTCCGATTCTTCCAGGCTTATACTTCTGAACAGATCAATAACTCTTACTTTCTCTTGTTATCACCCATGCAGGTAGGATTGAATAATATTCAGGATTTTTAAAAAATGTACTGGATGAAAAAATAAGTGCATGCCCTGCCTTCAATTACCAATTCCTATTCCTCTCTCTGGTGACCACTGATAGCATGGAATGTATCCCTTGTGATTCAGAGACCCCTAAAATTGTCTCCAGGGTTTACAGCAGCCCAGATTTGCCAGCTAGCTTAGCTGGATGCCGTGTACCTGAAGTCTTCACAACTTTTAGAGATGGCTGAGATGGTTTATAACTAAGGATTGTTTACATGTTCACAGTGGGTAGAAAACCGAGCCTGCGGTATTATACTCTCCCAAGCATTTAATATAGTGCTCTTCACACACTAAGTGCTCAGTAAATGTCATTGACGAGGATGGAGCAGTGGAGAGTCTGAGAATTCCCACTTCCAAGAGCCATTCTTTCACTCATGTAACAGTAAGTGCTCAGTAAATGTCATTGACGAGGATGGAGCAGTGGAGAGTCTGAGAATTCCCACTTCCAAGAGCCATTCTTTCACTCATGTAGGCATTGTTGACTCTTTTGCGTGTTGTTATTGCAATCCATTCTTACCATCTACCCCCATGTAGATTGTGAGCTCATGTGGGACAGGCACTATATCTGATCCATCCAACACTTAGCCCAGTGTGTGGCGAATAGTAAATGCTCAATTAATATTGTAACAAACTTTGGTTAAGGTTTAAGTAGCAGCATTAAGATTTAGAAGCGACATAATAATAATTAGTGGTATTTGTTAAGCGCTTACATTGTGCCAAGCACTGTTCTAGCATGGCCTAGTGGATAGAACATTGGCCCGGGAGTCAGAAGGAACTGGGTTCTGATCCTTGCTTCATCACTTGTCTGAAGTGTGACCTTGGGCAAGTCACTTAACTTTTATGCGTCTCAGTTACCACATCTATAAAATGGGGATTTAGACTGTGAGCCCCATGTGGGATAGGGGCTGTGTCCAAACCGATTTTGCTTGTATCTACCTCTGCACTTAGTACAGTGCCTGACACATATAAGCACTTAACAAATACCACAATTATTTTATTAACCACATTTGTTGAGTGCGTACTGCATGCAGAGCACTGTACTAAGCATTTGAGAGAGTACAATAACTGGTTTTTACCTATAAGACCTGTTTTTGACTATTATCTTTCAGGCTGAGAGCAGTTTGAGGCCGAAGGAAAGTATTTCTCAATTATGTTCAATTGAGATCCAGGAGCTGGGGATGTCAGAGGAGCTATTTGGCTGTGCACCAAGTACAGCACTCTTTTAAAGACATCCCTCCACTTTTACCTTATCTTTTACCTTCCTTATTAAAATCTACAGGTTTCCCATGGGTTATTCTCACAGGAAAAAAGGTTCTGGTTCGTGAAATCAACTGTAGTTGATTCATCCTAGGGAAGCTTTTATGAAAAACATAGTAAAGCTGTATTTAAATATTGACTAAAGGAAGAGTATGACTTTATTTTCATATGCCTAAAGAAGGAATCCAAGTTTAAAAAAAGAGTTTTAATTTAATAGTGCTCTTTGAATATTTTAAATAAAAACTTTTCATTTTGGTGTCTGAATGGTATTTCATTGGACTGTGTGGGAGCCCTCCAGTGGTTGAAAAAAAGTCAGGTCTTCCTAGCTAAAGGAAAGGCAGACTACGCTACAGTATTTCAGAAGTTTGAGGTATTTGGGAGATATATTTTTGTTGCAATTTGGGAAGAATTGGTTTGAATCACATCAACCTAAGGATATTTAGATATCTAAATCAATTATTTTCTATGTGTAAAAATGGACATTAAATCCAAAGAACGAAACTGAGAAGCAGCATAGTCGAGCAGAAAGAACATAGGCTTGGGAATCAGAGGACATGGGTTCTACTTCCAGATCCACCACATGTCTGCTCTTTGACCTTTGTCAAGTCACTTACCTTCTCTGTGTCTGTTACCTCCTCTGTAAAATGAGGATTTAGAATGTGAACCTCATATGGCACTTGAAGTGTGTCCAACCTGATTAACCAGTACCTATCCCAGAGCTTAAAATATTGCTTGGTACATAGTAAATGTTTAACAAATACAATTAAAATCATTTGCTGATATGAAATGATAAATATTTTAGGGAGAAAACCCAATTTGTCAATATGATAATGTTCTTTAAAACGTGCCAAATGATGATATTCTATGCTATTTTCTAAGAATTGCAAAATGATAAAGAATAATTTAACCAGAGCGATTTTTTCTTACTAAATAATTTATATTTTAGAAATTTCAGAAACATTTAGACAATTCCTTACCCTAAGGCTGATACAATTTGCCAAAAACCAAACAGAAGTCTGGAAAGAATTAACATTAATGACTTTGTGTTTAAAAAGTTCTAAAGATTTAGTTCAATAGATTTTTAAGACAGCAAATTAGCTAACCTATTCTTGGTCTATTTTTGTACTTTTTCTAGTTAATCAAAATTGCATGTTGAGCAAAACTTGAATTGCTCTAAGCATTAAAGAGGCTGGATTTGAAGATTGAGAGAAAGCAAAGTTGCTGATTCCTCTGGAAAAATATGTTACAAAAGTATAGCTTTACCAACCTAATGGCTTGTTATTTTTGAGAAAAATATCAAAATATGTGCCTTCTAGAGAAATAATTTAATTCTCTTTTTCCTAATATTTCCTTTATTATGTGCACAGTCATTTGATCCAAGTGCCTAATTTTATTTTCAGAAACAAATAGGTAAAAACCAGAGGCTTTAGTTTATGCAAACAAAAAATAGATTCAATCAATCAATCAATCAACAGTATATATTGAGCACTTATTGTGTGCAGAGCACTGCACTGAGTGGGAGAGTACAGTATAACAGAGTTGGTAGATAAGGTTCATGCCCACAACGAGTTTACAGCCTGAAGGAAAAACTTGAGTATTTTACCATAGCTATAAATACTCACAAATAATCAGTTTACACAGGTATATAAATAAATACGTGGAGTTCTTTCATCAATCAATCAATCAATCAATCGTATTTATTGAGCGCTTACTATGTGCAGAGCACTGTACTAAGCGCTTGGGAAGTACAAATTGGCATCACATAGAGACAGTCCCTACCCAACAGTGGGCTCACAGTCTAAAAGGGGGAGACAGAGAACAGAACCAAACATACCAACAAAATAAAATAAGTAGGATAGAAATGTACAAGTAAAATAAATAAATAAATAAATAAATAGAGTAATAAATATGTACAACCATATATACATATATACAGGTGCTGTGGGGAAGGGAAGGAGGTAAGACGGGGGGATGGAGAGGGGGACGAGGGGAGAGGAAAGAAGAGGAAAGAAGGGGCTCAGTCTGGGAAGGCCTCCTGGAGGAGGTGAGCTCTCAGCAGGGCCTTGAAGGGAGGAAGAGAGCTAGCTTGGCGGAGGGGCAGAGGGAGGGCATTCCAGGCCCGGGGGATGACGTGGGCCGGGGGTCGATGGCGGGACAGGCGAGAGCGAGGTACGGTGAGGAGATTAGTGGTGGAGGAGCGGAGGGTTCGGGCTGGGCAGTAGAAGGAGAGAAGGGAGGTGAGGTAGGAGGGGGCGAGGTGATGGA